>NW_024425119.1:38813573-38836452 GCF_017311325.1 Ursus maritimus
GGCGGGGGCGGGCCGCGGCCCCCACGCCCCCCGCGCCCCGGCCCTCCGAGCCCCGGATCTCGGTGCCCGCTCGCCCGAAGACGCCGCGGGCCCAAGCGTCCGAATCCCGCCTACGGTGGCCGCCCGCCCGCGCCCGCTCCCTGACTGACCATTTTTGGTCCCGGCCACTCGGCCTCCCACGGGGTTCTTTGCACACGGGATCATTAATTACCCCGACATTTAATAACCGCTCGTTATATGCCAGACAAGCGCTGTGAGAGCGAATTCGCAGGCAACAGTCTGGAATTCCTCAAAGAGCTTGACTGACTTCTAGGTTTCAAGATAGCAGGGATAGGGGGCTTGAGAGAGCATTGAGGAGTCACTCGTTCCGCTTGAGGGATAGTCAGGTTGACCCCACCGAGACTGCCATCTGAAGTAGGCCTCATGGCCGCATTGTCCAGTTTGCGGGAGCCGCTAGCCACAAGTGGCTGCTGAATGCTCGCCGTGTGGCTAGCCCGAACAGAGATGTGTTGTAATACACACACCAGGTCTAGAAGACTGAATTAACAAAATGACAAATAGCTAATAAGCAGTATTTGGCATGTATAGGGTTAAATACGTTATTAAAACTAATTTCACCTACTTCTTTTGACTTTTTATGGTTACTGAAATTATCAAATTACATATGTGGCTTGCATCATTTTTCTATTGACAGAGCTACCTCGAATGAAGCATTAAGATGAATTTGAATGAAAAAGATGAGAAGGGACTACAACAGAATAAACCATGATACCATTAGAATCTGTTTATAATCTACAAATCACATTATTTCATTATCACAACAATTCTAAGAATGTTATAGACTAAAAAAATAAGTGACTCACTTAAGGTTATAGGTGACAATCATTCCTTTAATATATATTTATTTTTTGCTATGTGCCAGGCACTGTAACTAAATGCTGGCAGTCTGAGATCCCAAAGGAATTGTCTGTGGATTCAAGGACTCAGTCTTTGGAAACACAAGTCAACAAATATTTGCAATCAAATGTAAGAGATGCTAAAATGGAGGAATATACTCTGTGCTAGAAACAAAGAAATAAATATGTATGGGAGGGAAGTCAGAGAATGCCTCACAGAAGTCTTGAGGCAGAGGAGAGTGGAGAGGGCCCTGTAAAGAGAAAGAAGAGAATGCGCTAGGTATGTAATTGGGAAAGGGTACAGAGCGTATTCTAGAACCAGTCATAGGGTATGTGGGGGCAGTGGTACAGCCAGGATTTATATCTCAGGTTCTGGAGCTAAGTCTAGGGGTTCTTTTCATTTATGTTACCACTGTTGATAAATACAAGGTGTGTTGATCGGGGTAGGCTAACGAAAGCAGTATCTCAGTGGTTTAACACAATAAAGGCTTATGTTTCATACAAGTCAGTGTATAGTGGGTAAATTGGGACCAGGGGGTGGGCTGTCTGCTCCTTGCAATCATGGAAGGACATGGCTTCTATCTTGTGGCTCCACCATCACCGGTTGCCTTGGAATCATCCAATCTATGCGCTTCAGATAAGGGAGGCGAGCCGTGGTGGACTTGTTGGAGTTATCAGAGCCAGCCCTGGAAGTGGAGTACATCATTTCACCCCATTCCCTTAGTCTGAATTCAGGTGTGTAGTCACATTGTCCCACCTAACTGCAGGGGTGGCTTGGAAGTAAAATGCTTGTGCCTGGTAGAAAAGGAAATGGGGTTTAATGAACACTTATATTGCCTCCGCCACACAATATTAAATTGAACTTAACCAAGCACCTAAACCTGACTTTACTTAAAAGGGATATTTGGGGAGAGCTGGCACAGATAGATAGATGAGAGAGGCAGCCCAGACTCTCCTCTCTTCTTCTTTGGGAAACAAACCAGTGTAAGATTGTATCCTTTGGGATGGGGCGCCTGGGGGGCACAGCGGTTAAGCGTCTGCCTTCGGCTCAGGGTGTGATCCCGGCGTTATGGGATCGAGCCCCACATCAGGCTCCTCTGCTATGAGCCTGCTTCTTCCTCTCCCACTCCCCCTGCTTGTGTCCCTCTCTCGCTGGCTGTCTCTATCCTGTTGAATAAATAAATAAAATCTTTAAAAAAAAAAAAAAAAGATTGTATCCTTTGGGGGAAAAAAAAAACATGGGGGGGGTAAGGGGAGGCAAAATAGGCTTTGGCCTAATGGCATGATAGTGGGGCATTAATATTTAGTAAACATGTGCTTTATGTCAGAACCTTGCCTTAAACATCACAGGGAAAAAATGTACAGTACCTCTGTATTATGCTTTGATGCGCCACCTCTTTATCTATCAGTCAACAAACTGTGAAGTGTAGATATTATCTCAGCATGGTTCAAGGCCAGGAGCCCTGGCCTTAGACTTATAACCTGGTGCATCAGAGTAGTACCTTACCTTTCACAGTAATATATGGAAAGGTCCAAACTCCTATATAAGACACAAGATAGAGTGCAAGATAGAGTAATTAAATATGCAGTGAGTAGCAGGTAGATAATTCCATCTTTTAAAAACTTCCTGGTGGAAAAGTTTCAAGATCAGTTTTGATGGCAAAATGTAGAAAGAACAACCTGAATGAATCAGAAGGCAGAAATGGATAGACTGTTGAGTGCTGTGGGATGAAGAACACAGATGTGGGGGTGTCTATCTAGAGTAGAGGAGAAATGAAATGGGGAAATTGATAGAAAGATTAGAATAGTGGGTTTTTTATTTGCCATGTCAAGTAATAGGGAGTCTTTATACTTAGTGTTATAAGGAAGTGATATACCTGATGGGTCTAATTATGTCATTCTAAGGGAACTTGGTGGTCTGGGGCTGCCATATTGATAGAGTTCAGAACAACAGAATGGGATGAGTTGGGCCGATAGCCAGATTCCAGTGTATGGAATACAGAGTTCCATAGGACACAGCAGTGTTCTTTTATCTTTTTTTTTTTTTTTAAGATTGTATTTATTTATTCGACAGAGATAGAGACAGCCAGAGAGAGAGGGAACACAAGCAGGGGGAATGGGAGTGGAAGAAGCAGGCTCATAGCAGAGGAGCCTGATGTGGGGCTCGATCCCATAACGCGGGGATCACGCCCTGAGCCGAAGACAGACGCTTAACCGCTGTGCCACCCAGGTGCCCCAGCAGTGTTCTTTCTGAGGCTCAGGGAGGATTCCCAGACATTTAAGGTTTCAAGTTCTCTATAGGACCTTGGAAGACAGTAAGAGACTCAGTCTCTTGTCTGTCAGCCTTTGCTTCTTCATTTCTGAACTCCAGTTCTGCTGTGGTTTGACAAGAAAGTACAATGCAGGTATTCAACAGTTAGGATTGTGTTATAAGTTCCTTTATCAGTTGATTGTAATGAATTATCAGGTTGGCTTATAAAAGCCTGTTCAGCCATCATGAAACCATACCTTACATTGCAAAATAAAATCTAACCACCATTTATGACACTGCTTTCCTTTCATTCAAAGTTTTGAAGCTTGATATCAGAGATGAATTTTCTACCAACAGGTCAGTGGAGTTGTTTACTTCCTCTGTGTCCTACATAGGAAAAGAAGAAAGGGAAGAGAAAGGTTGAGGGAAGTTTCAGATTAGGACTCCTATGGAGAGAAAGGGTAAGGGCCCACAGTCAGTGATTAATAATTATAACTAACATTTGGACAGCACTTTACAATTTACAAATTGCTTCTTGTATATGTGATCTTCACAACTCACAGAGATAAATTATCTTTATTCCTAGTTTATGGTTAAGGAAATAGACATTTAAATTATAGAATCTCCTCTTTCTATAATCTTGGGCAGATTTATATATATAAACCTGTTTCCTAATCAATAAAATGAAAGCCATTATACCTACTTGGTGGGGTTGTTGTGAAGGATGGGATGATGTAGGTAAACAATTTAATGCATAGTAAGAATCCAATAAACTATAAGACCAAAGAATTGAAGCTGCATAATGAGTGAAAAGAGGACATTGGTAGGGTGATGGACAATGCAAAGATAGGACGAAAGATCAATTTTATTCCAGGGTTTTAATGAGGTAGACAAATTGGTTGGAACGGAATGAGCTGAAGGTGTAGGCACCCACAGAGTGGGGTGCTTGAATTGGAGATAGGGAGGGGTTGCAGTTGTTGGTAATAACTAGGTATAGGGTATGACTGTGAGAATGAGTGGCCTAGATGGTGGACAAGGTCATTTCAGGTAAGAGAAAGTTAAGGATCTAAGAAGCTAGGGTGTCAGCAGGATTAGTATTCAAAGTATTTAACTACCAGTACTAGCATGGACATGGATCCATCAAAATGGGTGTAGCCTGTAGTGCTGGTCCTGGAGGCACCAGTGACTATGAAAATATTTCAGTATTCATAATCACACTTGTGCAGTCTAACCCAGGGCATAAGATGGAATTGTCCACATGGTTATTGAAGTCACCAGGAATGATAATGGGGTTATGGAATGTGGTCTAGCAAGCTAGTGGAGGGAGTCTTTAATGAAAGAAGGAGAATGACCAGGATATGTTAGGTGATAATAAGAAGGAAGGAAGGGTTCTGTGTAGAATGCTTTAATGGCAAGTGTTTCAAAGGCATAGGACATTATTTATGGAGGAAGGAGGGAAATGGTACTTGAGGCAGGAATGAAGAGCAAAGAGAACACTTTATTTCTAGCCCTAGATAGGGTAAAGCCATCATTTATATAGTTAAAACAAAACTTTCATGAAACAATACTCACCTTAACTACATGCAGTATATGCTGTTGATTTCTGTTCTATTACCTTATTTAATAAGCTTTCTATTTATTATGCACTAAATTGATTTTACAACCCACTAATGGGTTGTAGCTTATCATTTGAAAAGTATTGGTATGTAAGTTGTAGGAGCAAAAATAACCACCTCTTGAAACGACTGCATGGGAAGCATGCTTTGCTAAGGGACAGCCAGGTTTTGACTAGATAAAGGAGGAGAAAGAAACATCTATCAAGAAAGTTGAAGGATATAGGGGTATCTAAGTCTGTTCAGGTTGCTGTAACAAAATACTGTAGACTACACGGCTTACAAACAATGAACAATTATTTCTCACAGTCCTGGAGACTGAGAAGTCTAAGATCAGGGTGCTGACAGTGTCTGGTGAGAACCTGCTTTCAGGTGTCTTCTCACTGTGTTTTCACATGGTGGAAGGGGTGAGGGAGTTCTCTGAGGTCTCTTTTATAAGGGCACTAATCCCATTCATGAGCTCTCTGTCCTCATGACCTAATCACCTCCTGAAGGTCCCACCTCCAAACATCATCACATTGGAAAATAGGTTTCAACATATGAATTTTGGGGAGACACAAACATTCAGTCTATAAAAAGGGGGTTTTGTTGATGACAGACCCTGAATCCCAAAGGTCACAGTGGAAGGATTTAGAGGTTGTTTGGGAAGTTGGAGGTCTGATTCAAATTAGGCAATGTAGAGGGCTGTCATAGGGTAAGAATCTCTATTTTGAGGGATGATCTGGAGGCTAAGGATTCTTGTGGTGAGTGTTGTAAGCAGAGATATAGGACATGATGGGATTAATTCTCTCAGGGGGAGGTGGATAATCAGTTCTAATTATAGCCCCCTCCTTGGGACTGGTCTCTTAGTTTGTCAGTGGTGGGGTGAGGTATAAGGGTTAGTTGGGGTTGAGTAGTTGAGGTGTGTATGGTAGAATGAAGGCCTCACAGAAGTGTGCTGAGCTCTGTGGACCCTTTTTCAGTTCTAATGTGGATAAAGTTAAGGCTAGAGGGACTATCTTTCCAGAAGTGCCAGGGCTCTGAGGGTCCCGTAAAGCAGGCTTGGCAATGAGAGGTAGTGGTTTCAAGGCTTAAGGAGTTCTGCGGCTTACACTTAAATCCTGCTGTCCTCGATATTGAGGGTGAGGGAAGGAGTGGCCTTACAAGAAGGTAATAGTTTCATGTGTACTCTTTAAGTAGGAAAATTTTAATTAAGACAGTGCTAAATTAAATAGTGGGCACAAAGATATGCTAGAAATAGCGCTAAACTAAGAACCAAAAAATTTGTTTTTTAATTCTGGCTGTGTCTCTGGGTGATAGATCAGAGCCTTCACCTCATCTATCAAATTAGTATAATGTTGTTCTTCTTTTCCTTAAAAGCTGTTCTGAGGAATAAATTAAGTAAAAATATAGGCATATGGTGTAAAATTTATAAAGCACTATTCAAAGGCAAGATGTTGGCAATGGGCATTACTTGGCAGAAACAAATTGTAGTCAGTGCAAATAGTGGACCAAGTGCAAGCAGCTGTCAGTTAGTGACAGCTGGTGTTGCAATCAGGGTAAGACTAGATGTTTTATAAGATTTAAAGAGGTTTTTGATGGTGAGACACAACTCAGACAAATAGATAAAAGGCAGAACTCTTTGTTACCTATAGCTCCAAAGAGAGAAGTCTATTGCGCAGGGCCGTATAGCTGGTTACACCGAGGACAGGGTTAACAGTAGGCTGGAACTGTAGGAGGTGCTTATGTATGGCAAACAGGATAGAGTTAGTTAGGTTTCCCAGGCTTCCTGGGGATTGGGTATTTTGAATAATTCAATGGGCCTAAGAATGTAGGAGCTGTTTCTGAGTGTAGGTATCTGGGGGCCTCTGGCAGTTGGATATGTGTGTATTGTAACCTAGGAGTGTTAGAGCTTGAGAAGAGAAGTAGCTAGGGTGGGGGTTTGATAAGCTGCCAGTGAAGGGGAACTGAGAGTTTTAGCCATGACATCAAGACTGGGTCAAAACAGCACTTGCGAAATATCATATTACATGGGGACAGCTTTGGAGTTGCGTAATCTCAAATTGCCATTTTTTTTTTAATGATACAAAAACTCAAAGCAGACTTTTCATTGATACAGTATAGTTTCTTAATTTAGCTATCTGTTTATTTACAACACATTTTATTTATAAGTTACTGAAAATCTAATCTTTAATTCTATTATCTCTGGCTCTTAATTTATATTTTAAGTAGGCCAGATTGTTGAATCATTTTAGAGAAATACCTGGCATCATCTAATACCCAGTGGCAGAAAGAGTTAGACTGGGTTAAAAGTTCTTTTTAGATTGTAAATGCCTATAACATATAATGGCTGGAATAATTCAGGCTCAATGTTGTTTTCCATCAGGTTAAATTTATTTTCCTATTATATGACTATGGTAGAAAGAATATTAAGATGTCCCCTAACATTCTGGCCCCCTGATGTACATGTCCTGTATAGTCCCCTCCTCTTGAATATAGGTAGAACGTGTGAATATGGTGGGATTTAATTTCCATGACTAGCTACAGATCAGCTGGCTTTGAGTTAATCAAAAGGGAAATAATCCTGAGTAGCCCTGACCTAAGGAGTGAGCCCATAGAAGTGGGCACTTCCTAAAGTCAGATTAGAAGCCATGCTGTGAGGGGGCCATGTGGCTAGAAACTGAAGGCAGCTCATAGGAGCTGAGAGCCGTCCCTGGCTGTCAGCTAGTAAGGAAGTGAGAACGTCAGTCCTACAGCCACAAGAGATTGGATTCTGCTGACATCCATGTGATCTTGGAAGAAGACCACGAGTCTCAGATGAGATCATAGTACAGCTTTCACTTTGATTTTAGCCTGATGAGACCCTGAGCAGAGTACCAAACTGACCCATGCCTGGACTTCTGACCCACAGAAACTATGAGATAATAAATTTGTGTTTTTTAGCTACTAAATTGCAGTAATTTGTTATGCAACAATAGAAAATGAGAATACTATGTGTCTCACTTCTTATTTTTATGATTGTGCATGCATAGGCGCTACATTAAGTTTTTTCTTGTACATAGAAATTAGTTGTTTACACACTTTTTTTTGTCTTTTTGAACAATGTTACTATGAACACCTTGTAAATTACTTCTGGTGCATTTGTTTAAGAGTTTCTGTAGGATTAGAATTGTTGAACCATAGAATATGTGAATGTTCACCTTTATAAGATAATGCCAAAGGCAAAAGTTGTTGCAAAAACTGTTTTTTTTTTAGAAAAACAATAAAGTTCATAACCCTTCACTAGTCTAAAAGAAAAACTGAAAAGACCAGTTATCAACATCAGGAATAAAAGAATGCCTCACTACAGATTCTTCATAGACTCAAAAGCTAATAAGAGATTGTTATGAACAATTTTATGCCAATGAATTTGACAATTAGATGAACTGGACAAATTCTTTGGAAAATAGAAATTATCAAATTATAGGAAAGTATAGAAAACCTAAATAACACTATATCAACTAAAGAAATTAGATTTGTAATCATAAATCAGAAGGAACCTCAAGGTCCAGATGGTTTTACTGGTGAATCTGATCAAACTTAAACAAAAGGATGCTAATCCTACAAAAAAAACCTTTCAGAAAAGAGAGAGGGGGACACTTCTTCACTCATTTAAAGAGGCTGTAATTATTCTAATACTAAAACCAGACCAAGACATTATACTTCTAAACTTATTATGAGACAAATATAACCTTGATGTCAAAACTGATAAGAATATTATGAGAAAAAAAAGTTACAGACCCTCATGGACATAGATGCAAAAACCCTTAACTAATTTTTACCAAATTGATTATAGCAATATATAAGCAATGACCAAGTGGGATTTATTCCAGGAATGCATGCTTGTTCTAGAATTTGAAAATCAATATACCACATAGAACAACATAGGAAATGTTTATGGTTTCAACTGATATCAAAAAAACAACTCGCGAGATGCAACACCCCTTCACAAACTAGGAACAAAAAGCTTATCTCTGAAAAGCCTATAGCAAACATAATAGTTAATGTGAAAGACTGAATGCTTTTGTCCTAAGATAGGAAACAAAACAAGGATGTCTGCTCTCACTGCTTCTTTTCATCATTGTACTGGAAGCACTAATCAGTGCAAAAAAGGGGCAAAAATAAAAAATAAAATGCACATAGTTAGAAAAGTAACATTGTCATATACAAAGAAAATTTTGAGGAATCTACAAAGAAATTACTAGACTACAGTAAGTGAATTCAAGAAGGTCACATGATACAAGGTCAATACAGAAATTAATTATATTTTCACATACAGGCAACAAACAATTGGAAAATAAAAGTAAAAAAAATTCAATTCATGATTTAAAATATGGTATACTCAGGGATAAGTTTAACAAAAGATGTGTAAGACTTGTACACTGAAAACTAGAAAACATTGCAGAGATAAATTGAAGAAGTTTAAATACATGGAGAGATATACCATTTTGATGGGTTGGAAGACTCACTATTATTAAGATGTCAGTTATCTCCAAATTGTTCCTTAGTGTCTTCAGAAGAAAACATAAGAGGATGGCTTGACAACACTGAGAACATCTTGGTGAAACGGTACAAATGCTAATTTTATTAAACCTTGATACTCATATACCTTTTTACTGTTCTGGGTAACAAAATGGGAAGTATGTATGAGTCACTTGTGCTACAAACCAGACCATGATGGTGGTCTCAAGAAAAAGCATCTGTTCAATTATTTTAGTTGTGAACTGAAGTAATTACTTTTCTAGAAACACAGAACAGCAGTTTTACTTGAAAGAATGCTTGGCAAACTGCAGCTATTGAAACCTATTCGGCAGACTTTTTCTTGAAACCAACTTAAATCAGCATAACAGAGAAAAAAACTGACATTATTTGTTGCCAGTGATAAAATTATGATTGATATTTGTGATGGTATTAATGGATGTGATTTTTTAATATTATGTAATTAACTGTGTTAATATTTGGAACATCTGTATAATGTATAATAAATGTGTCAATATTTGGAACATCAGTGAACCAGTAGTTTTCAAATGACTAATGCATGGTATTTAAAAAAATAATGCCTGGATGAAAAGTTCCACTCAAGGTGCAATATAGACCAATGGATTTTAACAGAGTATGAAAAATTCATTGATATTGTTTCAGATCTGAAAATGCTCCTCCCTTTCCAATAATGTCTCTGTTTGAGGCAGGATATTCTTCATATACTTCAGTAAAAACAGATTCAGCTATCTTCATTAAGTCAGACATTAAAAAGATTTGCAAAAAATGTATAACAATGCTACTCTTCTCATTTTTTGTTTCAGAAAATATAATTATTTTAATAAAAATGCTACTTATGTTAGCATATAATGGATTGTTATTTTTAGATGAATTGATAAGCTTTTTTAAATTCTCATTTTTATTTTATTTATTTATTTATTTTTGAGAGAGAGAGCACACAAGTGGAGTTGGGGGGGGGAAGACTCCCACTGAGCAGGCAGCCTGACACAGGGCTCGATCCCAGGACCCTGAGATCATGACCTGAGCCAAAGGCTGACGCCTAACCGACTGAGCCACCTAGGTGCTCCTAAATTCTCAATTTTAATTTATAAAACAATAAATATCCATAGGTATAACCCACATTAAAAAGTTCTTTGGAGTCTTCAATAATTTTTTTAAATATTTTTTATTATATTATGTTAGTCACCATACAGTACATCCCTGGTTTTTGATGTAAAGTTCAATGATTCATTAGTTGCGTATAACACCCAGTGTACCATGCAATACATGCCCTCCCTACCGCCCATCACCAATAATTTTTAAGAATATAAAAGGGGTCCTGATACCAAATAACTTGAGAACTGCTGCAGTAGGACACTGACAAACTGTTGTCACTCAGCTGCCATGATAAATGAGATTTCAAAAGGCCATTCTACCATTTTATAATGGCATCTTCAGGATGATGGGGAATATGGTAAAAGCAATAAATCCCACCATTGCTCATAAATTTTTGCTATAAAATGAACTCTCTGGTTAGAAGCAAGACTGTGTAGACTATAATGACAGTCAATATGGCAATCCTGCAGCCCATGGATGATGGTTTTGGAATCCCACCATCTGGAGGACTTTCCTCTGAGCAGATACAACTTAACTCTTTGCAATATCTTGTCCATTTTTTTCATGTATTACAAACCTGATACTTTTATTGCTAAGGTCACTCTATTTTTCTTCATCTGTGTATAACCTCTACTTTAATTTACTTTTCCAGACATTTCTTTTGTTTTTCTTTTAAAGATTTATTTATTTATTTATTTGACAGAGAGAGAGACAGCCAGCGAGAGAGGGAACACAAGCAGGGGGAGTAGGAGAGGAAGAAGCAGGCGCCTAGCAGAGGAGCCTGATGTGGGGCTCGATCCCAGAACGCCGGGATCACGCTCTGAGCCGAAGGCAGATGCTTAAGGACTGCACCACCCAGACGCCCCTTTTCCAGACATTTCTTAAGAGTATTATAAAAGAAGGGGCACCTGGGTGGCTCAGTCGTTAAGCATCTGCCTTCGGCTCAGGGCGTGATCCCGGCGTTCTGGGATCGAGCCCCACATCAGGCTCCTCTGCTAGGCGCCTGCTTCTTCCTCTCCTACTCCCCCTGCTTGTGTTCCCTCTCTCGCTGGCTGTCTCTCTCTCTGTCAAATAAATAAATAAAATCTTTAAAAGAGTATTATAAAAGAAAAATGAATTCTCATCATATTGCAGTGACAATATGAAAAATCATATTGATCATCATAGACTGAAGCATAGTCATTTGGTTTTCAACTAATTTGGCAAACTTTACAGGAAAAAAAAAAAAGGAAAGATGGTGTTATGGGTGGAATTGTGGCTCTCAAAGAAGGTATGTTGAAGTCTTAACATCCTGTACCTCAGAATATGATCTTATTTGGAAATAAGATCTTTGCAGAGGTAATTGAGTTAAAATGAGGTCATTAGGGTGGCCCTAATCCAATATCCTTATAAAAAGAACTCTCTGTTTGGATGCAGAGCCAGACACATATAGAAGGAAGATGACATGAAGACACAGGGGGAATGTCATGTGAAGACAGAAAATTGGAGTGATGCAACTGGAGGATAGGATCTAAGGAATGCCTGAGGCCACCAAAGATGGGAGGAGATCTGGAACAGTTGTCTCTTAGAGCATTCAGAAGGAACCAACTTTGTGGACACCAGACTAACAACTTCAAGAACTGTGAGACGATGACTTTTTGTTTTTTTAAGTCACCCAGTTTGTGGTACTTTGTTATGGTAGCCCTAGAAAACTAATGCAGATGGCAAAATATTTACAGGAGTAACTGTCTTAATCAACCTTTTATCCCAAACCAAGCACTGAGTATTGAATACTCGATACATCAGGCCCACTGAATGTTGAATGAAGATCCTTGAAAGTGGAAATCTTCCTAAGACATCTGTCAGTCATCTTGTTTCTTATTCCCTATTCTAGGTCTAATACATTAGTTATTGAATGCTGGCTGAATAAAATAAATACCTATAATTGGAATGAAAAGCAAGTATAAAATATGAATTTCAAATATATTTTACCATATTGTTATATAATACTATTTTACAATATTTATTTTCTTTAAATATGGGAAATATAACAACTATTTCTCTGGGAGTAGTTCTTTCCTCCCTTCCTTCCTCCCTTCCTTCCTTTGTTCCTTCCTTCCTTTCTCCCTCCCTCCCTCCACTCTCTAGAGCCCCCTTCCTTCCATCCTTCTACCCTTTCTTTCCTTCCTCCCTCCCTTCCTTCCTTCCTTCCTTCCTTCCTTCCTTCCTTCCCTTTCTTGTTTTCAACTACCTCCAAATTTTATTATGATATCACCAAAATAACAATGAGGTATTTTTAAAATAAAAAGATTACCCAGAATTCTATCTAAGCAATAGGTATTTTGGGGTGATCAGGGTCTTGGAAATGAAAATGTGGTATAAGGATATCAGGTATCAGGATAAACACAGGTATTGAGATCCAAATACCTGTCCCAGTTTTGCTCTGTAGGAATAAGCTATTAAATAACCCCTCTGAGCCTCAGTTTTCTCATCTGTAAAATTTTAGCTGTTTAACATAGAACTGTTGTGACAATGAAAGCAAAAATAGAATTATGTTCTATTAATTTTACAAATAAGAATATTGGATCACACAGGTTCAATAACTTGCACAAAGTCACCATCTAGTTAACTCAATGAATCCAAGGCCCAAATTCTATTAGAACCGAAACCCTCTAATTTCACTTCTCAATGGTATATTTTAGATTTTAGGTGATTATGTACCAAAATTTGTATCCGGGGTGACCCAACCTGCATAGTCTGCCTATGTCTAGCTGTCCCAGAAAAGCAGTCACAGAACTGCATAGGGGCTGGGAGTTTATGGTAAAGCACAGCCAAAAGCTGGCTTCCAGGTTAGCTGCCTTCAGCAGGTGTCTCTGCCGCTATGCTAATTAACAGGTCTGCTCAATGCTGCCAACTCTTTCTTTTGACCCCTGAGAGGCAGTGCCACTTCTCCCAAATGCACTCTAAGAAAGGGAACTGTTTCTCTTGCTGTGACCCAGGAGATCCTCAGATCATGCAGTCTGCTCCTGGGCCTCTGCCCTCCTTCCTCACAGGAGCACCCCTAAGCCCGCCAGGCATGACCCTGGTGATGGCATGGATTTCTAAAACTTCAGACTCTGAGCTCTGCTGATTGTTAAAATTTGTGATAAACAGCTCCCCTCTTTTTCCCAGTCAATGGTTTTGGGGAAGAGTTTTTCTTGTGCAATCCCCTGCATACAGCTTTCTTTCTTTATCTCTCTCTCTCTCCTCTTTCTGTGATCAGGGTTCCCTCCCCTCTGCAATAGAACATAATTCTCTCCCAAATCAACTCTCTATAGCTCCCACCTTCCACAATGTGGCTATTTTCCACCCTCTAGATGTTCAGGTTGTTCTCTCAGTCCTCAGATGGATTTCTTGGGTGTTCAGAATGATTTGATATTTATCTAGCTATGTTCAAGGGATGAGGCAAACATAGGGTCCCAATATTACTCCACCATCTTAACTTCCCTCCTGGTTTCACCATTTATATATGCATCTCTAACTAATATAGTGCTGTTTGCCTTTACTTGACCTTTATGTGAACAGAATAATTTATTACATATCATTTTGTTCACTATTATATTTGAAATTCATTCACGCTATTTCATATGACTATAGTTTGTTCATTTTCATTGATTATATTCACTTCCCAGTATGTATATATCATATTTTATCTTTCTATTTCTATTGTAGATGGCCATGTGAGTTATTTCCTGATTTTGGTTATTACAGTGCTACCATGAATATTCTTGTACATTTATTTTGGTGCAGTGAGTATGGATTTTTCTAGGATAAATACCTAGTATAGAATTCTGGACTGAAGTAACTTTACCACATAATGGGTAGCTAAAACTTTTTCCAAAATGAGAGTCCTCATTGTTCCACATTATTGCCAAAGCTTCATTTTATTGGGCTTCTTAACTTTTGCCGTTCTGATACCTGTTTATCATGGCACTTTTCATTGTGGTTTTAATTTGTATGATTACTATTAAGGCTGAGGAACTTAGAGATTTGGATTTCCTCTTCTGTCAAGTTCCTGTTCTATTCTTTTGCTCATTTTCCGGTCAGAATATTTTTTTCTTTTTATAATGTAGGATACTAGGATTTTGCTGTTCATGTGTATGGCAAATATTTTTCCTACTTTGTGGCTTGTCTTTTCATTCTTATGAGATTTTTGATAAAGTTTATAATTTTAATAAAATTGTGTATATATATTACATATATACATATAATTGTATTTATCAATTTTTTGTAGTTACTGCTTTTCATATCTTGTTTTAAAATATCCTTCTTTACCATCAATACATTGTCCTATATGATTTTATAAAAGATTTATAGTTTCCTCTTTCATACTTAGTACTTCAGTCTAATGGGAATCGACATTTGCATATGGTGGATGAGGATAAAATTTCATTAATTTTCTACAGGGATAGCTAATCATCAGTCTGCACTGACTGAAAAGTCCACCCTGAACAAATTGATATGTCTTGCCATCTCAGTATTTGGGGCCCATTTCTGAGTTCACTTTCCTTTTCCTTTGCTGTATTTGTCTGTCTCTGTGCTAGTAATAGAAAATCTTAATTAAATAGTTTTATAATAAATCTTGATATCTAGTAGAACAAGATCATCTACCTTGTTCTTCTTAGCTTCAAGAGTAGCTTGGCATTTTTTGGATGGCTTTACTTCTTGATAAATTTTAGAATTGACTTTTTAAATTTATAAAAAGGGTACCTTGTCTGGAATACTATTCCAGATTTTTGACTGACATTATTCTGAATATATAAATCAATTTGGAACAATTGACATCTTAAAATACCAAGTCTACCAATTCATAAGCATAGTGTATTAGTCTCCATTTATTTAGGTCATCTTTAACATTTCTCAGTAAGCTGCTGTTACATATTTATGTTTATTAAGTAGATCCAAAGGGTACCTTGTTGATCTTTTAATTTTGCTTCTAGAATGATTCATATCTATCCCCTACTCCACATACTGGCATACCATATGTATTTGGATCAAATTCACATACTATATTTTTATATTTTTATTTTTCAAAATTGTTAGTTCACATATAGTGTATTAGTTTTAGTGGTAGAATTTAGTCATTCATCATTTGCATATAATACCCAGAGCTCATTACATCAAGTGCCCTCCTTAATGTCCATCACCCAATTACCCCATCCCCCCACGCACCTCCCATGCAGCAACCTTCAGTTTGTTCCCTATATTTAATAGTCTCTTATGGTTTGCCTCTGTCTCTGTCTTTATCTTATTTTTCTTTCCCTTCCCCTATGTTCATCTGTTTTCTTTCTTAAATTCTACATAAGAGTGAAATCATATGGTATTTGTCTTTCTCTGACTGGCTTATTTCGCTTAGCATAATACACTCTAATTCCAGCCACATCATTGCAATTGACAAGACTTCATTCTTTCTGATGGCTGAGTAATATTCCATTATATACACATACCACATCTTCTTTATTTATTCATCAGTTGATGGACATTTGGGCTCTTTCCATGTTGTGGCTATTGTGGATAGTGCTGCTATAAGCAATTGCACTGCTAGGTATTTATCCAAAGGATACAAAAATAGTGATTCACAGGAGCACATGCACATACTATATTTTTAGATCTAAGCCCCCAGGCAGGAGAGTTTAGGGAAAATAAAATAGCCACAATGTACTGATTTTCAATCTTACAATCTATTAATTTTTCTTTTTCACTTTTCCTTGTTGTATTGGTGATACTTTTCCAGAAAACAGAATGAATAGAATAGAATAAAATGAATAGACTAGAAGAGAATAGAATAGAATTAGAGATTTATCATGACAGAATATCTGGCATGGTTATGGAGGCTGAAAAAAATCCCGCGATCTGTTGTCTGCAAGCTGGAGGCCCAGAAAAGCCAGTGATGTAATCTCAGTCCAAACCCAGAAGCCAAAGAACCAGGGGAGCCAGTGGTGTAAGCTCCAATCTGAGCCTGAGGGCCCAAGAACAGGAGCATCAATGTCTGAGGGCAGAAGATGGATGTTCCATTTCAAGCAGAGAATGCAAATTCACCCTGCCAAAGCATTTCTGTTGTATTTGGGCCCTCAACAGACCGGATGATACCCACCCACGTTGGTGAGGGCAATCTTCTTTACTCACGTCATTGATTCAAATTCTTCTGGAAATACCCTCAAAGACACATCCAGAAATAATCAATTTGGCCAGAGACCCTGCTCTGCTCCAAATACGCTTCACCTGCTATTCTCTCAGATGAAGCTCTCTCAGATTATTTTGCAAAGGGCTGCTAGATAGGAGCCTATACATCAAACTCTTTCCCCCTAGCTTCCATTTTTGTGATAGTTTATTTGCTTTGAAGTCCAAATACTTGAATTTAATTGAAATGTAATTTCTCCAAGTGCTCTAGGCCTATAAAATTTTTTTCTTCTTTAGAGATCATTTTGTTCTATTTCCAGAGCAGCTTCATACAGCTTTTACTCTACTAAGGCACACTTCCGTTTCTTCAGCATCCTCTGCAGAGCTGCCTTCACCTCCTGGTTCTTGAGGCTGTAGATGAGAGGGTTCAGCAAGGATGTGATCACGCTGTACTGAATGGAGACCACTCGCTCCAACACTGAACCTGAGGCGGGGCTGATGTACCTGAATAGAGCTGTCCCATAGAACAAGAGCACCACAGTGAGGTGGGAGGAGCAGGTAGAGAAGGCTTTGGCTTGGGCCTTAGAGGAGTGGATGTTCAGAATGGCAGAAATGATTCTGGAGTAAGAGAATAGGATCAGAGGAAGTGTCAGCAGCCCTAGAAATGCACATGACACTGCTAGAAGAATCTCGTTGACAATGGGATCAGTACAGGACAGAGGAAAGAGTGGAGGTAGCTCACAGCTGAAATGGGGGATGATGTTGTACTCACAGAAATGTAACTTGTGGATGAAGAGACTATTCATCAAGGAAATCAGAAATCCCATTGTCCAAGCTATGCTCACAATCACAATACAGAGAGGTCTGTTTATGACCATGGTATAGACCAGAGGGTGGCAGATGGCAGCATAGCGGTCATAGGCCATGGCAGAGAGCAGACAAGCTTCTGTTCCCCCAGAGAGAGTGAAAAAGAAACTCTGAGTGATGCATCCCCACACTGAGATGCTTTTCTTCTGAGATAAGAAGTTCTGTAGCATTTTGGGCACAGTGACTGAGGAGAAACTGAGATCCAGGAAGGATAGGTGTCCGAGGAAGAAGTACATGGGTGTATGGAGGCGAGAATCAACCCTGATCACCAGGATCATCACCAGATTCCCCATCAAAGTCAGAAGGTAAATCCCCAGGAACAGCACAAAGAGCATGGTCTGGATCTGGGGGTCACTAGACAACCCCAGAAGGACAAACTCAGTAATTATACTGACATTTTTCATGGTTGCTTAGAGATTCAGTCCCTCAAAAGAAATGAATGATTTTTCCACTTGATAAGACATTGATCTGAGTCTTTCTCAGTGAACATGAGTTTTCTACTCACAGACAGTATACCTCCTTACCTATAGACCAAAAGAGGAAACTCAGGATAGGGAAGTCTTCTCAGATACAATCTCCTCACTTGCTCTTCTTTTCTAACTAGTAGCACTATCTTGTCATGGTCTCTATACCTTCACCCTACTTGATCACTCTTTTTTTTAATTTTTAAAAAGATTTTATTTATTTCTCTTGACACAGAGAGAGAGAGAGAGAGAGCGTAAGCAGGAGGAGGGGCAGAGGGAGAGGGAGAAGCAGGCTCCCTGCTGAGAAAGGAGCCCCATGTGGGGCTTGATCCCAGGACTCCAGGCCCATGACCTAAGGCAAAGACAGATGTTCAACTGACTGAGCCACTCAGGCACCCCTGCATCACTCTTTTAATAAAAATACCATGCACATGCAAGTCAGGTATGCCCTGGAGTCAAAAGAAGGGAGAAGAGCCTTGGTGGTTAAGCTTAGAAAACCCTTTATGATTAAAGGCTAGGACGCCAATGGGCAAGTGATTCCTTCTCAGAATAGTAAGGTCACAGACTCACTGTAAGGGAGAGTGGTGTCATAGTGGACTTTAAAGCCTTTATTTTACACATGAAGAGAATGCATTGCTTAAGGTCACATAGCAAAATGATGTTGAGGTTGGTACTAGACCAGATGTTCCAACTAGTTTGGTATGCTCCCAGTGCACCACACTCAGTAGTTTTGAATTGATTGTTACAAGCTGTGTTTTGTGTGGTTTTGGGTCATAAGCAACTTTGCTAGTAGGGAGTTTACCTATTTCAGTATTCCTTGTCTCTGATACTTAAGACAGTGGTGTCTACAGTTGTGTGTCAGCTGCTGTTGAAGTGGAAAAAGAACTAGACTTAGAGTGGTAACCTTAGTTTGAGTCTTAGCTCTAACATTCTAATAGTATCATCTGGTTAAAAGTTACTCAGTTTTTAAAGCCTTACTGTATTCACCTGTGAAATTGAGCAAACGAAACAAATACTTTTGTAAACCATGTATCTCATAACACGTTGTGCAAAAGTCAAATTTTTGTATGTATGAACAAAGATTGATATCGAACACTGAAAAATAAAAAAGATGTCTCTATTGGGTAGTAGGCTTATGGGCCCTTTTTCTTTTAAATAGTTTCTCTAATGTTGTAAACTTGTTTTCCCATTGAATACTTCTCTTTTTTATAAAGAAATGACTTGGAGACTTTCAGGAAACTCTCAGCCTAGTTTTGTTTTCTCTAGAGAAGATGGCTAAGAGAAAACTGGACTGAAGTGAGAGAAAAGCCCCAGGGCAAAGGAAGCTGAACTCCTAAAGAGCAAATTGTTTTGTGGTCTCTTCCCCATCACCAGTGGGCACCTCAGTAGTTTGGTTCTGCTTGGGTACATGGGAGTGAAACTGATGCCCCCTTGAAATCCCTCATATCTGGGATCCCAGAACACTACCAGGGCTATGTTTTCAAAGTGTGTTGAATGGAATCCTATATATTCTGTTGTAGTGCCTTAGAGGCCACTCTCAGTGTTGAGGGGGTGAGGAATTAGAGGCATCTTTGGGCCCTCACATCCATCTCAATTGCCTTATCTCTTCTTTCATTTATTTATCATACTCGATTTGGTGGCAGGATTTCATTGAAGCAAAGGGTTTCATTACTAAGAACTTTCTAAAACACAGTGAACTAGGGATTCCATTGCCAGAAGCACTAAGAATGTCTCTCTCTCTCTCTTTTCTTCACCCTTTTCATTTTCAATCCCCCAGGGAAATCTCCTTCCTAGTCTTCATCTGGCTTTGTAGCCAGTAACACATTCCCATTTAAAATAAAAGCCTAACTTTTTGTGCATGTGTCCAGAACCTGATACATAAAGAAACAGAACAGGAAGACCCTACATGGAGAAAAGGCAGAAGACTTAATCTTCCAGTTCAGCTATTATCTGATGAGAAGTAGCTATGTCTGACTTTGAGAAAGATATTACCCTAATCTAGGTCCCATGTAAACTAGAGGCACTTGGGTCAGAGGTCCCTCTACTAGATCTTCCCCAGTTACATATATCAATGTGCCTCTAAGGCTTTCACTAACCTTACTGAGCAGGACTGCTCTTGGTCTGATGTAACGTCTGATTTTCCAGCCAGGCTGCCTGACACAGGACACTGTTGCTGGAAGGAGATGTGGTTCCAACAGCCTGAGATGAGATACCTCAAGCCAGGTCCCATGAAAAGTGGACTTTGTTTTCCAACCAATAATATGAGCAGAGATAGATACAGACAGGCAATGGGTAAAATCCAAAGTATTCTGGTGTGGGTCTTTCTGGAGGTGGCTCTCTTAAGACTTGGGTTTTTCTCTTTTTTCCCTGAGTACTGAGGAAAGCTCCTGGACAGTTTGTGTGACTTGTATTTCTTCTTTCATTAAATCTCTGAGATCTTGTGCCAGGTGGACCCTGGGGAGGTGGTGAGAAGAGCCTCTGGAGAGTCAGGAATTATTCACTGCCCACGGGAAAGGCAGCATTAACCAGAGCCAAAGGGGCCACTGGTCCTCGGACAAAGTGGCTACTAATATGGCTATTGTCAAAAGAGGTCTGGCTGAGAGTATAGAAGTGCAGAAAGCTTCTGGCCACAAATTGCTTTGCTAACTAAGAAGGAGGGAATCAGGAGGTTCTGTAAAGGATTGTCTTGTCTCTGACAGCTCTTGGATTTTGAATGTGAATATGTACACACACACACACACACACACACACACACACATAACCAGGTCTACACAATTTAAAAGTTCATTACTCTTATGAAGACACTTAATCCTTTCTTAACCCTTGCTTCTTCAGCTTTCAGCTCAGGCTCTTGCCTCCTACTTCACTGAGAAAATGTTCCTTTCTCTAATTTTATTGTATGCTCTCTATTGGGCTTTAGAACTATTATTGCTCAAGTTTTTCCCTTTGAAAACATAGTGGGCAGAATTAGTATCCTTTCCTCCTCCAGAGGGAGTCGGTTTCCTTAGGGCCAGCACTGTAGCAGGAAAGGACCTACTCTGCTAAGGAAACAGGTGGTGAGGGGGGCGGAGTTAAGATGGCGGAGGAGTAGGGGTTCCCTTTTGCAGCTGGTCCCCTGAGCCGAGCTGGATATGTACCAGACCATCCTGAAAACCCACGGAATCAGCCTGAGATGTAGGAAGATACTTCTGGATCTCCACAAATGAACATCTCCAGCGCTGAGTATTGAGGTACGAAGTGGGAAGCCGTGAATCCCCGCACAGATATTGGAAGTTAACAGAAGGGGGAGGGAGCCTCTGCGCTCGGGTGCCGGGAAGTGGTAGCCACCTGCACTGGAGAGCAGCGGGACTCGAGGACCGGCACCGATGAGAGAGCAGACTGAGACCATGAGCCTGGGAAAGCGCGTGCAAACAGACCGAAAAACCAGAGCTCCGGAGCGCTGACTGGAACCGGACTAAAACCGGGAGCTCGGGAGCGTGCGCACGTCCAAACTGAAAACCGGAGCTCCAGAGTGCGTGCAAACCACACTGAAACAGAGAGGTCAGGAGTGCGTGCGGGGGCGGCTGACAGTGTTAGAGACACAAAGGACAGAGATGTGCCGGCCCTGGAAGTGAGGGCTGGGACACCAGCTGTGGGGTGCACAACCCGGGACGCTGCAGGGTTTTTAGTAACACCAACAGAAACAGAGTTAAAGAGGCCAGGAGAGCTCAGTGGAGAGCAGGCTGCGATCTCTCTGTTCTGAGACAGAGGCTAGGATTCGGCTACTGATGTTCTGACTCTCAGAAGAGCCACAGAAAACCTCCAGGGAAAGCCGCCAGAGAACAAAAGCCCGGAAATACCAGCTCACAGTGTGCCCATCCCCATCCCCCCTCGCAGGGAACACGGAGACTTTACCCAAACAGGGTTGCCTGAATATCAGCATGGCAGGCCCCTCCCCCAGAAGGCAGGCTGAAAAATCAAGAAGCCCACATCCCTAAGGTCCCTATGAAACAAGAGCACACTGCCTGGGTCCTGGTCAATAATTTGGGCTCTGGGCAACCCCGCAACCTCTCCTCATCAGAATGACGAGAAGGAGAAATCCCCCTCTACCAAAGAAAAGACAATGAGTCTGTGGCCTCTGTCACAGAACTGATGGATATGGATATAACCAAATTATCAGAAATGGAGTTCAGAGTAACAATGGTCAAGATGATGTGTAGACTTGAAAAAAATATTAACAAAAATATTAATGAGAATATAGAATCTCTAAGGGCGGAAATGAGAGTGAATCTGGCAGAAATTAAAAATGTTATGAATCAAATGCGGTCAAAACTAGATGCTCTGACGGCCAGGGTAAATGAGGCAGAAGAACAAATCAGCGAATTGGAGGATGGGATGGTAGAAGAGAAAGTTAAAACAGAAACTTGGCTCAAAAAAATCCAATCTCAAGAATGTAGGTTACGGGAGATTACTGACTCAATGAAACATTCCAATGTCAGAATCATCGGCATCCCCGAGGGGGTGGAGAAAGAGAGAGGTCTAGAAGAGATATTTGAACAAATTGTAGCTGAAAACTTCCCTAATCTAGCAAAAGAAACAAGCATTCGTGTCCAAGAGGCAGAGAGGACCCCTCCCAAATTCAACCACAACAAACCAACACCACGTCACGTCATAGTGCATTTCGCAAATATTAGATCCAAGGATACAGTATTGGAAGCGGCCAGAGCAAAGAAATTTCTCACGTACAAAGGCAAAAATATCAGGATTACGTCCAACCTGTCCACACAGACCTGGAATGAGAGACAGGGTTGGGAGGGGATTTTGAAAGCTCTATCTGAGAAAAACATGCAGCCAAGGATCCTGTACCCAGCAAGGCTGTCATTCAGAATTGATGGAGAGATAAGGACCTTCCAGAATCACCAGACACTGACCAATTTCGTAACCACAAAACCAGCCCTACAGGAGATATGAAGGGGGGGTTCTATAAAAGTAAAAAAGCCCCAAGACTGATACAGAACAGAAAGTTACAATCTATAGAAACAAAGACTTTACAGGCAA
>NW_024425119.1:38836462-38838236 GCF_017311325.1 Ursus maritimus
ATATTGGAAGTTAACAGAAGGGGGAGGGAGCCTCTGCGCTCGGGTGCCGGGAAGTGGTAGCCACCTGCACTGGAGAGCAGCGGGACTCGAGGACCGGCACCGATGAGAGAGCAGACTGAGACCATGAGCCTGGGAAAGCGCGTGCAAACAGACCGAAAAACCAGAGCTCCGGAGCGCTGACTGGAACCGGACTAAAACCGGGAGCTCGGGAGCGTGCGCACGTCCAAACTGAAAACCGGAGCTCCAGAGTGCGTGCAAACCACACTGAAACAGAGAGGTCAGGAGTGCGTGCGGGGGCGGCTGACAGTGTTAGAGACACAAAGGACAGAGATGTGCCGGCCCTGGAAGTGAGGGCTGGGACACCAGCTGTGGGGTGCACAACCCGGGACGCTGCAGGGTTTTTAGTAACACCAACAGAAACAGAGTTAAAGAGGCCAGGAGAGCTCAGTGGAGAGCAGGCTGCGATCTCTCTGTTCTGAGACAGAGGCTAGGATTCGGCTACTGATGTTCTGACTCTCAGAAGAGCCACAGAAAACCTCCAGGGAAAGCCGCCAGAGAACAAAAGCCCGGAAATACCAGCTCACAGTGTGCCCATCCCCATCCCCCCTCGCAGGGAACACGGAGACTTTACCCAAACAGGGTTGCCTGAATATCAGCATGGCAGGCCCCTCCCCCAGAAGGCAGGCTGAAAAATCAAGAAGCCCACATCCCTAAGGTCCCTATGAAACAAGAGCACACTGCCTGGGTCCTGGTCAATAATTTGGGCTCTGGGCAACCCCGCAACCTCTCCTCATCAGAATGACGAGAAGGAGAAATCCCCCTCTACCAAAGAAAAGACAATGAGTCTGTGGCCTCTGTCACAGAACTGATGGATATGGATATAACCAAATTATCAGAAATGGAGTTCAGAGTAACAATGGTCAAGATGATGTGTAGACTTGAAAAAAATATTAACAAAAATATTAATGAGAATATAGAATCTCTAAGGGCGGAAATGAGAGTGAATCTGGCAGAAATTAAAAATGTTATGAATCAAATGCGGTCAAAACTAGATGCTCTGACGGCCAGGGTAAATGAGGCAGAAGAACAAATCAGCGAATTGGAGGATGGGATGGTAGAAGAGAAAGTTAAAACAGAAACTTGGCTCAAAAAAACCCAATCTCAAGAATGTAGGTTACGGGAGATTACTGACTCAATGAAACATTCCAATGTCAGAATCATCGGCATCCCCGAGGGGGTGGAGAAAGAGAGAGGTCTAGAAGAGATATTTGAACAAATTGTAGCTGAAAACTTCCCTAATCTAGCAAAGGAAACAAGCATTCGTGTCCAAGAGGCAGAGAGGACCCCTTCCAAATTCAACCATGACAAACCTACGCCACGTCACATCATAGTGCAATTCGCAAATATTAGATCCAATGATACATTATTGAAAGTGGCCAGGGCGAAAAAATTTCTCATGTACAAAGGCAAAAATATCAGGATTACGTCAGACCTGTCTACACAGACCTGGAATGAGAGACAGGGTTGGGAGGGCATTTTTAAAGCTCTTTCCGAGAAAAACATGCAGCCAAGGATCCTTTATCCAGCAAAGCTGTCATTCAGAATTGATGGAGAGATAAGGACCTTCCAGAATCACCAGACACTGACCAATTTCGTAACCATGAAACCAGCCCTACAGGAGATATTAAGGGGGGGTTCTATAAAAGTAAAAAGGCCCCAAGAGTGATACAGAACAGAAAGTCACAATCTATAGAAACAAAGACTTTACAGGCAA
>NW_024425119.1:38838246-38934645 GCF_017311325.1 Ursus maritimus
CCCCCTCGCAGGGAACACGGAGACTTTACCCAAACAGGGTTGCCTGAATATCAGCATGGCAGGCCCCTCCCCCAGAAGGCAGGCTGAAAAATCAAGAAGCCCACATCCCTAAGGTCCCTATGAAACAAGAGCACACTGCCTGGGTCCTGGTCAATAATTTGGGCTCTGGGCAACCCCGCAACCTCTCCTCATCAGAATGACGAGAAGGAGAAATCCCCCTCTACCAAAGAAAAGACAATGAGTCTGTGGCCTCTGTCACAGAACTGATGGATATGGATATAACCAAATTATCAGAAATGGAGTTCAGAGTAACAATGGTCAAGATGATGTGTAGACTTGAAAAAAATATTAACAAAAATATTAATGAGAATATAGAATCTCTAAGGGCGGAAATGAGAGTGAATCTGGCAGAAATTAAAAATGTTATGAATCAAATGCGGTCAAAACTAGATGCTCTGACGGCCAGGGTAAATGAGGCAGAAGAACAAATCAGCGAATTGGAGGATGGGATGGTAGAAGAGAAAGTTAAAACAGAAACTTGGCTCAAAAAAACCCAATCTCAAGAATGTAGGTTACGGGAGATTACTGACTCAATGAAACATTCCAATGTCAGAATCATCGGCATCCCCGAGGGGGTGGAGAAAGAGAGAGGTCTAGAAGAGATATTTGAACAAATTGTAGCTGAAAACTTCCCTAATCTAGCAAAGGAAACAAGCATTCGTGTCCAAGAGGCAGAGAGGACCCCTTCCAAATTCAACCATGACAAACCTACGCCACGTCACATCATAGTGCAATTCGCAAATATTAGATCCAATGATACATTATTGAAAGTGGCCAGGGCGAAAAAATTTCTCATGTACAAAGGCAAAAATATCAGGATTACGTCAGACCTGTCTACACAGACCTGGAATGAGAGACAGGGTTGGGAGGGCATTTTTAAAGCTCTTTCCGAGAAAAACATGCAGCCAAGGATCCTTTATCCAGCAAAGCTGTCATTCAGAATTGATGGAGAGATAAGGACCTTCCAGAATCACCAGACACTGACCAATTTCGTAACCATGAAACCAGCCCTACAGGAGATATTAAGGGGGGGTTCTATAAAAGTAAAAAGGCCCCAAGAGTGATACAGAACAGAAAGTCACAATCTATAGAAACAAAGACTTTACAGGCAATGTGACATCATTAAAATCATATCTCTCAATAATCACTCTCAATGTGAATGGCCTAAACGCTCCCATAAAACATCACAGGGTTGCAGATTGGATAAAAAGACATGATCCATCCATTTGCTGTCTACAAGAGACTCATCTTGAACCTAAAGATACATCCAGACTGAAAGTGAAGGGATTGAAAACCATTTTTCATGCCAATGAACCTCAAAAGAAAGCTGAGGTAGAAATTATCATATCAGACAGATTGGATTTTAAACTAAAGACTGTTAGAGATACAGAAGGACACTATATTATTCTTAAAGGATGTATCCAACAAGTGGATATGACAATTATAAATATCTACGCCCCCAACAGGGGAGCAGCAAAATACACAAGCCAACTTGTAATGAGAAGAAGGAGACATATAGATAAAAATACGTTAATAGTAGGGGACTTCAACACTCCACTATCAGCAATAGACAGATCACCTAAGCAGAAAATCAACAAAGAAACAAGTGCTTTGAATGCCATACTAGACCAGATGGACCTCATAAATATATATAGAACACTACAGCCCAGAACAACAGAATACTCATTCTTTTTGAATGCACATGGAACATTCTCCAGACTAGATCATGTTCTGGGTCACAAAACAGGTCTCAACTGATACCAAAAGACTGAAATTACTCCCTGCATATTCTCAGACCACCATGCTTTAAAACTGGAACTCAATCACAAGGAAAAATTTGGAAGAAACTCAAACACTTGGAGACTAAGAACCATCCTGCTCAAGAATGATTCAATAAACCAGGAAATCAAAAATGAATTTAAACAATTTATGGAGACCAATGAGAATGAAAACACAATGGTCCAAAACCTATGGGACACTGCAAGAGCAATCCCGGTGGAAAATACATAGCCATCCAAGCCTCACTCAAAAGAATAGAAGTTCAAAGTGCAGTTTTTATATTCTCTCCTCAAGACGCTGGAGCTTGAACAGAAAAACCAGCCTAACTCCAAACCGAGAAAGCAGTTGATCAGATTAGAGCAGATCAATGCATTAGAAACCAGGAGCACAGTAGAGAGATCAACAGAATCAAAGCTGAAGTTTTCTGAAAGAATAAATAAACCGACAAACCGCTGTCCGACTTATTCAAAAAAGAATAGAGAAAGGGCCAAAGTTAAAATTATGAATGAAAAGGGAGAGGTCACAACCAACACCAATGAAATAGGAAGGATCATTAGAAACTTTTATAACAGCTTTATGCCAATAAATTAAACAACCTTGAAGAAATGGATGCCTTTCTGGAGACCTATAAACTACGACTGAAACAGGCAGAAATTGATTGTTTAAACAGACTGATTAATTATGGAAGATTGAAGCAGTGATCAAAACCTCCCCAAAACAAGAGTCCAGGGCCTGACGGATTCCCTGGGAATTCTACCAAACATCAAAGAAGGCACATTTATTATTTCCTGAAGTTAAAGCAAAAAATAGAAACAGAAGGAAAACTATCAAATTATTCTATGAGGCCAGAATTACCTTGATCCCCAAAGCAGGCAAGGACCCCATCAAAAAGAGAATTACAGACCGATATCCCTGATGAATATGGATGCCAGGTTCCTCAACAAGATCCTAGCTATAGGATCCAACAGTATACAAAAGGATTATCCACGTATCATAGGATTCATCCCTGGGATCAAGGGTGATTCAATATCGCAAATCAATCAGTGTGATAGATCATACTAACAAGAAAAAGAAAGCAAGAACCATATGATCCTCTCAATAGATGCAGAAAAGCAAAAATACAGCATCCTTTCCTGATTAAAAACACTTCAGGATGAAGGATAAAGGTACATTCCTCAATCTCATAAAAACCATCTATGAAAAGCCTACAACAAAATTATTCTCAATGGGGATAAGCCGGAAGCCTTTCCTTTAAGATCAGGAACACACAGGATGCCCACTCGCCATTATTATTCAACATAGTATTAGAAGTCCTTGCAATGCAATCAGATAAAAAAAGGGAAAAAGGATCCAAATCGGCAAAGAAGAAGTCAAAATGTCTCTCTTCACAGATGACATGATACTCTATATGGAAAACCCAAAAGAATCCACCCCCAAACTACTAGAAGTTATAGAGCAATTCAGTAATGTGGCAGGACACAAAATCAATGGCTCAGAAATCAGTTGCATTTCTATACACAAACAATGAGACTGAAGAAAGAGAAATTAGGGAATCCATCCCATTTAAATAACCAAAATCATACGATATCTTGGAATTAACCAGAGATGAAGGATCTATATTCTAGAAACTCATCAAATCACTGTTGAAAGCAGAATTGAAGAGCACAAAAAGATGGGAAAATATTCCATGCTCATGGATCGAAGAATTAACATAGCTAAAATGTCCATGCTACCCAGAGCAAACTACACTCTAATGCTATCCTGATCAAAATACCAATGACATTTTTCAAAAACTAACAAACAGCCTTAAATTTGTGGAACCAGAAAAGGCCCCGACGCCAAGGAATTGTTGAAAAGGAAAACTAAGCTGGGGATCACAATGCCAGATTTCAAGGTATGCACAAAGCTGGATCACAAAGACAGCATGTGTACTTGCACAAAAACAGACACAGACCAATGGAACAGAATAGAGAACCCAGAAATGGACCTCAGCTCTTTTGGCAACTAATTTCGATAAAGCAGTAAAAACATCCAGTGGAAAAAGACAGTCTCTTCAATAAATGGTGCTGGGAATATTGCACAGTTACATGCAAAAGAAGAAACTTGACCACTCTCTCACACCATACACACAAAGATAAACTCTAAATGGATGAAAGACCTTGATGTGAGTACAGGAATCCATCAAAATCCTAGAGGAGAGCATAGGGCAACCTCTACTTAATTGGCACAGCAACCTTTTTCATGACACATCTCAAAGGCAGAGAAACAAAAGGTAAAATGACATGTGGGACTTCATCAAGATAAAAAGTTCTGCACAGCCAAGGAAACAGTCAAAAACTAAGAGGCAGCCCATGGAATGGGGAGAAATATTTGCAAATGATACTACAGATAAAAGACTGGTATCCAAGATCTACAAAGAACTTCTCAAACAAATACACAGAAACAAATAAACCATAAAATGAGAAGATATGAAACTTTTCCAATGAAGAATACAAATGGTTAACAGACACATGAAAAAATGTTCAAAATCATTAGCCATCAGGGAAGTTCAAATCAAAACCATACCTAAGATCCACTCTACGCCAGTTAGAATGGCAAAATTGACAAGGCAAGAAACAACATTTGTGAGAGGATGTGGAGAAAGGGATCCTCCTCCATTGTTGGTGGGAATGCAAGTTGCAGCCACCTGGAAAACAGTGTGTAGGTCTTCAAAAGAAAAATTGAGCTACCCTATGATCCAGCAATGTAATTACTGGGTATTACCCCAAAGATACAGACTAGTGAAGAGAAGGGCCATATGCACCCCAATGAACTGCAGCATTGTCCACAATACAACCGTGGAAGGAGCTGAGATGCCCTTCAACAGATGACTGGATTAAGAAGATGTGGTCCATATATACAATGGAATATTACTCAGCTATCAAAAAGAACGATTTCTCAACATTTGCTGCAACATGGACGGCACTGGAGGAGATAATGCTAAGTGAAATAAGTCAAGCAGAGAAAGACAATTATCATATGGTTTCTCTCATCTATGGAACAAAAAAAGTATGAAGATCGGTAGGAGAAGAAATGATAAAGAAAGGGGGGGTAATCAGAAGGGGGAATATAGCATGAGAGACTATGGACTCTGGAAACAAACTGAGGGCTTCAGAGGGGAGGTGGGTGGGGGAATGGGATAGGCTGGTGATGGGTAGTAAGGAGGGCACGTATTGCATGGTGCACTGGGTGTTATATGCAAGTAATGAATCATGGAACTTTACATCAAAAACCAGGGATGTACTGTATGGTGACTAACATAATATAGTAAAAAAATATTATTATAAAAAAAAGAAGTGCTAGAGTACTCCAGAGCTTATTCCCAGGACCTCCTCTTCACTTTATTTTGCTTAGATTTTCTACGCCAATCATATAGTAATTTCCTCAAGCATCATTCCCATTGTGGTGTGTGATAGAATTTTATTCCTTTTTTAAAGCTGAATACTATTCCTATTAGAGATATTTAGACTTACACTCTTATAAAAGCCATAGGTCAGAGAATCTCCTTATCACAAAACTTTGTACTACTTCATTTTTCCTTGACACTTTTAGGTCAAAGTTGTTGACATTTCAAGGACAGTTTTATTTCCATCGAAGCACCATTTCCTGCTTATCTTGACTTGGCTTCAAATGTCCTTAATTCACTGAGTATGGTTGCTCTATTCTCTGACTGAACATTCCACAGTTTCCTTATTCCTGATGATCAGTTTGCTCTTTTACCATCCTTTGCAGTAATGCATTTCCTCCAAGTTCCTCAGGCTATTGGGGAGAATGTTCAGCTTGACTTTCTGCTCAAAGAACAAGGACAACCTGGTGAGGTGATTGTAGTAGCAAGAAGCCTCATTGAGATGTTACCATTATGCTTACTCAGAACCAACTTCCTTCTTCTCTTTAGGTGTTCAAGAGCCATATTCCAAGCAAAGATATCCTGAAGGTTTAGCTTGGGTCTCGTGTATTTATCTTTGGCAGTTACTCTGTCAGGACAATGGGATAAATGACTGTCCCACCTTGATTTCCTGACTGACAGTCCCAGTTGTCCAAGTGGACTAGATGAGTGACACCTCTTCAAAGAAAGAATGGATTGCTGTAGATGAGGAAACTAGAAAGCATGCTGTTTAGACTAAATAAAACAATATCCAGTTCACAGTGAACAGTAAATAAACATACTTTTTAAATAACCTCACAACAGGGATCATTTGACCATCTTGTTTCTTCTGAGAAAACTAAGTCTGTGTCATCACCAGAAAATAGTTCCTTAACCCATTGTAGTCCACATGGAGATGATGTTATTTTTAAAAATCTGGGTACTAGCAAACATTTCTATAAGTGCTCTAATCTCCCATCTGAGAAAACCCCTGGAAAAGTAGCTTCAGAGAGAATCAAATCAAGAAATCCTTCATCCTAGGCAAAGGGTCCACATGACCCAGCAGTGAATAGAGAGGTAGGTTATACAGATGTTTTTAAGGACAGCACAAATAAAACCTCTTTCCAATATTCAAATATGGCTGCACTCACACACCTGGGTATAAAGATTTCTGACCTTGGAACTGAGGTTCCAAATTGAAAAATATATATTATTGCTAGATTATTTCCTCACAGTCTGTGCTAAGCGTTAATGTCACTAGCCAGAGGCTTGACATCTACAGATGGAACAGCATGTTTTTGTTTAAGGGCTATTAAGAGGATCATGATAGAGCTCCTTAAAATAAAATATTCACCTCCTTTTTCCTGCAGCTAATGCTGGAAATTTCTTCACTGAGATTTTATTTATTCAGACTGTGCATGCAAAGTTAAAATGCAAGGAGCTCTGGGAAGCAAGGAATATAATAACAACTGTCATTTCATATCAACAAACCATAGACTGGGTTTGTTGGAACCTGTCTAAAAGAAGTGCTACTTGAGAACAGCTCCTTACACAGTGAGACATACAAGAAGTACTTGGCATAGAGACTTGAAGAACCTCAATGATCTGGAAAAGAACAGAGTTTCACTGTTTTTGGAAGACACATGAGGTTAAGTTGATCAGAATGAGCAATTCAGGGCTCTGTACTAGCATGAAATCCCTGAGTTTCTGGGAATGTATTGGTTCAGGAAAAAGGGGCGAGAATCAAAAACAAAGGTTTTAGAGACAAGTTCACCTGGTTTAGAATTTTGTCCAGCAAGTGCCTGAATCTTGCATCCTTTACATTTTCTGTAACCCACGGTCCTGACAGGTGGACAGAATTGGAGAGTACTGTAAGAGCAGAAAAATTAATGATCTGGAAATCATAGGAATGGGGTGTTTGTTGAGATGACCTATTGAGACACAGGGAACTCAAAATATCTTCTTGATGTCCTTTTGATGTAGGAAAAGATGTAAGTGTTTGAAGCCAATGGCCAAGAAAGAATTCTTGAGATGTCTTTGGTGCAAAAAGGTGGTTTTATTAAAGCACAGGGACAGCACCCGTGGGCAAAAATAGCTGCACTGGGGTCATGAGGAGTGGACCATTATATACTTTCAAGTTGGGAGGGGGTTAGGGATAACCTAAATTGCCAAGGAATTTTGGAAGCAAGGTTTCCAGGACCTTGAGGGAGCTAGCTATTGTGGGGAAAAGTCACTTATTACTGTCTAATAAAACCTAAGTCATGAGACCCTTCAGATGTATATGGGTGGGTCATATGCTTGGGGGATGATTGCCAATATGTATCTTGGGGGGCAGAGATAAAAGAAGTTTCCAAAGGAATTTTTATGTTACAGTAGACTTACAGGATCCTGGAGGCTGGACTAAGATTGCTTTTTGCCCTTAGCAAAGTATTAACATCAAGGCAGCTGAGTCCCCAGAGAAATGTCACACTGCCTGTTGCAAGGACTTGTCAATGGTCTGTTGGCAGTAGGGAAATTTAATAATTTTTCTTCTACCTTTGTTTCCCACATCATTTAATTCTATCCTTTCCAGACTAGGGCAATGCTACAATGTTACTATCTGTTTCCTTGAAGTTTCACGCCCAAAGAAATGCAAACTCCACTCTAGAGCCTAAAGAAGGTAACAGGATATATGAAAATTAAGATAGTCTTGTAGACGTATCTGGGACCGAGTCATTAAGTCCTAGGTCTGTTTCTCACTAGATGTATGATCTTTGGAAGTTTTTAAGCCTTCCTTATCTCAATTTCCTGATCCACAAAATGGCATCTAATAATACCTCTCTGGCATCGTTTTAAGAAGTTATTTAAGTAATTTATGTGCTGTGCTAAGCACACATTGGTTGTGATTAAACTTCTGTGTTATTCATTGCCTAATTTTAATCCCTTAATGTTCCCAAGGAAGAGAAAAGTCCACTCTGAGGGCAGATTAGAACATATTAGAGAAGTAAAAACCAGATCAAGGAAGGAGAGATAGAGATGGATAGGGGGAGAATGATCTCACTTTGAGAATAGAGTTTCAGGAGCGCTCAAACACAAGGAAAGTACAGAGCAAAGGTAACATAGAGAGGAAGAGATGAAGGGAAGTAATAAGTGGCCCAGGAGCTAATCAGAATCAAGGGCGCCCTAGCTCTCTCTCCTCTTCCCTGATGGTGAAACCCTGTAGGTGCTCTGGCTTGTTCACTGGATGCCTCAATAAACCTTAAAGCAGAAGGAAAGAGCAACAACTATCTCTCTTTCTGGGAAGAGGCTTTTGTCTATCTAGATGCCAGTATTAGGAAAAGAAATATATTAGTGCATGTGCCAAGATCCTTCCAGGCTAAGATTTCAAAATCCTTTTCTAGATTCTTACAAGTGTGGGCTGCTTTGAATCCAAATAAAGAGAAATTTTGAAAAGTTTTGATTCTTGGCATATAAATATTTGACCAATTATACAGACCATTTCAAACCCAATTACACAGTTATTTTTCACTATTTTCTCTTACTGTTCTAAATATTTTTCCTGAGGGTATTATGTAAATAAAGTTTTCTCAGATCTAACCATTCAGAAGAGCAACTAGATTTAAACAGCAAATGTGTGGGCAGCTGAGCCTGCAAGCCCAGGATACAGCTGAATTGATGCTTTGAATTCCTTAGAGGTCAGTCAGAAGCAAATTTTTGACTCATTATCTTAGAAATTTCCTTATATGTATGTATGTATTGACCAAAATACCCTTCACGTACCCCTCAGCTTGACTAAACTTTAGACAGGTTTCTTCTGGAGTATAGACAGTTTCTTTCTCTGATCTCTTGTCTTAGGGTATTTACTTTACAAAACTTGAAACTGCAAATTCTTCCTCTGCCTCTTTAAAATGGATATAACTCTCCTTCCAGCCTTTTGCCTGTCTTTCTCAAGGACCTGGGAACTATCTCCATGAAATGCAAACATTGAAGGAGACAGTATTCCTATTTCTCAGTCTCTGTGGGAGGATAGGAGCCTAATTTAGATGGACAACAATTAGCAAATACAGATGGCCCGATCACAGAGAAGAACATTTGCAAACTTGGGAATAATTCAATGTATGTGACACATCCCATTGATCAATCTCCTCCATACAGTCCTCTAGTACTTTTCAACTACCTCACCCTAGTGTTTTATTTATTTATTTATTTATTTATTTATTTATTTATATTGAGGGTTAGTTGACATACAATATTATATTAGTTTCAGATGTACAACATACTGATTTGTCAATTCTATACATTACTCAATGCTCGCCACAAAAGTATATTCACCATGTGTCACCATATAATATTATTATAATATTACTGAGTATATTCCCTATGCTGTTTTTCATCTCCAGGTATTTATTTTATAACTTAAATTTGTACCTCTTAACTCTCTTAATCTATTTTCCCATCCCCTTATCCACCTCCCCCTGGCAACCACTGATATGTTGTCTGCATTTAAGAGTCTGGTTTTTTTTGTGTGTGTTTTTTATTCATTGGTTTTGTTTTTTAGATTCCACATATACGTGAAATCATATAGTATTTGTGCTTTATTTAAAACTTTCCTGCTTTTTCATTCAGTAGAGTTCAGTCTCTCTCCCCTACTGGGATTGTAAATTTAGTATAAAAGTTGAAAGAAAAAACTATAGTTATAATAATTTGCTAATGGATACACAATATAAAAAGATGTCCCAGAGATGAGTTAAAGAGGATAGGCATAGGAAATGAAAATTGGCTTGGGTAAAGACATAACAATCCTATTTCTACTATGTTTTCAATGTGTGAATTTGGGAAAGGTTTTGATCCCTTTTTTCCCCCAAATTTACCACAGGAATAATAATATTCTTTGCAAAATGTGAGGACTTAGTTAGAACGTGAGGATTTAGTTATGAATGATGATCAGCACTAATTAAACGTATCTTCTATCTTCAGTCATATATTTCTAACTTGTTCACCATTCTAAATTTTTTTAATTTTTAATTTTTATTTATTTATTTTGATGTAAAGTTCAATGATTCATTAGTTGCGTATAACACCCAGTGCACCATGCAATACATGCCCTCCTTACTACCCATCACCAACCTATCCCATTCCCCCACCCCCCTTCCCTCTGAAGCCCTCAGTTTGTTTCCCAGAGTTCATAGTCTCTCATGCTTCATTCCCCCTCCTGTTTACGCCTCCTTTCTTTATCCCTTTCTTCTCCTACCAATCTTCCTAGTTCTTATGTTCCATAGATGAGAGAAACCATATGATAATTGTCTTTCTCTGCTTGACTTATTTCACTTAGCATTATCTCCTCCAGTGCCGTCCATGTTGCAGCAAATGTTGAGAAATCGTTCTTTTTGATAGCTGAGTAATATTCCATTGTATATATGGACCACATCTTCTTAATCCAGTCATCTGTTGAAGGGCATCTCGGTTCCTTCCACGATTTAGCTATTGTGGACAATGCTGCTATGAACATTGGGGTGCATATGGCCCTTCTCTTCACTATGTCTGTATCTTTGGGGTAAATACCCAGTAGTGCAATTGCTGGATCATAGGGGAGCTCAATTTTTAACTTTTTAAGGGACCTCCACACTGTTTTCCAGAGTGGCTGTACCAACTTGCATTCCCACCAACAATGTAGGAGGGATCCCCTTTCTCCACATCCTCTCCAACAATTGTTGTTTCTTGCCTTGTCAATTTTTGCCATTCTAACTGGCGTAAGGTGGTATCTTAGTGTGGTTTTGATTTGAATTTCCCTGATGGCTAGTGATTTTGAACATTTTTTCGTGTGTCTGTTAACCATTTGTATGTCTTCATTGGAAAAGTGTCTGTTCATATCTTCTGCCCATTTTATGATTTGGGAATAGAGAAAATTTGTTGATGTGGCAAAGTAAAAGGTTAATAACAGAAGTAAAATCCTTGATAAAGGGACAATAAATGATCCAGAGCACAAGTGGTTTTGTCCATAGGTAGGAGGAAGGGCCCCTTATCTGTTGTAAATAAGAGGTAAGGTAAAGAGAGTAGGGACTGAGGCAGCTAGCTTGGTAGATTTTATGGCTGGAATCTGAGAGACTTTCTAACTGATTGCTGCAAAGTTTTTGATGAAATATGAGATGAAATTGTGAGCAGAGTCTGCCTATCTATCTATCTATCTATCTATCTATCTATCTATCTATCATCATCTGTGTGTATATATGGTGTGTGCTTTTAGTTGTGAGGGATTTTGATGACCCAAGAACACAAAACTCAGGTACATCAAGTGGAAGACTAATTTACTAAGAAAATGCAGTAAGATTAACTGGTGATTCATTTGCCCATTTGAGATTTGGGGACTAATTTGAACAAGTATGTGACTATCTCCAGTAATAGTTAGCTGCTTAAGCACATGTGTGGAGCAGAAAGATATTTGGTATTATTTTTTTAATTTAAATTCAATTAGCCAACATCATTAGTTTTTGATGTAGTGTTGAATGATTCATTAGTTGCATATAACATCCAGTGCTCATCACATCACGTGCCTTCCTTAATGCCTATTGCCCAGTTACCCCATCCCCCCACTGACCTCCCTTCCTCAACCCTTAGTTTGTTTCCCAGAATCAAGAGTCTCTCATGGTTTGTCTCCCTCTCTGATGTCTTCCCATTTAGTTTTGGTATTAAATGGGGTTTGTTTTTTCCACGAATCTGCAGTGACAAAGGAAAAAAAAGGTAAAAAATTAAAGCATTTTAGCAAAGTAAATGAATCATAGAGACAAGGCTATATAAGGAATTAAGTGGGGAATATGCAGAGGATTATGGCTAGGGCAAAGGCAGTAAAGCCATTAGTTTGGGTCTGAAGAACTGCTTCTGCTTCTGTAGAACACTAGGGTAAGCAAGTTAGAAATTTTGGAGATAGTGGTAAGCTAGAGGAAGGCTTGAAATTCAGATTTTGTAGGTATAAGTATTGAGATGACAAAGTGATGGGTATTATTTTGAGAGCAGGAAGCTAAGATGGGGTAAAAGATTCAGTCTCTGGCACAGGAGAAGACAAAGTCTAGAGTGCTGAATTAGCACAGTAAGGATTTTTTGTTTTGTTTTTTGTTTTTTAAATTTTACTCTCATTTCCTTTAATATGATTAATTTTATTTATTTATTTTGTTATGTTCAATTAGCCAACATATAATACATCATTAGTTTTTGATGTAGTGTTCAAAGATTCATTAGTTGCATATAACACCAGTGCTCATCACCACACGTGCCCTCCTTAATATTTAGAATTTAAAGAAAATTTAATGAAAAAAAATCAGCCCAAGATAATCAGTCAAGTTAAAATGCTAGTGTGCTGTTGGAGGAAACGCCTACTTGCATTTGATCAGAGAAGCCGTTCCCCCCAGAACAGGATAATATCTGGTCACATATCCTATGCCCAGCTTAAACCAGACTCCGCTCCTGTCAATGTCTCAGCCAGCTTGGAAGTCCACATGCTAACCCAACCCACATTTTCACACTATAAAACTTGCCCATGTTTGCCTGCTGTGTTCTGACACATATGACTTGTAACCTCAGACTCAGGATAACTACTGTTTAATGCTGTCCAAGTCCGTCCCCACCTGGCCTTTCCTTCTAACTCAAGACAACTAACTATATTTAATTGACCGAAGACTGGTCTCTCTTCCCTTGACTGTTAACCAAGCACTGGATGACTAAGTTCAATTACCTATCTGAATAACCGGTAAAACCACATGGTGGCAGCTATACTTTGAGATCCACTGACAAATTATTCATACCCAGGGAAAATAATTCAGCTTTTTTAGATAGTATTGCGAACCCTGTATTAGGGCAAATTTGGGAAGAATTCTTTTGAAAATTAATATTTGTAGTGAAATATATGTTGCAATAAGAAATGATGAATTATGTATATTATTTTTCCAATATATGCATATTTATTTCCAGTTATTTGAGGAATGGGTTATGAAAATAATGGCTAAAATTTTCACATTTCACTCATTAATTTAGATCTGATCACAGTGTCCATTTTGGCTCCGGTTGTCCAGATCACTGCATAATCTCCAAAGGATATGGACAAAGCAGCTGGTACAGAATTGAAGCAGGGAATCCTGTATGTCAGGCAAAAGGCCCATGATACCCAGGGTGTAGAAGAAAAGGGACTGCCATGCCTATGTGACATGATTTTAGGGCAATACAAAGAAAAACCCCTTTCCTATCTTCAACCTCCAAATACTCCTGACTTATTAACTGCAAAAGATTCTATGAATTATGGGATAAAGTTTATCCTTGAAACAAAGTGAAGATGGGATAAACTTGCATAGTGTATTTGCACACATAAAATACAATGAAGAAAGAAAAGTTGCCACCAGGGGCTTGACTTCCACAGAAGTGGGCATCAGATTTCTTTTTAGGGTATTTGTAAAGTGTCAGAAGGATTTCCTCAAAATAAGTAAATACGTAAAATAATAAAAACAAACCTTTTTACTGTGGTTGATGACCAAAATGTTACCATTAGTGATTTCTTTCTTCTGCTGTTTCTAAACATAAAACGTCAACAACTTTGGAAAACATGACATAGTGGCTTTGTTGACAGGTAGTAACATCATGAGGGGGAGAGAGTTAATTGGATCCCATCCAAAGGAAAAATAGCTAAAGACTGGTCAGTGCAGAATGAAATATGAAATGACTTTATTTCACAGTATCGATCAGAAAGTATTAGCAGAGAACATTAATAAGTGTATGAATGAATAGGAAGCAGAAGGAGAAAGTGGTCCCACGTTTTATTGATTTTGAAAGACAAGGTTGGTCACAAAGGAGCCTAAAGCCCTGGGTTTATGAAGAGGCACTTCGTACGAAAAACAAACAAACAAACAAAAAACAAAACCTAAAACCAGAGTTAAGTGGGTATTGGAGATAAGCATCACTTATTTCATCATTTTTGCCCAGATTGTGCCTCAATCCTGCCCCACATGTCTCAGGGGCAGGCCATCTGAAGATTATTGTTAACTGCAAATAAAGTAATCCTCTGAAGCTCAGAAGTCATTGATGAGAGATAGTTTAAGCTATGAAGAGTGGGAAATATGCTCCTAATGTCCTATCATATCCCTATCCATGCTGCTTTCAGATGGTGGACTCAGCTTCTCCAACATAAAATAAGGGCTTTATGCCTGAGGTTAAGTAAGTGCAGAACTTGTGTGGTATAACCCAACTACGTCACTACTAGCTGTTTAACTTTGCTGATATTGTTTGATCTTTTAAACTATAATTGTTCCACCTGTAAGCTGAGTAAATTTGGGGGAAATAATATGTCTTACATTTGATTGAATCAGCTTATACATAAAGAGCTGGAAACAGGATTTCTGACCTATTGCAATTGTTAATGAATCCCAGGAAGAGGAAGAAGAAGGGTATTTCAGAGGAGTAGACTAGAGTGTGTTAGGGAAGAGGTAATATGAGGCCATATTGTACAAAGAGCTGTCTCTAGACCTGGAGATAGTGTCTAGACTTGAGAACAGTGAGAAGATGACAGGATTCAAGGGGAAGCTAAGCCTCTTAGAAAGAAAGAAGAGAGGGAGTGAAGGGGAAAAGGAAGTACCTCAAGGAATAGGTTAGGAGGAGACAAAATCATCAGAGGATTCAGAGGAACATTTTCATGCTCTTGAATTCTCTTAGTGCAGAAAGTATCCTGGAGTTTTGAGTCAATAGGTGAAAGGATCAGGGATCAAGTGATACTCATTAAAAGAAGGTGTACGACAACTTTCCAACTCTGGGAATTGACATTTTCACCTATTTTCCTTGTAACTCTAAATATGTTGCTGATAGCATTATCTGAACAAAAGACTCTGATGCCGCACCGTTCAAAAGACCAATTGGTTTAGGCTGAACTGAGGAACCCAGGGGACTGGCTCAATAATCTATATTCTTAGGAGTTAACAGCTTGAAGCTACAGTCTAGACTAAGTTGCTAAGAAGCTTGAACTTTAAGAAGACATTAGGGATTTTCTCATGTGTGACCTTTGCAACTTGTAAACTTGAAGCAATCAACTTGAACTCCTACATGTGCTTTCCTGCTATTCTGCTGGGAACTGAAGAAAGGCAGGGTTGGAAAAGAGAATTTAGAATCTTTTCCCTCAGGAACATGCAGGCCATATGTACCCTCAGAGAATTCACTTAGGATCTGAAAAGAGAATCACAGCTAACCTCCAGATTATCCTTTCATGTGTGTATGAGATGATTTTACTTATTTGACTGGGTTTAACATTAATCAATATTAATATTAATCAAATGAGGTAATTTTTTAGCATTTTAAAATAACTCTAATACTAATTTGTATCTTATACAACAAATAGATGGTCATGGTAAGGTATATAAGCAGAATGTAAGTTTCAGTAGCTTTCCTGTGATCTCTTCTATTCTTATGTTACCTCAAAGATCAGAGAGCCAGAAAGGGAGAAGTTGTTGTTAAAGATATTTGGTCTAATTATACTTGGTAACTTCTTGTATGAATTATATTTCAGGGTAATCAAAGAAACCCTAGTTGATATGAGAACTTAATTTTATTCAGATTAATTCCAGCTAATAAATCCAGAAGGAATAAGAAAATAAGAGAATTACCAGTTTGAAACTTCTAATGAAATAACTACTTCAGGCAATTGTCATCAGTGGTTTGTAAATATATTTAAGTAAAAGAAGGTTGGAGAACTTCACAGTGAAGAGATACAAGTGTCATCACCTGGACCTACTGATCAATTTTGTCATCAAAAAAGTGGGACAACCAGACATCATGCTTCTCTTAATGTAAGGCGACATGAAGATCACAACTCCATTTATGGAGATTTTCAGAAAGGACTTAAGTCAAAATATGGGATCAATGGACAAGGTAAATAACACAACTAGGAAGCAAATTGGCTCAATCCAGAGTGGAGATATTCCACAGGAATGCTGTATGGATTTCTTCAACAACTCAATGGCAGTCACAATTTTCAGATATGCTCAGGAGCTATGAAGACTCCTCCTTGGCAGTGGAGTAAGCTTGTTGTAGCCTACCTGACAACCCTGGCTCTCCTTTTGGGTAGGATGATCTTCCGAATCCATCATTTTTTCTAGCTTTTACCTCTGCTCTCAGGAGCATTCCTTGTCTATTACCCTGCATGGCCACATCTGAGATAAGCAATGGAGGATATGTCCTTCTTAGCATCTTCATAGCTTTCACTGCCTGCTTTTTATTGAGTTTCAACATGCAAAATTTTCTTTAGGGATTGATCAAACAATGGTTTTTGCAGGGCAGGCTTCTGACTGGAAGGAGGTAGGTAATCATAGCCTGAAATCTTGAATAGCCTTGATTTTTAAGTCTGAAGACCCTATTACCTTTTTTTTTTTAAAAGATTTATTTATTTGAGAGAGAGAGAGAGAGAGAGAGAGAGAGAGAGAACATGAGCAGGAAGAACAGAGGGAAAGGAAGAGAATCTCAAGCAGACTACATGCTGAGCATGCTCTGCACTCCCCTCACCCCTATTTAATTGGGCCACTTTGAGGCTATCTGAATCAATGAATTTGAGTGAGAAAGTACACTCAAAACCTTGCCTTGCCAGTATGTTTTTGCCCTTTGGTGTGAAAGGAATTTAGTCTTATTCCTATTACAGCCTTTGCATCAAAGCCAGCGCTTATAACTGTATCAGTTTCAGATACAGAAGCAATCAACATTTCACTTCTGTAAGACTCTAAATTACAGGACTCTCAGTTAATATAGATTGTTAACTGTAGGCAAAAATTAACTCTGTAGACTGTATTTCTTTCCATTTCTGCTTGTGGGCAGGAATTCTAGCCATAATTTATCTCTCATCAGAATTTGCTAAAACAGAAAGGCGGCAGTCAACACCCACCAACATCCCATATTTTCACTATCATTTCCTCTAATGTTATGTTGTCAATAAGCACGTGGGCTGCCTTTCAAGGTACCATGTATGAAACTTTGATCAAATAATTTATTATAACTTAACCAGAGTGTTGGATTTTCCAGTATTCAGGGTTTTATTTTTTTTTAAGTAGGCGCCACACCCAGCATGAAGCCTAAAATAGGGCTCAAACTCACAACCCTGAGATCAAGACCTGAGCTGAGATCAAGAGTTGGCACGTAACCAACTGAGCTACCTATGTGCCCCTTGTATTCAATTTCTAAATCCCTACTACCTGTTGCTTGACTCCTTGCACCAAACCTCACATATTATAGGTGTTGTTACAAGGAGCACTCCACTTCCTGGAATCAAATTCTATATTCTTTAGGATAAAATTTATTTATAAGTATCCGAGACCAAAATGATAATAGCTTAAGAAACACAGAATTTTATTTTTGTCATGTAAAAGTCTGGAGGTATTCAGGGTTGCTATTATGGCTTTATCTCCCAAAGTCTTCAGCATGCCAGCAACTTACATTTGAGTGGCCTCCATTCCCAAAGTCAAGTGGTAGACAGCATGAGTATCCCAGCTCCTGCAATATAAATGCTGTCTAGCAAGCAATATGGAGAAAGGGATAAGAAAGAAGTGGAAAAAGGCAAGAGACAGTACTTTTTCAAGAATGACTCCTTAAAACTTTCACATTATACCTCACTGGTCTGAGTTTAATCATGTGGTCACAAATGGATGCAAGAAAGACTGGTTAAAGAATTATTCTGCATATACATGTGCTTGGATAAAGAACTGTAATAATTCTGTGGTGAGGCAAAAAAGGATAATAGATATTTGGTGACAGCAATCTCTGTAGTACTATTAATATAAAATGAGAAAAGATAACCAGAAAACTATAGAATAAAATCTATCATTACTGATGCAAAAATTCTGAGTAAACTATTAGTGAATTGAACATAGCAATGTATCAAACTAAAATTCAGTATGACCAAACAAGGATTATTGCCAAAATGTAAGGATGGCTTTGTATCAGGAATGCTAAATGAAATAAGTCAAGCAGAGAAAGACAATTATCATATGGTTTCACATATGGAACATAAGGAATAGCACAGAGGACATCAGGAGAAGGCAGGAAAAAATGAAGAGGGCGAAATCAGAGGAGGAGATGAACCATGAGAGACTATGGACTACGGGAAACAAACTGAGGGCTTCAGAGGGGAGAGGGGTGGGGGGATGGGTTAGCCTGGTGATGGGTATTAAGGAGGGCACATATTGCATGGAGCACTGGGTCTTATACGCAAACAATGAATCATGGAACACTACATCAAAAGCTAATGATGTACTGTATGGTGACTAGCATAACATAATAAAATAAAATAAAAAAATAAAATAAAATAAAATAAAAAAAAAGAAGTTTACTACCAAAAACATTACAGCAAGATGGCCTAATGTGTCCCTCAGGTTGACTAGTCTTGAGATGTTTTTTTTTTTTTTTCCTGACGCTAGACCCCTGACTTCTCTTTCCTTAGACCATTTACTTTAGAAAACTTGTTATCATAAATCATTTCTCTACCTCTTTGAGATGTAATCTTTTAAAAGGCCTGTTGTCGTTTTTATAGCTCAGGAATGTCGTTCTGAAAGAACTGGGAAATATCTTTTTGAAATGTAATCATCAAGAAAGATAAGCACCTTGGATCTCCCAGATTCTACGGGAGAGTAGGAGCCAAACTTCAAGGGCACATTGGTCTAAGTTGTAAAACTACCACTTGTCATGAAGATACAAGACAGTTTACTTTTCCTATAGGTAAAGCCAATTAGCAAACCCAGATGGCCTAGGATCTCCCCACTCACCATAATTCTTAAAACCCTACTATCTTTTGTTTCAGTGGAGTTGAGTTCAGACTCAGTTCTGGCCTTTCTACTTTACTGCAATAGCCTTGAACACAGTCTTCTTTGCTTTTTTATCTAGTGCAATTCTTGCTTTGACAGTATCAAAGAATGAAAGTAAAACTGTGGCAATAGTAATAGATGCTGAAAAAAGTAATTTGTAAAATTCTGTACCCATTGCTAATAAATAGCAATTGAAAGAAACTGCTAAAATAAAATATTATAGGAAATATTATCTCAAAAGTGAAATACTAAAAAAATTCATTTAAATTTAGAATAATCCAGGGATGCTCATTGATACCATTGTTAAATATTTTAGAAGTTTTCAAAAAAAATGTTCACAAACTTTAAAAAAGAATGAAATTACTATATGGATATTAGAAATAAACACTATAAAATATATTTTTTTCTTGGTTGTATAATTGCATGTCTAGGAAACTTAAGAGATTATTATAAAAAAGAAAAAAGAGTTAATAAGAGATTTTGGTACAGTGGCTCATTGCATCCATCTGGGTTCAGCTGAAACCACAGAAAGGAATTTGCTATAGGAAAAATTAAAAAAAATTTTTTTTATTGATTTTTTTGAGAGACAGAGTGAGCATGAGAGTGGGAAGGGTCAGAGGGGGTAAAGGAGAAGCAGGCTCCCCACTGAGCAGGGAGACCAACATGGTGTTTGATCCCAGGACCCTGAGATCATGACCCAAGCTGAAGGTAGATGCTAAACCGACTGAGCCACCCAGGTGCCCCGCTTATGAAAATGCTTAAGAAGGACTGGAGGAACAGGCACTAGGATGATCTTCTAGTTAACAATCTATGCAGATCCACTCCTTTGTCCCAATTGGAAAAGCTGCTGCCACTAATACAGAAAGCCAAGGAATTAGGAAAGTTCTACTGCTGCAGTTGACTAAAGAGCCATGCTACTTTCAACCTAGGCAAAAGCTATTTCTACTATTGCAGAAGCTACTAAATCAGGGTGTCTTCACCACAGCTGCTGTCTGCAAAGCCATGCCATCTCTACCATGACCTAGGTCAGAAAAAAGGAAAACCCACATCTTGACATTGTTCTCCTAGGATTAAGGTCCAAATTATTATTTCATATGAATATGTCTGAAACTTAAGAAACCTTCTTTTTTTTATAATAATATTTTTTATTATATTATGTTAGTCACCATACAGTACATCCCTAGTTTTTGATGTAAAGTTCCATGATTCATTACTTGCATATAACACCCAGTGCACCATGCAATATGTGCCCTCCTTAATACCCATCACCAGCCTATCCCTAGATCCAATGGAGTCTACAAATATAGTTGTTACCCTTCTAGTTTCTGCATACTAGAATAGGATAGGAAGGGATTCAAGCAAATGCAATCCATAGTATCTTCGATACTGGGTACAACAGTAACTATTTTAAACTTGCTATCTTTTCTCTGTACTATTAGTAAGAACCTATAAACAAAAATGGTAAAACAACCCATTTATAATAGTGACAGAAATTTTTTATACTTAAGTACATTTAAGAAGAATGGCACAGGACCTACATAATGATAATCTGTGAAATTTTATTTAGGGATATAAACAATGTCTGAACAAATTCGACATATTCTTATTGTGACAGTATTCTTACTGGGATGACTTATTATCATTAAAAGTCTACTATTCCCGGGGCGCCTGGGGGGCACAGCGGTTGGGGGTCTGCCTTCGGCTCAGGGCGTGATCCCAGCGTTATGGGATTGAGCCCCACATCGGGCTCCTCCGCTGGGAGCCTGCTTCTTCCTCTCCCACTCCCCCTGCTTGTGTTCCCTCTCTCGCTGGCTGTCTCTACCTCTGTCAAATAAATAAATAAATAAAATCTTTAAAAAAAAAAAGTCTACTATCCCCAAACTAGTTTCTAAATTTGATGCCATTTCAGTTGTAATCCCAAAATTGTATTTCTTTGAAGTTGAAAAAGGATACTGAAGCTCCTAGAATAGAATTGAGAAGGAATGATAGTGGCGGTGGGGGAAAGACATTGATCTTATCAAATACCCACATAATATTTTAATAAAAAGAGATAAATAGAACATCATTAAAATTAAAAACCCATAAATATATTTCAGATTTAATGTGACTCAATTGCTATTTTAATTCAGTTAGAAAAGGAGTCATTTATTAATGTTGCTGTCACAAGTTGTTATCCATCATAACTTATTGAAGTTAGACATCTATTTCACACCAAGTACAAACATGAATTCCAAATGATTACAGACTTAAATGTAAAAAGTTAAGAATTAAAGGCTAATAAGAAGGACATCTAAGAAACTTCTTAAAATCAAAGTTGAGGTAGACCTTTACCTAGATGGGTAAAGAGACTTAATGTTTAAAGAAAATAAATTGTGTATGAATATATAAAAACAAAAACTTTGGCTTGGCAAAAGATACCATAAAAAAAGACAAGAGCAAATAATAGAGCTGAAAAAACACTTGCTGCATAGAATATAAATGGTTAACGTACCTGAAATGTAAAGTGCTCTAAAACATTAATAAAAACAGCAAACAAGCCAAAAGTAAAACGGGCTACGGAAAAGATCCTCACAAAGGATCAAATGCAAATGGTCAACTAATATGTGAAAAGATGTTAATATTGCCTAGTAGTCAGAAGAAACTGAAATAAAAATATCATTATATAAGAAACTGTAACACATTGCAGGCTCAGTAGGGGTTAAAGGGCATCCTTACTCTGCTGGTGGAGATGTAAAGTATACCTGGTAAACAATATGGCAACATCAATTAAAATTTGAAATACATATACAATTCACAATTCTATTTCTGGGAATCAATTCTAGATAAATAAAAACATTAAATTTCATATTATGTACTGAAAAAATGTTTATTGTAGCATTTTTTTGTAGCAGTTAAAAAATGGAAGCAGGGGCGCCTGGGTGGCACAGCGGTTAAGCGTCTGCCTTTGGCTCAGGGCGTGATCCCGGCATTGTGGGATCGAGCCCCACATCAGGCTCCTCTGCTATGAGCCTGCTTCTTCCTCTCCCACTCCCCCTGCTTGTGTTCCCGCTCTCGCTGGCTGTCTCTATCTCTGTCAAATAAATAAATAAAATCTTTAAAAAAAAATGGAAGCAAACTGAGAGTTTTAGAGGGGAGGAGGGTGTGGGAATGGGCTAGCCCCGTGAAGGGTATTAAGGAGGGCACATATTGCATGGAGCACTGGGTGTTATATGCAAACAATGAATCATGGAACACTACATCAAAAACTAATGATGTACTGTATGGTGACTAACATATCATAAAAAAAATTTAAAAAAAACTATAATCATTAGTATAGCAAAAAAAAATGGAAGCAAAGTTGTTTCCATATTTTGGCTAAGCAAAATATGTCAGACTGAGAAAGACAAATACCATATGATTTCACTTATACGTGGTCTAAAAGCAAAACAAATGAATAAACAAATAAAAAGCAGAATCAGACCTGTAAATACAAAGAATTGATGGTTGCTGGAGGGGAGATGGGTCAGGGGATGGGCAAAATGGGTGAAGGGGAGTGGGAAATACAGGCTTCCAGATATGCAAGGAATAAATCCAGGAATAAAAGGCACAGCATAAGGAATATATCCACGATATTGTAAGAGTGTTGCATTATGACAGATGGTAGCTACACTTGTGGTGAGCCTAACATAAGGTATAAAGAAGCTGAATCACTATGTTGTACACCTGAAACTAACGTAACGTATGTCCACTATACACATAAAATTTTTTTTTAAATGGAAGTAAAGTGAATCCATATGTAGGGAAATGGCTTAGAAACTATGACACATTCACAAGATGGGATTTAATGCTGACACCAAAAAAATGAAATAGAGCTATGCCATTTGACGTGTAGTAAGTTTTATAAATTATTAATGAATGAGAAAAGAAAAATGTGTATTATGTTATAGTTTTTAAACAGAGATGGAAAAGCTTCTATATATATACATATATGACAGAATGTGCATGCAGAAATTTGAACACGAGTATATAAGTCAAAGAAAGCTAAGAAAGATATATATTTTGTGGTTAACTTGGGTTACCTTGAGTGGAGAATAAGTAGGAGAAGATGTTGAAAGGGTAGCAAGCCCCTTCCCCCCACCCCCCAAAATCACCAGTAAACAGACTGTATGATATGATCCCATTCAGGTATTTACATAAAATCATGTCTGGATAAATTAATATATATATGTAAAAATTATTTTAAAAAACACTACACAGAAATTAAATCTACATTCCTTAGTTAAGAAAAAATAAAATTCAACCCTACAAATATTCCCTAGATTATTGGAGATAAAAATTCATCCATTACTATCATTTCTTCTATGTGTAATTCTTTCCTTCTCTGATTCTGATTTTAGCTTTCAGGCCATGTTAATTTGAATTCTAGGCCTTGACAGAGCATCGTGGAAGAATATAAGATAGGAGACGTTACTCGCTTTCTTCCATTAGGGAGACAGCATGCCAAGTAAAGTAGACATTGTAGCTTTCGAAAGATTGGAGGTTCTTTGTTTTCCAGGTCCTCCAAATTCTTCACGATGTCGTTATTCCGATTATTCAGATGATACAATTCCCTGATAAACATATAATTCTCCCATAAGCACCCTGCTGTGATAGTAAATTCATGGAATCAATCTCTGAGTTATTTTGTATAGCCTCTGCTCTATATCTATAAAATGAAAGATATCCTTTCAGCATAGGGAAAGAAAGGCCCTGAAGTTCATTCTGTACCTTAAGGTCAAAAATCAAGAAATGATATAATTATCTTGACAACATAAGACCTGTGGTCTTGGCATTCCTCTTTCTCTTGGACTTGCTTAATTTTAGCACTTTCTCCCTATTCAGAGGCTTAGCACGATGTCCACAGTCTCAGGCAATCATGGGTGTTAAGGGTGGCAATTACATACCATGCGCAGAAAAAAATGAAATGACAACTCACTTCATTGTACATCTTAGCACAATAACTAATTCTACATATCCTCACTTCCCTAAGAGTTGTTGTCTACAAATCAATCTCCAGTTCCAATTTTAAAACTAATTTTCTTTTTTTGAAAGCAACAGAAACTGCCTGTGGATGACCTGATTAAAGGCAGAAGAGGAACTTTTGGGGAAAAAAGGATGATTCACAAAACAGAAGAAGGGTAGCATACTAATTACTTTCTTTTCTCAAATCTTAACCAAACAACTAATTCTAAACACTCTGCATTTCACTAAAGTTCAGTTGACTTAATTTCACCTTTGATACCTGTATCAGTTACCATTCTTTCGTTGTATTCTGATAGTAAATAATTATAAAAAGGATCTGTGAGCCTTGTAGACTTAATGGAGAGGGCAGTTCAGTGACTGAGAGCATGGACTCTGTTCAAACTGCATAGGTTAAATTCTAGCTCCACTATTTCCTTGCTGTGAGTCACGGGACAGGCAAACATCTTCATTTCCTCACCAGTAAAGGAAAACTAACAATAAACCTATCTCATACCTGTTGAGATGATTACGTAGGATAATAAAGGTAAGGTACTGTATTAGTTTTCTATTGCTGCTATAACAAATTATCACAAACTCAGTGACTTAAAATGGCAGAAGTATATTATTTCAGAGATCTTTATTTCAGAATCGGGATGGGCTCAACTGATTCCACTGTTTGGATCACACAAGGACCAAATCAAGCCAGCAGGCCTTACCTGAAGGATCTGGAAGTTTTTGGTAGAAGTCAGTTCTATGAATTCCACCTACTGAGGTTCTTGTTTCTTTGCTGGCTCTTGGCTGGAAGTTGTTCTCAGTTTCTAGAGGCCACACACAGCCTCTGGCTCATGGCCCTTATCCATGATTAAAGCCAGCAATGGTCGGTTGAATTCTTCTTGTGCTTATATTATCTCTGACCTTCCTTCTGGCTTGGTGCTCCTGACTACCACTGGAGAACTTTCCCTGCTTTTAAGGATTCATGTGATTAGACTGAGCCCATCTGGGTAAAGGATACTCTCCCTGTTTTAAGGTCTAGAATTTTATACATCTGCCAAATCTCTTATACCATATATTTATAGTTTCCAAGGATTTAGGAGGACCTCTTTGGGAGGCCAGACTGCCTATCACAGGAACTTAGCACATTTCTTGATATGAGTTAAGAAATGTAACAAATTAGCTATTGTTACTATATTCGTTAAAAATTTGACCTCAGGAAGGACAATTGCTAGGGGAGCCAGATTTCATGGTCTCTTTAGGCACAACAGTCAGATTGAATCTGTTCCAAATGCTGTCTTTTCTTGTTGTTTATTCCTGCTAAGTACTTGAATTTCCTAGAGTAAGATTCTTTGGGTCTCGGTTTTAATCCTTACCTCAGTGCACTGTTAGAAGAAAGCAATAGAAAAGTTAGCCTATCCTAGGTTATTGGATCACCCAGTATTACAGACATGAATTTGAGAGAACTAGTTTTTCTAAGGATTTGGGTATAATTATTTGAAGAAGTGTGAAGGATTAATGAGCAACCAATAGCAATGGTGTCCAGATAAATATGAAAAATAAATCAACATTTTTATAAAATGAGCCCCTAAAAAAGAAGGCTATCTGATTCATTTCTCCTTTTCTGAATAAGAATGAACCATAATCATCTTGAGATATTAGTTTTCTGTCCTCTTAATAAGCATTTTCAAGGAAATAAATGTCACTATGTTCTCTGTAGCATCTAGCATCATGGACAACCAAGAAACTCTCCTTAAAATCCATTATTTGATCATGTATCATAATAGTTGTTTCCCTTTAGTCATGATTTTGTGTCTACTACATGAAAGAATGAAAGTATTTTCTGAACATTCTTCCCACAGCTGCCTTCACCTCTTTGTTCTGCAGGCTATAAATGAGGGGATTTAGCATGGGAGTGACCACACTGTACTGTAAGGAGAACATCATCTCCAGAGGGGAGCCCGAAGTTGGCAAGAGATAGCTGAGGAAACCTGAGCCATAGAACGAGGTCACAGTAGTGAGGTGGGAGGAGCAGGTGGAGAAGGCCTTGCCTCTGCCTGAGGTGGAGCTGATGCTCAGGATGGTGGAGAAAATTCGGGCATAGGAGAAAACAATCATAAGGAAGGTTCCAAAGAAATGTAGGACAGAGGAGCAGAGCAGGAGTGTGAAGTTGGTGGAGGTATCAGAGCAAGACAGAGGGAAGAGAGAAGACAGCTCACAGCTGAAGTGGGGAACAGTCTGGTCCTCACAATAATCTAAATTGAGAGCCAAGAGGATATTGATGAGAGCATCAGCAAAGGCCAGGCCCCAGGAACCCCACACCATCCCAACACAGAGCTGGTTGCTCATCACCTGGCCATAGAGCAGAGGGGACGTGATGGCTACATAACGGTCATAGGCCATCACAGCCAGCAGACAGGCCTCAGTACCCCCTGTGGCAAACACAAAGAAGGCCTGAGCCAGGCAGCTCTCTACAAAGATGGTTTTGCTTTCAGAAAGTAGATTCTCCAGCATCTTGGGGACTGTGACAGATGAGTGGCAGAGGTCCAGGAAGGAGAGTTGTCTCAAAAAGAAGTACATGGGCATGTGGAGGTGGGAATCAGCCCTAGTCACCAGCAGCATCAAGAAATTTCCCATCAGAGTGAAGAGATAAATCAGAAGGAATAGCACAAAGAGTGTGTCCTGAATATTGGGGTCAATAGATAGTCCAAGAAGAATGAACTCACGGATAGCACTGTAGTTTTTCATTGCCATATAGAGAAGTGTTCTCTCTGGAAAACAAGAAGATCCACCACAAGTCTTTCAGTGCCTGTCAGTACCCCACCACCTAGATCTTATTCTACATGACTATCTTTTCATCGCTGTCCTACAATTAATTGGGGACACAATAACTTGTCCCACAAGTTAATTTCTTGGTCATCATCTTGCCATTGATATTTTAAATAAGCCAAGATCCTATTTTTGATTATAATCTTTTTTGGAGCTATAATGTTTTTATGTAGTTTAGAGTGATACATTTGAAAAGAAGTTTCCTGATATGAGGAGAAGGTGGAGAAGAAAATTTCAGGAGTGAATTACTTGAGAAATTGAGGTAGGATTAAGTCTAGATTAAAAGGATTTAGATAGAAGCAGGGATACTTTGTCTGTTCTACATCTAGGAGAGAAGGTCAAGAGTGCAAGAAGTGAGTTTCCATTTGACTGCTTCCATTTGTTTTCAATAAAGTGTAAATGAAATTATTGGTTGTGCATGTGTATGTGTGTAAGCATGACCACATGTACACAATAAATTATAAAGGTATTGATAATGATACAAGTACATGCACAATCATGGTCATAGGGGCCAAGGTGAAGTATAAGAAACTATTACAGGAGGACAATAAGACATCAAGGAATTAGAAACCGGATGTGGAATTAGATTGTTCTGGATTTTTCTAATTTTAAATTCCCTTCATTTTATTTAAAGGCATCATATTATAAGGGAAGAAGAAAGGGGGGCGTAAACAGATGGGGGAATGAACCATGAGAGACTATGGACTCTGGGAAACAAACTGAGGGCTTCAGAGGGGAGGGGAGTGGGGGAATGGGATAGGCTGGTGATGGGTATTAAGGAGGGCATGTATTGCATGGTGCACTGGGTGTTATATGCAAGTAATGAATCATGGAACTTTACATCAAAAACTAGGGATGTACTGTATGGTGACTAACATAATGTAATAAAAAATTATTATAAAAGAAGAAAAAAATAAAATACATTCACAAAATAATAATACATTTTTAAAAACTGGTAGCCTAGATCATGATGCCCAGTGATATTTTAGGTGGGCTTTTCTGGGCAATGCTATGACTATAATCGGTCATGAGAAGCTGGTCCCAGTTAATAGGACAATGCTTTGATTAGATCACCATGCTAACCTAAAAATCACATATCCAGGAATATATGTAGTCACCACTCCTGTCTAGGCCATCATTGCAGGTTTTAAGACCCCCACATGGTTATCTAAACTCTCTCCTCATACTTTGAAACTTGTGCATATATCCCCATATTGGCCTGATATTTTAGACTTCACCTGAGTCTCATATAACCATTCAATAGTCTTGCCTCAAACTGGAAGTGCTTCCTGGCCCTTGTTATTCTAATAAACACTATTTCATGTACTCCATCAGTGAAGACTGAGGGAACTGTCCTGTTGTTGATTCACTGACTGAACAGCTAAGCATCCCAACCCATGTAAGGAACAAAACCTAATTATCTGAATTCTCGGTTGGTAGTACAATGTTTTGTGGCAACAATACTTTCAGATCCAGTAAGTAATAAAACTCTTCAGCTTGTGAAGTCAACATTAAGAATACTGTTTTAAGGGAGAAGTAGGAAATCATATATTTGGAAGTTAACATTTATGATGGATTCAACACTAGCAATGTAAAATAATAAACTGTGCGCAATATGTAGATTTTTATTTATAATTACTTGGGGTCAGAATATGGAGATAATCTCTTAAATTCTTCCTCTTTCACTCTTTAGATAGAGCAGTATTGTGCATGGGGGCTCTCAATGCTCATTCTGAGATCACCCAATCACCTCCATAGAAAAGCAAGTGAACCCAACTAAGGGTTCACAGTAGCCAGGAAAGAGGCTTGTGTTGTATGATTTCAGAGCCAGTACATATAAAATAAAATTCCCTTACTCTTGGCTACAACAAACATAGTCCAACTAACTAGATCCAGAGATTCCATGAACTATAGAGAGAATCTGAACCTTGGATCAAGGCAATACCTTGCAAAGAAACAATCATTGTGATTAAAGTCAATGCTAAGGCTTTGATGTCACAGTAAATTTCTTCTTTAACATTATTTAGAGGTTCTCAGAACAATCTTTTAAAAATAAAATTATGGAGTGATGTAAGATGGTAGAATAAGAGGTCCCAGCCCTTATCCCCCTAAGGAAACACAAATTTAACAACCATCCATGGATGAAAATACCTTTATGAAAGATCAGGAATCCAGGTGACAGATTACAGCACCCTGGTGGAACACAGAAATGAGAAAAGAAACATTTGAAAGGGTAAGAAATACCTTTACACGTGTCAACGTTCTCATAACTCAGCACAGAGAACCGCAAAAAAAAAAAAAAAAAAAGATATCCTTGACCCACAAGTTCTCCCACAGGGAAGAGAGAAAGCAAGCATACCCACAGATGCCAGTCCCAGATTTACCTGCCCACAGACCCCAGCACCACCTACCCGCAACCCCAGCAAAGGGCACAAGGCCAACCCACATATCGCATCAGCCAGCCTGCTCATGGTCCCCATCAACCAGCCTACCCAGAATCTCTGGCCTGGCTGACAGTGAAGGACTTTCCTTGCTAAAGTTTCCTGTTGAAGAAAAACGTGCACTCCAATATTCATTGCCACATTATTCACAGTAGCCAAGACATGGTATCAACCTAAGAGTCCATCACAGATTAATGGATAAAGAAAATGTCACATATACATGTAATAAAATATTAGGAAATCCTGCCATTTGCAACAACATGGATGAACTTGGAGGACTATATCCTAAGTGAAATAAGCCAGATGCAGAAGGAAAAATACTATATTATAACACTTTTAATTTAAAATAGTCAAACTCATAGAAGCAGAGAGTAGAATATGGGTACCAGGGACTGAGGAGAAAATAGGAAGGTATTAGTCAAAGGATTCAAAATTAGTTATACAAGATAAATAAGTCCTAACGATCTACCATACACCATGGTGACATTAATTAGTAATACTGTATTATATACTTAAAAGGTGGCTAACAGGGTAGATCTTAAATGATCTTATCACACACAAAAAGTCACAATAAATAAAGAGGGTGGGAGGAAACTTTTGGAGGTGATGGATATGTTTATGGCATAGATTGTAATGGTGGTCTCACAGATGTATACTTATCTTCAAACTCAGCAAGTTTATACATTAAATATGTTCAGCTTTGCATCAATGTCATCTCAACAAGGTGCTTTAAAATTTATATTAAAACTGCCATTTTTTATTGTGGCTCATTTCTGAAACATGACCATTATTGATTTATTTCTTTAATCTCTATTTCAAAATTTAAAGTAAACAGCTCTGAGAACATAATAGAATAGGTTTGTTTCTAGATATTAACACCATTATGTGGAGGAAATTAGTTGGCTCTTGCCCAAACTAAAAGTTTCCTGAGAAGTGTTAATTTCAGAGTCAGACAAAGGGTATGATAAATAGCCCATAAGGGTTACTTAGAATGTGACAGTGAAAACCATGAACAAATGAATGAATGAATGAGCGAGAGACTTCTGAAAGGAAGGAAGGAAGGAAGAAAGAGAAAGAAAGAAAGAAAGAAAGAAAGAAAGAAAGAAAGAAAGAAAGAAAGAAAGAAAGAAAGAAAGATAAGGCAGTCTATGTAACCAAGATACAAGCTTCTAAATGGTCTATATTAGTTGAAGTCCCTTACTTTATTAGGGATCCTTGGCATTGTGGGGAAATATAAAATAAGTGCCAAAGACAACCATCACCTTTTTTCTATATGTGTCCTGGTTTTGCTTTATGTCCTGCTCCTTGACTGATGAGATACCTCACACGCTCTGGGGTGGGTTAAGGGAGGTCTTTGGTCTGGTTTGGTTTCACAAAGCTTTACTAAACAAACCTGGAAATCAATAGTATTATTACATAAATTAGACTGCAGTAAAATTTCCCACGGATTTTACATACAAATCACAATGATTCGTATTAAGCAACCGATTGACAAGATTTTAAACAGCACTTCTCCACATGAGTGGACTAGCTGTATAAATCACACAGTAACTAAGATCACCTTCTGGAGTTTCCAGTTCCAGCTTTCCAAGAAGAGCACCAAATGACAAAGCTTACTACCTCACATCTGTGGTACCCTATAGCAATCACATTTGTCCTAGAAGCATGGACAACATGGTGAGGTAACAAAAGAATGACACTGTAACAATTCTTTTGGGCTGAAATACTATCTTAGAGGGCAAGGAAGCACTACCTACATTTCAAAAGGCTTCAAATCCCATCTGTTAAAACACAAACTCAGTATTATATATTTATTAAATTGCTGTTATTTATCTCAGGTCTGTCAATGGGATTGTGATTATGTAAGAGAATATCCTTATTCATAGGAAATGAATGCTTAAGTACTCACGAGTGAGGTGTTACAGTGCCATAACTTACTTTCAAATGATTCAGCAGATCAAATTAGATAATTAGACAGATATATACACAATACAATACATACATACAGATAAATTAAGAAAGTATATGTAGCAAAATACTAACAATTTGTGGATATAGCTGAAAGTTACACTATCATATTACTCTTCCAACTTTCCTATGTGTTTACAATTTTTCAAAATGAAAAATGTTTAAAAATTCTTGAATAACCACCCCCCCACACACAAATTTAATAATGAAGTTTTACTTAGACTTTTCCACTGTGGAAGGTCAAATTAAAGCTAAATGATATTTCTTAAAATACAAAAATTTATAAAAAACAGTTACAGTGTATTTCCCTTAGTTATAAGGCCATTGTGTTTCAATATAAGTCTGATAGTAAAATGTTATTCTTGGTTAAAACACTCTCTATACCCACTAAACACACTCCAAATAAACAAATTATGTATTCAAATATATAATTAAGACAACTATTTACGTGCTTTTGCTTTTGTTAAGTGAAAACTGAATTCTTACCTCCATAAGAAACAAGAATATATAGAACTTGACCAATATATGTAATATATATGCTAGGTAAAGTGACCAAAATCAAAAAGCAACTGAGGAATCATACTTCAAATCCCTATAATTGAAGCAACAGAGAATCTAACATTCTGTTAATGCAATGCAAAATCAGCTGGTTAGGGGAGAAATCCAACCAGTTATTTGCCCTGCACATATCAACCAAGTAGCTGGCCCAATTTCATTAATGTTCAGGCGTGATGAGTGTCCAGGCTATGGTGCTCGTTATGTTAGCCCTCTCTGCCAACATGGTTGTGCCTTGAGATCCTTAGTCAACAGCATTAGAGCCATATTTTCATAGTCAAAATGATGCAAAAAAAGCAACTAAAGTCAAACACAGAAATGGAAAACACGTCTTGAATTACTGAATTGTTTGGCTTCCCTGATGACTTTTAAATATTTTAAGTGACTTAATTGTTAGGTATAGATTTGCAGAATAAAAGAAAATGTTGAACTAGAAACTTACAAAAAAATGATTGTGTAGCTGCTCCACAAATATAGATCTGAGTTTTACAGTGTTGTGATTTTTTTGCAAGTATCCAATTGATTTTCTGTTTATTGCTTTATGTTGACATCCGAAATCACGCACATTGCCAGCAACAGATGAGTTTATGCTGACAATAATTCTAATTTCTGTTGTGAGGGAATTAGAAGTCTATTTATGCAAATGTACTATATGCTATATAAATATTCAGTTTTTACTTTTTTTTACTTCTTGGTTTTCATACACACATATGAAGACAGTGGTAAGATCTCTGCTTAAGAAAGCAAGACCCACGAAATATACTTATTGTTGCAATGTATGCATTTCTTTAAAATATTTTATAATACTGGTATTTAAGGAAATGCTGACAACTCATAAAATTACATAAAATACCTGATACAAACTCTGTGTTTTACTTTTTAATTGCAAAAGCACAACTCCCTGGAGTATGCCTCAGGGCATAAAGAAGATTTTAATCTACTAAGATTAGAAATAATGTGCTTGATGTTCTTACCTGCTCAAGTAATCTCAGTGGTCCAACCTTTCCAGATCCTGATAAAATGCAGGCTCTATGCCAAGAGGTAAGGAGAAGCAGCAGAGGCAGACCTCCTTGGAGGCAGACATATGTGGGGCCCTACCCCAGATCTACTATTTTCTAGATATGCAAGCTTAAAAAGAAATTTCACCTTTTTAATTTCACATTTCCCATCTGCACAGTGGGGATAACAGCACCCACTTTGCAGTGTTATAATAATTTAATTAATTTACATAAAATAAAAGCTTTAACAAACTCAGTTTCAATTTATTTAAAATGCTTAATATTTCAAAGGATGAGGAAAAGAAGTACATCTGAGAAGCTGACTAGAACATCTTAGGGGAACAGATAAAAACTAGTCATTCTGGAGGAAATAGCATTGCAGAAGAGCTCTAAGACAGTAAAAAAGAGTTTAGATGAAAGGAATAAAAAATACGTGTCTAATAAAGACAGGGAAGGCAAGAGAGAAGGGAGAAGAAAGTAGCTCACGGAGCTGGTCAGAGGGAACAAAAACATCAGACAATTTAGGAAGGACATTATTATGCTCTTGGCTTGTATCCTGGAGCTCAGAGTTAATAAGTGAAGCCATACTCGCTCAGGTGATCCCCATAAAGAGAGGATGTACTGCAACTACTCTGTGAATAGGTATAATTTTCAGTCTAAAAAGCTGGATGAGAAAAAAGAAGTATGTTTACCCAGGCTCCAAAAGACCCTGTAGATAAGTCTTCAGAAACTTTTTCTAATTTCTGCTTGAGAATCATCTCATTTGAGAAATTTCTTTCATCTTTCTTAATCCTGATCATACAATCATTTGTTCGCTTAACTTCCTTTATGATAAATATCTTGCTGTTTGCACTGTCCAAACAATGGATCCTCCCATGTAACCAATCAGAGGTAGGCAGCTGGGTTTTGTCAGCTGATGATGGGTTGTAGAATTGAATGGGGACACTAAGAGGCAGCTCGTTAATGTTAGGCAGTCCCTAGGGTCACACTAGAAGTTTGACATTGGACTCATTAACTAAAAAAAAAAGAACTTTTGGGAGGGCAACAGGGGACTTTATTATGCAACATCGCTGGAAATTCTGGGTTGAAGCAATCACTTTGAACTACTGAATGACAAATCCTACCATTCTTTTTTTTTAAACTCAATTAGCCAACATACAGTACTTCGTTAGTTTTTGATATAATGTTCAATGATTCATTAGTCGCATATAACACCCAGTGCTCATCATATCACCTGCCCCTTAATACCCATCACCCAGTTACCCCATCACCCAGTTACCCCATCTCCCCACCCACCTCCCTAACGCAATCCTCAGTTTGTTTCCTGGAGTCAAGAGTCTCTCATGGTTTGTCTCCCTCTCTGATTTCTTCCCATTCAGTTTTTCCTTCCTTCCCAAATCCTACCATTCTGATGAGAGTTCCATAGGAACAGGGAGGGAAAACAAAATTTGGTCCCCGTGTAGGAAGCCAGGATTTTCCCACTGGCCAAATACAAGGTGGATGAACCCTCCTGAGATTTACTATGGAAACTGAGAAGCCACTGAGTTTATCTCCTGATCATCTTCCCATGTGTATATGAAATAGGTTTGTAAATACAAGTGAGCTGAATATCAGGATAGTTAAATGAGTAAAAACAAGACAAACTTGCTTTTCATTAGTCTTTTGTTATGTAAGAAATTATGAAACAATCTTCGGCCATATCATTAGATACTATACCACCTTTCTAGATATAATGATTTAGCAGACATGCTCAAATGCATTTTTCTATACATATATGAGATCCATATGTATGCTCCAGCTTGTTTTCATCATTTAATTATATACCTTGGAGTTCTTTTCATGCCTACATGCAATACCCATCTTTTTCCTCTTTATGCCTATGTGATATTCGTAATACAGATCTGCCAAAATTTATTTAGCCATTCTCCCATTGATAATTATTCAAGATGATTCCAAGTCAAATCTATTATAATTAGTGCTATACTGAGCAAAAAAGTTATTGCACCAATGTCTTGGGAATGTATGCTAGTAACTTTGTAGTCTAGAACACTCTATTGCAATTGCTGCATCAATAGCAAAGAAATATAAATTTGAAATCTGGTTTGATAGTTTACGTATCTCTGTTTTCATCTTATTTTATTGTTCCTTCCCTTCCTCCGTGTTCATCTGTTTCTTAAATTCCACATATGAGTGAAATCATATGGTATCTGTATTTCTCTGGTTGACTTACTTCACTTAGCGTAATACCCTCTAGTTCCATCCACATGGTTGCAAATGGCAAGAGTTCACTTTTTGATGGCTGAGTAATATTCCAGTGTGTGTTTGTGTTTGTGTGTGTGTGTGTGTGTGTGTACCACATCTTTTTTATCAGTTCATCTGTTGATGGACATCTGGGCTCTTTCCATAGTTTGGCTATTGTGGACATTGCTGCTATAAACATTGAGGTGCATGTGCCTCTTCAAATCATTATGTTTGTATCCTTCTTATAAATACTTAGTAGTGCAATTCCTGAGTCATAGGTTATTTTTAACTTTTTGAGAAGCCTCCATACTGTTTTCCAGAGTAGCTGCACCAGTGCGCATTCCCACGAACAGTGTAAGAGGTTTCCCCTTTCTCAGCATCCTTGACAACATCTGTTGTTCCCTGAGTTGTTCATTTTAGCCAGTCTGACCAGTGTGATATGGTATCTCATTGTGGTTTTGATTTGTATTTCTCTGATGCCAAGTGATGTAGAGCATTTTTTCATGTGTCTATGGGCCATTTGTATGTCTTCTTTGGAAAAAGTCTATTCATGTCTTCTGCTAATTTCTTGACTGGTTTTTTTTATTTTGGGGGGTGTTGACTTCAATAAGTTATTTATATATTTTGGACACTAGCCCTTTATCTGATATGTCATTTGAGAACATCTTCTCCCATTCCAAAGACTGCCTTTTAATTTTGTTGTTTCCTTTGCTTTTTATCCAAAAGCTTTTTATCCTGATGAAATCGTGATGGTTCATTTCTGCTTTTGTTTCCCTTACCTTTGGAGATGTGTCTAGCAAGAAGCTGCTGCAGCCAAGGTCCAAGAGGTTGCCGTCTGTGTTCTCTTCTAGGATTTTGATGAATCCTATCTCACTTTAAATCTTTCATCCATTTTGAATTTCTTTTTGCATATGGTATAAGAAAGTGGTCCTGTTTCATTCTTCTGCATGTGACTGTCCAATTTTCCCAACACCATTTATTGAAAAGACTTTTTTCCATTGGATAGTTTCTCCTGTTTTGTCGAAAATTAGTTGACCATAGAGTTGTGGGTCCATTTCTGGGTCTTCTTTTCTATTCCACTGATGTATGTATCTGTTTTTGTACCAGTACCATACTGTCTTGATGATTACAGCTTTGTAATACAGCTTGACATCTAGCATTGTGATACCACCAGCTTTGGTTTTCTTTTTCAATAACCCTTTGGCTATTCAAGGTCTTCTGTGGTTCCATACAAATTTTTGGATTATTTGTTCCAGGTCTTTGAAAAATGTTGATGGTATTTTGATAGGGATTACACTGAATGTGTAGATTGCTTTGGGTAACACATACATTTTAAAAATATTTGTTCTCCGAATCCATGAGCAAGGGATGTTTTTCCATTTCTTTGTGTCTTCCTCAATTTCTTTCATAAGTGTTCTATAGTTTTCAGAGTACAGATCCTTTACCTCTTTGGTTAAATTTATTCCTAGATATCTTATGGCTTTTGGTGCAATTGTAAATGGGATCAATTCCTTGATTTCTCTTTCTGCTGCCTCATTGTTAGTATAAAGAAATGCAACTGACTTCTGTGCTTTGATTTTATATACTGAGACTTTGCTGAATTTTCTGTATCAGTTCTAGCAATTTGGGGGTGGAGCCTTTTGGGTTTTCTACATATAGTATCAGGTCAGATCGACAGTAAAGAGTGAAAGGTTGACTTCTTCTTTGCTGATTTGGATAAATTTTATTTCTTTTTATTGTGTGATTACTGAGGCTAGGACATCCATTACTATGTTGAACAACAGTGGAGAGAGTGGGCATCCCTGTTGTGTTCCTGACCTTAGTGGAAAAGCTCTCAGTTTTTCCCCATTGAGGATGATATTCTCTGTGGGTTTTTTGTACATGGCTTTTATGATAGTGAGGTATGTTTCCTCTATCCCTACACAGCAGAGTTTTTTTTTTAAGATTTTTATTTATTTATTTGACACAGAGAGAGCCAGTGAGAGAGACAGCCAGTGAGAGAGAGACAAGCAGGGGGAGTGGGAGAGGAAGAAGCAGGCCTCCAGCGGAGGAGCCTGATGTGGGGCTCGATCCCAGAACGCCGGGACCACGCCCTGAGCCAAAGGCAGATGCTTAACGACTGAGCCACCCAGGAGCCCCTGAGAGTTTCAATCAAGAAATGATACTGTATTTTGTCAAATGCCTTTCCTGCATCTCTTGAGAGGATCATACAGTACTTGTCCCTTCTTTTTTAATGTGGTGTATCACAGTGATTGATTTTTTGGATGTTAAACCACCCTTGCACCCCAGGAATAAATCCCACTTTGTCGTGGTGAATAATGCTTTTAAAGTACTGTTGGATCCTATTAGTTAGTATCTTGGTGAGAATTTTTGCAACCATATTCATCAGGGATATTGGTCTGTAATTCTCCTTTTTAGTGGGGTCTTTGGTTTGGGGATCATGTTATGCTGGCCTCATAGAATAAGTTCGGAAGTTTTAATTCCATTTCTATTTTTTGAAATGGTTTCAGAATAGGTATTAATTCTTCTTTAAATGTTTGGTAGAATTCCCTAGGAGGCCATCTGGCCCCAGATTCTTGTTTTTTGGGAGATTTTTGATTATTGATTCAATTTGTTTGCTGGTTATGGGTCTGTTCAGATTTTCTATTTCTTCCTGTTTCAGTTTTGGTAGTTTATATGTCCCTAGGAATGCATCCATTTCTTCCAGATTGCCTAATTTGTTGGCATATAATTGCTCATAATATTCTCTTATAATTGTTTGTATTTCTGCAGTGTTGGTTGTGAACTCTCCTTTTTCATTCATTTATTTATTTGGGGCCTTTCTCTTTTCTTTTTGGTAAGTCTGGTTAGTGGTTTATCAATCTTAATTCTTTCAAAGAACAAGCTCCTAGTTTTGCTGATTGTTCTACTGGGTTTTTGAATTTCTATATCATTGTTTTCTGATCTAATCTTTATTATTTCCCTTTTTCTGTTGGCCTTAGGCTTCATTTGTTGTTCTTTTTCTGGCTTCTTTAGGTATAAGGTTAGGTTGCGTATTTGAGATTTTTCTTGCTTCTTAAGGTAGTCCTGTATCGCTATTAACTTCTCTCTTAGGACTGCTTTTTGCTGCATCCCAAAGGTTTTGGACCATCATGTTTTCATTTGCATTTGTTTCCATGCATTTTTAAATTTCTTCTTTGATTTCCTGGTTGACCCATTCATTATTTAGTAGCATGTTATTTAAGCTCCATGTAATTGTGGTCCTTCCAAATTTTTTCTTATTGTTGACTTCAAGTTTCATAGTGTTGTGGTCAGAAAAGATGCATGGTGTGAGCTTTCTTTTTGTACTTGTTGAATCCTGATTTGTGACTGAATATGTGACCTATTTTGGAGAATGTTCCATGTGCATTTGAAAATAATGTGTGTTCTCCTGTTTTAGGATGAAATGCTCTCAATATATCTGTGAAGTCCATCTGGTTCATTGTGTCATTCAAAGTCCTTGTTTCCTTGTTGACCTTCTGCTTAGATGACCTGTCCATTGCTGTGAGTGGGGTGTTAAAGTCCCCTACTATTACTGTATTACTACCAATGAGTCTGTTCCAGAAAGGAACAGAGACAATCTATAGGAACAGTGATTTTATAGGTAATACAATGGCACTAAATTCATATCTTTCAATAATTACTCTGAATGTAAATGGACTAAATACTTCAATCAAAAGATGTAGGTATCAGAATGGATTTAAATAAAAAGATCCATTGATATGCTGCTTACAGGAGATTCATTTTAGACCCAAAGACAACTCCAGATTGAAAGTGAGGGGGTAGAGAACCATTTATCATGCTAATGGACATCAAAAGAAAGCTGGAATAGCCACCCTTATATCAGACAGACTAGATTTTAAGCCCATTTTTAATTGGACTATTTCCTTTTTTTGCTATAGAGTTGTATAAGTTCCTTATATATTTTGGATAACCCCTAATCAAATATGTGATTTGCAAATATTTTTTCCCATTCTGTAGTTGCATTCTCATTTTATAGATTGTTTCTTTTGCTATGCAGAAGCTCTTTCATCTGATGTACTCCCACCTGCTTAAATATTTTAGCTTTTGCTGCCTGTGGTTCTGATGTCTTATTCAAGAATTCATTTTCTTTTTTTTTTCATCAGGGAAATACAAATCAAAACTACAATGAGATATCACCTCATGCTTGTCAAAATGGCTAAAATCAACAACATGAGAAACAACAGGTGTTGGCCAGGATGTAAAGAAAGAGGAACGCTCTTATACTGTTGGTGGGAATGCAAACTTGTGCAGCCACTCTGGAAAACAGTATGGAGGGCAGCTGGGGGCTCAGTCAGTTAGGCGTCTGCCTTCGGCTCAGGTTATGATCCCAGAGTCCCGGGGTCGAGTCCCACAGCAGGCTCCCTGCTCAGCAGGAAGTCTGCTTCTCCCTCTGCCTTTCACCTTGCTTGTGCTCTCTCTCACGTGCTCTATCTCGCTCTCTCAAATAAATAAATAAAATCTTTTTTAAAAAACAGTGGAGATTCCTTAAAAATGAAAAATAGAACTACTCTATGATCCAGCAATTGCACTACTGGGAATTTACCCAAAGGATACAAAAATACTAATTTAAAGGGACACATGCACCCTGTCGTTAATAGCAACATTATCTATAATAGCCAAACTTTGGAAATGGCCCAAGTGTCCACTGGCCGATGAATGGTTAAGGAAGAGGTAGTGTGTGTATATTATATATATATAATGGAATGTTACTCAGCCTTTAAAAAGAATAAAATCTTGACATTTGCTATTATGTGGAAGGAGGTAGAGAGTATTATGCTAAGTGAAATAAGTAAAAAACAAATACTATATAATTTCACTCATATGGGGAATTTAAGAAATAAAACAAAGGAGCATAGGGCAAAAAGAGAGAGAGAAAGAGAGGCAGACTAAGGAACAGACTCTTAACTATAGAGAAAAAACTGATAGTACCAGAGGGGAGGTTGGTGGGAGGATAGGTTAAATAGGTGATGGTGATTCAGAAGTGCACTTGTGATGTGCTTCAGGTATTCTATATATGTTGAATCACTAAATTGTACACCTGAAACTAATATTACACTGTATGTTAACTAACAAATTTAAATAAAACCTTTTTTATGTTCCATAGATGAGTGAAACCATATGATAATTGTCTTTCTCTGCTTGACTTATTTAGCATTATCTCCTCCAGTGCCGTCCATGTTGCAGCAAATGTTGAGAAATCGTTCTTTTTGATAGCTGAGTAAAATTCCATTGTATATATGGACCACATCTTCTTAATCCAGTCATCTGTTGAAGGGCATCTCGGCTCCTTCCATGATTTAGCTATTGTGGACAATGCTGCTATGAACATTGGGGTGCATATGGCCCTTCTCTTCACTACATCTGTATCTTTGGGGTAAATACCCAGTAGTGCAATTGCTGGATCATAGGGTAGATCAATTTTTAACTTTTTAAGGGACGGAACATAAGAAGTAGGAAGATCAGTAGGAGAAGAAAGGGATAAAGAAAGGGGGGGTAATCAGAAGGGGGAATGAAGCATGAGAGACTATGGACTCTGAGAAACAAACTGAAGGCTTCAGAGGGGAGGGGGTGGGGGAATGGGATAGGCTGGTGATGGGTAGTAAGGAGGGCACGTATTGCATGGTGCACTGGGTGTTATACGCAAGTAATGAATCCTGGAACTTTACATCAAAAACCAGGGATGTACTGTATGGTGACTAACATAATATAATAAAAAATATTATTATAATAATAAATAAATAAGGGGCGCCTGGGTAGCACAGTCGTTAAGCGTCTGCCTTTGGCTCAGGGCATGATCCCGGCGTTCCGGGATCGAGCCCCACATCGGGCTCCTCCGCTATGAGCCTGCTTCTTCCTCTCCCATTCCCCCTGCTTGTGTTCCCTCTCTGGTGGCTGTCCCTGTCAAATAAATAAATAAAATCTTTATAAAAAAATATAAATAAATAAATAAATAAATAAATAAATAAATAAAAACTTTTTTAAAAGGAGTTAATTTTCAATACTGATATCAAGGATCTTTTATCCTATGTTTTCTTTGATGAGTTTTATGGTTTCACATCTTATATTTAAGTCTTTGATCCATTTCAAATTAATTTTTGTTAGTGGTATAAGATGGTGGTCCAGTTTCATTCTTCTGCATGTGGATATCTAATCTTCCTGGATATCTAATCTTCCTATTTATTGAAGAAATAATCCTTTCTGCTGTTTTGTGTTCTTGCCACCTTTGCCAAATATTAGTTCACCATATACATGTGGAATTATTCTGGGCTTTCCATTCTGTTCCACTGATTTTTGTCCCTGTTTCAATGCCAGTGCCATACTGCTTTGATTACTATAGCTTTGTAGTACAATTTGAAATCAGGAAGTGTGAAGCCTCCAGTTTTGTTCTTCTTTCTCAAGATTGCTTTGACTATTTGGGGTCCTTTCTTGTTCCACAGGCATTTTAGGGTAGTTCTTTCTCTTTCTCTGAAAAATGCCATTAGAATTTTAATAAGGATTGCATTGCATCCGATCGCTTTATGTAGTTTGGATATTTTAACAATATTAATTCTTCCAATCCAAGAACACAACACAGCATATCTTTCCATTTACTTATGTCTTCTTCAATTTATTCACCAAAGTTTTATAGTTTTTTCCTCCAATCTAATTTTATTTATTTATTTATTTATTTATTTATTTATTTATTTATTTTATTATGTTTAGTTAACCAGCATATAGTACATCATAAGTTTTTGTTGTAGTGTTCAACTATAAGATTTTATATTATAGTTTTCAATGTACTCATCTTTCACCTCCTTGGTTAAGTGGATTCTGTTATGTTGGGGAACATTCCTTCAATACCAAATTTATTTAGAGTTTTTTTTTATAATGAAAGAATGTTGTATTTTGTCAAATGCTTTTTCTACATCTACTGAAATGATTGTGTGATCACAATGAAGATTTATTCTTCATTGTGTTGTTATGATGTGTCACATTGATTTGCAGATGCTGAACCATTTTTTCATATGAGGGATGAATTCCACTTGATCATGGCATATGATCTTTTTAGTGTGCTCTTGAATTCAGTTTGCTAGTGTTTTTTTGAGGATTTTTGCATCTATGTTCATGAGGGATAGGCACCTATAATTTTCCTTCTTGAAGTGTCCCTGTCTAGCTTTGGTATCAGGGTAATGCTGCCCTCATAAAATGCATTTGGAAGTGTTCCTTCCTCTTCAATTTCTTTGTAGAGTTTGAGAAGAATTGCTATTAATTCTTTAATCATTTGATAGAATTCACCTGTAAAGCTATCTGGTCCTGGGATTTTATTTGTTGGGAGATTATTGATTACTGATTCAATCCTTTCTCATTATTGGTCTTTTCAGATTTTCTATTACTTCACAATTCAGTCTTGGTAACTTGTGTGTTTCTAGGAATATATCCATTTCATCTAAATTATTTAATATGCTGGCATATAATTATTCACATAGTCTCTCATGATTCTTATATTTCTGTGATATCAGTTGTAATGTCTCCTTTTTCATTTATGAGTCAGCTCTTTCTTTTAAGCCTAGCAAAAGTTGGTCAGTTTTGTCTTTTCAAAAAACCAACACTCAGTTTTGTTTATCTTTTCTATTGTCTTCCTAGTCTTTATTTCATTTATTTCTGATCTCATTTTGTCCTTTCTTTTCTATTTCTTTGACAGGTAAGTTTAAGTTGTTTGAGACCTTTCTTTTTTTTCTTAATATAGGTGCTTATAAATTTCCCTCACAGAAGTGCTTTTGCTGCATCCCATAAGGTATGGTATGTTGTGTTTCCCTTTTTGTTTGTCTCAGAATTTTTATTTCCCTTTAACATTCTTTGTGAGGCATGCCTAGTGGTGACAAAATTCCCTCAGCCTTTTTTTCCTCTAGGAAAGTTTTTATCCCTCCTTAATTTCTGAAGAACATATATAATATATATACCACCTCTTCTTTATCCATATATATATATATATATATATGTGTGTGTGTGTGTGTGTGTGTGTATAAAATATATAATGGAATATTACTCACCCATAAAAAAGAACGAAATCTCACCGACAGCATCAACATGGATGGAGCTAGACAGTATCATGCTAAGTAAAATAAGTCAGTTAGAGAAAAACAATACTGTATGATTTCACTCATATGTGAAATTTAAGAAACAAAACAGATACACATAGTGGGGGGGGAGAAGAGAGAGGCAAACCACAAAACACACTCTTAAGTATAGAGAACAAATTGAGGGTTGCTGGAGGGGAGGTAGGCAGGGGGATGAGTTAAATGGATGATGGGTATTAAGGAGGCACTTATTGAGATGAGCACTTGGTATTATATGTAAGTGATGAATCTCAAAATTCTACTTCTGAAACTCAACTAATTATTACACTGTATTTTAACTAACTGGATGTTAAATAAAAACCTTAAACAAAACAAAATTGAAGAAAAATAAAATAACAGAGTTCCAAGTTGGCTGTACTCTGGGATTAGTGGCAGAGACAAATGCAAATTTAGTAGAGGAATACAACTTCAATTCAAGTTTCAATGTATTTCCCCAGATAAAGTTCTAAGGACAATGAGCCACAGATATTAAAAAATCAAATGCAGAGATTTCACTATAAGTAAGGATCAAAAAGCAGAAATACCAAGATATTTGATACTGGGATTATTAGTCACAGAATACAAAATAGATGGATTAAACACATTTATAGAAATAAGAAAACTTGATAATGTAATAAAGAAGTAAGATTTATAGAGCACAATAAAATCAATATGAAAAAGAAAAAAAAAACCCAGAAATTGCAGAAATGTCACACACACACACACACACACACACACACACCTCAAAGTTTCATCAACGGATTAAACAACTGTTTAGATACAGTTTTAGAGAAAATTGATAAATTGTATTATTAAATCAAATAAATTGTCCAGATTGCCATTCTAAGAAAAAACAGAATAAAAATATTAGGAAGAGGGTAAGAGACATGAATGATATGAGAAGATAAAATATGCCTTGATCAGAGTCACGGGAGTTCACAAGAGGTTGAAGAAGGAATACCTTAAAATCTTGTTCAGGAAGTTACACCAACAGATTAACTAAAATAAAATATAAATCTAGTCATATCATACCCATTCACCTGTCGATGGACATCTGGGTTCTTTCCATATTTTGGCTATTATGGACATTGCTACTATAAACATTGGGATGCAGGTGCCCCTTCAAATCACTATGTTTGATCCTTTGGATAAATGAATGGATAAAGATGTGACATATATATACAATGGAGTATTACTCAGCTATCAAGAAATGAAATCTTACCATTTGCAACAATGTGGTTGGAACTAGAGGGTATTATGCTAAGCGAAATAAGTCAGTCAGGGAAAGACAATTATCATATGATTTCACTCGTATGTGGAATTTAAGAAACAAAACAGATGATCATAGGAGAAGGGAGGGAAAATAAGATGAAATTAGAAAGGGAGACAAACTATAGGAAACAAGCTGAAGGTTGTTGGAGGGGAGGTAGGTTGGGGGATGGAATAAATGGGTGTTGGGCATTAAGGAGGGCACTTGATGTAATGAGCAATGGGTGTTGTATGCAACTAATGAATCACTAAATTCTACCCTTGAAATTAATAATACCCTATATGTTAATTAATTGAATTTAAGTAATTTTTTTAAAAAAGAGAGAGAAAATAAATCTAGCCATACAATAATAAAACTTCCAAACACCAAATGCACAGAGTATAACAAAGCAACTAGAAAATAAATGACCATTACTCCAAAGATACAGACGTAGTGAAGAGAAGGGCCATATGCACCCCAATGTTCATAGACCATTGTCCACAACAGCTAAATCGTGGAAGGAGCTGAGATGCCCTTCAACAGATGACTGGATTAAGAAGATATGGACCATATATACAATGGAATATTACTCAGCCATTAAAAAGAATGATTTCTCAACATTTGCTGCAACATGGACGGTACTGGAGGAGATAATGCTAAGCAAAATAAGTCAAGCAGAGAAAGACAATTATCATATGGTTTCATTCATTTATGGAACATAAGAAGTAGGAAGATCGGTAGGAGAAGAAGGGGAAGAAGAAAGGGGGGATAAACAGAAGGGGGAATGAACCATGAGAGACTATGGATTCTGGGAAACAAACTGAGGGCTTCAGAGGGGAGGGGGGTGGGGGAATGGGATAGGGTGGTGATGGGTAGTAAGGAGGGCACATATTGCATGGTGCATTGGGTGTTATACGCAAGTAATGAATCATGGAACTTTACATCAAAAACTAGGGATGTACTGTATGGTGACTAGCATAATATAATACAAAAAAGAAAATAAATGACCAATTATCTACATAAGAACAGTAATTAAATTAGAGCTTGCATTATCCATAAGAAGAGTGAAAGCCATGGTGAGCTGAAAGAAATTATATATCTAGATTTCCATACTCAATGCAACCGTCTTTCAAATGAGAGTTAAATAAAGGCGATTTCTGACAAATAAAAAGAGAACCTAAAATCTAGTTTCTCACTAAAGGTCCTATCTAAAAAGTATGCATGGAGCAATAGGGAACTAACTCCAGGTGAAAGATTTGAGATGCAGGAAGGAATGGTGCATTGATTATCAATGATCGTCATGAAGTAGGGTTGTTGCTACATAATAAATAATGGAGAAAATGTGTGGCACTCAGGTGATCCTTGACACTGTGGTTATAGGAGCTACATCTTGATAAGGATATAGAAACAGAGGTCTCATATGCCTCAGGGATGAAGTTCTGGTTCACTTTACAGAAATGTAAGCCAATGAAGGGAACATTTAATGGGTGTTAGAGAAGGGAGAGGAATATGTTATGGTCTAGGGACTAACTACAGCAGCAAGAGCTGTAATTCCCACTAGACTTATCCCTGTAGACTGTGGCAGACACAGAGATAAATTGCCCAGATTCCATTTCAACAAGACCTACTGTACAGATGTAGGGAGTATAGTTAGCACACACCTTCCAGCGCAGGGAACCACCTTGCCCAAGGTCATGTCCTTCCAGGGACAGACTACACCACTGACTGAGGTGGTGGCATAAGCCTGGCTGTCTTGGCCCGGTGTGGTACAAATCTGATGGTCAAAATCTGATACTCCCAGGCCTCTTGTGGATTGTCTAAACCTTCATCAGGCTTACATCACAGTTTAACTCCTTCTTCTGCCCAATCATGTTTACCCTCTCATTGTCACAGGTATTAATCTCCAATAAACCACCTTGCTCCCTAAATTCTAACTCAGCATCCACTTCCAGAGAATTCAAATTGTGATAGTTTCCCCCAAGAAATTGTGACCCAAATAATTCTTAAAGGGTTTTGGCACAATGGAATTAAGTTAGTGTAAGAAGTATATAAATCTGAGGGGTATAATGCTTACGTTGTAGTGGGCATTGTCACATACCTCTTAAGAACCCTTTGGATTCCTGCTACCTGTTCTTTGCACCTTTTTCTCAGCTTCTACATGCTTTCTTTATAATGGCTTGCATCTCTAATCTTTGAAGGATTCCCCTTGGGTCACATAAGCCATTTCACTCAGATACATAGACAGCTGGAATTACTGGATTTTATATTCCAGTTTTTCTTACTTCTTAAACAATTTCTCTCAGGCTCACTTCTTTAATAAATCACATTTACGTGAATCCTTATCTCAAGGTCTGCTTCTGGAGAAGGAACTTAAATTATGCAAGCCATAATTTGGACTTGATGGACCCACCCTGCTTCCAACACAGTATCTGGTGGGTAAAATGGCATAGTCTAACAAAAACATAATGAGAATATCCTTGAAATATAAATGGAACAGAAATGCAAAATGTTGCATAGCCCTGAAACAATACGTCTTCCAATCTCTAGATATAGTTCCGATTAACTGCATACAGGCTACTGGGAATTAAATGTGCTCTGTACAAGATGGAGGACAAGAAATTTATTAAAGCTTGAAGTGAGCGTGTGGGGTGGGGTTACCTATTCTTGGAGAAAGCTAAGAACAAATGAAACTTGCCAACTTTCTAGCCAATAACTTTACAGGAGTTTCCGGAACAAGCATGTCAGGAAATCATAAACAAAACCTTATTAGGAGGCACTGAGACCATCTGCTCACTGACTCACTGACAGGAAGGAGTTTCAATTAATCATCACCTAATAGCATGACCAAGCAAGAGCCACAAAAGGAGATGAAGGCTGGTTGTGAACTGGAGATTGGGGTAGTGGTAGAGAGATAGAAACTGACAAGGAATTTGCACAGATGACCAAAACAAACAACAACAACAACAAAAAACCCAAAAACAACCAAATCCTGCCTATTAAATGAGCCTGCCTACCAAAATTCCAAAACACATGAAAAAAGCTATTACTAAAAATCTAGCCAACAAAATCATCAATTCACTACTACTTTGGAACCTTATAACAAAGACTTTAGCATATATGTTTTTAGGATATTAAGAGGAATAAATGAATAACAGTTTAAATATTAGAAAGAATTTTCTGTAAAATTAAGGCAAAATGAAGCAAAATCAAATAGCAACTAAAATAAGTTATTAGATATCTCTAAAATTATTCTCATTAAAATTAAAACTGTAATGGATGGAATAATCTCTATACTACATTGGTTATACATTAATGGGTGATTTTGAAGATAGTACTACAAAATTCCCTCAGAACACAATATAAAAAAATAAAAAATAAAAAAAGAAAGAGCATTTAAGAGACACAGAAAATAGGTTGATATTGCACATATTATAGAGCCCTAATGAGACTGTCCAAAAATTCCAAAAGGCAAATGAACGATAAGAGAATAAATATTTGAATAACCAGAGAATTTTCCATAAAGACATATTTTATTCATTTTGGAAAGTGTATTATTAACACCAAACAGGATAAATAAATATAAATTTATAGTAAATCATATTCTGGTGACTCTGAACATCAAAGATCTTTTTTTTAACATTGCAGTCATTTTAAAAGTATGGTTCAGTGACATTAAGTACATTCATGTAGTTGTGCAACCATCACCACATCACTCATCTCCAGAACTTCTTCATCTTATCAAACTGAAACTGTATACCCATTAAAAAATAATTCCCCATTCTCCTTTCTCCCTGTCCCTGGCAACTGACGTTATACCTTCTGTCCCTATGAATTTGACTTTTCTAGGTACCTTTTAAGAGTGGAATCATACAATATTTGTCCTTCTGTTACTGGCTTATTTCACTGAGCATAATGTCCTCAAGGTCCATCCATGTTGTTGCATGTGTCAGAATTTCCTTCCTTTTTAAGGCTGAATAATTTTCCATTGTATGTATATCGACATTTTATTTATTCATTTGTGGACAAATAATTGGGTTGCTTTGAACTTTTGGCCATTGTGAATAATGTTACTATGCACATGGGTGTAAAAATATCTGTTCAAGTACCTACTTTCAATTCTTTTGGGTATATAACCAGAAGTAGGATTGCTGGATCATAGGATAACTCTATGTTTAATTCTTTTGAGCAACTGCCATCCATATTATTTGCCATAGTGACTGCACTATTTTACATTCCCACCAACAGCGCATAAGGGTTCCCTTTTCTCCACATCCTTGCCAACACTTATTATTTCTTGTTTTTTTTTTAATTTTATTTTTAAGTGGGACTTGAATTCACAATCCAAAGATCAATAGTCACATGCTCTACCAACTAAGCCAGCCAGGTGCCCCTCTTGTCTTTTTTGATACTAGTCATTCCAACAGGTATGAGATGATATCTCACTGTGGCTGTGATTATGCATTTCTGGTCTAATGTGTCATCAAAGGCCAATGTCATTTGTGTGTCATTTGTGACAACATGGATGTACCTTGAGGGCATTATGCTAGGTGAAATAAGTCAGAGAGAAAAAGACAAATACTTCATATGGTGATTCTCTTTATAGGATGGTTGTAAAAGGCAAGACTAATTTATAGTGGAAAAAAGCAGCTCAGTGGTTAATAAGTGTGGAAAAAGAATTGATTGGAAATGATATGAAGTAGTCTGCTTGGGTGTTGGTAATGCTTTATATCTGAGTAGGGCTTTGAGTTACACAGCAGCTTGCATTTATCAAAATTCACAAAATAATACTCTTAACATTTCAGCATGTAGATTTAACCTCAAAAGAAAAAGGGAAGTTGTAGTCAAATTTTGAACTCATAAGAACTAGGAAGATCGGTAGGAGAAGAAAGGGATAAAGAAAGGGGGGGGTAATCAGAAGGGGGAATGAAGCATGAGAAACTATGGACTCTGAGAAACAAACTGAGGGCTTCAGAGGGGCGGGGGTGGGGGAATGGGATAGGCTGGTGATGGGTAGTAAGGAGGGCACGCATTGCATGGTGCACTGGGTGTTATACGCAACTAATGAATCATCGAACTTTACATCAAAAAAATAAATAAAAATTAAAAATTAAAAAAAATTTGAACTCGTTAATGATATACATACTGAAATATTTAGGATGAAATATACTGATTAGGGTGAAGTGTACAAATGTAACTAACATTTTTTGAAATGTGTTTTAAAAAGGTGGATTGATGAAAGGATAGATGGATAGGTAGATGATAAGGCATGTATACTAAAATATTAATAGTAAAATTTAGATGTGGTTATGTAAATGTTCACGTAGAATTCTTTCAACTTTGTAGTATGTTTGAAATTTTTTATTTTAAAATTAAATGAATGCTGAAAAAGCTTGAAAAAATATTAGAATAAGTTAAAAAATACCAAATTTTTAAAATTAAATGAAAGTAGACAAAAATTGAAAATCACTAAAATTGATTCATGAACAAATATGAAACCCAAATACACCACTAATTATTAAAAGAATTAAATTGGTAATCAAAATTTTCCTTCTTTAATAACAACAAAAAGACAAGAAGTCCTCAAAATTTTAAAGGAAAATTTTATAAAACCTTCAAGGAAATGGTAGTTCTTTTTTATGCAAATATATTAAGAAAATCCAAAGATGTTATTCACAACTAATAAATCATTGAACGTTATATCAAAAACTAATGGTGTACTATATGTTGGCTAACTGAATTTAAATAAAAAAGAAAAATACAAAGGTGAAAGAAAGCATACTAGTGATGCTAAGATCAGATGTCTAAAATAGACACATATAGGCAAAAAGTAGATTAGTGACTGCCTATGGCAGGGGTTAGGGGGAAAGAATAGAGAGTAACTGTGCATGGGTATCGAATTTATTTGAAGTGATGAAAATGTTTTGAGATTTGGTTGTAGTGAGGGCTGCACAACTCTGTAAATGTGCTAGAGCCCACTGAATTTTATGCTCAGTTTTGTTTTCTCCTTTCAGAGATTCTCATTTATTACGAAATGGCTTTACAAAATTCTAAAACTATACAAGCTTCTCAGTTTCCACCATATGCATAAGACCATTTAAAACACAACCCTGTTGCCACTAACTGTTCTGTGTCCAGCACTGGCTGAACCTCAGAACTATGGGCACATACACATAGGCTTAAGACCAGAATTGCCTTTCGGAAACTCTTAAGTGAAAAGTTGGCAATCAAGTACCCTAGCTCAAAGGAAATGAGTGGCAGGAATTTGCCTATTTAAAAAAAAATTGAGTCTAATCCATTTGGGCTAAAGCCCAAATCTATTTTTTTAATGTTAAATTAGCCACCATACAGTACATCATTAGTTTTTGATGTAGTGTTCAATGATTCATTAGTTGCATGTAACACCCAGTGCTCATTACCACACAAATAGCCCAAATCTTTTGATTACAACTGTTTAAAGATCAGGACCTGGATTTGCAGTGGGAGGTCAAGACTGTCCTTCACCGAGGCAAATGTAGGCAACTATACTTTGCAGCATGCTTGGAGTCTCCCCCCAAGGTGGGCTCTGCCCAAGGGCCTAAAAGGATTTTTTCCTAATGTCAACCATCCCTGGGCTGGCTGTGTGCACGTACCACTGGGGTTCAGGCAAGGGCCCAAAGTTCCAGGGCAGATCCACCTCACCTGTGGGTAGCACTGTCCCACTAGGGGCTCAGTGGCCTCCTACTGCTGCAGCTCGTCAGCAGAGCCCTGCTCCTCACCACACAGCGTTGAGCTTTTCCAGGTCAGCAGTAGTGCCCGAGCTTCTCTGGCAGCAGCCCTTCCCTGGGGGTGCCCCCTGTGCCTGGGACGAGGTGTTGGACTTGGTCCATACCCCACTACTGTGACCTGAATTGTATGCTTTGAATAGGCGACCTTCTGAAGTGTCAAACATAATCTCAATAAAGCTTCTGAAAAGACAAGACCAGGTGAATGTAAGAAAAATATACTATCTCATTTATGAACATAAATGGGAAATTCCTAAGTTAAATATTGGCGAAAGTTAATTCAGTCTTTACTACTCCACCTAAATAGGGTGATTTCAGTAATGCAAAAATTCTTCAACACCAGAACACCTACAATTTAGTAGTTTAAAAAACCATAAAATTTAGGATTGTTTGTTCTAGCTCTGTGAAAAATGCTGGTGGTATTTTGATAGGGATTGCATTAAATGTGTGGATTACTTTGGGTAGTATAGACATTTTAACAATATTTGTTCTTCCAATCCATGAGCATGGAACGTTCTTCCATTTCTTTGTGTCATCTTCAATTTCTTTCAATGGTGTTTTATAGTTTTCAGAGTACAGATCTTTAACCTCTTTGGTGAGGCTTATTCCTAAGTATCTTATGGGGTTTGGTGCAATGGTTAATGAGATTGATTCCTTGATTTCTCTTTCTGCTGCTTCATTATTGGTATATAGAAATGCAACAGATTTCTGTATGTTGATTTTGTATCCTGCAACTTTCACTGAATTTGTGTATCAGTTCTAGCAATTTTTTGCTGGAGTCTTTTGGGTTTTCTATATGGACTATTTACAATACCCGAAGTATGGAAGCAACCCAAGTGTCCATTGACAGATGAATGGATAAAGAAGATGTGGTATACACATAGACTGGAATATTATTCAGCCATAAAAAATGAAATCTTGCCATTTGCAACAACATGAATGGAGCGAGAGTGTATAATATTAAGCAAAATAAGTCAGCCAGAGAAAGACAAATACCATATGATTTCACTCATATGTGGAATTTAAGAAACAAAACAAATGAGCAAAGGGAAAAGAGAAAAGAGAGAGATGGCAACCAAGAAACAGACTCTTAACTATAGAGAACAAATTGATGGTTACCAGAGGAGTGGAGGTGGGGAGATGGATGAAATAGTTGATGGAGATTAAGGAATGAACTTGTTGTGAGGTGCACTGAGTGTTGTTTGTAAGTGTAGAATCACTAAATTTTACACCTGAAACTAATACTACACTGTATGTTAACTGGAATTTAAATTAAAAAAATAAAACCATATGACTATTTCAATGAATTTATTTTTTATCCAGTATGTATTTATTGCATGCCTTATGTGACAATCACTATATATTAGTAAATGAAAGAAAAGAGTCCTGGTCCTCAATGGAAACAGAAAAAGCATTTGATAAAATTTTACACCAATTCTTAGCAAAATATAATTAGAATTTTTAAGTTGGTATTGATCAAAAACAGAACAAACACCATTCTTAATGTTGAAACATAAGCTTTCTCGCTGATCCAAATAAAAAGATGTTTGTACAAGAGGTTCTGGGCACTGAATTAACTTTAAAAATGAAATACATATACAACTCAGCACCAAAATAACAAACTGATTTAAAAAATGGGCAGAGGACATTTTTCTAAAGAAGACATACAGATGGCAACAGACATATGAAAAGATGCCAAAATCACTAATAATCAGGGAAATGCAAATCAAAACCACGACAAGATAACCACCTTACATTTGTCAGAATGACTAAAATAAAAAGAAATAACAAGTGTTGGCAAGGATGTGGAGAAAAAAGAATCCTTGTGCACTGTAGGTAGGCATATAAACTGGTACAGCCACTATTGAAATGAGGAAAAAAATTAAAAAAAGAAATACCATATTTTCCAATAATTCCACTACTGGATTGTCTACCCAAAGAAAATGAAAACACTAGTTCAAAAAGATATATAAATCTACCATTTACATTGACATGGATGGAACTGGAGGGTATTATGCTAAGTGAAATAAGTCAATCAGAGAAAGACAACTATCATATGGTGTCACTCATATGTGGAATATAAGGAATAGTGCAGAGGGCAATAGGGGAAGGGAGCGAAAACTGAATGGGAAGAAATCAGAGAGGGAGACAAACCATATGAGACTCTTGACTCCAGAAAACAAACTGAGGGTTGCGGAAAGGGAGGTCAATGGGGGGATGGGGTAACTGGGTGATGGGCATTAAGGAGGGTACGTGATGTAATGAGCACTGGGTGTTATACACAACTAACGAATCATTGAACATTATATCAAAAACTAATGATGTACTATATGCTGGCTAATTGAATTTAAATAAAAAATATATATGTAATTTAAAAAAATAAAGACATATGTACCCCTATGTTTATAGCAGCATTATTTACAATAGTCAAGATATGGAAGCAACCTAAGTGTTCATCAACAGATGAATAGAGTGTGTTTGTGTGCGTGCATGTGCGTATTCACCATAAAAAGGATGAGATCATGCCATTCGGGACAACATGGATGGAAACAGAGGGTATTATGTTAAGTGAAACTGATCAGACTGAGAAAGACAAATACCAGATTTATTCATGTATGGAATCTAAAAAAAAGAAACAAACAACAAATAAAAAGCAGAATCAGACCTATATATACAGAGAAGAAACTGGTGGCTGCCAGAGGGGAGACAGGGTTAGGGGATGGGCAAAATGGGCGAAAGGGAGAGGGGATATGGGATATGGGATTCCAGTTATGGAAGGAATAAGTCATGGGAATAAAAGGCACAGCATAGGGAATATGTCAATGGTATTATGATAGTGTTTTATGGTGATAGATGGCAGCTAAACTTGCGGTGAGCGTAGCACAACCTATAGAGAAGTTGAATCACTGTGTTGTATACCTGAAATAAATATAGCATTGTGTGTCAACTATACTCAAATTTTAAAAAATTAATTTAAAAATAATAAAAAATAAAAATGAGAAATATAAAAATTAGAAATAGAAAATAGTAAAAGAAACAAAATTATTTGCTTTTATTTAAGATGAAATAATTAAAATGTAATTTTAAAATCCAATCTAAAAACAAGCCATTATAACTAGGAAGACAGTTCAACAAAGTCAACAGATACAAGCTCTGTATATAAAATATCACAACATTCTTATGTACTAGAAATAACCAAGTATCTCTGGGAACAAACTGAGGGCTTCCAAGGGGAGGGGGTGGGGGATTGGGATAGGCTGGTGATGGGTATTAAGGAGGGCACATATTGCATGGTCCACTGGGTGTTGTACGCAAATAATGAATCATGGAACATTGCATCAAAAACTAAGGATACACTGTATGGTGACTAACATAACATACTAAAAAATTATTATTAAAAAAATAAAGAAATAAAAAACTGGTTTTCACCTAAAAAAAAAAAAGAAAAGAAATAACCAAGTAGAAAATGTAATTGCTGCAACATGGATGGCACTGGAGGAGATAATGCTAAGTGAAATAAGTCAAGCAGAGAAAGATAATTATCATATGGTTTCTCTCATCTATGGAACATAAGAACTAGGAAGATCAGTAGGAGAAGAAAGAGATAAAGAAAGGGGGGGTAATCAGAAGGGGGAATGAACCATGAGAGACTATGGACTCTGAGAAACAAACTGAGGGCCTCAGAGGGGAGGGGGGTGGGGGAATGGGATAGACCGGCGATGGGTAGTAAGGAGGGCACGTATTGCGTGGTGCACTGGGTGTTATACGCAAGTAATGAATCATGGAACTTTACATCAAAAACCAGGGATGTACTGTATGGTGACTAACATAATAAAAAATATTATTATAATTAAAAAAGAAAATGTAATTGAATTTTTAATTCATAATAGAAACAAAAAATAGAAGGTATCTGATAATATATCTGACAAAATTTATGTGTGACCTTTATCAAAATGAGTTTCACCAATGGCAACAGAATACCCTTTGTGAATGAAAATGTTGTTGAACCTTTGCATAACCACCATGTCCAGCCATGGCCACACTGTTAGAGAATTCATGGACCAGAGCTAGGCTCACCAGGAAGGAAAAGATTGGTATTCACATGGTAGACTATTCTACTCATAATCATTTCAAACTGCTTTGGCAGTGGAATCCCTCTGGTAAAAATTCATTCTATATATTTTCCCGGTTTCTCTGCTCATAATTCACCCAATCAAAATACATTTATTGTACAACGTGCATGTTTGAAGCTATTTTATATTCCTGAAAAAGTAGCGAAGATTGCCAGAAAAAGGCCCTTGATCTCTTTGAGTCTATATTTTCTGCTGCTGAGGAGTGCAAAATGAAGGGTAAGTAAGTAAAAACTAAAAGGTAATTTCAGAAAGAAATAATATTTAATTTTTGACCATGATAATTTTAATCTCCCAAATCTCCTTCTCAGTAATTCTCCAATTGTGTTTCGTGATCTAAGGGGTCTTTGCTGAAATTCTGTTGATTTCTTTCTAGAGTTTGTTATAGACACTGGGCAGCACTTACTGTCTCACATTCCATCATTTCTGTAGCATTATTAGGGCTGAGTGGCAGAGCTACTTATCTAACAGTATCTCCCTCTCACAGCTGGAAATGGTTGACCATTAGGTAAATGGTTTGAAGCTACATAAACAACTGTTATCTGTAGTCTCTATTGGACATGCCTAGGTCCAATAAACAATTTCAAATATCCCAGTTGTCCTTGGATGTCTATACCTGCAATTTAATTGCAGTATCAATATATATCTCTTAGGTCTTTCCCTTGCAAATGACAGAATCTAATTCTGACTTACTTAAGGGAAATAAAACAAAGCAACAATAGTAAAGCATTAAAAGGGAAATTCATGAACTGGGTCTGGGGTAGCTCGCAGCACCAAAGGGACAGTCAGTGTGTCAGGTGGTAAAGAAAACAGGCTTTGGGATAAGTCTGTTTGGTTCCAAATTCCACCCCCACCACTTACCTCTCTGAGTCCACTTCCACTTCTCTGAAACAAGGATAACTAAAGTATTTATCTAAAGCATTTTTTGTGACATTTAAATGGGGTAATGTATGTTAAATCTTGGCACAGTGCCTGACGATGCAAATATCTAATCATGTGCTCTTAATATAATTCATGTTTATCAGGGGGCACCTGGGTGGCTCAGTCCGTTAAGTGTCCACCTTCAGCTCAGGTCATGATCTCAGGGTCCTGGGATCGAGCCCCGCATCAGGCTCCCTGCTCAGTGAGGAGTCTGCTTCTCCCTCTTCCTCTACCTCTTCCCCCGCTTGTGTGTGCTCTCTCTCTGGCTTGTGCTCTCTCACTCACTCTCTCTCTCCCTAATAAATAAATAAAATCTTTTAAAAAAATATATAGGTTTAATTCATGTTTATCAATCTGCCTTGAAAGTATAGAATCTAGGATAACAGTAGTGATCTTATCAGCAGGGGCACTGGGATAGGCTATCAGAGTGCTGCAAACAGACTTACCTCTGCCTCTCAATCTATTCTGAGGATTATAATTCCTAACAGAATGGATGGTCTGGAGCTGACCATATGCTCATTCCTATACCAGTCACTGTGCCTGAAAGAATGAGTAAATAATGAGTGGGGGAGGAAAGAGGATTTGGGGACATCATGATTAATAGTCTCTCTGGAACTATATTGAACACATGGAAATTTAGTTACTGGAAGAATGGTAAAGATAACATAAGCAAGCAATAACAAAGTCTACCATATTGTCTGTAATAAACTAAATATTTTTGTAAGAAATATTGTAAGACAAGAGGTTCATCCATCCATTTTCTTCTGACTAGGAAAGAACTACTATCATACCAGGAAAATAACTTCACCTTTTCTTAACCATTTTAAAGAAAAGATGTAAGGTATGTTGCCGATCCTGATATCAGAAAATTCTCTTTAATATTCAGGCACTACTTATTGCAATTCCATTCAGTTTCTCCCCTCATCATTCTGATTTTGTAGTCTATTAATTGTAACATTAGACACATTTTCTCAAAATTCTTCTTACAGCTGCCTTCACTTCTTTGTTCTTCAGGCTGTAGATGAGGGGATTCAGCATAGGAGTGACCACACTGTACTGCAAGGAGAAGATTAACTCTTGAGTAGATCCTGAATTTGGCATGAGATAACGGAGTAACCCTGAGCCATAAAAGAAGATCACTGCAGTGAGGTGGGAGGAGCATGTGGAGAAGGCCTTGCTTCTGCCTGTGGTAGAGCTAATGTTCAGGATGGTGGATAAAATGCGAACATAGGAGAAAAATATCAGGAGGAAATTTCCAAAGAAATGCAGGAGGCTGGAGCAGAGCAGGGCAGTAAAACTTGCAGACACATCAGAGCAAGACAAAGGGTAGAGAGACGGCAGCTCACAGCTGAAGTGGTGTATATTTTGAGCCTCACAGAAGTCTAAATTGAGAGCTACAAGGATATTGATAAGAGCATCCAGAAAACCCAAGCTCCATGAGCCCCACACCAGCCCCATACATAGCTGTCTGTTCATCATCTGGCCATACAGCAGAGGGGAGCTGATGGCACCATAGCGGTCATAGGCCATGACAGTAAGCAGGCAGGATTCAGTGCCCCCAGTGGCAAACACAAAGAAGACCTGAGCCAGGCAGCCCTCTACTGAGATGGTTTTCTTCTCAGACAGAAGGTTCTCCAACAACTTGGGCACAGTGACAGAGGAGTGACAGAGATCCAGGAAGGACAACTGTCCCAGGAAGAAGTACATGGGTGTGTGGAGGTGAGAGTCAGCCCTGATCACCAGCAGCAGCAGCAGGTTCCCCATCAGGGTCAGGAGGTAAATAACAAGGAACAGCACAAAGAGCAGAGCCTGAATCTGGGGGTCAGCGGACAGCCCGAGGAGGATGAACTCAGACACAACACTGTGGTTTCTCATTGTCTTCACTATTTTCTTTGGAATGTAAGAAATAAATCAGATAAAGCCTCTTCTCATGTCTAACAAATATTCAAGGGTTTCAACATTCTCTATTCACAAAGTTTCATGCCTGCTCAAAAATTTATGTTCTGAAATGATAAACTTCCTTAAGTCTCTAGATTTCCTAAAATCAGCAATTATCTTTTCTATAGGATTCTAACCCTTGATCAACTCCCTGTCCACTTTTATTGTTCTTTCTTTAATGTCTTAGAATGTATTTTGTTATTGTTGTTTTATTATTAAAGCAACTGGAGGATGTTTTGTAAATTCTTGATAATAATCCAGTAGAGAGGGAGAAATTGCAGGAGGAATAAGAGAAAATTGCAGAAGTAGTATCTCCGAGAGCAGCTGGGTTGCAGAGCAGAAGCGGAGCATGCCCTTAGGTGGGAGCAAGTTTAATTCATCCATCAAACATGCATAGATGTGATGTTGGGAAGGAAGCGGTTCCCATGTAATGGCTTTTTTTTTTTTTCAATAAATATTTAAATGGGGTCGTTAATGCAAACTGAAGAGGAGCGGTGGCTGAACATTTGCAGAGTGAGGACAAAGGGAATGAGTTAGAAAGAAGGCAGCATATTCAGAGGGGAGGGGGGTGGGGGAATGGGATAGACCGGTGATGGGTAGTAAGGAGGGCACGTATCGCATGGTGCACTGGGTGTTATACGCAACTAATGAATCATCAAGCCTTACATCGGAAACCGGGGATGTACTGTATGGTGACTAACATAATATAATAAAAAATCATTAAAAAAAAAAAAGAAAGAAAGAAGGCAGCATAGAGATATCCCAGATGCTATATAACTCATCAAGAGAAACTGCTGACCAATATGGGAACATACGCTGACCATAATCTCTATCGCCAGTTTGTGTCATCTATTCAGATTCAGCTCTTGTCTGTGCCCTAACGCCATTTGCAAATATAGACTACCCACTAACTTTCCAGAGCTTAGCCTTTTTTTTTTTTCCTATTTTGGGCTGACAACCCATATTATAACCGTAGACTCAGAATAACTCAACACCACTGACTATACCATCTTGTCCCTTGATGTCCTCCTCTATCTCTTGCATTCATACTGCATTCAATTTCTCAAAGGACTTATGATTTCTCTCCCATTATTTATCCAAACAACACCGAGGATTAAAGCTATTCTTAGGAAGCAAGTCTACATTACCTGTCTTTCTCACCTAGCTGAGCAATAACTAGCACAGAATTAAAGAAAAACTTCTTCAAATCCAGTGATCCAGAAGACAAATTGGAACGTCAGTGTGAGAATTTGGTGTTAAGGTAGAGTTTGAAAATTTCTTTTGGATATAGACCTCTCCCTTGATTTCTGAAAGAGGAAATAGAAGGCTCAATTGTGTGTATTATTTCTAAAAACCTAAATACTTCCAGTCATGTAGGGGTTGCATTTTCCATGCTAATACTTTTTTCCTTTTGCTCACCACTATAGCTCTAGCTATAGCAACCTGGATTCATCCTGAGAATATTACATCATTGGCAGAAGATGCTGGAAAAGCAAGGAATCAAATCATGAAATGCAGAAAGAGAACCACCCATTATAATTTTGGAGGGCAGCAAACAGAACGGTCCCTCATCTCTAAATGGGGCCCCACTTACTAGCACTAGAAATTCCTTAAACTTTGGGGAAATTTTCTCTCTTAGAAATAAAGGCCAAAGGACATTTTCATGAAAGACAAATCTGGAAACTGTACTCTATCAGGGGCCGCACTTCCTCAAAGGTATAGATTTACTGTATTAGAGTTATTTGAGGAGACACATAAGTAAATAAAATCACTTATATTTTTACCTGGTGCTGCAATTTCATTATTCCCAATGCTTTGGTTATTCAGGCTGTTAGTCCAAATTTAGAATGGAAACAGCTCTGAAAACATTACCACTCTTTTTCAGTTATTATCACAATTAGATGGAGTTAGCTGACTAGGTAATTTCCAAAGAAAAGCTGCCTAAGAGGAGCTTTTTTTTTTTAAAGATGAGACACAAGTAATGAATCATGGAACTTTACATCAAAAATTAGGGATGTACTGTATGGTGACTAACATAATAAAAAATACTATAAAAAATTTAAAAAAATAAAGATGAGACACACAAGAGCATCTAGCATTGTAACCGGCCCAAAGGAATTGTTCAAAAAGTATTATTTACAAATAAAAATGAATACATGAATGAGTGAATGAGTAAGTAAATGAATGAAACTCAGGAGAAGAATAGTCTAGGGCTTTTACTACTCAGAGGGAACAGATCTGATTAGGAACCAGTAAGGGATTTGGACACTTGGGGCTTGCATGAAAGCAGATGTATAAAGGGTATTGAAAAATTTTGCCAACTGGAAAGGTTTGCCTCAATGCAGTGTTTCATGCCCTGTTCTGAACTTACACATATCTCAGGGTACATAATTGTAGAGAATACCTATAATTAAAGATGTAATTAGTTTCTGGACCCTGTGCATTTGGAGTACTTGAAGAGGGTTATTTGTGAGTCACAGGGTACCCAAAGTCTATCATTGATGTCCTACCCCCTCTCACATTTTACAGACAGCTCTTACGTATTAGCCTCCCTGAACTTCCAGGTTTCTGGTAAAATGTGGTGTTTCAGCACCAGAAACAATGAATATAACAAGATGTAGAAAATATCTTGTCTCAGTTGTCCCATATGTAAAATGAATGCTAAAAATAATTACCTTGAAAAGTTGTAATGACTTAAGAATCCTGAATGCTAAAGAATCATTAGATTCTCTTTTCTTTATGCCCAATGCAAGTGTTTAATTTTCCCAAAAGGAGGAAGAGAGGTGATTTTGAGGAGCAGACCAAAACATTTCAGGTCACAGAAATGAGACCATGTCAGAGAGAAACAGGGAGGCCATGACGTCCAGCCCAGGGGAACAGAGATGAGATGAGAGAACTGAAAGAGAAAGGAAGTGTCTGATTAGGGAAGAACAAGTGGCAGGAAATGAGGCAGAAAGGATTCTACAGAGGGAGCACAGGAACAGAGAAACCCATCAGAGAACACAAGAAAAATATTACCATATTTCTGGGTTTTCCTGGTGCAGAATACATCCTGTTTTTCTGAGTCGGTACATACGCCATGGAGTTCAGGAGAAATGTACAAGAAAGAAAATGTGCCACAACTGTCCAATCATGTGAACTGGCATTGCTTTTTCTATTTAAAAGACTCTTTTGTGTACAGAGAAATATGTAAGCTCCGTCCTCAAAAGCCTCTGCAAATAAAGACTTCAGAAAACTCTTCTAAACTTTGACAGCATTTTTACACTTATCCCTTAACGACTCCGGAAAATGACAAAGGAAAACTTGAAAGCTTCAAATTCCTAACAAGTAATAAAGCAACTTCTTTCATATTTCCCCTAGCATAATTACACCATCATTTCTGCACCTATCCCTCTGTATGACTGTTAATATATTGCTAAGAGCACCATCCTGACAAAGGAGGCTCAGGTCTAGCCATTTAGAAGGGATTGTGGGTTAAGGTGGCCAATGAGATGCAAATTATGATGACCTGAGAGCCCAGGGGACATTGTGGTTCTGTCCTGATTGCTGGAAAGCTCAGCCTGAAGCTTACTTTGGACTCATTACCTAAAAATGGTTACTGAATGATCCCTCTGGGAATTTACAGCTTACCTTTAGATCATCTTCCTTAATGCTGTCATGTTTTTAATTATTACATGTACTCGATACATATTATTATGTACTACTTATACGGTCAATAGTAATTTAAATTTACCTACATATTTGATATTTGACCTTTTCTTGCTCAATTTTTTCTACATCTAGAATTGAAAAGTTCAAAAGCTAAGATTTCAATGTATGAGTTTAACACAAGTTAGACAAAGCTGAAGAGATATTAGTGAATCAGAAGATAAGACAGAAGAAAATAAGAACTTCCACCTGTGAGCATTTTCTTTCTCCTAGAAGACTCCCTTTAATTTTTCATTTAGTACCAGTAAGCATTTTTTTCACCTTCATTTTTTTTTTAAAAAGATTTTATTTATTTATTTGTCAGAGAGAGAGAGTGCACAAGCAGGGGGAGGAGCAGGCAGAGGGAGAAGCAGGCTCCCCACTGAGCAGGACCCTGGGATCATGACCAGAGCCAAAGGCAGACGCTTAACCGACTGAGCCACCCAGGTGTCCCTCACCTTCATTCTTAAATGATGTTTTACTGGACACAGAATCCTAATGGGGAAGTTATTTTTTTATTCAGTACTTTGATGATATTACCTCAGTGTCTTCTATCTTCTTGTTAGTCTAATGCTTCTCTTGAGAAGTCAGTTGTTAATCTAATTGTACTTCTCTGGAGTTAATTTGTGTTTTTTTCCTCTCTCTCACTGCTTTTAATATTTTTTCTTTTGGTTTTTAGTAACTTTATTATGATGTGACAAAGGTGTCTTTCTTTTTATTTATCATACTTGGGATTTATTTATAGGACTTCTAGCATTGTAGTTGATATACTTTTTCAGTTGGGAACATTTTCATCCATTATTGTACACATTGTCCTATTTTCTTTTCTTTTTTTTTTTTTTTTAAAGATTTTATTTATTTATTTGACAGAGACAGCCAGCGAGAGAGGGAACACAGTAGGGGGAGTGGGAGAGGAAGAAGCAGGCTCCCAGCGGAGGAGCCCGATGTGGGACTCGATCCCGGCACACCAGGATCACGCCCTGAGCCGAAGGCAGACGCTTTAACGACTGCGCTACCCAGGCGCCCCTGTCCTATTTTCTTATATATTACCTCATTCTCTCTCCCTTCTCTGTAACTCCATGTACATGTACTTGTACCTTATCCTTATCATTCTGTGCATTATGTATTACATATTCTTTTGTTTTTTTCTTTATTCTGTCTGTGCCTTACTGAATATATTTTATTCTTACTTACAAGTCATTAGTATACTCCTCAATACTGTCTAATCTCCTTCAAACATATCTATTAAGATCTTAGTTTCAGCCACTGAGTTTGCTAGAACTTTCACTTAGATTTTTTTATAGTTTCCAGAAATATTATGCCAAAGTTCTCAATCTTATCTTTAATCTCCACAAATACTTTAAGTTTATTTATTTTAAAGTTATGTGTCTAGATCTGTTTCTACTATCTCTAGTTTTTGTCTCTCCATGTTGTTTAATTTTTTTCTATTGAGAACAGGATGTTATTATGAAAATTATAGAAATAATTTAAGGCTCTGGCTTGTATTCTCTTCCTCTAGAGAAAATTTCCACTAACTTCTGTCAGACAGCCATAGGCATTTGCAGTCCTGGATCATTCTCATGTAATTCCAGGGGCTGAGATGAACCTGGGCTTCAGTCCTTATGAAGTTGGTCTGTTCCAATCCACTTTTATTTCAGGGTACTGCCCTTTAAGGCTCCAAACTACCCTTTGGTAGCCCCTGAATTCCATTTTTCCCACTTACCTCAAGAAACTGTCAAAATAACTTTTCACATTCTCAACCATCTCTTCAAGATGCCCTTATGGGAATAACAGACCCCCAAATGCTGAGCTTGCTTTTCTAAATTTTCTTTTCTTTGGGATGATGGTTCCAAAATCCTTCACTGCTTTCTTAGCTTTAAAATATCTTCAAAGCATATATTAATAATATGCCCTTCAAATAAATATCCCAGAAATACACCCATACTTATATGGTCAATTAATCTATGACAAAGGAGGCAAAAATGGGGAAAAGACAGTCTCTTCAATAAATGGTGCTGGGAAAACTGGACAGCTCATGCAAAAGAATGAAACTGCACGATTCTTACATCATACACAAAAATAAATTCAAAATGGATTAGAAATGGGGGAAAAGACAGTCTCTTCAATAAACGGTGCTGGGAAAACTGGACAGCTACATGCAAAAGAATGAAACTGGAGTACTTTCTTATACCATAACCAAAAATAAGTTCAAAATGGATTAAAGATCCAAAATTCAAGATCTGAAGCCATAAAAATCCTAGAAGAGAGCACAGGCAGTAATTTCTTTGACACTGGGTATAACAACATTTTTCTAAATATGTCTCCCAATACAAGGGAAACAAAAGCAAAAATAAACTATTGGGACTCCATCAAAATAAAAAGCTTTTTGCATCCCTAGTTTTTTATGTAAAGTTCCATGATTCATTACTTGCGTATAACACCCAGTGCACCATGCAATATGTGCCCTCCTTAATACCCATCACCAGCCTATCCCATTCCCCCCCCAAAACCCTCAGTTTGTTTCTAACATAATATAATTTAAAAAATTATTATAAAAAAAAGATCAAGCTAAAAATAATTTTAATTAATTAATTTAAAAAAAAAGCTTTTTGCACAGCAAAGGAAACTCTCGACAAAACAAAAGACGATCTGCTGAATTAGAGAAAATATTTGAAAATTACATATATATATATCATATATATATATACATATACATATATATAGTTAATATTCAGAATATACAAAGAACTTATACAACTCAAAACAAAAAAACAACAATTCAATTAAAAATTGGCAGGGGACCCGAATAGACATTTTTCCAAAGAAGACATACAGATGGCCAATAGATTCATGAAAAGATTCTCAATATCACTCACTAATCATCAGGGAAATGCAAATCAAAACCACAATGAGATACCACCTTACACCTGTCAGAATGGCTAAAATTAAAAACACAAGATATAACAAGTGTTAGCCAGGATGTGGAGAAAAAGGAACCCTCTTGCACTGTCAGTGGGAATGTAAATTGGTACAACTACTGTGGAAAATAGCATGGAGGTTCCTCAAAAAATTAAAAATAGAAATACCATAGGATCCAATAATTCTACTACTGGGTATCTACCCAAAGAAAACAAAAACAAAAACACTAATTCAAAAAGATATATGTACCCCTATTTATTTTTATAATAGGCAAGATATGGAAGCAACCTAAGTGTCCATCAATAGACAAACGGATAAGGTAAATGTGGTATGTATATGTGTGTGTGTGTGCACGTGTGTGTATGTAGATAGATAGACAATGAAATATTACACAGCCATAAAAAGGATGAGATCATGCCATTTGAGATGATATGGATGGACTTATAGATTACTATGCTAAGTGAAATAAGTCAGATTGAGAAAGACAAATACCAGGTTGAATGAATGAATAAACAAACAAAAAGCAGAATCAGACCTATAAACACAGAGAACAAACTAATGGTTCCCAGAGGGGAGAGGCATGGGGGGTCAGGAAAAATGGTTGAAGGAGAGAGGGAGATACAGGCTCCCAGTTATGGAATGAATAAGTGATGGGAATAAAAGGCACAACATAAGGAACACAGTCGATGATACTGTAATAGCAATGTAACAGGATAAATGGTAGCTGTACTTGTAGCAAACATAGCATAATGTATAAACTTTTCAAATCACTAAGTTGTATGCCTGAAACTAAGGTAAGGTATCAACTATACCCAAATACAAAGAAAAACAATAAAAGATTTAAAAATATGTTCTTCAGCTTTTTTGTTTTGGCAATGTGTTAGTCCAAGTTATCTGGTCAGTAGTTACCAGAAGTGGAAGGCCCTGACAATTTTATTTTAGTCCATGCCTATTCTATTATTATTATTTGGTATTGCTAATTTACATATTTTATAATGTTGAGTTTTCAGTCCTTCTTTGGTTTACTTTACTCTTCTGTCTGCCTTTTTCTCTAACCTCAATTTTTATCATTTGCTCTTTGCTCCCTATCTTTTATTAAAGAAATGAGTGTTCTTATTACATATTACTATCAACAGAACCATATGCAAAGAATTTGAGATATTTTTTAGCTTTTTTCTCTCCCTCATTACTGCCTCTATCTTTGCATTGTATATCAGTTAGGATGCATATGGATGAAAATAGAAGATAACCTAAATAGCCATACTTTAAACCATAAGAATGTTTAATGTTACTCAAGAACTCTGAGTGGGGGGGTATGAGATTTTGGATTTCGTTCAGCATTTCCATGATAAGTCAAATTACTGGTTAAATGTGACTGTAATTTTTTTCCCTTTCCCTCATAGTCTCATTATAGCTTCTGTAGCTTCTAGCATCACATTCTTAGACATCATGTCCAAATTGAGAGAACAGCAAGGACTATTCCACCAAAAGTTTCCCTTTAGACTCACTGGCTAATTCTGTATCGCACAGCTACTCTTAGTTGCAAAGAAGACTGGGAAACTGAGCATCTAGCCAAGGTGAGCAGAATTTCATGAATGATTTAGACAATAATAAATCATCCCCTGGTGTTGGGTATCTAACTAAAATTAGAGTTGTTAGTAAGTAAAAAGGTAAAATAACCATGAAATAGGTAAGCAACTGTGTCCACCCATGTGGCCCGTTCCTTTCCTTCCTAATTTTGAATTTCTTTGCTGTAATATGCCAGAATTCTCAATGATATCCTTACCTTGCTCTTTGCTAGAGATTAAGAACTTACATATTTCATTGTGTGCATCTTTTTTTGGTAACCGATATATAAGAACATTTTCACCTATTTTCCCACCTGTGACTAAATACCTCTTTATACAACTATTTTTACTCCCTCCTTCAGTTCAATAGATGCTATGAACTGTTAAGAAAGTTTCCTACTATCCCCAGTTTGCAAAGACCTTTATAAATGAGTAAATGCCGAATTTTATTGAGTATCTTTTTGCATTTGTGGAGATAGCATGGTATTTTTTCACTTAACATTTAAATTAGTGGATTTAACTATTTTTTAAAGCTTGAATCAGAAAATTTTTGCATTTATGGTATAAATCCAACCACTTTAAAACTAGAGGAATGGGGAAGAAACAATTCCTTCTAAATAAATTCATATTCCAAGGTTCAAATAAATCAAGCAATTTGCCCAAATCTTGCAACTAGAGATTCAAAGGTAGTGAAGAACAAGGATTAAAGTTTATTTAAATCTAAGATACTCTTCACGTTGCCTGTTTCAAACCCACACACCATTATATATGAAACATGTAAGTGAAATATCATATACCTCTCTATCCATCTCCCTCTTCATCTCTCTGGCATCTACACACACACACACACACACACACACACACACACACACACACAATCATTTGTAGCTCATTTGCTCTGTCCTTGGGGGAAAAAAGGGAAGGTGATACTTCATTCCTCCATTGAACTGAAAAGAGAAATGCCTTATTTTGATTTAGATAAATCGGAATTAGAGGCTGCTGTAACCCTGAAGAGTAATGGTACTTTGAGGTCAGGCAACTCCTGTTATTGTTGAGAAATAAAGCAAGGGTTTTTAATTGCAGGAAGCAAAATTAAGACAATTCCTTTAATTAAATTAATCAGATCCTACAGGTGGTGTAGCCGTTTTTACCAGATAGAAACAAGACAGAGACAATCACAAACTGGAGGCACATTAGGAAGGTGTAGGGGTGTGGAGTTTGGCTGAGCAAGTCTGATGGCTGATAACAAAGCCTGTGGGCTACTTTTTCTCTTCCTATCCCTTTTCCTCTTTATTCTTCTTTCAACGCAATCTAAAATTGAAGTTATTTAGAATAAGCTAAGAGTTAAGAGAAAAAAATACAAAATTACACCTTGACTTCCTTTTTAATATCTAAATTTTTCCTTCTTAGCATTGATTCCAAATATACTTTTAAAATGGTTTTTGAGTAACTATTGCAACAGATTTACATATTTTTGTAAATGAAATACGCAAAGCTCAAGGTTATAAATCTGTGGAGGCATGAGTAAATAAGCCAGTTGATTCAGACCTAATGATTAAGACACCACTGCCTCCTTGTGGCACACTTCCAGAATGACAAGTTATGATTATTGGAAGTTTTTGCTCGTTTGTTTTCAAATCAGAGTTTTCACAGCCAATGTCACAGAAGCCATGGCTTGGAGTAGAAACAGAGTTGTTAAGGATCCCAGAGAGAGATGAGAAGAATAGCAATTCTGAACAGATACATAACCAGAGAAATTATCCAGGTTTTTCTTTCAGGTCTCCCAGGAATGGGGGCAGAGAGGTTGAAAAAAACTTGAGTAGTAAGAAAACCTGGAGTTCAGCAGTTCCAGAATAGCATGCTCCAGAGCATGACTGTACAGAAAAACTAAGAGACACTGAAATCGAGTCTACATTACAGGCATTGCTCTTTTATGTATTATGTAAAATTATTAAATATATATTTATATATAATTTATATATATACAAATAATGTATTTATAATAAATATTTATAAATAAATAATTTATATATATACAAATAACATATTTATATATATATAAAACCTGGGTCTTTATAAATATATGAAGACCCAGGTTCAAAATATGTCATTTATTCTATATTTGTCTGTGAATAAGTTACTTAACCCTCTATTATTTAGTTTACTTATCTATAGTGACAATCATAGTAATTATTTCAGTGAGTTCTTGCAACTCAGTTTATTGAGTTTTGCAGTTAAAAATGGTAATAATAAAAATAATAACATAATTGAGTCTTTACCATGTGCCACAGGCTATTTTAAATGTTTTACTTTCTCTTATTTCTTCTCAAGACATGTATAAAGCATGTAAACCTCTTAGCTAATACTACATCAGCAATTTGTACTCAATAAATGATATTTTAAGTCTGTAAAGCTTTTTCTATATTGCAGTTGAGTAGGAGGAACACAGGTGTTTAAGCAATTCAGCCAATAAGGTTTGTTGTTCAGGCACTGTACTGGGCTCTGGGGTTATAAAGATGAGTAAAACAGAGTCCCTTCCTTTAGGACACTTACACTGTATGGAAGAAAGTTGTATTAACAGCTATAATGCAACACAGTAATTTATATTCTAACACTGTGACAAGATTGCTATGGGAGTTCTAAGGAGGAAAACGAACATTCTTTATCAAATGGTCAGGGAAATCTTCACAGGAGAGATACTATTTGACTCTGACTTATCTAGATTAACCAGTTTTAGGAAGAGAAGAGAAAAAATCTTCCAGGCAGAAGAAACAGTTTAGTAAAGGGAGAGAGATGTGAACATGTAATATTTGAGTTTAAAAGGATGGAATTAAACACAGCTGAACTCAAATCCCAGATCTGCTCTTCTCCTGCCTTGTGACTCTGGGCAGTCTACTTCTTCTTCTGTTTCCTTGCCTAGAAAATGGATTTGGCAATTGTGTGCTATCATAATAGCTTGGTTGTGAGAATTAAATGAGATGTGCACATAACATTTAGCACATTGTCTAGACCATTAGCGCTAGTTTATTAATATTTGCCTCTAAGTTGTCATTTGCAGAAAAAGGTAAACCACCTATTAATTGCTAATATTCTTGTCAGGCAGAATAAACCATGTTAAAGATACAGATCAACTATGATGCATTTGAATTTCTGAAACACTAAAAATATGAAAAATGTGCATCTTTGAATCAAGGAAGATACATTATCATAATTATGACAACCAGTCTGCAAAGAATCTTTAATGCTATCCTGAATATTCAGATTTGAGCCTACTATTAAAACCCTTCCCTTCTTGGTGGTTTCTAGGTATTTTGTTTGTAGTTCTTAAATCACACATTAAGGTTAATGTTAATTTTCTGTCTCGTGTGGTCTCTAACATGTCCTCAGAAAATAGCAGACATTCCAAAGAGTATGGAATTAAATGGAATCTGACCAACCTGTGAGAGGTGATCATCGGTCTCATTGTAGAACACAAAGGAATAAGCCATAAGATCAGTACAAAATAAATACAAAAAATGCAGGTTTTGCCTGAACCTAATAGCGGATAGATAGCTCACCTCCTCCCATTGTGTGCTTGGTAATCCTACAAAAAAAGAAAAAAATCAAATCAAAACAAACAAAAACAAAAACCCACCTACATCAGTGGTTACCAAACTTCGTTTTTGTTTTTCATTTTGGGGGGGGTTTCTTTTGTTTTATTTTGTTTTCTTTATGTTATGTTAGTCATCATACAGTACATCATTAGTTTTTGATGTAGTGGTCCATGATTCATTGTTTGCGTATAACACCCAGGTTACCGAACTTTGAAGTGCATCTGAATCGTGCTAAAACACTGATTGCTGCCCCAGCCCCAAGAGCTTCTGATTCAGTAGGTCGAGGGGTGGAGCCCAAGAACTTGACTTGCTACACTTTGCAGGCCAGTACTGATGCATCTGGTCTGAGGACTACACTTTGAGAACAACTAAAGGAAATTGAGCCTCCAGAGCCTCAGGCAGGGACAATTATTCTGAACGGCCCTTGGCTCATCTGACTTTCTCTCTAGTGGGTTGGGTAAGTCGGCCTCAACGCCTAGAAGCCTGTCAGCCTTTCCAGTCAGCTGCCTTCTCTGGCTTTTGCTCTTCTTTTTGTTTGGCATTCTCTACATCCACAATGACATGAAAATATTATCCTGGGGAGAAGCAACTGTGATCCCACTGAGCATTATTAGCCACAGGGCGAGAAGAATGGGAAGTAAGATTCTGCCAGGTATCTCGGGGTCTTGTTACTACAAACTACACTGGTCTCCTCAGGCTCCAGCAGCTTCTGCCTCCTCTGACAGATCATAGGAAGCTTAGCTGAGGAAAATTTGTGAAAGCAGGTCCCCAGTGTCCAACCTCAACAACAACTACTTGGGCAACAATTTTAGCCTCCCTCATCTAAAGACTTTGGAAGAAATTGGCCAGATGCCCACTTTTTGCCTTCAGCTTCTTCTCAGCAAAAGTATCAGAAATGCAAAAAAGAGAAGGGATACTCTTGAGACTTTCCTAGCGAGCTCCAGCCAGATCTGCTATAGCCAATTGCAAGCATAAATTGCCTTCAGCCTCACTCACTGGAATTGTTCAGAAGCTAGCTCGATTTAGAAAATATTAGTTGACTGCTACAGGAGAGGGATTACAGCAATTAAAATCCTGAACTATAAACATTTAAAACACATAACTCAAGTAATTAAACATTCATGGCATTTTATTACTGGGATGTTTGGACAGAATAGACTCCTCCTTTCCCTAATTGTTCACAATCCTTTCTACGGCTTTGTTATTGTTAACAGTGACCACTCTGTTGACCTCCTCCCTGATTAACTTTGTCAATTACTGCATAGCTCAGCCAAACATTACTGCTTAACTACAGAAGCGCCACTCAAGAACTAGGACCATCTCCTCGAGCTATTTCACTCTGTTTCCATCCTAGTTCTCAAGACACAACATGTGCTTAATAAACATTCACAAAATAAGTTAAATAATGTGAACATCAACTTCCTTATCTCTCGTCATTATCGTTTCATCCCTGATATACCCTTTCCATGAGGATACCTCATTGCGTTTTTGTTTTTTTTGTTTTTTACAAAACCCCTATCCTGGTGATATCTCTTCTCATTTTAGAAAGAAGATTGAAATTTTTCAGCACGAATGAACAGACTCATATACTTCAATCTTCACCAAAACATGTAAATCTTTTACTTAGGTTTTCAAACACAGATTTTAAGCAGTTTAGTAGAACTTATCAAATCCTTTCTCTTATTTCTGCTGCTGTGCTCTTCAACAGCATGTCCAGGTATACTGACATTACTTCCTATCCATCAGTTCTTTACTTAAACCCCACTTTCCCTATAAGCTAGCTTCCATCTATCCTCCTCTTTGGGAACTGCACATTGTTTGTGCACCAAAATTTTATTCTTGACAAATCTGAACTGCCTCTTTCTTCTTTGATTTCTATAGTCCCTTGAATGTTATGAAACTGCACTTTCCCAGTTTCCTTATACTTCTTGTAATTTTTTTTTCTCTACATAATAGATCCTGTTCTAAATGGTAACTTCTCAAGCCAGGACTTTCAGAGCTTGTAGATGCTGAGGTAATTAGCAATGCTATTCACCAATACTCCAGTTCTCTGTCTGACCCCAACATGGGAGAGAACTTCTGAGCCACCTCAAAGTAAGAGTGCCTATATGTCTCATTTGGGCCAACGAAATATGAGTGGAAGTTATGTGTCAGTTTAAGGAAAATGTTTTTAAAACAGGCATGATTCATCATGTTTTTGTTTTCTTATGTCAGAAATTGCTGAAGCATGAAGAAGAAACTCCCTCAGCTTGATTACCTGAGTAAGAATGATACAGAGCAGAGCCCTTCCCCTAAGTGCCCCCCCACCAAGAAAGGACATGTAATGTGAACAAAAAACTAACCTTTCCACTTTTAAGCTGCTGAGATTTGGGACATTATGTTGGGAGTCCCAAGAGCACCCTCAGGCTTGATGACTCACCAGAAAGACTCACAGGGCTCGGAAGCTGTCCTAATTATGGTTACAGTTTATTACAGGGTTAGGATACAAATCAAAATCAGCAAAGGGGAAAGGCACATGTGGCAAAATCCAGGAGAAACCAAGCACAAGCTTCCAGCTGTTGCCTCCCAGTGGAGTTGCGTGAGGGCCACTCCCAATAATGATGGGTGACAATACATGTGAAGTTTGCCAACCAGGAAAGCTCACCTGAGCCATGAGGTCCAGGATTTTTACTGGGGGGTCAGTCATGTGCAGTGCCCATATGACACGTCAGCGACTCAGACTCAAGTCCCCTACAGACTAAAAATAGGCAATTTACCATAATTATAAACTTATCTGGTCAAGCTTGTACTACATGGCTCAAAGCCTCAGGCTACAAAAATGCTTTTGTCAGGCAGAACATTCCAAGGGTTCAGAGATTATCTCCCAGGAGCCAGACAAGGATGAGTCCTAAAGACAGGCCTTTCTCTGGAATATGTAGGGTATGAGAAATCCAGGACTGCTGAATTAACTCTTTCTTGTCCAGGGAGTTAATCTGGGGAGTCATACAGCCTCTCCTGGTTATGTTATAGATATCCAAATATTTTCAATTTTGAAACATTTGTTATACAAAAAATGAACAAATGTCCAAACAGAGCTATATAGGAAGGTAGAATAATCTAAATATTTATAGTTAATAAAATAAAACCTTGGAAATAATACTTTTTGAGACATACAAAAGTTAAAATAATTCATTACCAGGAGATTTGCAGTGCAAGAAATTTAAAGAAAAGTCCTTCAGGGAGGAGGAAATGATACCATATGGAAATCTGTATCTACATAAAGAAATTAAGACACCAGAAAGTATATTTACATGGGTAATTATAAAAGATTGTTTATTCTTTTTAAATCTCCTTTAAAAATAATTGACTATGTAAAGCAAAAAATAATGTATTTTGGGGTTTAAAACATAAGACATAAGACAACAATATACAAAAGCATCAGGGGATAAATGAACATATATTGTTATATGATTCTTATACATAAAGTGATATACTATCACTTGAGAGTATACCCTAATTTGTTAAATAAATAAATCATATAGCAGCCTCTAAACTAAAACAAAAAGATCTATAGCTAATAATCCAACAAAGGAGATCAAAGAAAATCATTAAAATACTCAATTCACAAAGACACAGAAAAAGAGGAACAAAGGAACAAAAAATAGCTAGAACAAATAGAAACAAAGAGCAAGATGGTAAACTTATACCCAGATGTATCAAAAATCACATCAAATGGAAAACTGGACAGCAAGATGCAGAAGAATGAAACTGGACCATTTTCTCACACCATGTACAAAACATAAACTCAAAATGGATTAAAGAACTAAATGTGAGACATAAAACCATAAAAATCCTAGAGGAGAACACAGGCAGAAACCTCTTTGACCTCAGCTGTAGCAACTTCTCACTGGACACACCGCTGGAGGCAAAAGAAACAAAAGCAAAAATGAACTATTGGGACTTCGCCAAGCTAAAAAGCTTCTGCACAGCAAAGGAAACAATCAACAAAACCAAAAGGCAATGTATGGAATCGGAGAAGATAACTGCAAATGGAATATCTGATAAAAGGTTAGTATTCAAAATATAAAAGGAACTTGTAAAATTCAACACCTAAAAATGAATAATCCAATTTAAAAATGGACAGAAGACATGAACAGACATTTCTGCAAAGAAGACATGTAGATGGCTAACAGACACATGAAAGGATGTTCAATATCACTCATTAGGGAAATGCAAGTCAAAACTACAATGAGCTATCACCTCATACCTGTCAGAAAGTCTAAAATCAATAACCCAAGAAACAACAGGTGTTGGCAAGGATGTCAAGAAAGGGGAATCCTCTGACTCTGTTGGTAGGAATGCAAACTGTGCAGCTACTCTGGAAAACAGTATGGAGGTTTGTTAAAAATAGAAGTACCCTGGGACGCCTGGGTGGCTTAGTCGGTTAAGTGTCTGCCTTTGGCTCATGTCATGATCCCAGGGTCCTGGGATAGAGTCCCACATTTGTGCTCTCTCTCTGACAAATAAATAAAATCTTAAAAAAAAAAAACAAAAACACAGAAGTACCCTATGAGCCAACAATTACACTGCTAGGTATTTACATAAAGAAAACAAACATACTAATTCAAAGGGATACATGCACCCTGATGTTTATAGCCAAATTATGGAAACAATAGCCAAATTACAGAAACAGCCCCAAGTGTCCATCAATTGATGAATGGATAAAGAAGATGTGGTATACATAATGGAATATTACTCAGCAATAAAAAGAATTAAATCTTGTCATTTGCAATAACATGGATGGAGCCAGAGAGTAGTATGCTAAGCAAAAAATAAGTCAGTCAGAGAAAGGTAAATACCATATTACTTCACTCATATATGGAATTTGCAAAACAAAACAAATGAGCAAAAATGAAAAAAAAAAAAAAGGAGAGAGGCAAACCAAGAAACAGACTCTTAACTACAAAGAACAAACTGAGGGTTACCAGAGGGGAGGTGGGTGAGGCAATGGACTAAAGAGGTGATGGGGATTAAAGAGTGCATTTGTTGTGATAAGCACCAGGTGTTATATGGGAGTACTGAATCACTATATTGCACACCTGAAAACTAATATTACACTATATGTTAACTAACTGGAATTTAAATAAAAATTAAAAAACAAAACAAACAAAAGAATCACATCAAATGTAAAGTTAATTTCTCAATTAAACAGCAGAGATAACCAAAGTTAGTTAAAGAAAAAGCAAGACCTGACTACATGCTGCCTCCGGGAATCCCACTTTAAATATTGGGCATTAAAGAGGGCACATGGTATGATGATCACTGGCTGTTATACTGAACTAATGAGTCATTGAACATTATACCAAAAACTAATGATGTACTATACTTTGGCTAATTGAATTTAAATTAAAAAAAATTAACAAATAAATAAATAAACACAAGTATATCAAAAGAAAAGTGACAGAAAATGTGCTATGTTAACATGAGTCAAAATCAATTTGGAGTGGCCATTTGACATCAAACAAAGCAGATTTTGGAAAAAAGAATATTACTACGGCTAAAGAAAGTAATTTCATAATGATAAAAGGGTTAATTCATAAATAGAATATCTGAGCATGTTACAAAATACACGGCAAAAACTCAGAGCACTGAAGAGAAATAGACAAATACACAATTATAGTTGGTGATTTAAATCCCCCCTCTCAATAATGGTAGAGCAAGCAAACTAAAAATTAGTACGTTTGTAGAAAATTTGAAAAATTCTATGAATCAATGTGACCTAACTGAAATTTATATACACTCCACCCAATAAGAGCGTAACATACACATTCTTTTCATGTGCACATGGAGCCTCTTCTAATAGAGTCCACATTTATAGAGTCTCACTACATTTTTTTTAATTCAAGTCCTGCATGGGTCTTGGTAATGATTTTTTGGATATGACACCTAAAGTACAAGCAACAAAATCAGAAAGAAACAAATGGAGCTACATCAAACTAAAAAGCCTCTCCATAGCAAAAGAAATAATCAACGAAATGATAACACAACCTATAAAATGTGAAAAAATATTTGCAAACAATGTATCTGAAAAGGAGTTAAGATCCAAAATAATAAATAACTCATACAACTCAATAGCAACAAAACAAAACAAAACACATCTAGAGGAGAACACAGGCAGCAACCTCTTTCACCTCGACCATAGCACACATCTTACTAGACACATCTCTGGAGGCAAGGGAAACAAAAGCAAAAATGAACTATTGGGACTTCATCAAGATAAAAAGCTTCTGCACAGCAAAGGAAACAATCAACAAAATTAAAGGCAACATTCAGAATGGGAGATGATATTTGCAAATGACATATCTGGTAAAGGATTAGTATCCAAAATCTATAAAGAACTTATCAAACTCAACACCCCAAAAATAAATAATCCAGCTAAGAATGGGCAGAAAACATGAACAGACATTTCTTCAAAGAAGACATATGGTTGGCTAACAGACACATGAAAAGATGCTCCACATCACTCATCATCAGGGAAATACAATCAAACTACAATGAGATACTACCTCATGCCTGTTCGAATGGCTAAAATTAACACTTGAAACAACAGGTGTTGGCCAGGATGTGGAGAAAGGGGAACACTCTTACACTGTTGGTGGGAATGCAAACTGGTGCAGCCACTCTAGAAAGTTAAAGTATGGAAGTTCCTCAAAAAGTTAAAAATAAAAAAATTAAAAATTAAAAAAAAAAGTTAAAAACAGAACTACCCTATGATCCAGCTATTGCATGACTAGGTATTTACCCAAAGGACACAGAAATACTGATTTGAAGTGCCAAATGCACCCTGATGTTTACAGCAGTGTTATCAACAATAGCCAAATTATGGAAAGAGCCCAAATGTCCATCAAGTGATAACAATGGAATAATATAATAATAATAATATATATATGGCTATATAATATATATAATGGAATATTACTCAGCCATCAAAAAGAATGAAATCTTGCCATTTGCAACGATGTGGATGGAGCTAGAATGTACTATGCTAGGTGAGATAAGTCAGAGAAAGACAAATATCATATGATTTCACTCATATGTGGAATTTAAGAAACAAAACAGATGAACACAAGGGAGGAGGTAAGAAAGAGAGGGAAACAAACCATAAGAGACTCTTAACTATAGAGAACAAACTGAGGGTTGCTGGAGGGGAGATAGGAAGGGGATGTGCTAAATGGGTGATGGAGATTAAGGAGGGCACCTGTTGTGATGAACACTGGGTGTTATATGTAAGTGACAAATCACTGAATTCTATACTTGAAACCAAATTACCCTATATGTTAACTAACTAGAATTTAAATAAAAACTTGAAAGAAAAATGTAAAATAAAATTCATTATAGTCGACTAAAAAATAGCAAAAACAAAAACAAAAAAACCCAAATAATCCAATTAAAATACCTTGAATTCAAATAAATTGAATTCAAATAAATAAAAAATAAAAAAAAATAAAAATGGGCAAAAGATCCAAATAGATATAGATTCTCAAAGAGGATACATAAAAGACCAGCAGGTACACGAAAAGATGCTCAGAATCACTAATCATCAAGGTAATGCAAATCAAAACCCAATGAGATATCATTGCATGCCTACTGGAATGGCCGCCATCAAAAAGACAAGAGATAACAAATGCTGGCGAGCATGGGGAGAAAAGGAACCCTTGTGCACTGTTGGTGGGTCTATAAACTGATTCAGCCACTATGGAAAACAGTATGGAGGGTCCTCAAAAAATTAAAATATAACTATCATATGATCCAGAAATTCCACTTCTAGGAATATATTCAAAGAAAACAAAAACACTAACTCAAAAAGATATCTGCACCCCCATGGTATATTTGCAGTATTATTTACCTACATTACTTACATTATTTACAATAGCCAAGACATTGAAACAATATGTGTGCCTATCAGTGGATGAATGGATAAAGAATGTGGTATAAATACCCAATGGAAAACTATTTAGTCAGAAATATGAGGAAATCCTGCCATTTACAACAACATGGATGGACCTTGAGGGCACCATGCTAAGTGAAATAAGTCAAAGACAAATAATGTATGATCTCACTTATATGTGCAATCTAAAACAAACAAACTAATATAAAAGATTTGTGGTTACCAGAGATGGAGGGTGGGAGAGGGAAAGGGAATAGGAAAAAGGTGGTCAAAATGTACAAACTCTCAGTTATAAGATAAATAAGTACTATACAGCATGATGACTATAGTTAACACTGCCGTATAATATACACGAAAATTTTTAAAAGAGTAAATCCTAGTTCTCATCACAAGGGAAAAATTCTTTTCCTTTTTTTTTTATTGCTTTCTCTTTTTATTGTATCTATATAAGGTAATGTATGCTAACTAAACTCATAGTGGTAATCATTTCACAATATATGTAAATCAAACCATTATGCTATATACCTTAAAGTTATATAGTGAAGTATTTCAACTATATTTCAATAAAACTGGAAAACAAATAAAAAAGATAACAAAAAATTTAAGCCATAAAAGCATTTTTCTGACTATAATGGGATTAAATTAGAAATCAATGACAAAAAGATACCTAAAACATCTCCAAAATTTGAAAACTAACATGCACATCCTGATAACCCCAAAGTCAAAAAGGAACAAAGGGAAATTAGAAAGTATTAAGTATTTTATTTTTTAATAATAATTTTTTATTATGTTAGTCACCATACAGTATATCCTTAGTTTTTGATGTAGTGTTCCATGATTCATTATTTGCGTTTAACACCCAGTGCACCATGCAATATGAACCATGAGAGACTATGGACTCTGGGAAACAAACTGAGGGCTTCAGAGGGGAGGAGGGAGGGGACTGGGACAGGACAGTGATGGGTATTAAGGAGGGCACATATTGCATGGTGCACTGGGTGTTATACGCAAATAATGAATCATGGAACAATAACTCAAATGTCCATCAACCAGTAAATGGAGAGAAAAATTATGGTATATCCATATTAGTGAGTTGAATGGTGGCCCTCCAAGATGTCCACTCAGAAACTATAAATACATTGGAAAAATGGTCTTTGCAGATATAATTAGGTTAAGGATCTTGAGATGAGATCATCCTAGATTGGAGTGGGCCCTGAATCCAATGACAAGTGTTCTTAGAAAAGAAAAGAACAGGAGAGACAGACACATCAGAGGAGAAAGTATGTGAAGATGGAGGCAGATTGAAGTAATACATGTACAAGCCAGGGTGCTCCAAGGATTGCTGGAAGCCACCAAAAGCTGAGAGACATGAAAATGATTCTCCCTCAGAGCCCCCACAGCAGATCTTGTTTCAGGCTTCCAGGCTCCAGAACTGTGAGAGAATATGTTTCTATTGTTTTAAGCCATTAAGTTCGTGGTAATTTGTTAGGGCAGCCCTAAGAAACTAATACACCATATGATGGAATACTACTCAGTAATAAAAATGAACAATTTTTTCCAACTTTATTAAGATAAAATTCATGAAAAAATTGTGTAAGTTTAAGTATACAACATGATGATTTGATATACATATATATTGTGAAATGGTTAACACCACAATAAGGTTAGTTAAAACATACCCTTTACCTCGCATAGTTACCTTTTGGTGTGTATGTGGTAGTAATAGTTAAAACCTACTCTCTTAGCAACTTTCAAGTATACAATACAGTACTATTAACTGTAGTCACCATGCTGTACACTAGATCCCCAGAACTTGTTCATCTTCTAACCTGAATTTTGTACCTTTAACCAATATCTTCCCATCCCACCCCCGACCCCACACCCTGGCCCCTGGCCCCTAGCAACCACCATTCTACTCTGTTTCTATGAGTTTGGCTTTTTAAATATTCCACATATAAGTGAAATCATACAATATATATCTTTCCTGTCTAATTTATTTCACATGGCATAATGCTCTCAAGGATCATCTATGTTGTCACAAATGGCAGGAATCCCTTCTTTTTTTGCAGCTGAATAATAAGGAATTACCTACTGAAATACACAGTAACATAAATTAATCTCAAAATAAGATTCTCAGCAAGAGTTCATGTAAAAAAAGGACATATTATATAATTTTATTATGTAAAATTCTAGAAAATGTATAGTATAATAACAGAAAGTATATGTGGTTGCTTGAGGATGGAGGTGACATAGAGAAGAGCAAGATAAGAATTACAAAGGGGAACAAGAAAACATTTTGAGTCATGGATATGTTCATTATCTTGTCTTGTTGATGAATGATTTTATGGGTGTGTACATATGCCCAAATTTACCAAACATGGTCTATTTATTGTATGTCAATCATACCTCAATAAAGTTCTCAAAAATGTTATCTGAATTTAGTCTTAAACACTGACAACAGGTATTTTTCTCCTTCTCCCTCCAGGTGACTTCTATTTGCAGCAGGGGAGTGATATCATGGCAGTGGAGGGGTGCCTCTGCTCTGCCAGATGTCCTTTATATCCTCATCACTGGCCTGACATAATAATGCAATGGATTCCCACCCATACCTTTGGGGGAATTACCTGTACTGTTGATTGGCTTAGTCACTGAATGTACATCTGAATTCCTTCTATACTCCAGACATAATTCTTGGCACTGTAAATACAATCAATAGTGAATAAAGACAAAAGCTCTCACAGTGTTTACATTCTATAAGATGAAACAAACAGACAAACAAAACTAATAGGTATTTATATTATACTGGCCAGTGGTGATTAAAAGAAACATAAATCAAAATAAAGGGCTAGTAAGTGACAGCAGCTGCTGCTTCAGTTAGGGGATACAGAAAGACTTCTCTGAGGAAATATCATTTGAACAGAGTCCTGAAGTGGCTGAGGTTGGCAAATAAAAGTTTAGAAGAGTACCCTGCAACAAAAGCATGTTTGGCACACTTGGGAAAAAGCAAGAAAGCCAGCGCAACTAGAGCAGAATGACCAGGATGAAGGTGGGTAGACAATGATGTCTGAGGAATACATCTAGACATGGAAGGCATGCTCTAAGCATGAAGTAAAGGGAATACAGGGTTTTGAAAAGGGAAGTGATGTGCTCTGTATGCATTTTTCAATGATCATTTTGGCTGCTGCATGAGATAAGAATGGAACAATTAGGAGGTTTTGGCAGCAGTCCAGGAGATAAATGATACAGACTGACCTGAAAGATAAGTGATCAGATTCAAGGTACACTTTGAAGTATGCCAGCAGGATTTTTTGATGTAAGAAAAAGAGAGGACTTGATAATTCCAAGGCTGCTGTCCTAAGCAAGTGGATACATGGTGGCACCATTTAATGTGATAGAGAGGGACAGATTTTCAAGATGGGTAGAATCAAGAAGTTAATTTTGGATAGTGAAAGACTGGAGTGTTTAGAGAGAGGCAGGACTGGAGTTGCATTACGGAATGTATTCAGCCATAAAAGGATGAAAATGTGGGGGCGCCTGGACGGCTCAGTCAGTTAAGTGCCCAACTCTTGATCTCGGCTCAGGTCATGATCTCAGGTTGTGAGATTGAGCCCTCTGTCATCTCTGGGCTGGACGCAAAGTCTGCTTGAGATGCTTTCTCTATCTTCCTCTGCCCCTTCCCCCGCTCACACTCGTTCTTTCTCTCCTTCTCTCAAAAAAAAAAAAAAAAAGGATAAAAATGAGATTAGGGATGATGGAAGGAGTTGTTTAGACTTCTTGTGGAAAATGAGGCAAATAGGGAGGCAGGTCATGATGGGAATGGCTGGCCCTGGTCTCTTAGGGGTAGGGAGAGGGGAAGCTCTAATCAGAGCTTCTTATGGTGACTGATCTTTTAAGGAGCTCATAACAGAAGGTGGTATTCAGGGAGGGACCACAGTAATGTCTCACTGGTAGCACCTACAACTCTAAAATCTCCCTTCAAAACAGGGATGGGTAGTGTGTCTCCCCTTAAATCCTGCTGAAGACAGGTGGAGGGGCAAGCCAATGTCCACACCCTTATCCATGTACCTACCATGTCCTTTTGCTACAGGTGCATATGGTGTGAGTCCTCTTCAGATTTCAGAACTTTCCCTTTCCACTCTGCATTTCTGCATGAGGGATCATTTTTATCTTTCCCACCATCATCTGGGCAGGCTGTGGGGAACTGGAAGTTACCATCTTAGGTCCTATTTGCCTAAACATACCACAATTTCCATAACTTCTCCACATGGGCACAGTATCTTCTCCAAGGTAGCTCCTTCTAGGGTTTTAATTACAGGAAGGAAGTAGGTCCTTGGTCACTTCTGTTGTCAGAGTTTTAAACATATTGGGAGATTTTCTATGTGCCATAACCAAAAAGAAGCAGGCCCCTCTCAGAGTTACATACCTACATCTAACATCTCTAATATTTACTTCCTGATTTTATTTTTGGCACTTGTCTATTTTTTTTTCCTGCAGGAAAACTGTTTTCATCCCCTCTAAGGCTTTACAGGCAGGATCATTCACCAATCTTTGGTGATCTTTCAAGTCAAAGACTTTTAGAATTCAAAACAAAACCATTTTTCTCAAAGACCTAGCTCTTGAAATTGAAAGCAAATGGAACTACTGGATCATATGATAAATCTATTTTTAATTTTTTTAGTAACCTCCATACTGTTTTCCACAGTGGCTGTGCCAGCTTGCATTCCCACCAGCAGTACACAAGGATTCCAAAATGAAAACACTAATTTAGTGATACATTCATCCATATGTTTATTGCAGCATTATTTACAATAGCCAAGATATGGAAGCACCCTAAGTGACCATTGATAGTGAATGGATAAAGAAGAGGTGGTGTATATAAATACAATGAAGTATTACTCAGCCATAAAAAAGAATGAAATCTTGCCATTAGTAACAACATGGATGGATCTAGAGGGTATTATGCTAAGTGAAATAAGTCAGTCAGGGAAAGACAAATACCATATAATTTCACTCATACATGGAATTTAAGAAATAAAACAAATGAACAAAGAAAAAAGAGACCAAAAAAACACTCTTAAACAGAAAACAAACCAGTGGTTGCCTAAGGGGAAGTGGTGGGGGAAAGGGTGAAATAGTGAAGAAGATTAAGAACACATTTATCCTGATGAGCACTGAGCAATGTGTAGATTTGTTGAATCACTATATTGTACTCCTGAAACTAATATAACACTGTATGTTAAGTATATTGGAATTTTAAAAAGTAGTTTAAGAAATTGAAAGCCGAATATTTCAGACCCATTTTTGAAACTCAGAGTTAAAGGTGGATTCCCCTAAGCTCATTCCTACTGTCTCTCAGAAGCACTGGATATTAAATACAATGGGTGGAAGGCAATGAAGCAGCAAAAAATTTTAGAAATTAAAACTCAAATTTCATAATATTATCTCATTATTTTATCATTATCATTTGAACTGAATGGAGCTTGGGCTGAGGGTGGGAGGGGAGAGCCAACTGTCTCAGATCTATGATGTCACAGCTGAAGTCACAGAGAGATGAAAAGGGCAAGGCAGATAAGGAGCAGAAGAGATGGGATTGTGAGATCGGGCTCAAACAGGAGAAATTCTAGGGGGAAAGGGTTGGGGTGAAGTACAACTTGGGAAGCCCAGCTGGGTAATTTTCTGGGGGTAACTGGCCTAGTTCTCACTTTGGTTTGGAGGTGGGGAAGGATGGGAGAGGGAAACTGGGAGGCAACTTTTCAAAGGAGGGTTTAACTCTTGTCTAAGTCACTGCTTTAGCCTCTCAGCCCCTTGTCTTTTTGACACTATCAACCACGAGGTTTCCCACCTCCTCTACAAAGCACTTGAAGGCTGGAGCGGATAGACTTCCAGCCTGTAGTGCTACCCTTAGTTGACCATGAAGATTCTGACTGTGGGTAGTGGGATAGGGAATTTTCCTATCTTGAATTCATTATACACTACTTCCTATCCTTGTCTTAGAGCCCACCTTCACCTCAAAGAGCCTCTAGCCAGCTCCTTAGCCCCAATCTCAGCCAGCTATTACTTTTTATTCAGGTTCTCTTTTTTCACCTACTTTCTCAATGGAATTTCTGTTCTTACTGAAAAAAAAAAGGACAGAGAGACTTAACTGGGGCTACACTTCTACAATTCCTTACTCTCACCCTTATCTTTCCGTATATATATGTACACACACACACACACACACACACACACACACACACATTCAAAACACAGATGCTTCAGGAACTACAGAGACCTCTGTCCTGGTAGATCTCTAGTAAGTAAATGCTTCTCTTCTCAGTATACACCTGTCCTCTCCCCCTATCTTTGTGCATTCCCAGGGCCTAGAGCTATCTCCATCTTCAGCTCCAGAGTTTCTGGTTTCTGTTCAAGGACAAATGGCACAGCATATCTTCCAAGATCAAGAACAAAGGACCTCCAGGTGGCAAAATAGGTAAATGGAGCTAATGGTGATCTTCAAAAGTCTTTATATATGCTGTATGGGACATGAACTAGGGTCACCTGTCTCCCAACCCCCTTCTGGCTGCACCTATTTCCTGATAGAGGAAGGTGGGGACTTTCATGTGTCCTCTCTCTTCTCCACCCCCTCAATGGAATGAACATTAGTAGATCTTTGCCATTTCAATTTAGAGGGTGGGCATCAATCTGAAATACCTCTAGGAGTTAGTTGGGTATACAGCCTACACACATTTATATATCCCAGGATAAACTTTTGCTAGAAGTCCTTAAGTCATCTATAGTGTAAATTAATTAAGGCCAGCCATCCAAAACCATGCTTCCCTTGGACTAGGGTGGAGAGGAGGGTGAATCTGCCCCCATGAAGTTGAGTATGAAACCAATTTCAATGATTCTCTCTTCTGCTTGAGTCTGCCGTTGAAGCTCTTTATTGTTTTCTTCAGTGAAGTCACTGTATTCTTCAGCTCCAGAAATTGCTGGGTTCTTTTTTTATGTTTTTTATCTCTTTGTTGAACTTTTCCTTTTGTTTATGTATTGCTTTCCTGATTTCCACTAGTTGTCTGTGCCCTCTTATAGCTCACTGAGCTTCTTTAATATGATTATTTTGAATCATTTTCCAGGCAATTCCTAGATTTCCATTTCTTTGGGGTACCGCTGGAGCTTTATTTTATTCCTTTGGCTACATTGTTTTCCTTGATTCTTCATGATCCCTGAATACTTCCATTGCTGTCTTTGCATTTGAAGAAGGGATTCTCACTGCCAATCTTTACTGACGGGCTTTGAGAGTGAAAGACCTTCACCAATCACCCAGCTAAAAATGGGCGGCGGGGCGGGGGGGGGGGTTCTCAGGCCTTTTTAATGGATTCACTCACCCCTATCTTTTTGTTCCCTCTTGGGGAGCATTTAGGATTTTGTGACTTCTCTTGATCAGATAAAGTCAGTCTGGGTACTGAGAGCCTCCTGTTTATTTTCTCCAGGATGGTGCCCTGGAACATTCAAGATTGTATGCTTTCTCTCATTCCTACATAATTGAGCTAGCTGCTATATCTACATACTGTGCAGATGCTTGCACCTGTCATCTGCAGAGGCTTGTATGCATCACCTCACATATCTACAGAGTGCTAGGGGCAATTTGTCAGCCAATTGAGAGGGTGGGGGCATCTGCAGATAAGGATTCCCATGGAGTTCATGAGTGGATCTCTTGGTAGAGTCCACAAATCAGCTAGTAGGATCTGTAGCTGGTTTTTGAGATCCATATGGTGGCTGCTGTGAGTACCCACTCCCTTTCTCTGTTCCCAGATCCCCCCGAACTATTTAGCTATGCTGATCACCTCAGTGACCTGGGTGGGGTGAAACAAAAGTTGGCTTCTTGGGCAATGTCTCACAAGGTTGGGGAAACAGGATGCTCATTCGACTTTCACTTTCCCCCATGGGAGAAATCACAGGCTGAGAGGATCTCCCCTGGCACTGAGCTATGCTGCCCTTGGGGAAGTGTGATTAAAGTGAAACTGTTTTTCTTACCCTCTTCAATGCATCTATTTATAGATATTTTGCTCCAGTGATGTGCTGGAATCTTTTCACTGGACTCCTGGTTTCCCACAGAGGTATTCTCATCCATGATGGTTGTCAAAATTGATGTTTATTGGGAGGGGTGGTATGAGGACTGGAATCCCTTTTCTGCCATCTTGCTGACATCACCAACCCAGTGCCTCATCAGATTTATATCATTCTTTCTTTCCAGAAAATCCACTGATGACACAACTAGACCAAAGGTGGGTAAGACTTCCAAATAGACTGGTTCCTTTGGGGCTCCTGGTTCCTGGGGAAAATGGAGAAGAAAGGACCGCAGCCAGGAGGCTGAAAGCTGCCTAGTAAGGACCATATCTTGGAGGACTTGGGCATTGTAGTTCAGGGTGCTCTTGACCAGCTGGTGGATCACAGTCTACCAAGACTAGGTAATACTTTCAATGCTACTGCTGCACTAGATAACTCCAGGGGCAGGCAGCCTATGTGGGTATTCATAAAGGTAAAATATGAGTCTGTTTATATTTGTCACTCACCAGCTAGGTCAAGACATGACAAGAGATATGGCCTAAAAATGACTCAGTAGGGCTGAAGGAGACTTTGGGCTGTCTGAGAAATAGGGTGACTTCAAGTGTCCACCTCAACTCCAAAAAAAATGCCCTGTATTCTATCACTTTCATGATGTATCTATTCAGGTTCTGGGAGAGTTAAGGGTAATGTTCCCAAAATGTGTCTCTTATCTTAACAGGAAAGACAGCTAACAATCACTGAAGCCCTGTGGGACCAAGTGAGTACAAAGTGGTCATCTTTGACAGCCTGGTGAGAAGTGGAAGAAGGGAGAGAGGACTTAAGAAAGGATCAAACTTCTTCCTTTCCCCTTCAGTAATTGCTGATTGATAGTGAAGGATTCCCATGCTCTCTCCTGTCTTGTTCTATTACTCATCCAGTTCCAAATCCTCAGAAACTCATCTTTGTGCACCTCAGCACCCTTCATGATATTCACCTGTCCATTAGAGAATCCCTCTCAAATATGTTTTCTCTGCCAGCCTTTTAATAAGAACTATAAAATGAATAAATCTCATCCACTAGCAAGAAATCCATACCCACTGGATAAATCCATATACTTTAAATCTTGGGTGAGAAGAAAGCAAAGTTACTATTTTGTTATGAAAATTAAAGATCTTAATTCCATTTCTGATCCAAAAGAAAGTTATTTTACCTTTGGAGTTACTCAAATTGTCTACCAAATACTTGACTGTGGCCTTTGATTCCTATATCATTAAACATAATTTTCTGAAATATTTGGCCCCTCCAGAATGAATCCGCTTCAAAATAAACGTCTCAAAAAATAAATGACTCAACCTGAAGAGTAGAGGTGTTTAGTTTTATCCATTTGAATGCAAAATTAAGTCCATTAAAATGATTAATTTTCATATAATTGCTAGTGAGTTTCACAGAGTAACATGCCAAGTAGTCCCATTGCTTCTAAAGGTCTTGCCTGGAACATGATCGGGATTTTGTAATTAGCAAAGAGGACTGTTTTCTCCCATTGGCTATGGCAGGCAGGTCTATATCAGGACACTTAAAGACATCAAAATTGGACTGTCATTCAGATATAATTTCAACATAATCTCAATATTTGGGATACCATTCTGCTTTGAATTAGGAAATTGCTTTATTACTAAGGCATTTCTATCTGTTGTGAATTCCTTTAAAGTATTTTAATAAAGATTCTGGAGGAGCACAAATACCAGATTCATTCCATGGGATCAGAGGTTGCTAACAAAAAATTGTAATGCTTCAAAATGTCCTACACATTCCCAAATTTATTGACAGTATTTTAAATGAGAATAATGGCTAACGGTAGAAGACTATGCCTGGAGATTTCCTGTCCTTCAAATTTATTAGATTTGAGAGACTCAGACCTGCTTTTTTTTGAAGACTTCTAAAGTGTTGATAAGTAAAAGAATATGAGTCTGTACTTTGGATGTGAAGAATAATTGCCATTTTTGTGGTTAGAAAAAATATCTGAATCTCATTTCAATGAAATGAGATTAAATAATTTAAATTGATTTAAAGAGATCCAGTCAAAATATGTCTTCCTTTGTTAAATCAAATGTTTGATAATAAATTAAATTGTTGAATCCAATTAAGAGTGTGTTTTGGAATCTGACGACTATGAGTTGAAAATAAAAAATAGGTGCATTAGGTCACCAATGTAAATTTGTTGCCTTCAGTCTTCTAACTAAAACAATGCCATGAGCAATAAGTCTCAGAATCTACATTATTCAGCCCTGATTTTGAAATTGCTTTACAATAGACTTAAATTTAATGAATTTGAGAGTAGCTTCTTTTAATTTTATAAAAACAGATGTCTCTTCCATTTTCACAAAATGTCTTTGGTTTTCCAGCTATACAAAAATAATAAGGTGGCCAATTCTCAAACATGAGAACACCAGATTTCACTTTATATTTGAATTGTTTATCAGTGCAGAAGCTAACTATGCCCATTAGATAGATAGCCAGAGCAAGCTGTTGTGAATGTTCATAGAACACAGACATCATTTGGAGTTTCTGATGACTTCCCAAAAATATCAACTACTTCAGCTTCCCAATCTTGACATTTTAGTTGCATGTACACTTAAACTCTTAGATAGAGATGGGAATTAGAGGACAATTGATCACTCTGAACCTGTAATATAAGTTTCTCTATGGAGCCAAGCAAGAAAAGACTATTATATTAAAGACTCTAGATTTTTTTATTAAAAATGAGTAAGTCTCCATAGCCTCTCCTGTAAGATCCCATTGAACAATATTATATAAAATGAGTAATGTGATCAACTTTTTTATTCTCTGTAATTTTCAATGACTGTTCCTATAAGTTTTACAGAAAAAAGTAATCTTCTTAATTAAAATGGGTAGGATAACTGTTTAATGTTCTTACAATTATTGTATTAAAGAGTGAGTTGCTTATGTAATAAGCATCAGAAAACCATCTTGTTGGGAACCAGCACATAACTGGATACCTATAACATAAAAAAGGATGAATATGATACAACAAAGAATGACAAAGGCAGTATATTGATAACGAGCATGATCTACCCATTGATTATTCAGCTTCCGTATGCTTCCATACAAACATGTTGAAACTCCTGAGTATCAACAAAAACAAATCTATACTTCCACCAAACAAGATACAACTGTCTATCTCAAAGTCCTCATCCTTTCCCCAAAATGAGGCAACTCAGATTTCCAACAGTCATTATATCCATCCATAGCTTGGTGCAAGTGGAGGTATATATTTAGTTTTATAAGAACTGTCAGAGCTTTTTCCAAAGTGATCATTCAATTCTATACTACTTCCAATATTGTATGAATTCTAGCTGCTCTGTATCCTCACCAATATTTGATGTTGTCCTCCTGTGTATTATAAACTAAATATAAATATGTGTTGATTTTAACAGCTATGCTTAGCTTCAGAACAAGGACCAATTAAACCAATGTCGTAGTGGGTTTCATTTACATTCCTTTTACAACTCAGTCTTCTTTAAATAACTTCCTGCATTTCACCCATTTACCATATGCAGAAATGGTGGCCCAGAAATATATGTAGAGTAGAAGTCAGTAGGATTTATTGCTAAAGCTAGGAAGCCTTAGTCCTCTTGCATTCACACCCTATAGCCTAATAGCTGTAAGATTCTATATATAAAAATTCCTTTGTAATAAAGCCTATAACATTAATTTTTCATAATTTTTCTGTCTTCTTTCAGGTGTTAATGGCTTTTAGGGATATACAAAAGGAGGTGAGATTAAATTTCAATTCTCAAAATTCCCTGGCCATATCACTTTCCCTTGCTCCCATTTTTACTATACCCTACTATGATGTTGATCCTGATCAAGGTTTTAGTTTCATCCCTTTATCTAGTGATTTCTCCCTTTAAAGTGTAGCACTGACTTGTCAGTTCAGGAAGCTAAGGGAAGAAGATGCTTAACAACCCCCTTGTAGAAATATGATAACAGAGAAAACTGTATATATCAGAACTTCTCTCAGCAAGAATTCTCTGTGTAGTTATACAAAACACTGATAAGTGACTGAGTTAGGAGGAGTCCCCTAGTGACATGGTAAATTTCCTTACTGGGCAAGTATGTCTACTCACTGTAGGGAAGTGCAAATTAGAGGTCAGAGCTAAATGTCTTTTCTAAATAGAAACATTCCTCCTCCTCTGCTCTCCCTCCATGCAGATTTCAGGCTTTTTTCTATACATTGATCAAATATTTTAAAAAACATAGTCAAACATGCACTATATTATTGGCCTGTCCCAGATACTGGGTTATTATATTAGCTTGCTCAAGGTGTTGATATATCTGGATCCTACCAAGCCTGCTCTCTCACTTTTTTTGCCTGGTACAGTGGAGAACAACAGGCACTATCCATACAATTTCTTATCAGTAGAGTATTTATATAAGTAAACACATAACTTAGAACAAGTGCTAATATTACAAAACCAACGTAAGTGGGAAACTTTTAGACAGATGTCTTAACTTTTGTTTTTCTAGCTAAAGATACAGTTTCATTAAAATTATCATGTAAGTATAATATGAGCCTCCCATGATCTTAGAAATAGTTCTCTCTTCATAGTTGGCAAGAGGTGATATATAAATTAATTGAGAAGGCACTGAAAAAGAACTTCCTCTAATTCACTATCTGAACTACTCTTGGCCTTAGAACTGAAACTATTCTGTAGTCCCAAGAAGCTATGTCATGTCTTTGTATTCTGCTGCTATGTCTGGGACTTACTCTAGGGAAAATTATAGCAGTCTATGCCTCTGTCCAGCTGCAAGAAAAAGGGGGCACTGGGTAGAGATCAGAAACTTGATATTTTTACCCAAGTTTTACCTTAGGGTCAGGGTGCCTCCACCCTACTTAGAACTGTAGTTCCCTGAGGCCTGCATCTCCTCCAGATAGCACTTCACTGGTAAGAGGAGGAAGCCTGTATATAAATGGGACTCGTGTGTGTTGATTTCCAACCTCTCAGGGCCTATATATGAAGTTAGAAGTCCCATCTGATGTCCGCTATGTTGAAACTTTCTTCTTGTGCTTCCTTATGGGGTCCACCAGAGAAGTCCCTGCCCTCAAAGATCCTCCAGGCTGGTACAGACAAAACAGACACCCTAGTCACAGACTTATTAAGAACAATTTTGGGGGGAAGAAAAAAGATGGTGGAGTAGTAGGGGACCTTTTTTCAGCTGGTCCCCTCAATCAAGCTGGATATCTACCAGATCATCCTGAACACCCACGAAATCAGCCTGAGACGTAGGTAGATACATGTGGATCTCTACAAACGGACATCTCCGGCGCTGAGTATTGAGGTATGAAGTGGGGAGCCGTGAATCCACGCACAGATATCGGAAGATAAACGGAACGGGGAGGGAGCTGCCATGCTTGGGCGCCAGGAAGCAGTAGCCACCTGCACTACAGAGCTGGCCAGATTCGCAGACCGGGAGCCACCGAGAAAGTAGACTGAGACCAGAAGCTCGGGAGCACATGCAACCACACTGAAAACCAGAGCTCTAGAGCACTCACAATCAGAATGAAACCGGGAGCTTGGGATAGCGCATGGGAATGGGGCGGGGGCGGATGTTAGAAGCACAAAGGACAGAGACATGCCGGCCCTGGGAGCGAGGATTGGGAGAGTGGCTGTAGGGCACACAACCCAGGATGCTGTGGGGTTTTTAGCAGCACCGACAGAAGCAGAGTTAAAGTGGCCAGAAGAGCTCAGTGGAGAGCAGACTGTGATCTTTCTGTTCTGAGACAGAGGCTAGGATACTGCCACTGCTGCTCTGACTCTCAGAAGAGTCACAGAAAGCCGCCAGAAAACAAAAGCCCAGAAATACCGGTTCGCATTGTGCCTATCTCCACCCCTTCTCACAGGGGATGGGGTAACTCTACCCAAACAGGGTTGCCTAAGTATCAGCACTGCAGGCCCCTTCCCCCAGAAGGCAGGCTGAAAAATCAAGAAGCCCACATCCCTAAGGTCTTATGAAACAAGTGCACATTGCCTGAGTCCTGGTCAATAATTTGGGCTCTGTGCATTCCCACAACCTCTCCTCATCAGAATGACAAGGAGGAGGAACCCCCAGCAAAGAAAGGAGCCAGAGACTGTGGCCTCTGCCACAAAACTGATGGATATGGATATAACCAAATTATTAGAAATGGAGTTCAGAGTAACAATGGTCAAGATGATGTGTAGGCCTGAAAAAATATTAATTAAAATATTAACGAGAATATAGAATCTCTAGGGCAGAAATGAGAGCGAATCTGGCAGAAATTAAAAATGCGATGAATCAAATGCAGTCTCAACTGGATGCTCTGACAGCCAGGGAAAATGAGGCAGAAGAATTAATTAGTGAATTGGAAGATGGGATGATAGAAAAGAAGGAAAAAATGGGAACTTGGCTCAAAAAAATCCAATCTCAAGAATGTAGATTATGGGAGATCACTGACTCAATGAAACGTTCCAATGTCAGAATCATTGGCATCCCTGAGGGTGTGGAGAAAGAGAGAGGTCTAGAAGAGATATTTGAACAAACTGAAAGAACTTCCCTAATCTGGCAAAGGAAACAAGCATTCGTGTCCAAGAGGCAGAGAGGACCCCTTCCAAGATCAACGAGAATAGACCAACACCACATCACATAATACTATAATTTGCAAATATTAGATGAAGGATACAATCTTGAAAGCAGCCAGGGGGAAGAGAATCCTCACCAACAGAGGGAGGAACATCAGAATAACGTCAGACCTGTCTACAGAGACCTGGCAAGCCAGAAAAAGCTGGCAAGACATATTCAGAGCAGTAAGTGGGAAGAACATGCAGCCAAGGATCCTTTATCCAGCAAGGTTGTCATTCAGAATTGATGGAGAGACAAGGACCTTCCAAGACTGGCAGAAACTGAAAGAATATGTGACCACCAAGCCACCCCTACAAGAAATATTAAGGGGTTCTATAAAAATAAAAAGGCCCCAAGAGTGATACAGAACAGACATTTACAATCTATACAAAGACTTCCCAGGCAACATGACATCATTAAAATCATATCTCTCAATAATCACTCTCAATATGAATGGCCTAAATGCTCCCATAAAATGCCACAGGGTTGCAGATTGGATAAAAAGACATGACCCATTCATATGCTGTCTACAAGAGACTCATTTTGAACCTAAGGATACATCCAGACTGAAAGTGAAGGGATGGAAAACCATTTTTCATGCCAATGGACCTCAAAAGAAAGCTGAGGTAGCAATTCTCATATCACACAGATTAGATTTTAAACTAAAGACTGTAGTTAGAGATACAGAAGGACACTATATTATTCTTAAAGGATGTATCCAACAAGTGGATATGACAATTATAAATATCTATGCCCCCAACAGGGGAGCAGCTAGATACACAAGCCAACTCTTAACCAGAATAAAGAGACATACAGATAATACTATGTTAATAGTAGGGGACCTCAACACTCCACTATCACCAATAGACAGATCACCTAAGCAGAAAATCAACAAAGAAACAAGAGCTTTGAATAACATACTGGACTAGATGGACCTCATAGATAGATACAGAACACTACACCCCAGAACAACAGAATACTCATTCTTTTCAAAAGCACATGGAACTTTCTCCAGAATAGACCATATACTGGGTCACAAAACAGGTCTCAACTGATACCAAAAGACCGAGATTATTCCCTGCATAATCTGAATGCAGAAACTGGAACTTAATCACGAGGAAAAATTTGGAAGAAACTCAAACACTTGGAAACTAAGAACCATCCTGCTCAAGAATGACTGGGTAAACCAGGGAATTAAAGATGAGCTTAAGCAAATTATGGAAACCAAGGAGAACGAAAACATAATGGTCCAAAACCTATGGGACACTGCAAAGGCAGTCCTAGGGGGAAAATACCTAGCCATCCAAGCCTCACTAAAAAGAATACAAAAAATCTAAAATGCAGTTTTTATATTATCACCTCAAGAAGCTGGAGCTAGAACAGAAGAACAGGCCCAACCCACGCACAAGCACAGTAGAACAGATCAATAAAACCAGAAGCTGGTTCTTTGAAAGAATAAATAATATCGATAAGCCACTGGCCAGACTTATTCAAAAGAATAGAGGAAGGACCCAAATTAATAAAATTATGAATGAAAGGGAGAGATCACGGCCAACACCAAAGAAATAGGAAGGATCATTAGAAACTATTATCAACAACTATATGCCAATAAATTAAACAACCTGGAAGAAATGGATGCCTTCCTGGAAACTATAAACTACCAAGACTGAAACAGGAAGAACTGATTATTTAAACAGACCGATTAATTATGAAGAGATTGAAGCAGTGATCAAAAACCTCCCCCAAAACAAGAGTCCAGGGCCTGATGGATTCCCCGGGGAATTCTACCAAACATTCAAAGAAATAATACCTGTTCTCCTGAAGCTGTTTCAAAAAATAGAAACAGAAGGAAAACTACCAAACTCATTCTATGAGGCCGGTATTACCTTGATCCCCAAATCAGGCAAAGACCCCATCAAAAAGGAGAATTACAGACCAATATCCCTGATGAATATGGATGCCAAAATTCTCAACAAGAGCCTAGCTAATAGGATTCAACAGTACATTAAAAGGATTATCCATCACAACCAAGTGGGATTCATCCCTGGGAGGCAAGGGTGGTTCAACATTCGCAAATCGATCAGTGTGATAGATCACATCAACAAGAAAAGAGTCAAGAACCATATGATCCTCTCAATTGATGCAGAAAAAGCATTTGACAAAATACGGCATCCTTTCCTGATTGAAACACTTCACAGTGTAGGGATAGAGGGTACATTCCTCAATTTCATAAAAACCATCTATGAAAAGCCTACAGCAAATATCATTCTCAATGGGGAAAAGCTGAAAGCCTTTCCCTTAAGATCAGGAACACGACAAGGATGCCTACACTCGCCATTATTATTCAACATAGTACTAGAAGTCCTTGCAACAGCAATCAGACAACAAAAAGGAATAAAAGGTATTCAAATCATCAAAGAAGTCAAACTGTCTCTCTTCGCAGATGACATGATACTCTACATGGAAAACCCAAAAGACTCCACCCCCAAATTACTAGAACTTGTAGAACAATTCAGTAATGTGGTAGGATACAAAATCAATGCTCAGAAATCAGTTGCTTTCTATACACGAACAATGAGACTGAAGAAACAGATATTAGGGAATTTATTCCATTTACAATAGCACCAAAAATCATACGATATCTCGGAATTAACTTAACCGGAGAGGTAAAGGATCTATATTCTAGAAACTACAGATCACTCTTGAAGGACATTGAAGACGACACAAAAAGATGGAAAAACATTCCATGCTCATGGATCAGAAGAATAAACATAGTTAAAATGTCTATGCTACGCAGAGCAATCTATACTTTCAACACCATCCCAATCAAAACACCAATGACATTTTTCAAAGAGCTGGAACAAACAACCCTTAAATTTGTATGGAATCAGAAAAGGCCCCGAATCGCCAAGGAATTGTTGAAAAGGAAAAACAAAGCTGGAGGCATCACGTTGCCTGATTTCAAGCTACACTACAAAGCTGTGATCACAAAGACAGCATGGTACTGGCACAAAAACAGACACACAGACCAATGGAACAGAATAGAGGACCCAGAAATGGACCCTCGGCTGTATGGGCAACTAATCTTTGACAAAGCAGGAAAAATCATCCAGTGGAAAAAAGACAGTCTCTTCAATAAATGGTGCTGGGAAAATTGGACAGCTACATGCAAAAGAATGAAATTTGACCACTCTCTCACAGCATACACAAAGATAAACTCCAAATGGATGAAAGACCTCAATGTGAGACAGGAATCCATCAAAATCATAGAGGAGAACATAGGCTGTAACCTCTTTGACATCGACCACAGCAACTTCTTTCATGACACATCTCCAAAGGCAAGCGAAACAAAAGAAAAAATGAACTTGTGGGACTTCATCAAGATAAAAAACTTCTGCACAGCAAAGGAAACAGTCAAAAAAAACTAAGAGGCAGCCCACGGAATGGGAGAAGATATTTGCAAATGACATTACAGATAAAAGACTGGTATCCAAGATCTATAAAGAACTTCTCAAACTCAATACACAAGAAACAAATAATCAAATCAAAAAATGGGCAGAAGATATGAACAGACACTTTTCCAATGAAGACATACAAATGGCTAACAGACACATGAAAAAATGTTCAAAATCATTAGCCATCAGGGAGATTCAAATCAAAACCACACTGAGATACCACCTTACGCCAGTTAGAATGGCAAAAATGGACAAGGCAAGAAACAACAAATGTCAGAGAGGATGTGGAGAAAGGGGATCCCTCTTACACTGTTGGTGGGAATGCAAGCTGGTACAGCTGCTTCGGAAAAGTGTGGAGGTCCCTCAAAAAGTTAAAAATAGAGCTACCCTATG
>NW_024425119.1:38934655-38944764 GCF_017311325.1 Ursus maritimus
GTGGGATTCATCCCTGGGAGGCAAGGGTGGTTCAACATTCGCAAATCGATCAGTGTGATAGATCACATCAACAAGAAAAGAGTCAAGAACCATATGATCCTCTCAATTGATGCAGAAAAAGCATTTGACAAAATACGGCATCCTTTCCTGATTGAAACACTTCACAGTGTAGGGATAGAGGGTACATTCCTCAATTTCATAAAAACCATCTATGAAAAGCCTACAGCAAATATCATTCTCAATGGGGAAAAGCTGAAAGCCTTTCCCTTAAGATCAGGAACACGACAAGGATGCCTACACTCGCCATTATTATTCAACATAGTACTAGAAGTCCTTGCAACAGCAATCAGACAACAAAAAGGAATAAAAGGTATTCAAATCATCAAAGAAGTCAAACTGTCTCTCTTCGCAGATGACATGATACTCTACATGGAAAACCCAAAAGACTCCACCCCCAAATTACTAGAACTTGTAGAACAATTCAGTAATGTGGTAGGATACAAAATCAATGCTCAGAAATCAGTTGCTTTCTATACACGAACAATGAGACTGAAGAAACAGATATTAGGGAATTTATTCCATTTACAATAGCACCAAAAATCATACGATATCTCGGAATTAACTTAACCGGAGAGGTAAAGGATCTATATTCTAGAAACTACAGATCACTCTTGAAGGACATTGAAGACGACACAAAAAGATGGAAAAACATTCCATGCTCATGGATCAGAAGAATAAACATAGTTAAAATGTCTATGCTACGCAGAGCAATCTATACTTTCAACACCATCCCAATCAAAACACCAATGACATTTTTCAAAGAGCTGGAACAAACAACCCTTAAATTTGTATGGAATCAGAAAAGGCCCCGAATCGCCAAGGAATTGTTGAAAAGGAAAAACAAAGCTGGAGGCATCACGTTGCCTGATTTCAAGCTACACTACAAAGCTGTGATCACAAAGACAGCATGGTACTGGCACAAAAACAGACACACAGACCAATGGAACAGAATAGAGGACCCAGAAATGGACCCTCGGCTGTATGGGCAACTAATCTTTGACAAAGCAGGAAAAATCATCCAGTGGAAAAAAGACAGTCTCTTCAATAAATGGTGCTGGGAAAATTGGACAGCTACATGCAAAAGAATGAAATTTGACCACTCTCTCACAGCATACACAAAGATAAACTCCAAATGGATGAAAGACCTCAATGTGAGACAGGAATCCATCAAAATCATAGAGGAGAACATAGGCTGTAACCTCTTTGACATCGACCACAGCAACTTCTTTCATGACACATCTCCAAAGGCAAGCGAAACAAAAGAAAAAATGAACTTGTGGGACTTCATCAAGATAAAAAACTTCTGCACAGCAAAGGAAACAGTCAAAAAAAACTAAGAGGCAGCCCACGGAATGGGAGAAGATATTTGCAAATGACATTACAGATAAAAGACTGGTATCCAAGATCTATAAAGAACTTCTCAAACTCAATACACAAGAAACAAATAATCAAATCAAAAAATGGGCAGAAGATATGAACAGACACTTTTCCAATGAAGACATACAAATGGCTAACAGACACATGAAAAAATGTTCAAAATCATTAGCCATCAGGGAGATTCAAATCAAAACCACACTGAGATACCACCTTACGCCAGTTAGAATGGCAAAAATGGACAAGGCAAGAAACAACAAATGTCAGAGAGGATGTGGAGAAAGGGGATCCCTCTTACACTGTTGGTGGGAATGCAAGCTGGTACAGCTGCTTCGGAAAAGTGTGGAGGTCCCTCAAAAAGTTAAAAATAGAGCTACCCTATGACCCAGCCATTGCACTACTGGGTATTTACCCCAAAGATACAGACGTAGTGAAGAGAAGGGCCATATACATCCCAATGTTCATAGCAGCATTGTCCACAATAGCTAAATCGTGGAAGGAGCCGAGATGTCCTTCAACAGATGACTGGATTAAGAAGTTGTGGTCCATATACACAATGGAATATTACTCAGCTATCAAAAAGAACGATTTCTCAACATTTGCTGCAACATGGATGGCACTGGAGGAGATAATGCTAAGTGAAATAAGTCAAGCAGAGAAAGACACTATCATGGTTTCTCTCATCTATGGAACATAAGAACTAGGAAGATCGGTAGGAGAAGAAAGGGATAAAAGGGGTAACTGAAGGGGAATAAAGCATGAGAGACTATGGACTCTGAGAAACAAACTGAGGGCTTCAGAGGGGAGGGGGGGGGAATGGGATAGGCTGGTGATGGGTAGTAAGGAGGGCAGATATTGCATGGTGCACTGGGTGTTATATGCAACTAATGAATCATCGAACTTTACATCAAAAACCAGGGATGTACTGTATGGTGACTAACATAATATAATAAAACAATATTAAAAAAAAGAGATGAATGATAGAGAAGATGTGGTCCATATATACAATGGAATATTACCTAGCCATCAGAAAGAAAATTACCCAACATTTGAGCAACATGGACAGGACTAGAGGAGATTATGCTAAGTGAAATAAGTCAAGTAGAGAAAGACAATTATCATATGGTTTCACTCATTTATGGAACATAAGAAATAGTAGGAAAGATTGGTAGGAGAAGGAAGGAGAAATGGAGGGGGTTAAAAGAAGGGGAATGAACCACGAGAGACTATGGACTCTGGAAACAAACTGTGGGCTTCAAAGGGGAGGGGCATCGGGTTTGGGACAGGCCAGTGACGGGTATAGGAGGGCATGTATTGCATACTGGAACTGTGTTATATGCAAACAATGAATCATGGAACACCATACAAAAAATTAATGATGTACTGTATGGTGACTAACATAACATAATAAAGAATTTAAAGAGAATAAGGTCAAGCAAAAGATATCAGGGAGAGATTGAATTAGAATGTACTTTCTTTTGATTATACAAAGATTAGGACCCATGCCTAGAGCACGCATCGCTCAGAGATGAGTCTACCAGACTTCTGTTTGCTAAAGGTCCTAAAGTGTATATCATCAGCAGCTGTTTACTCTAGGATGGGTGAGAAGGATTTTTTAAGGTCTTTCATAGATATTTAAAGGTTCTCCTTAGAGAACCACTGGAGATGCAGAGAGGGATAAGAGGGGCCAGAAAAGGAAAGCAGAAAGGATAGAAAAAAAATAAAAGAGGAGAGATCACTAAATGAGCAATTATGACCATAGTAATGAACTGTGTGCCTCCCACTCCTAAAGAGCCACATCTCATCCTATTTATTTATTCATTATTCAACAAATGTTTATTGAGCAGATGCTGTATGCAGGGAATTATGTTAAGTGGTTTGGTGTGAGGGACACAAAACAATACAAATTCTGTCCTTCAGGAAACTTAGAACTTAATTCCATTCCTTAAAGCCCATATTTCCCACATAGACATCACACATTCGACCAAGTGTACAGCTGTTATACCAAATTAACTTTACATCAAAAACCAGGGATGTACTGTATGGTGACTAACATAATATAATAAAACAATATTAAAAAAAAGAGATGAATGATAGAGAAGATGTGGTCCATATATACAATGGAATATTACTCAGCCATCAGAAAGAACAATTACCCAACATTTGCAGCAACATGGACAGGACTAGAGGAGATTATGCTAAGTGAAATAAGTCAAGCAGAGAAAGACAATTATCATATGGTTTCACTCATTTATGGAACATAAGAAATAGTAGGAAGATTGGTAGGAGAAGGAAGGGAGGAATGAGGGGGGTTAAACAGAAGGGGGAATGAACCACGAGAGACTATGGACTCTGGAAAACAAACTGTGGGCTTCAAAGGGGAGGGGGCATCGGGTTTGGGACAGGCCAGTGACGGGTATTAAGGAGGGCATGTATTGCATGGAGCACTGGGTGTTATATGCAAACAATGAATCATGGAACACCATATCAAAAATTAATGATGTACTGTATGGTGACTAACATAACATAATAAAGAATTTAAAAGAGAATAAGGTCAAGCAAAAGATATCAGGGAGAGATTGAATTAGAATGTACTTTCTTTTTGATTATACAAAGATTAGGACCCATGCCTAGAGCACGCATCGCTCAGAGATGATCTACCAGACTTCTGTTTGCTAAAGGGTCCTAAAGTGTATATCATCAGCAGCTGTTTACTCTAGGATGGGTGAGAAGGATTTTTTTAAGGTCTTTCATAGATATTTAAAGGTTCTCCTTAGAGAACCACTGGAGATGCAGAGAGGATAAGAGGGGCCAGAAAAGGGAAAGCAGAAAGGATAGAAAAAAATAAAAGAGGAGAGATCACTAAATGAGCAATTATGACCATAGTAATGAACTGTGTGCCTCCCACTCCTAAAGAGGCCACATCTCATCCTATTTATTTATTCATTATTCAACAAATGTTTATTGAGCAGATGCTGTATGCAGGGAATTATGTTAAGTGGTTTGGTGTGAGGGACACAAAAACAATACAAATTCTGCCTTCAGGAAACTTAGAACTTAATTCCATTCCTTAAAAGCCCATATTTCCCACATAGACATCACTACATCTGACCAAGTGTACAGCTGTTATACCAAATTTTCAGAGGAGATTGGCCTCTAAGTCTCTGACTCTCTCTGAATTCTCATTATTTTTCAGCTGCAGGAAGATGCTCGGATTTGAGGTAAAAGAACAGTATTTCAAGGTTTGGATAAGCCAAGAGTGGTAGGAGGGAATAAGGAGAGTTTAACCCAAAGTCTCATCTTCCATTTGGCTAAGAGCTGGAGTTGAGGTGCTCTTTTCCTTCCCTCCTTTCAGCTAAGTGAAACATTGGCTTTCCTTGAACTCCCATGAGCACTGCTAGTCTTTCCTTTGTCCAACCCAATTAGCTGGACAGGTTCCTCCCATGGGATGCCTGCAGAGGACCTGAGGATACTCTCAGCCCTCATTAAGACATGGCTCTTTTCAGTAGAGGAGAGACAGCAAACATAGAGGTGAGCAGCTTTCCAGTTCTCCTTTATGGGCTTAGCAGGGCTGGCGTAGGAACTAAACAGTGGGGAAGTCAGAATAGAATGCCTATTCAGAGTGGTCAAGTTATAGTTCTCAAATGCCCAGATGCAAATTCTAGTGTTTAAGGAAAATATTCAAAATACCCAGAAGCCTAGAATTACAGCATAAAAGCCATATCTGGACATCCTTCCTTCACCCATCCAAGAAGGAATTTATAAATTAGGGATTTTCAAGCTTTGTTATTTTGTGCATGTATACAAATCACCTGTATACCTTGTTAAAAAACAGATTCTGATTCAGTAGGTCTAGCGTGGACCTGACATTCTGTATTTCTAACAGGCTACAGTATGATTCCAAAACTGCTGATTCATTCACCAGAATTGAGGATATAAATAATTGAGCCAAGTCGGTGGAGGAATCAGAGGCAGGAGGAAATCAAAAGGAGAATCTGACTAGTCTAGAGGTCTCTCTGGGACTTAAAACTACCCTATGCTTTTCTAGCCCCTCCCCAAAACAGAGCTCATAAGAGCCCAAAACTTCTTGGATCTTTAAATACAGCCAGTCCAGACAGAAGCCCCCTGATCTTTCTCCAAGCCTGGTTAATCACCTCCATTCCAGAATGTAAGGAAATATGACTAGGCAGCAGCCATCATGAGATACAGAGGAAACTTTTCTTGGCTGCTGATCCCTAAGGGGTCAACAGGCCAAAAGAGCCAAGCTTACCTCAGCCTGAAGGATACTCACCTTTATCCAAGGACGGTTAACTTTCAAAGAGGTCACTGCAGGGCTCTGGGAATAACCACCTGATGACCTAGAATATAAAAATGTTGATTTATGATTCTAACTGTTGCTGCTACTAGTTTTCTGCTTCCTAAAAGATGGGGGGAGAGAGATTCTGAATAGGATGAGAATTCAAGCCTCATTGTGTCCATTTTCCAAACAAAAAAGGAGACAAGAAGTGAGAAATCAAGGATCTGGGCTCTAGTGGCAGTGCCCTAGGACTGAGACATTTTGCTAACTCCTAATGCCCAACCCTGGTTAAACAGAGATCTGATGGCCATAATTCACTATGCTTTGCAAGTGACCAGATGTCTGGTGCCACATTTTGCAACTGCCTTTCTGACAGGCCTGTAGGTTTTTAGTTTAGTTTAAGTTCTAACTTCTCCTTCTTTGGCTATAATCCAAAGTAAGGATGTGAGCAGCTCAGGGTTCCCAGGGAAACATTTCTAGACCCCTTTAACAGAATTACTCCTTCATGTGTCCACCTCAGGGATGAGCAACTGCTCCATGACACCCAGGTCATCTACCTCTGGGACTGGGTAAGTAGCTCTCTTTTGATAATCCCCAAATGAGATGGCAACCACCAAGAAATGGGTATAGTGGCTAGGAATACAGCTGGCTCTGAGCCTTGAGCTTTCAGAAGCCTGTACTTCCAATATACAACTTTCCTAAAGGGGTAGGAGGTGGCCCCCCACTACTCTCAACTAACGGTGGACTACAGAACCAGGGCTTCTTCTTCCATCCCCAGCCCCATCAGAAATAACTGTAGTATTCAGATCAGTCCTGGACCTCACCATAATAGATATGGGGAGATTCTCATCATTCAGTTGAGGGAACACAGAAAGAATGTCAGATAAGAAAAGAAAGCCATGAAAAAGAAATTAAAAATTAGTTAGAAGAAGGACTTAGAAGAAGAAAATTAGTAAAAATTTGAAAGTCCAATGCCCCAACATTGGGAGATGTCAATTTCTTTTCCAAAAGAAAACAACTAGGATTGGTTGACTGGGAAGATGGCAGAGTGAGAGAACCCTGAGCTCACCTCATCCCATGAATTCAATTAGATAACACTCATATTAGCATAAATAACCCAGAATATGATCTGAAGACTGGCAGAACAAACTCCACAACTAAAGGTAGAGAAGAGGTCAAGTCAAAGAAGGCTGAAGGATTAAGACACAGTTTGGGAGTGAAACCGACCATAACTGTCCAGGTGGGGAGGGAGCTGGTGGTGTAGAGAAGGGCAAAAAACACCAGGGAGCCAAGGAATGGGGAGGACAAACCCCCATAATATTTGCCTTTGAAAGCTGCATTTCATGAGTTCTCACAACCAGTGAGACTTAAAGCCTGGAATTTAATCAGCCAACTAGGCTCTGGGAGAACCCAGAGGATTAGGAAGCCGAGTTCTTAAAAAGACAGCATGACAAACAGCATGTACAGATATAGTGTAGAACCATCAGTTTGAAAAATGCCAGGGCAGAAGGGAGAGAGAGCAATTTGTTCATCTCAGAGCATGGCCCACAGAGACAGAGATCACATGGAGACCTCTTCAGAAATAAAGGAGCTGGCAGGCTCCATTTCCCTCCTGCACACCCCTGCACAAACAACAGCCACCTGTGGGAACCAGCATTGGTGCCAATACTGGTTAACTAACTTGCTTGCACCAAGCCCCTTCAACCCCAAGCTTCAGCAGATCCACCCTTCCCAGTCACACTACCATTAGTCCCATCACTCTAGGAACCCTTCCCTAGAAGACCAGTGCAACACATCTCCCAACCTGCACATTTTGAAGAACCTCAGTTCAGTTGGCAGGGCAGGTCTCACTGTACAAGCAGATCACCAGACATGTTAAAACACATCCCCCCACCCACCGACTGCTGGGAACCAAACACTGCCCATAATAGGCAAAGAGAGCTTCTGCAGAAAACTGGACTAAAGGAAAAAAAGGCCAAGACTCAACAGCAGAGCATATGCAACACACATAGGAGACATTCCCTGAAATGCCAAGCCCTGGGGAAACATGACACTTCACTGCAGGGCACTACAGGTCCTCTTCTTCATAGAGCTATTATCATTAAGAGCAAGAGAAGTAGCTGACTTTCCTAAGATAGAAACAGACACAAAGAGTTAGACAAAAGGAGACTAAGAAATAAGTCCCAAATGAAAGAACAAGAGCAAACCACACCAAGAGACCTAAGGGAAACAGATATAAGTTATATGCCTGATAAAGAATTTAGGGTAATGATCATAAAGATACTCACTGGATTTGAGAAAACAGTGCAGGACATCAATGAGACCTTAACAAAGACTAAAAAAAAAAAAAAAGGAACCAATCAGAGAACAAGAACACAATAAATGAATTTAAAATACACTTGACAGAATAAATAGCAGCCTAGATGGATCAGAGTACAAAATCATGACCTGGAAGACAGAATAATGAAAAGTAACCTAACTAAACAAAGGAGAGGAAAGAAAATTATGCAAATTGAGAATAGTCTTAGAGAACTCAGTGACTCCATCAAGTGTAATAACATTTGGATTATAGGGATCTCAGAAGAAGAAGGGAGAAAAAGGGCAGAAACTTTTTTTGAAGAAACAACAGCTGAAAACTTCCCTAACATGGGGAAGGAAACAGATATCCAGATCTAGGAAGCACAGAGATTCCCCAAAACATTCAATTCAAAGAGATCCACACCAAGACAAATAGTAATTAAAATGGCAAAAAGTAGTTATAAAGAAAAAATATTTTAAAGCAGCAAGACAAAAGAAGACAGTTATATACAAAGGAAACCCCATAAGGCTATAAGCAGATTTTTCAGCAGAAACCTTACAAGCCAGAAGGGAGCAACATGATATATTCAGTGCTGGAGGAAAAAATCTGAAGTCAAGAATACCCTATCCAGCAAGGCTATCATTCAGAATAGAAGGAGAAATAAAGAGTTTCTCAGACAAACAGAAACTAAAGGAGTTTGTAACCTCTAAACCAACCCTATGAGAAATATTAAAGGGGTCTCTTTGAGTGGAAAGGCCATAAATGAGAGAATGAAAAGTAAAAAACACAAAAGCAATGATATAAGTATTTCTGTAAAAATCAGTCAAGGAATTCATAAAATAATAGGATATAAAATACGACACCACATACCTAAGACATGGTGGGGGTAAAAAAAGAATGGGGTCAAACTTTCTTTTAAAAATTTTTACTTATTTATTTATTTGAGAGAGAGAGAGAGAGCACAAGCAGGGGAAGGGGCAGATGGAGAGGAAGAAGCAGTCTTCCTGCTGAGCAGGGAGTCCCACATGGGGTTCAATCCCCAGACCCTGGGAGAATGGGTTCAAACTTAAGCAACCATCAATTTAATATAGATTGTTATATGCAAAAGATGTTATATACAAACTTGATGGTAACCACAAATCAGAAACCAGTATAAGATATGCAAAGAATAAAGAGAAAGAAATCCAAGTATAACACTAAAGAAAGCCAACAAACCATGAAAGAAAACGAGAAGAAAGGACCAGAGTACATCTACAGAAATAACCACAAAACAAGTAACAAAATGGCAACAAATACATACCTATCAATAATTACTTTCAATGTAAATGGACTAAATGGTCCAGTCAAAAAACATAGGCTGACAGAGTAGATAAAAAAACAAGACCCACTTATATGCTGCCTATAAGAGACTCATTTCAGACCAAAAGACACCTGCAGATTGAAAGTAAGGGGATGGAGAAACATTTATCATGCAAATGGAAGTGAAAAGAAAGGTAGCAATACTTCTATCAGACAAACTAGACTTTAAAACAAAGATGGTATTCCCACCAACAGTGTAAGAGGGTTCCTCTTTTCCACATCCTCCCAACACTTGTTGTTTCCTGTCTTGTTAATTTTTGCCATTCTAACTGGTGTAAGGTGGTATCTAGTTGTGGTTTTGATTTGTATTTCCCTGATGGCTAGTGATGTTGGACATTTTTTCATGTGTCTGTTGGCCATTTGTATGTCTTCTTTGGAGAAGTGTCTGTTCCTGTCTTCTTCCCCTTTCTTGACTGGATTATTTATTTTTTTGGGTGCTGAGTTTGAGAAGTTCTTTATACATCTTGGATACCAGCCATTTATCTGAAATGTCATTTGCAAATATCTTCTCCCATTCTGTGGATTGCCTCTTAGTTTTGTTGACTGTTTCTTTACTGTGCAAAAGCTTTTTACCTTAATAAAGTCCCAAAAGTTCATTTTTGTTTTTGTTTCCCTTGCCTTGGAGACATGTCTTGAAAGAAGTTGCAGTGGCCAGCGTCGAACAGGTTACTGCCTATGTTCTCCTCTAAGAATTTGATGGATTCCTGTCTCACATTTAGG
>NW_024425119.1:38944774-38948048 GCF_017311325.1 Ursus maritimus
AACAGATATAAGTTATATGCCTGATAAAGAATTTAGGGTAATGATCATAAAGATACTCACTGGATTTGAGAAAACAGTGCAGGACATCAATGAGACCTTAACAAAGACTAAAAAAAAAAAAAAAGGAACCAATCAGAGAACAAGAACACAATAAATGAATTTAAAATACACTTGACAGAATAAATAGCAGCCTAGATGGATCAGAGTACAAAATCATGACCTGGAAGACAGAATAATGAAAAGTAACCTAACTAAACAAAGGAGAGGAAAGAAAATTATGCAAATTGAGAATAGTCTTAGAGAACTCAGTGACTCCATCAAGTGTAATAACATTTGGATTATAGGGATCTCAGAAGAAGAAGGGAGAAAAAGGGCAGAAACTTTTTTTGAAGAAACAACAGCTGAAAACTTCCCTAACATGGGGAAGGAAACAGATATCCAGATCTAGGAAGCACAGAGATTCCCCAAAACATTCAATTCAAAGAGATCCACACCAAGACAAATAGTAATTAAAATGGCAAAAAGTAGTTATAAAGAAAAAATATTTTAAAGCAGCAAGACAAAAGAAGACAGTTATATACAAAGGAAACCCCATAAGGCTATAAGCAGATTTTTCAGCAGAAACCTTACAAGCCAGAAGGGAGCAACATGATATATTCAGTGCTGGAGGAAAAAATCTGAAGTCAAGAATACCCTATCCAGCAAGGCTATCATTCAGAATAGAAGGAGAAATAAAGAGTTTCTCAGACAAACAGAAACTAAAGGAGTTTGTAACCTCTAAACCAACCCTATGAGAAATATTAAAGGGGTCTCTTTGAGTGGAAAGGCCATAAATGAGAGAATGAAAAGTAAAAAACACAAAAGCAATGATATAAGTATTTCTGTAAAAATCAGTCAAGGAATTCATAAAATAATAGGATATAAAATACGACACCACATACCTAAGACATGGTGGGGGTAAAAAAAGAATGGGGTCAAACTTTCTTTTAAAAATTTTTACTTATTTATTTATTTGAGAGAGAGAGAGAGAGCACAAGCAGGGGAAGGGGCAGATGGAGAGGAAGAAGCAGTCTTCCTGCTGAGCAGGGAGTCCCACATGGGGTTCAATCCCCAGACCCTGGGAGAATGGGTTCAAACTTAAGCAACCATCAATTTAATATAGATTGTTATATGCAAAAGATGTTATATACAAACTTGATGGTAACCACAAATCAGAAACCAGTATAAGATATGCAAAGAATAAAGAGAAAGAAATCCAAGTATAACACTAAAGAAAGCCAACAAACCATGAAAGAAAACGAGAAGAAAGGACCAGAGTACATCTACAGAAATAACCACAAAACAAGTAACAAAATGGCAACAAATACATACCTATCAATAATTACTTTCAATGTAAATGGACTAAATGGTCCAGTCAAAAAACATAGGCTGACAGAGTAGATAAAAAAACAAGACCCACTTATATGCTGCCTATAAGAGACTCATTTCAGACCAAAAGACACCTGCAGATTGAAAGTAAGGGGATGGAGAAACATTTATCATGCAAATGGAAGTGAAAAGAAAGGTAGCAATACTTCTATCAGACAAACTAGACTTTAAAACAAAGATGGTATTCCCACCAACAGTGTAAGAGGGTTCCTCTTTTCCACATCCTCCCAACACTTGTTGTTTCCTGTCTTGTTAATTTTTGCCATTCTAACTGGTGTAAGGTGGTATCTAGTTGTGGTTTTGATTTGTATTTCCCTGATGGCTAGTGATGTTGGACATTTTTTCATGTGTCTGTTGGCCATTTGTATGTCTTCTTTGGAGAAGTGTCTGTTCCTGTCTTCTTCCCCTTTCTTGACTGGATTATTTATTTTTTTGGGTGCTGAGTTTGAGAAGTTCTTTATACATCTTGGATACCAGCCATTTATCTGAAATGTCATTTGCAAATATCTTCTCCCATTCTGTGGATTGCCTCTTAGTTTTGTTGACTGTTTCTTTACTGTGCAAAAGCTTTTTACCTTAATAAAGTCCCAAAAGTTCATTTTTGTTTTTGTTTCCCTTGCCTTGGAGACATGTCTTGAAAGAAGTTGCAGTGGCCAGCGTCGAACAGGTTACTGCCTATGTTCTCCTCTAAGAATTTGATGGATTCCTGTCTCACATTTAGGTCTTTCATCCATTTGGAGTTTATCTTTGTGTATGGTATAAAAGAATAATCTAGTTTCATTCTTCTGCATGTGGTTGTCCAGTTTTCCCAGCACCATTTATTGAAGAGACTGTCTTTTTTCCATTGGATATTCTTTCCTGATTTGTCAAAGATTAGTTGACCATAGAGTCGAAGGTCCATTTCTGGGGTCTCTATTATGTTCCATTGATCTATCTGTCTGTTTTGTACCAGTACCATACTGTCTTGATGACTACTGCTTTGTAATATAGCTTGAAGTCAGGCATTGTGATGCCCCCAGCTTTGGTTTTCTTTTTCACCATTCCGCTGGCAATTTGGGGTCTTTTCTGGTTCCATACAAAGTTTAGAATTGTTTGTTCCCGCTCTGTGAAAAATGTCAATGGTATTTTGATAGGGAATGTATTGAAAGTGTAGATTGCTCTGGGCAGCATGGGCATTTTAACAATGTTTATTTTTCCAATCCATGAGCATGGAATATTTTTCTATCTCTTTGTGTCTTCCTCAATATCTTTCATAAGTGTTCTGTAGTTTCTAGAGCATAGATCCTTTACCTCTTTGGTTAGGTTTATTCCTAGGTATCTTATGGTTTTGGGAGCTATTGCAAATGGAATCGATTCCTTAATTTCTCTTTCTTCGGTCACATTGTTAGCGTATAGAAATGTAACTGATTTCTGTGCATTGGTTTTGTATCCTGCCATGTTGCTGAATTGCTCTATGAGTTCTAATAACTTGGGAGGTGGAGTCTTTTGGGTTTTCCACATAAAGAATCATGTCATCTGTGATGAGAGAGAGTTTGACTTCTACTTTGCCAATCTGAATGCCTTTTATTTCTTTTTGTTGTCTGATTGCTGAGGGGTACAGTCACTCTGGAAAACAATATGGAGTTTCCTCAAGATGTTAAAAATAGATCTATCCTATGACCCAGCAATTGCACTTCTGAGTATTTACCCCAAAGATACAGATGTAGTGAAAAGAAAGGCCACATGCACCTCAATGTTCATAGCAGCAATGTCCATAATAGCCAAACTGTGGAAGGAGCCGAGATGCCCTTCAACAGATGAATGGATAAAGAAGATGTGGTACATATATCCAATGGAATATTACTCA
>NW_024425119.1:38948058-38971853 GCF_017311325.1 Ursus maritimus
AGCCTTCAGAAAGTATGAATACCTACCATTTGCATTGACATGGATAGAACTGGAGGGGATTATGCTAAGTGAAATAAATCAAGCAGAGAAAGATAATTATCATATGGTTTTACTCATATGTGGAACATAAGGAATAGTGCAGAGAACCACGGGGGAGGGGCACCTAGGTAGCTCAGTTGTTAAGCGTCTGCCTTCGGCTCAGGTCATGATCCTAGGGTCCTGGGATCGAGCCCTGCATCAGGCTCCCTGTTCAGCAGGAAGCCTGCTTCTCCCTCTCCCACTCCTCCTGCTGGTGTTCCCTCTCTCGCTGTGTCTCTTTCTGTCCAATAAATAAAGAAAATCTTAAAAAAAAAAAAAAAAAAGAACCACAGGGGAAGGGAGAGAAAACTGAATGGGAAGAAATCAGAGAGGGAGACAAACCATGAGAGACTCTGGACTCTGGAAAACAAACTGAGGGTTACAGAAGGGAGGAGGGTGATGGTATTAAGTTGTGATGAGCACTGGGTGTTATACACAACTAATGAATCATTGAATACTACATCAAAAACTAATGATGTACTAAATGCTGGTTAACTGAACATAATAAAAATAAATAAATAAGTAAATAAATAAATAAATAAAGTCCGACACCAGGAAAAAATAAATAAATAAAATAAAATGGGGCAACTTAATGAAAAAATAAGAAAAAATTTAAAATAAATAAAACAAAGACTGTAACAAGAGACAAAAGACACCATATAATAATAAAGAGGACAATCCAACAAGAAGATACAAGAGTTGGAAATATTTAGGCACCCAACATAAAAGCACCCAAATACATACAACAGCTAATAACAAAGATAAAGGAAATAGTAGTAATACGATAGTAGGGGACTTTAACACCCCAATTACACTGATGGGCAGATCATCCAAACAGAACATCAGCAAGAAGACAGTGGTTTTGAATGACACACTGGACCAGATGGATTTAACAGACATATTCAGAACATTCCATACGAAAACAGCAGAATATGCATTCTTTTCAAGTGCACATTGAACATTCTCCAAAACATACCTCACACATTACACCACAAAACAAGTCTCAACAACTTTAAAAAGATCAAAGTCATACCATGCATCTTTTCTGACCACAATGCTATGAAACTAAAAATCAACCATAAGAAAAAATCTGAAAGACCACAAAAACATGGATGTTAAACAACATACTACTAAACGATGAATGGGTTAATCAAGAAATCAAAGAAGAAATCTAAACGTAAATGGAAACAAACGAAAATGAAAACACAACAGTCCAAAATCTCTGGGATGCAGCAAAAGCAGTTCTAGAAGGGAAGTTCATAGCAATACAGGCCTAGCTCAAGAAGCAAGAAAAATCTCAAACAACCTAACCTTACACCTAAAGGAGCTAGAAAAAGAACAACAAAGAAAACCTAAAACCAGCATAAAGGAAGAAATAATAAAGATTAGAGGAGAAATAAATGATATAGAAACTAAACAAACAAACAAACAAAAAAACAATAGAACAGATCAATGAAACCAGGAGCTGATTCTTTGAACATATCAACAAAATTGATAGACCTCTAGCCAGGCTCCTCAAAAAAGACAGAGGACCCAAATAAACAAAATTAAAGAGAAGAAATAACAACCAACACCACAGAAATACAAACAATTATAACAGATTGTGAAAACCTATATGCCAACAAAATGGACAACTTAGAAGAAATGGATAAATTCCTAGAAACACACAACCTACCAAAGCTAAAGCAGAAAGAAAGAGAAAATTTGAACAGACCGATTACCAGCAATGAAACTGAATCAGTAAGAAAAAAAACCCCCCCAAAACAAAATTCTAGTAACAGATGGATTCACAGGTAATTCTACCAAATACTTAAAGAAGAGTTGATAACTATTCTTCAACTATTCCAAAAAATAGAAGAGTAAGGAAAACCTCCAAATTCATTCCAAGAGGCCAGTATCCACCTGATACCAAAACCAGATAAAAACACCACACACACAAAAAAAATACAGGCAAATATCTCTCATGAATATAGATGCAAAAATCTTCAATAAAATATTAGCAAACTGATCCAACAATACACTAAAAAAAATCATACGCCATGATCCAGTGGGATTTATTCCCAGGATACAAGGTTGGTTCAATATTCACAAAATAATCAACGTGATATGTCACATCAGTAAGAAAGGTAAAAACCATATTATCATTTCAACAGATGCAGAAAAAGCATTTGATGAAGGATAACATCCATTTATGACAAAAACCCTCTGCAAAGCAGATCTAGAGGGAATATACCTCAACATGATAAAGTCCTTATATGAAAAACCCACAACAACATCATACTCAATGGTGAAAAAAATGAGAGCTTTTCCCCTAAGATCAGGAACAAGATAAAAATATCCATTCTTACCACTTCTATTCACATAATACTGGAAGTCCTAGCCACAGCAATTAGACAACATAAAGAAATAAAAGGAATAGAAATAAAAGAGGAAACAAAAGGAAATAAAAAGAAATAAAAAGCAATTCAGATTGCTAAGGAAGAAATGAAATTTTCACTACTTGTAGATGACATGATACTATATAGAAAGAAACTTAGACTCCACCAAAAAAAAAAAAAAAGAACTGATACATGAATTCAGTTAAGTCTCAGAATATAAAATCAATGTACAAAAATCTGTTGCATTCCTATACACTAAAATGAAACAGCAGAAAGAGAAATTAAGAAAAAAATCCCCTTTACAACTGCACCAAAAACAATAAAATGCCTAAGAATAAACTTAAGCAAAGAGGAGAAAAACCTGCACTCTGAAAGCTATAAAACACTGATGAAAGAAATTCAAGATGACACAAAGAAATGGAAGGACATTCCATGCTCACGGATTAGAAGAAAGAATATTGTTAAAATTCTACACATTTAATCTACACATTTAATGCAATCCTGATCAAAATACCAACAACGTTTTTCACAAAACTAGAACAAACAATCCTAAAATTTGTTTGGAAACACAAAAGACCCCAAATAGCCAAAACAATCTTGAAAAAGAAATGCAATGCTGGGAGCATCACGATTCCAGACTTCAAGTTAAATTACAAAGCTGTAGTAATCAAAACAGTATGGTACTGGAACAAAAATAGACACATAGATCAATAGAATAGAAAACCCAGAAATAAACCCACAATTATATGAGCAACTAATCTTCAACAAAGGAAGAACGAATATACAATGGGGAAAAAAACAGTCTCTTTAACACAGGTGTTGGGGAAACTGGACAGCTATATGCAAAAGAATGAAACTGGTACACTTTCCTTCACCATACACAAAAAAAACCTCAAAATGAGATCACTGTTGAAAGACATTGAAGAAGACACAAAAAGATGGAAAAACATTCCATGCTCATGGATCAGAAGAATAAACATAGTTAAAATGTCTATGCTACGCAGAGCAATCTATACTTTCAACACCATCCCAATCAAAATACCAATGACATTTTTCAAAGAGCTGGAACAAACAACCCTTAAATGTGTGTGGAACCAGAAAAGATCCCGAATTGCCAAGGAAATGTTGAAAAGGAAAAACAAAGCTGGGGGCATCACAATGCCGGATTTCAAGCTACACTACAAAGCTGTGATCATAAAGACAGCATGGTACTGGCACAAAAACAGACACACAGACCAATGGAACAGAATAGAGGACCCAGAAATGGACCCTCGGCTGTATGGGCAACTAATCTTTGACAAAGCAGGAAAAATCATCCAGTGGAAAAAAGACAGTCTCTTCAATAAATGGTGCTGGGAAAATTGGACAGCTACATGCAAAAGAATGAAATTTGACCACTCTCTCACAGCATACACAAAGATAAACTCCAAATGGATGAAAGATCTCAATTTGAGACAGGAATCCATCAAAATCATAGAGGAGAACATAGGCTGTAACCTCTTTGACATCGACCACAGCAACTTCTTTCATGACACATCTCCAAAGGCAAGCGAAACAAAAGAAAAAATGAACTTGTGGGACTTCATCAAGATAAAAAACTTCTGCACAGCAAAGGAAACAGTCAAAAAAAACTAAGAGGCAGCCCACGGAATGGGAGAAGATATTTGCAAATGACATTACAGATAAAAGACTGGTATCCAAGATCTATAAAGAACTTCTCAAACTCAATACACAAGAAACAAATAATCAAATCAAAAAATGGGCAGAAGATATGAACAGACACTTTTCCAATGAAGACATACAAATGGCTAACAGACACATGAAAAAATGTTCAAAATCATTAGCCATCAGGGAGATTCAAATCAAAACCACACTGAGATACCACCTTACGCCAGTTAGAATGGCAAAAATGGACAAGGCAAGAAACAACAAATGTCAGAGAGGATGTGGAGAAAGGGGATCCCTCTTACACTGTTGGTGGGAATGCAAGCTGGTACAGCTGCTTCGGAAAAGTGTGGAGGTCCCTCAAAAAGTTAAAAATAGAGCTACCCTATGACCCAGCCATTGCACTACTGGGTATTTACCCCAAAGATACAGACGTAGTGAAGAGAAGGGACATATACATCCCAATGTTCATAGCAGCATTGTCCACAATAGCTAAATTGTGGAAGGAGCCGAGATGCCCCTCAACAGACAAATGGATAAAGAAGATGTGGTCCATATATACAATGGGATATTACTCAGCCATCAGAAAGAACAATTACCCAACATGGACAGGACTAGAGGAGATTATGCTAAGTGAAATAAGTCAAGCAGAGAAAGACAATTATCATATGGTTTCACTCATTTATGGAACATAAGAAATAGCAGGGAGATCAGTAGGAGAAAGAAGGGAAGGATGAAGGGGTGTGTAAACGGAAGGGGGAGTGAACCACGAGAGACTAGAGACTCTGGGAAACAAACTGAGGGTTTCAGAGGGGAGGGGGGTGAGGGACTGGGATAGGCCAGTGATGGGTATTAAGGAGTGCATGTATTGCACGGAGCACTGGGTGTTATACGCAAACAATGAAACATGGAACACTACATCGAAAACTAAGGTTGTACTGTATGGTGACTAACATAACATAATAAAAAAATTAAAAATAAATAAATAAATAAACTCAAAATGAATTAAAGACCTATGGGGCACCTAGATGGCTCAGTCAGTTAAGCATCCAACTCTTGATTTTAGCTCAGGTCATGATCTCAGGGTTGTGAGACTGAGCTCCACTTCAAGCTCCATGCCCAGCATGGAGCCTGCTTAAGATTCTCTCTCTCCTCTCCTTCTGCTCCCCTCCCAAAATGGATTAAAGACCTAAATGTGAGACCTAAACCACAAAAATCCTTGAAGATAGCAAAGGCACTAACTTCTCTGACATTGGCCATAGCAACATTTTTCTAGATATGTCTCCTGAAGCAAGGGAAATAGAAGCAAAAATAAACTATCATGACTACATCAAAATAAAAGTTTCTGCACAAAGAAGGAAACAATAAAACTAAAAGGCAACCTATGGAATGAGAGAAGATATTTGTAAATGACATATCCGATAAAGGATTTCTATCTAAAATATATGAAGAACTTAGACAGGGGCGCCTGGGTGGCGGAGTGATTAAGCGTCTGCCTTCGGCTCAGGGCATGATCCCAGCATTCTGGGATCAAGCCCCACATCAGGCTTCTCTGCTAGGAGCCTGCTTCTTCCTCTCCTACTCCCCCTGCTTGTGTTCCCTCTCTCGCTGGCTCTCTCTGTGTCAAATAAACAAATAAAATCTTAAAAAAAAAAAAAACTTATACAACTCAATATCCCAAAACCAAATAATCCAATTTAAAAACAGGCAGAAGACATAAACAGACATTTTTCCAAAGAAGAAATACAGATGCCTAACAGACACATGAAAAGATGCTCAACATCACTCATCATCAGGGAAATACAAATCAAAACTTTGATGAGTACAGATCCTTTACCTCTTTGGTTAGGTTTATTCCTAGTTATCTTATGGTTTTTGGTACGATTGTAAGTGGGATTGATTCCTTGATTTCTCTTTGTTCTGCCTCATTGTTAGTGTATAGAAATGCAACTGACTTCTGTGTATTGATTTTATAGCCTGTGACTTTGCTAAATTCCTGTATCAGTTCTAGCAATTTTGGGGTGGAGTTTTTGGGTTTTCTACATAGAGTATCATGTAGTCCACAAAGAGTGAAAGTTCGACTTCTTCTCTGCCAATCTGGATGCCTTTTATTTCTTTTTGTTGTCTGACTGCTGAGGCTAGGACTTCCAGTACTATGTTGAACAACTGTGGTGAGAGTGGACATCCCTGATGTGTTCCTGACCTTAGGGGAACAGCTCTAAAATTAACAACTCAAGAAACAACAGATGTTGGCAAGGATGTGGAGAAAGGGGACTCCTCTTACACTGTTCATGGGAATGCAAACCGGTACAGCTACTCTGGAAAACAATATGGAAGCTTCTCAAAAAGTTAAAAATAGAGCTACCTATGACCCAGCAATTGTAGTACTAGGTATGTATCCAAAGGATACAAACATAGTGACTCAAAGGGGCACATGCACCCCAATGTTTTAGAAGCAATGTCCACAATAGCCAAAATATGGAAAGAGCCCAGATGTCCATCAACAGATGAATGGATAAAGAATTTGTGGTATCCATATATACAATGGAATTACTCAGCCAACAAAAAGAATGAAATCTTGCCATTTGCAACCACGTGGATGGAAGTAGAGGGTATTATCTTAGGTGAAATAACTCAGTCAGAGGAAGACAAATACCATGTGATTTCACTCATATGTGGAATTTAAGAAACAAAACAGATGAACATAGGGGAAGGGAAGGAAAAATAAAATAAGATGAAAACAGAGAGGGAGACAAACCATAAGAGACTTAACTATAGGAAACAAACAGGGTTACTGGAGGGAAGGTGAAGGGGATGGGGTAACTGGGTGATAGGCATTAAGGAGGGCACTTGAAGTAATGAGTACTGGGTATTGTATGCAACTGAGGAATCACTTCTACCTCTGAAACTAATAATACAGTATATGTTAGTTAAATTGAACTTAAATAAAAAATTCAATAAAAATAACTACAATGAGATACCACCTCACATCTATCAGAATGGCTAAAATCAACAACACAAGAAACAACAGGTGTTGGTGAGGATGCAGAGAAAGGGGAACCCTTACACTGTTGGTGGGAATGCAAACTGGTGCAGCCACTCTGGAAAACAGGATGGAGGTTCATCAAAAAGCTAAAAATAGAACTACCCTACAATCCAGCAACTGCACTACTTGGTATTTATCCAAAGGACACAAAAATACTGTATATATATACACAATAGAATATTACTAAGACATCAAAGAGAATAAAATCTTGCTATTTGCAACAATATGGATGGAGCTAGAGAGTATAATTCTTTTTTTATATAATAATATTTTTTATTATATTATGTTAGTCACCAAACAATACATCCTGTTTTTTTATGTAAAGTTCCATAATTCATTAGTTGCATATAACACCCAGTGCACCATGCAATACGTGCCCTCCTTACTACCCATCACCAGCCTATCCCATTCCCCCAACCGCCTCCCCTCTGAAGCCCTCAGTTTGTTTGTTTCACAGAGTCCATAGTAGAGAGTATAATTCTAAGCAAAATAAGTCAATCAGAGAAAGACAAATACCACATGATTTCACTCATGTATGGAATTTAAGCAAAGGAAAAGAGAGAGAGAGAGAGAGAAAGACAAACCAAGAATCTGATTCTTAACTTTAGAGAAAAAACTGAAGGTTACCAGAGGACAGGTAGATGGAGGATGGGGGATGGGTGAAATAGGTGATGGGGATTAAAGACTATACTTATCATGATGAAAAAACAAAAAGACTAGGGGTAAAAAAGATCAGGCAACAATACCAGAGATTTAACCTAGACATTAAGAACAACATTCCAATAAGGACAGCTAAGAAACAAGAGGACTAGATAGTCAAGAAAGATGGCAGCATCATGTTCTGCAGAGGACTTCAGAGATACTTTTTTAAAAGTCAGTTTGGTATGTTTCAGATATGGTCTTTCATGAACCAGGAAATGAAGGTGAACTCCGTCCCTGATCCCTGTTTGAACCATTTTGGTCCTTTTTTAGACAGTTGGCTGTAGCTAAATAAAAACAATTCCTCTTAAAGGGATAGATCATTATACTTTAAACTGATCAGTGCTAAAACCATGAAAGGACTAACAGACAGGTAATTTCATGCTTACATACATTTTAAATGTAATTATTGTAAACCTTAACATACAAGGAGCACTTTAGTTTCGTCAAAACCGTATTTGGAGTGCCTGGGTGGCTCAATTGATTGGGCATCTGACTTTTGATTTTGGCTCAGGTCATGGTCTCAGTCATGGGATTAAGCCCTATGCCAAGCTCCACGCTTAGCGGAGTCTGCTTCTCTCCCTCCTCCTCTGTCCCTCCCCATACATTGTCTCTCTCTTTCTTACTCTCTCTCTCAAATAAATAAATCTTTTTAAAAAACCATATTTAACCCAAGATTTTACTTGATTTTATTATTCCTCTGAGGCAAGCATGAGGAAATGTCCTGACTTTCCTGATGAAGACACGAGCTCTGATAAGCTATGACACTACATTTCCTAAGACCTAGCAAGGGCTATTTCCTGTGGGTCACATTATCATCAGATATTTGCAACTTCCAGAGCTAGTGATACCCATTCCTGGTGGAATGTGATAATAAAATCTTTAAGAATAGTGAAGGCCAGGGCAGGGACAGTGGGGTGAGGATGGGATCTCTCTCCCTCATATATTCACAACCTTCTCTTATTATGTACAGAAGTGTCGGGCCTCCAAGATTCTGGGATGGTCCTAAATTTGAGAAGCACTGGAGAGCAGCCATCAAGGGTTTACCCCCACAACCTAAGAAGATAGTTCTCTGATCGATCAGCTTGCTACCCTGGACCCTAACCCTACAATCAAGAGAGGAAGGCCTCTTCTGCTTCTCCCAGGTATTCTACCCACATGGCCTTTCCCATGAGCTCCACCCTGCCCATTCTTCTATAGTCAGGAAACCAGGCCTCACGAGTCCTCGCTCTAACATGGTAGAGCAGCACTAAGCCAAGCAGGTGTGCTCCAATACAAGGGACAAAGAGTAAGAGAGTGGAAGGCTGAGGGCAGGGCCAAGCCATGATTTCTTGGTCTCTCTGATCAATACAAAGAGCCAGAGTATGTCAGTGTGGATGATTCCATACAGGGAAAATCACGGAGAGACAAGTATGGGATAAAGAGATGGAAAGGTAGGAAAGTTTAAAAACACACTAAGAAATGTGAGGCCCATTATTCCCTTCTGGAAAGTGCTCTAGAAACTTGAATTATCTTTGCGGCTTAATTCAGACTCAAGAGTTAAACACAGTAGGTCCATAATAGACTCCATTGTCAAGATTTTCATTAATAAAATACTTGAGTGTGCTGTCCTCAAAGGCACTGCTTGAGTGACATCTGCATATGACAAAGTTCCATACTCTCTAGTTTCATGTGACACCTAATATCATATAGAGAAGAAGACTGTCTCAGATGCTCACCTGTGGCATATACTAAGCTAGCCATACTTTCTAGAGGGCCTGACCTAGGACTTGGGAATTCCTTTCAAGACAGAGTCTGAGTGATGGGTGATGAAGAAAAGTGGGCTCATCAGCATGTGTCTAAGTACAGCAACTGTGTATTTTCTTGAACAGTCCCCTTTCAAATATTTTATCCCATATTTACTCCCCATATATCAGCAAATTTCACAAAATGTTCTAATATTTTGGCAAAAAGATTACAGCTCTCTGAAAGAAGAGATATACTTACAAAACCTCTGTCATCATTCAAAATTCAATTTGGTTCAGAATTTAAGGCAGGAAGCTTCCTTTCTCTTCAGTACAACAGAGGCAGCAAATGTAGGATAGCAAAGAGTGAACAGTACATAGAAAAATACTATACAACCAGCATATCTCCTCCCTTACTTGATCTGGATACCTTGGGATAGGGTCATGAAGGCAGTGCCTCCTGCCTAGTGAACCAAATTTGTTTTTTTTTCCCATTCATGTGACTATGACATCTAGGGCACAGCTTTGATCACCTGAAAAAGAGAAGTTATTAGGCAGACATCACTACTGCCCAGAAGAGAAAGTGATACTCGTGGGCAGAGATACCAGGATCTATGGCTGCACCTGGGAACTTGGAAATCAAATGAGACCCAAGCACATCACAACTGCCAAGCAAAGAAACCAGCAAACAAACAACTGATAAAATAAATGTGATATAAAAGACATTTACTTTATTGATTCTTACTGGGTAGTGGAATATAGTGATTGGATGTCCAAGTTTGGTTCATAAAACAGCACTGTAGATTAGGAAAAGATATGGATTATAAGGTCACAAACCCATTTTGACTTTGTCTAAATTATTCTGCTTTGTGGGCCTCAGTTTCCTCCTCTGTAAATAATGAGGCATAACAGGAAAATACTTTCATTTTTAATATCCTAAATGATCTAAATGCCCTCACGGTCTACAATTCCAACATATAGCTGTTCTCTAGACTGTGAAAAAGCCATCTCATCCAAAAATATTTCCTACAAAGAAGGAATATTTAGGATTTTATCAAAGATGGTGACTTTTGAACATAAAAATGCACATATATCATGACAGTGAAAGTAGAGTTTTTAATTCTTTCCTTTCTTGACAAAATCTAAACAACTGAACACAATATACTAAAAACTACACAACACAGAATTTAACCCCAGGAGTGAAAATTAATCATGACACCAATAAAATAAGCAGAATGCATTATAGCAAAAAATATGTTTTTTAAAAAAGCCCATTACCTCATTAGATGTTGACTCGGTACTTGTTAAAATACAAATTTTGATTTTTTTTTTAAGTAAGGTCTACACCCAACATGGGGCTTGAACTCAGAACCCCAAGATCATGAGTTGCATGCCCCACCAACTAAGCCAGCCAGGTGCCCCACAAATTTTGATTTTTTAATTATAACTTTACAAAAGTAATGGAGTTTTTTTCACATGATAAATAGACCACATAATTTTTGGGTTGTACTGAGAACAAAACTACAAAAGGATGCTTTCTATTTTCATGTTAATTCAACAGTATTAAAAATACTTTCAGTGGGGGCACCTGGGTGACTCAGTCGGTTAAACGTCGACTCTTGATTTCAGCTGAAGTCATGATCTCAGGGTCCTGGGATTGAGCCCCATGTCGGTCTCTGTGCTCAGCAGGGAGTCTGCTTGAGGATTTCTCTCCTTTTCCCTTGCCCGCCTCCCTCACTCTTGCTCTCTTTCAAATAAATAAATAAATAAATAAATCTTTTTTAAGAAACGCACTTTCAGTGGTTTTGTCAGTTCCAAAAACAGTTAAATATAAAATTCCAGTAAGAAATGTATAGAGGTTGACAAATAGCAAAATACATCTAGAATTGGCAAAACTTCCAAAAAATAAAAAAGGTATTGACTGAGTTACTTTCAAAGTTTTACTTCTCAAAGTCAAGAAAATAAGACAAGTCATGGATTGGAAGAAAATATTTACAAAGATTCATCAGATAAACCAAAATGTACAAAGAGCCCTTAAAAATCAACAATAAGAAAATGAACCACCAAAGTAAAAAATGGGCAAAATAACCTCACCAAAGATTATATACAGATAGCAAACAAACATACAAAAGATGCTTGACATCAATGTCATCTGGGAACTGCAAATTAAAATAACAATGCCTAGGGGCACCTGGGTGGCTCATCTGGTTAAGGGTCTGACTCTTGATTTTGGTTCATGTCATGATCTCAGGGTCCTGGGATGGAACCCCACGTCGGATTCCATGCTCAGCAGGGAGTCTGCTTGAAAATTCTCTCTCCTCTCTCCCTCTGCTCTTCCCACCACACACACACACACACACACACACATACACACACACACACATACACACTCTTTCTCTCTCCCAAATAAATAAATAAATCTTCAAAAAAATAAAATAAGAATGCCTAAATATCATTGAGATGAAGATAGAGCATCCACAGGAAGAATATTAAGAGCCAAATGACAGAGAAATATTTAATACAGCCCACACTAAGACATTTTGGAAAGAGCTTTACGCTTAAAGTTAGGCTATCATTCTAGAAATCTCACTTTTTCTTAGTCATAAAGAATATAGACATCTCACTTCTGATCATGTAGGATTGGCTTGAATCTGATCAACATTTCTTTTGAGAACTAGAAGATAAATAAAATGCAAAAAGCATCTGTTTCAAAGTATTGGAATGTCTAACAGGGTGTCAAGAGTCAGAGACCAAGACCTCAGGGAAGAGAAGTGCACTGAAATGAGCTTGATATTCTGTATTATTCTATGTTATCCTCAAGGCCTTTGTCTATTTGTAAGTGGTGCATGGCTAAGAGACTGAGAAGCCTAGCAGAAACTGATAGCTAAGAGGCTGAGAGCCATAGCTGAACCTCTGGCAGTTCATAGGTATATAGACACAAAACTTGAAATTCAGGGCTACCAAGGCAGCCAGGACTTGTTGGGCCAAGATCCCCAGAAGAGGCAAAATGCTTTAAGGTTAAGACTAACCTACTTCCTAAGTAGCACATGACAAGAATATAAAAAGATGAGCAAAAAGTAGTGACCATGAGGCTGAGAAGCCAAGCAGATCTGTAGTTCAAAATTGGAGCTCAGGGTCTGTCAAGAAAAGGTGACTGGTAATGACTTCTCTAGTTAGAGCTATGGAAGGTCATGGAAGCACTACACTCTAGAAGCAATATTGAACAAGAAATAGACCAGTCCTCACAACAATAGAAACACAATTTTGAAACAGCTCAATCCTAGATTGAATTAAGATGATTCGCCTTTGCCTACACAAAGCAAAAGTCATCCTTTTCTAGAGTAAGAAAACAGCAGCCAGAGTCTCAATTTTATTTCTAAAAATGTCAAATGACCAAAAAAAGAAGAAAAAGACCATAGAAACATATTCACGGGTGATCTATATATTGAAGTTATTAAATATGCTTTTATTTTAACTTTTTCTCATATCCATTCATTCATGCATTTATTCAACAAACATTTGCCTTTCTCTGGCTTTATTAAGATATAATTGAACTATGATAACTATGATAATTGTGTGAGTTTAAGTGTACAACAAGATGATTTGACATATGTATATCTTGTGAAATAATTATCACAAGAAGGCTAATTAACATATCCATCACCTCACGTACTTACCATTTTGTGTGTGTGGTAAGAACATTAATGGTCTACTGTCTTAGCAAATTTCAAGTATATAATACAGTGTCATTAATCAAATATAGTTAGCATACTGTACATTAGATGCCCAGAACTATTCATTTATAATTGGAAGTTTATACCCTTTGACCAAGATCTCTTCATTTCCCCAACCCGTAGCCTCTGGCAACCACCAACCTAGTCTCTGCTTCTATGAGCTTGGCTTTTCTAGATTCTACACATAAGTGAGATCATACAGTATTTGTCTTTTTTGGTCTGGTTCTACTTAGCATAATATCCTCAGGGGTCATCCATATTGTCACAAATAGCAGGCTTTCCTTCTTTTTTATGGCTGAATACTATTCCATTATATATATATTTTTTCTTTATCCATGCATTTGTTGATAAACACTTAGGTTGCTTCCATGTCTTAGCTGTTGTGAACAATGCTGCAATGAACATGAGGGTACACATATCTCTTAAAGGTAGTGATTTCATTCCTTTGAATACACACCTAGAAGTGGGACTGCTGGATAGATTAGCTCTATTTTTAATTTTTTAATGACTCCCCATACTGTCTTCTATAATGGCTGTACTTATTTACATACCCACCAACAGTGCACAAGGATTCCCTTTTCTCCACATCCCTGGCGACACTTGTGATCTCTTTAGACGTATATTTTATTTTTTTTATTTTATTTTTTTTAAAGATTTTATCTATTTATTCGACAGGATAGAGACAGCCAGCGAGAGAGGGAACACAAGCAGGGGGAGTGGGAGAGGAAGAAGCAGGCTCATAGTGGAGGAGCCTGATGTGGGGCTCGATCCCATAATGCCGGGATCACGCCCTGAGCCGAAGGCAGACGCTTAACCGCTGTGCCACCCAGGCGCCCCTAGACATATATTTTAAAACAACTTTGATTAATGTGTTCAAGTAAATAGATGGCAAAATGGAGAATTTCTCTAGAGAACTGGAATCTATAAAATAGAATCAAACATAAATGCTAAAATTGAAAAATATAATTATCAAACACACTAGGAACAGAAGAATCAATAAATTAGAATGGGGTCAATAGAAAATATTCTCACTGAAATACAAAGACAAAAAATAGAAAACACAGCATAAAATCATTAAAATCGTGTGGGAAATGGTAAGATCTAATATATGTTTAGAGTCACAAAAATAAAAGACAGAATGGAACAGCAGTATAATTTCATATGAAAACACAGTTAAACAGAAGTTGAAAAATTCGAAAAGCAATTCTAAAATTTGTATGGAACCAGAAAAGACTCTGAATAGCCAAAGTAATGTTGAAAAAGAAAATCAAAGCTGGTGCCATCACAATTCCAGACATCAAGCTGCATTACAAAGCTGTAATCATCAAGATAGAATGGTACTGGCACAAAAATAGACATACAGTTCAATGGAGCAAAACAGAAACCCAGAAATGAACCCACAACTGTACGGTCAATTAATCTTCAACAAAGCAGGAAAGAATATCCAATGGAAAAAAGATAGTCTCTTCAACAAATGGTGTTGGGAAAATTGGACAGCCTTGTGCAGAAGAATGAAAGTGGACCACTTTCTTATACCATACACAAAAATAGACTCAAAATGGATCAAAGACCTAACTGTGAGACAGGAATCCATCAGAATCCTAAAGCAGAACATAGGCAGCAATTTCTTTGATGTCGGCCACAGCAACTTCTTGCAAGACACGTTTCCAAAGGCAAGGGAAACAAAAGCAAAAATGAACTACTGGGACTTCATCAAGATAAAAGGCTTTTGCATAGCACAGGAAACAGTCGACAAAACCAAAAGACAACTAAAAGAATGGGAGAAGATATTTGCAAATGTCTTATCAGATAGAGGGCTAGTAACCAAGACCTATAAAGAACTTATCAAACTCAACATCCCAAAAATAAAAAATCTAAGCAAGAAATGGGCAGAAGACATGAAGAGATATTTCTCCAATGAAGACATACATGAAAAAAATGCTCCATATCACTTGGCATCAGGGAAATACAAATCAAAACCACAATGAGATACCACCTCACACCAGTCAGAATGGCTACAATTAACAACTCAGGAAACAACAGATGTTGGTGAGGATGTGAGAAAACGGGAACCCTCTTACACTGTTGGTGGGAATGCAAACTGGTGCAGCTACTCTGGAAAACAATATGGAGGTTTCTCAAAAAGTTAAAAATAAAACTACCCTACGACCCAGCAACTGCAGAACTAGGTATTTATCCAAAGGATACAAACATAGTGACTCAAAGGGGCACATTCACCCCAATGTTTATAGAAGCAATGTCCACAATAGCCAAAATATGGAAAGAGCCCAGATGTCCATCAACAGATGAATGGATAAAGAAGATGTGGTATCCATATATACAATGGAATTACTCAGCCAACAAAAAGAATGAAATCTTGCCATTTGCAACCACGTGGATGGAACTAGAGGGTATTATGCTAAGTGAAATAACTCAGAGAAAGACAAATACTATATGATTTCACTCATATGTGGAATTTAAGGGGAAAAAAGATGAACATAGGGGAAGGGAAGGAAAAATAAAATAAGACGAAAACAGAGAGGGAGGCAAACCATAAGAAACTCGTAACTATGGGGAACAAACTGAGGGTTGGTGGAGGAGAGGAGGGTGGAGGATTAGGTAACTGGGTGATGGGCATTACAGAGGGCACTTGATGTAATGAGCACTGGGTATTGTATGCAACTGAGGAATCACTAAATTCTGCCTCTGAAACTAACAATACACTACGTGAACTAAATTGAATTTAAATAAGAAATGTTTTTAAAAGGAAAATTCGAAAAGCAGAAAGGGTACATCATGGTGTTTTTAAATGTTTTCAAATATTTTTAAAAAGAAAAATTCGAAAAGCAGAAAGGGGACATCATGGTGATACAGATGTAGTAATTACAGGAAGTAGCTACTATCCTTAGGGCTAGGGGAACAAAGAGATGCATTTGGATGGCCAGCCACTAGAAGCCTGCAGGAGATTCTCTGTGAGCTGGGACTCAGACCCCTGAAGAGCACAGTGCCCATCTGTGCTGCTATCTCAGGAGTTCAAAGGAGGGACCCTGTGGAGCTGAGAAGGGGAACTTTCTTGCTGCCGTCATGTTTAAGAGGGCATAAGGGGACTAGTTCTGGGAGTGCTGAGAGAAAGCTGGAGAGTGGAACCCCAGCTATTACTGGGGTGCTAAGAGAAACAGCAAGTAGTCTCCTTTTAGTGCCAGAACCTAAGAGAAGTCTGTTGTCAAATATACTTCCCAGAACCTGCACATCACAAAGCATAATGGTGGGTTTGAGGATGAAGAGAGTCGCTTAATAACTATGAACCTCCAGCAGGATAAATACAAAAGAAACCACAGCTCACCACTTCATAATAAACTACTGAAAACCAAAGACAAAGAGAAAAATTTAAAAACAGAGACGAAAGACAAAAACCTCTGAAACGAATAATACACTATGTGAACTAAATTGAATTTAAATAAGAATTTTTTAAAAAAAAGGAAAATTCGAAAAGCGCCACCTTTAGGCACAGACAACTGTGGTCCTGGCCTGGACTTGTGCTTCGGGGTTTCATGTTTGGCTTCCTTCCCACCGGTCACTTTCTACAGGGTGAGGGTCCTGCAGTCTGGCTGATACGCCCACCCGCAGCCAGCACACTCTGGTTCTCGGGCTCCAAACCTCCGGCGCCTCGAATTTCCCGCCCACAGAGCCTCGGGTGCGCCTCCAGCCCGCACAGCCCTCTTTCCGCCCGAGCGCGCGCCCCCGGCCTGAGGGTGCCCGGAGCCTGCTGCTGCCGGCTGAATTCCTTAAACATGCAGACACCCTCTCTGTTCAGGAACGACCCAACGGTGGGGCAAGAAAGGGCCTTGGGTCAAGGGCCTCCATGTTTTGGTCTCAGAAAGACGTAGGGGCAAGACTGCCTTCGAAAGAACAGCCCGTAGACCGAAAACTTCCCAACAAATGTGACGGAAGCCTTAAGGCAATGGGCTGCTATTCTGGAAATGATGAAAGAAAATAAATGCAGACAAGAGTTCTACACCTCAAATGTACCTCAGAATGAAAGAGAATGTAGCTCAAAAACGGAGAGAGAACTCCACTGCCGCCTCGCTCCTTGCGCCCTGCGAGTTGGGCGGAGGGGAGGTCAGTGCGCAGGCGCGCAGGGGATGCCGGTCCCGCCTCGCGGTCGCAGGCGGTGTTGCGCCACGCGGTCGACTGTTCCCAGTCAGGTGGCGGGTGGCGTGAGGGGAGAAGACTGCGGGAAAGGCGTGAAGTTTAAAAGGCAGCCCTCCCCCGGGCCTCCAAGGGCGGGCGCCGCTTGGACGAAATGTCACTGCCTCTGGAACCTGGCTACGGGACAGCATGGCGGCGGCGGGCTGGGAGAAAAGCACCTTCTTCTTCGAGGTAGTGGAAAGGTTCTTCAGCCACGAGGCCAGCATCCTGGAGGACAAGCTGGTGGCACACGTCCAGAACGGGGAGAGTGAGGAGCAGAAGCGGAACTGGGTGCGTGGCATCCTGCGACTGGTCAAGCCCTGCAACCACTTGCTGAGCCTGAGCTTCCCCATCCCGCACGACGACAGTGCCAGGGAGCTCATCCGGGGCTCTGGGGCCCAGCACAGGCAGCACTGCACGTTCGCGTGACAGCAAAGATGTGAACGTGAAGTAAGTAAAAGTTTTGGCTTCTCTTGTGACATCTACATGTGCTGTGGTTGATGTGCCATTTGCGGGGGTGGGGGGGCTAATGCTGGTGTTAATACCAAGAACTACACCAGTAATGAATTGGAAAAGATCACGAGGGGGTTCACCGTAGAACTCACAAAAAAAAGGTTTTATTGGTCCCAGCGTTGATGTGCCTTCCGCAGACATGGGCGCATGCGAGCGAGAGATGTTCTAGATTGCTGACACCTATGCCAGCACCATAGGGCGTGTAAATTAATGCACATGCCTGCCATCCTGGTAAATCCATCAGTCTGGGTGGCATTCGCCCACATCTCTCTTCAACTGGCTGTAGTGTTTTGCATGGGATTGAAAACTTCCTTAACGAAGCGTCTTTCATGAACATTTTAGGAATGACACCAGGGTTTGGAGGTAAAATATTTGTTTTTTAGGGATTTGGCAATTTTGTAGTCTATATTTACATTGTAATTTTGCTAAATGTGTTGGTGTTGCTGAATCTAATGGGAGCATATGGAATTCAGATTCAGGATCAATCCTGAATTTCTCCAAGGCAAAGCCCTAGGAAAGAAGCATCCTGCAGGCAAACTGGCATACTCATCCCTATTGCCAATGAGAGCAGGTGACCAAATCTAGTGCACCCAGAATCAAAGCCAAGATTATTGCTGAAACTGCCGATGAACAGACAATTAGAGAAGCTGATAAGATTTTTCTGAGGAGGAACATTATGGTTATTCCTAATCTATACTTGAATGCTGAAGGAGTGACAGTAACTTACTTTGAGTGGCTAAAGAATATAAATCATGTCAGCTATGGCTGTTTGACCTTCAAGTATGAAAGAGATTCTAACCACCACTTTCTCATGTCTGTTCAAGATAGTTTAGAAAGAAAATTTAGAAAACACCATTGAACTTTTCCCATTGTATCCACAGCAGTGTTCCAAAACAGAATATCCAACAAAGACATTATGCTTTCTGGTTTAGCTTACCCTGTGGAATTTTCTGCCAGGCAAATCATGTACACAGCCACGAAGTATAACCTAGGATTGGACCTGAGAATAGCTGCCTATGTAAGCACCACTGAGAAAGTCCTTCAGAGTATACAGTGAAGCTGGTTTGACCTTCAAATAAATGGATCATAGCGGACCTCTTCACTATCCTCTTTACCTGTAACTTCCGCAAACTTATCACAAGTTAAATTTAACCACAGAAAGATTTTTCTCTTATGGACATCGTTCTCAATGAGTCCATCCAAATCAGCCACTTAAGATGAAAGAAATTAAGGGTGGGAGATCACATACACATTGGTGAGTGTGAAACTAAAAATTGCCTGTGCCACAGGGCCACTTAGGATATTTTGCCTTTAAATAAAAAGTCTTTTCTTCTAGCTTTGTGCTCCCTTGTTCCATAGCCTGTTCCCAACAAGTTAATTACCTTTTGTTTCAGCTGAGCCATCAGTCATTTCCATAATTTTGCTCTGGCCAAGTCTGAGATGGGACATGCTATAAATTTGATGCATTTAAGAAGTGGGTGTGTAGCATTTTCAGAAGCTACGTAGAATTGTCCTAAAATTAGTTATTATTATTTCGCATCAGCAAAATAACTCAATTTCACAGGTTGCAAACAAAAATAAAAGCTGTTTTTATATGCATTTTATTCTTTTAGAATGATAGAAATACATGTTCCTATAATAAAATTCCCTTTAATTATTTAACAAGCCTAACCTTGACTCAAGCAGTAAGTGCTTATAAACATAAATGAAAAAAATCTCATATTTTATGACATAAAATAGTATCATTTATAGCTCATTAGTTCTGTATTATTGTCCAGCAAAGATAAAAAGCCAGATGGATAATCGTTATCTTTGTAACTGCAGATGATGGAGGCTATTTTTATTGTGGCTATCTGAATTTGCTAAATATAATTATGACATGTAGTCCAAATAATGCAGTAACTTCCTTAGCATGTTAATTTTTCATTTCTTTAAAGATATATTATGCTGACTAATTGAACAATAATTCAAGTAGAGTAACCCAGGAAAAAATTGTCTGGTCTTGCTGTCTGGAGTCTGGCTGACAGCTTAAGCATTGCCAGTGTCTCCAGCCCTGCCTGATTCCATGTCCCTTGTCTTTTAGAGGCCTCAAATTCACACAAACTTAATTAGCAAAGTGAGGCTTAAAACATTGGATTGAATGTTTTCTTTGAGATTTTTTGGCCAGGACCTTTGAACAGTGGTATACCAATGAAATACTAGACATCAGGTTTGTAATGAATGAGCCTTTTTTTAAAAACAATAATACTCTTTCAGAAATTGCTAAGTACTTTGTAACTTCGTGACTTAAACTGGTAATAAAAACAGTTATTGAAAGTCTGCCTTTTCAGAAAAAAATTGAAAGGGAAATATTTTCAGACAAACAGCACCTAAGGACATTTAGCACCAGTATACTTTCACAAGAGAAATACTGAAAGGATTTCCTTACGTAGAGGGAATATGTTCCTAAATGGAAACATTGAACTAGAGGGATGAATTAAGAGCAACTGAAAGTTTGAACACATAAGTTTATTTTTTCTTTTTTTTATTTGTATCTTTTTTTAATTAAGTTCAATTAGCCAACATATAGTACATCATTAGTTTTTGATGTAGTGTTCAACGATTCATTAGTTGCATATAACACCCAGTGTTCATCACATGCCCTCCTTAATACCCATCATGTAAGTTTAAGTGAATATTTATATGTATAGTAACAGTAATGTCTTGAGGATTATACCTACACATACATATGGATATACATGTATATACACACACACATGTATATAATCAAAATACATGACAATAACTACACAAAAAGTTAGAGGGGGTAAAAAGTGTTAAAACTATGCTAAGATCCTTACATCGCTCAGTAAGTGGTAAAAGTACTAATTTATAGGATGCATGTGGTAATATCCAGAGTAATAGCTAAAATAAGAGTAAAAGATTGCCTAATAAAAAGGAAAGAATGAAGGGGTTAAAAAAAAGTTAATCCAAAAGAAGGCAAGAAAGGAGAGAAAAAGGAACAGAGCAGGTGTGACAGTGGTGAGGTGGGAAGTTAAATCCAACTACATCAGTAGTTATGTTAAATGTAAGCAGACTAAATTCTTTGACCAAGAGTTTATCAACTAAATGCTCCTTAAAAGAATTATACCTTACATATCAGGTACAGAAAGGTTGACAATAAAAGGATGGGAAATGTTGCATCTTATAAATGATTAAAAAAAAAAAAAGGAAGCTTATAAAGTGCCAATAGGAACCTTGTAAGCACCTCTCCTTTGTCCATTCCCATAGAGAGATGTTAGAGTCGAGGAGATAAACCATCATAAAATTACCGTAGGGTGGCACTTATAATCAATTCTAGTTTGGCTGCATAAGGCAAGTTCAATACTCAACCCAGAGGTGCCTTAGGAATAAATACAGTCTAATTCAAAAGAATAGAGGTAGTATTTTGAGAAGCTACTTTCCTTTAGCTCAAACATGCAAATGTAGTCCCAGGCCTGGGATACCAGAGCTGATAACAAGAACCACACCACAACAAAAACCTCCAATGTCCAGAAATCTCTTTAAAGTGGTTGTACACTGGGGCTCAGTCAATTAAGTGTCTGCCTTCAGCTCAGGTCATGATTTCTGAGTCCCGGGATTGAGCCCCAGACATGCTATCTGCTCAGCAGGGAGTCCGCTTCTTCCTCTGCCTCTGCCCCTCCTCTTGCTGCTGCTCTCTTGCTCACCCTCTCTCTCAAATAAAGAAATAAAATCTTTTTTTTTTTTAAAGATTTTATTTATTTATGTGACAGAGAGACAGCCAGCAAGAGAGGGAACACAGCAGGGGAGAGGGAGAGGAAGAAGCAGGCTTCCAGCCGAGGAGCCCAATGTGGGACTCTATCCCGGAACGCCGGGATCACGCCCTGAGCCGAAGGCAGATGCTTAACGACTGCGCTACCCAGGCGCCCCATATAAATAAAATCTTAAAAATAAAAGGAGGAGGTTCCACATTTACCACTCTTCATTTTCTTGTGAGGCACGCGTTCACCCAATGGAGCTAGGACCTAAGCCCTTCATGATCTTACCATGTCTTTAATAAAAATAATTAAATTTCCCATTCTAATTTTTCAATTAGGTCACTGCTCCATAGGTTTTAAGGGTTCTTTTGACCCATTTTTGTAATGTGTTTTGAAATGTGTTCCTTGATCCAATAAGATGTTGGTTATGGCTCCAAATTGACATAAAATGCCTATTTCCCAGACCTTGATGGTGTTTTAGCTGCTGTATAAGAGTAAGTATAAGTGTCGTTTCTGTAAAGTCCTTTTGAATCCCTCAGAGATATTAGCCATTACCCTGTGTCAATCACTTGTCAGCTTTGGGTCAGTCTTTGTTCTTGGCGATTTTCCCAAGGCCAGTTTCAGGTAGTTTTTCTCTTGTTAACATTCAGGAAATTACATTTGTAACTTCCACGTTAGTGACTGGTGGATGGCAGTGGAATATGTTTTCGGTAAATTCATTGTTGTATGACTTGGACACTACCGTGCCTGCTCATTTCATGTATCCAAGTGGCTACCTACAGGCAGTGGACCAAGGCATCATCTTGCCATGCTGATTCTCCTCTGAGACAGTAAGTGGGTTCTTTTGGTGAGCATCCATATGATCTACTTTAATTTTCTTTCTAAAATTCCACAGACCAGCACGCCTGGGTGGGGCAGTCAGTTAAGTGTCCGACTTGGTTTGGGTTCGGGTTGTGATCTCAGGGTCATGAGGTTGAGTCCCTGTTGGTCTCCATGCTCATTGGAGAGTCTGCTTGGGATTCTCTTTCTCCCTCTGCCCCTCCCCACCCCCACTCGCTCTTTCTCGCTCTCTCTAGAATAAATACATAAATCTTTCAAAATAATAATAAAATAAAATTCCACAGGCCTTCCACAGTTGTGTTCCTCACATACAGTAGTCTTTAATTGTTCATTCATTAAATATTTATCATCTATACCCTTGGGCCATTGGCTCTAGACTAAGAATTTGTGATACCCACACTTTTTTTATATAGCATTTTATAACAGTTAGGACTGTTCTAGAGCAAGATTTAGTTCTTTTTGTATTGCTCTATGCACTGCTTTCAGTACAGCCCATTGTGCAAAATTACTTGTGCCTTTTCTTTTTTTAAAATTTAATTCCAATATAGTTAACATACAGCGTTATATTAGTTTCAGGTGTGCAATATAGTGATTCAATAATTCTATACACTACTCAGTGCTCATCATGATAAGTGTACTCTAATTCCCCTTCACCTATTTCACCCATCCCCCCACCCACCTGCCCTCTGGTAACCATCAGTTTCTTTATAGTTAAGAGTCTGATTCTTGGAGTGCCTGGGTGGCTCAGTCATTAAGCATCCAACTCTTGATTTCAGCTCAGGTCATGATCTCAGGGTCCTGAGATCGAGCCCCACAACAGGCTCCTTACTTAGCAGGGAGTCTCCTAGAGATTCTGTCCCTCTCTCTCTGTCCCCCATCCCCCCATGCTTGCTCTCTCTCTCTCAAATAAATAAATAAATCTTTTAAAAGAAGAGTGATTCTTGGTTTGTTTCTCTCTCTTCTTTTTCCTTTGCTCATTTGTTTTGTTTCTTGAATTCCACGTATGAGTAAGATCATATGGTATTTGTCTATCTCTGACTGACTTACTTTACTTAGCTTTATATTCTCTAGCTCCATCCATGTTGTTGCAAATGGCAAGAATTCATTCTTTTTGTGGCTGAATAATCCATTTTATGTATATATATATATATATATATACACATACATATATA
>NW_024425119.1:38971859-39031584 GCF_017311325.1 Ursus maritimus
ATTCCATTATATATCCACTATATATATATATATATACATATGTGTATATATATATATATCACATCTTCTTTGTCCATTCATCTGTCATTGGACACTTGGGCTGCTTCCGCAGTTTGGCTATTGTAAATAATGCTGCAATAAACATAAGGGTGCATGTATTCATTTGAATTAGTGGTTTTGTATTTTGGGGGTAAATACCCAGTAGTATGATTACTGGATTGTAGGGCATGTCCACTCCCACCACTTATATTCATACATTCAGCATAGCACTGGAAGGTCTAACCACAGTGATCAGACAACAAAAAGAAATAAAAGGCATCCAAACTGGTAAAGAGGTAAAACTTTTGCTATTTGCAGATGACATGATACTATATATAGAAAACCCCAAAGACCCCACCAAAAAATAATAGAATTGATAAATGAATTCAGTAAAGTCACAGGATACAATATCAACATACAGAAATCTGTTGCATTCCTATACACTAATAATGTAGCAGCAGAAAGAGAAATTAACAAATTAAGAAAACAATTCCGTTTACAAGGTACTTTAGTACCTAGGAATAAACTTAACCAAAGAGGTAAAAGACCTGTACTCTGAAAACTGTAAAACACTAATGAAAGAAATTGAATACTACACAAAGAAATGGAAAGACATTCTGTGCTCATGGATTGGGGTCTAAATATCGTTAAAGTGTCTGTGCCTTTGCCTTTCTCAAGTAGGGATTTACGGTCTGCTGGGCAAATAGCAGCAGACTTCCATATGAAGTGTCCTTTTTCAGTACAGGGGCTCCCACTGGTGGAGCAAAAAGCCTATTACACTTCAGAGAGTCATAAAATTCAGACCACTCACCAATAGGAGAAAGTGTTCTATCATTGATCCTAGAAGTGGAGAGACACTACCTGCTCATGAATATGCTGCACTTACTACATTTCAGCATATTCCGAAGTATAACATTTACGTTTTACCAAAGGACTTTGTTGTACAGCTCTTTCTTTATTTGAATGTCTTTTTGACATCACTCATATCAAAATACATATCTTGGTAATTGTTTGTCCTTCAGCCATATGGGCTGTTTCCACCAGAGCTTAACAGTGTACTAGTAATTGTGTCTCAAATGGTTTGTACTTAGTCATAGCATAGTTTTCTGAATCTGAATACCAGTAGTGCCTTTTGGTGTCAGAATTGGACTTTTGCTAATAACTCCAGGCTATCTGAGTTTTTGTAGTATACACATCTAAAATCATTGGTCCATTAGGATTATATTGTCCCAGAGGTGCAGCTTGTGCTCTTACCCTTTGCATATCCTCAAAGACTTCCTTTGTTCCAGTTCATTTGAATTGAGTGGGTTTTTTTTCCTAATCACTCCCTATTAGAGAGGACAGGATACCCAAATGCAGTATATGTGTCTACCAGAATCTGTTAACTCCGCAAGACCTTGTGCTCTTTTCTCATTAGTGGGACCCAGATGGGATAGTAATTTGTTCTTTACTTTTTGTGAAATGTCCCTAGAGGCCTCAACTTGGATATTCTGAGATATTTGACTGATTGGCCTTGGCCCTAAATCAGCCATATAAATGCCCTTGGCTTCCTCTTCCAAAGAGGAAATTATCATATTATCAATGTAATGAATCAACTGATTTTGAAAGTGGTCATATCTAAATCTCATCCTATCAGGTTGTGTCAGTATGCCAGAGCATTCAGGTACCCTTATAGGAGGACAGTAATTGCATAATGGAGTCCATCTCTCATGAAGATGAACTGTACTTGACCTCCTTTCCAGAATGAGATACAAAAGCTAAGTCACCTTTAGCAAACCAGTCACCTTCAACCTGCTTAATTCTTGAAATGTTTTCCTCATGTCTGGCATAGCAAAGCTATTGATGGAAGTACTTTTAAAATTCAGTAGTCAATGGTCACCTGTGCAATGTTTTTCATAAGTCATATATGAATATTATAGAGAAAATTAGAGGAGACTTTCACTGTTTATTCTGCTCTCTTAATAAGGGCTGAGGTTCACTATCCCCTAGTACTCAGATACTGCTTAGTAATTACTATAGAAGAGAGTGTATACAATGCTAATGGATCCCATTTAGCATGTAATTAGAACCAGGCAAAGGGTGAATTTAACCAACATTTGTTTACAAGCTGGTAATGGCAATGCTCTCTATTCATGCATCACCTGTCTTCTGTATATATATTTGGGACAATTTGATACCTCAGCTGGGTATCCCTCACTTTCTCAATTATCTACACTTTTACTCAATCTTGGTACCTTCTGCCACAGAATCAGCATACCACCCCCAAGTTTTACTTTTATTGTTTTTTTAAAGATTTTATTTATTTTTTTGAGAAAGAGAGGGCATGAGCAGGGGGAGGGGCAGAAGGACAAACAGATACCCCGCTCAGCGGAGAGCCCGATCCCAGGACCCTGAGATCATGACCTGTGCCTAAGGCACTGAACCACCCCACCCAGGTGCCCCCTAACCATACTTTACATACTTGATTATCAAGGGACAGTTCTATCACTGCAGAAAGTTCTATCTGACGTGCTATACATGATCTGACAGGAGAGGGGAATTCAGTACTTCACAAATGAGAAACACAACAGCAGTAGAGCTGAAAGGTCTCACATTTATTACTGAACCAATCTACTGGTGCAGAGGCCTAGGAACAGAGAAAAATCATCTCCCTGATAAAACGTGGCTCCTGGCCAGGTAGGAAGGATGTTTACAGAGTGATAGGAGAGAATACATGATCTTTACGCAGCTTAATTAAATATGAATGCCAGTTAGGTATTTCATCTCATGATGTGTGATGCCTTATAGACCCAGCTTGGTTCTTCTCCAGTGCCTCCTCTTGGAGTTGTACCTGATTTTATTACCAGTTTTCATCCAAATCCATTGGGGAATGGGATGGTTCTGCTTTTGTTTCTTGGCCAGGAATCGCTTGATTCTGAAAGTCTTGTGAGAGGACATGGCGAGAACCAGCCAGCCACACACAGCAGGATGGTGGCAAAAAAGAGAAAGCCAAAGTTTTACTTTTAGCCCCTTAATGTTGCTTTCATAATAAAGAGCTCTCCAACAAGATCTAACAATTATAAATATTTATGCCCTTAATTTGGGAGCAGTCAAATATGTAAATCAATTAATAACAAACTTAAAGACTCATTAAGAATAATACAGTAATAGTAGGGGACTTTAACACCCCACTTACAGTAATGGACAGGTCATCTAAGCAGGTCAACAAGGAAACAAGGGCTTTGAATGACACACTGGACCAGATGGATTTCACAGATGTATTCAGAGCATTTCATCCTAAAGCAGCAAAAAAACACATTCTCTTTGAGTGCATATGGAACATTCTCCAGAATAGATCACAAATCAGGGCTCAACAAGTACAAAAAGAGTGAGAAGATACCATGCATCTTTTCAGACCACCATGCTATAGGCACTTGATGTCAACCATAAAAAAAACTTTGTAAGGATCACAAATACATGGAAGTTAAAGAACGTCTTACTAAAGATTGAATGGGTCAACCAGGAAATTAAAGAATTAAAACAATTCATGGAAACAAATGAAAATGAAAACACAACTGTTTAAAACCTTTGAGATGCAGCAAAGGTAGTCCTAACAGGGAAGTATGTAGCAATACAAGCCTTTCTCAAGAAACTAGAAAAGTCTCAAATAAGCAAGCTAACCGTACACCTAAAGGAGCTGGAGAAAGAACAAATAAAGCCTAAACCAAACATGAGAAATAATAAAGATTAGAGCAGAAATCAATGAAATAGAAACCAAAAGAACAGTAGAACAGATCAGTGAAACTAGAAGCTGGTTCTTCCAGTCAAAAAAACTAAGAGGCAGCCCACGGAATGGGAGAATATATTTGCAAATGATACTACAGATAAAAGGCTGGTATCCAAGAACTACAAAGAACTTCTCAAACTCAATACAGGAGAAACAAATAAACAAATTATAAAATGGACAGAAGATATGAACAGACACTTCTCCAATGAAGACATACAAATGGCTAACAGACACATGAAAAAATGTTCAAAATCATTAGCCAACAGGGAAATTCAAATCAAAACCACACTAAGATACCACCTTACGCCAGTTAGAATGGCAAAAATTGACAAGGCAAGAAACAACAATTGTTGGAGAGGATGTGGAGTAAGGGGATCCCTCCTACATTGTTGGTGGGAATGCAAGTTGGTACAGCCCGTCTGGAAAACAGTGTGGAGGTCCCTTAAAAAGTTAAAAATTGAGCTACCCTGTGATCCAGCCATTGCACTACTGGGTATTTACCCCAGAGATACAGACGTAGTGAAGAGAAGGGCCATATGCACCCCAATGTTCACAGCAGCATTGTCCACAATAGCTAAATCGTGGAAGGAACCGAAATGCCCTTCAAAAGATGACTGGATTAAGAAGGTGTGGTCCATATATACAATGGACTATTACTCAGCTATCAGAAAGAACGAGTTCTCAACATTTGCTGCAACATGGACGGCACTGGAGGAGATAATGCTAAGTGAAATAAGTGAAGCCGAGAAAGACAATTATCATATGATTTCTCTCATCTATGGAACATAAGAACTAGGAAGATGGGTAGGGCAAGAAAGGGATAAAGAAAGGGGGGGTAATCAGAAGGGGGAATGAAGCATGAGAGACTATGGACTCTGAGAAACAAACCATGGGCTACAGAGGGAAGGGGGGTGGGGGGATTGGATAGGATGGTGATGGGTAGTAAGGAGGGCACGTATTGCATGGTGCACTGGGTGTTATACGCAACTAATGAATCATCGAACTTTACATAAAAAACCAGGGATGTACTGTATGGTGACTAACATAATATAAAAAAAAAAATAAGAAGAAGCTGGTTCTTTGAAAGAATTAGTAAAATTGATACACCCCTGGGCAGACTTACCCAAAAGGAAAGAGAGAGGACCCACATTAATAAAATCATGAATGAAAGAGGGGAGATCATGACCAACACTAAGGAAATACAATCTTAAGAACATATTATGAGCAACTATATGCCAGCAAATTAGGCAATCTGGAAGAAATGGATGCATTTCCTAGAAATTTATAAACTATCAAAACTGAAACAGGAAGAAATAGAAAACCTGAACAGACCCATAACCAGCATGGGAAATTGAAGCAGTAATAAAAAATCTCCCAACAGGAGTAGGGGACCCCTTTTTCAGCCGGTCCCCTGAGTCGAGCTGGATAGGTACCAGACCAGCCTAAATAACCACGGAATCAGCCTGAGACGCAGGATGATGCATCTGGAACTCTACAAATGAACATCTCCAGCGCTGAGTATTGAGGTACGAAGAGGGGAGCTGTAAACCGTGCACAGATATCGGAAGATAAACGGAAGGGGGAGGGAGCCGCCGCGTTTGGGCTCCGGGAAGCGGCAGCCACCTGCACGGGGGAGCGGGCGGACTCACAGAGGGCACCCGCGAGAGAGCGGACTGAGACCGGTGAGCCGTGAACACGCGCCACCAGGCATCTCCCGGAACACCGGAATCCCGGTGTGCTCACGGGATCCAGACTGAGACCGGGAGCTCCTGGGCCTGCGGCGGCCTGGCGGCTGGCGGGCCACCTGCACGGGGAGCGGGTGGACTCGCAGTCGGCACCCAGAGAGCAGACTGAGACCCTGAACGGTGCGCGCGCCATCAGGCTTCTCCGAACACTCCGAATCGAGGTGTGCTCACCGGGCATAGACTGAGACCGGAGACCCGGAGCGTGCGGGGTGGCCGGTGGCTGGCGGCATTAGAAACACAAAGGACAGAGACGCGCCGGCCCTGGAAGTGAGAAGGGACGCCGGGTGTGGGGCGCACATCCCGGGACGCTGCAGGGTTGAGCAGCACCAACAGAAACAGAGTTAAAGTGGCCAGAACATTAGTAGAGAACGGGCCGCAATCCTTCTGTTCCGTGACAGAGGCTGAAATTTGGCCGCTGCTGCTCTGACTCTCAGAAGAGGCACAGCAAACCGCCAGGGAAAGCCGCCAGAGAACAAAAGCCTGGAAATACCGGCTCAGAGAGTGCCCATCCCCATCCTCCCTCGCAGGGGACACGGAGACTCTACCCAAACAGGGTTGCCTGAGTATTGGCGCGGCAGGCCCCTCCCCCAGAACACAGAAGGCAGGCTGAAAAATCAAGAAGCCCACAACCCGGGCGCCTGGGTGGCGCAGTCATTGAGCGCCTGCCTTCGGCTTAGGGCGTGATCCCGGCGTTCCGGAAAGGAGTCCCTCATCGGGCTCCTCCGCTGGGAGCCTGCTTCTTCCTCTCCCACTCCCCTGCTTCTGTTCCCTCTCTCGCTGGTTGGCTGCCACATAAATAAATAAATAAAATCTTTAAAGAAGAAGCCCACATCCCTAAGATCCCTATAAAACAAGGGGCACGGCCTGGGACCCAGTCAATAATTTGGGCTCTGGAAACCCCGCAACCTCTCTTCATCAGAATGACAAGAAGGAGAAGCCCCCCCCAGCAAAGAAAAGACAGTGATTCTGTGGCCTCTGCCACAGAAATAATGGATATGGATGTAACCAAATTATCAGAAATGGAATTCAGAGTAACGATGGTCAAAATGATGAGTAGAATTGAAAAAACTATTAACGAAAAGGTTACTGAGAATATAGAATCCCTAAGGACAGAAATGAGAGCGAATCTGACAGAAATTAAAAATTCTATGAGCCAAATGCAGGCAAAACTAGAGGCTCTGACGGCCAGGGTCGCAGAAGCAGAGGAACGGGTTAGTGAATTGGAGGATGGGTTAATAGAGGAAAAAATGAAAATAGAAGATGGTCTTAAAAAAATCCACGCCCACGAATGTAGGTTACGGGAGATTACTGACTCAATGAAACGATCCAATGTTAGAATCATCGGCATCCCCGAGGGGGTGGAGAAAAACAGAGGTCTAGAAGAGATATTTGAACAAATTGTAGCTGAAAACTTCCCTAATCTAGCAAGGGAAACAAACATTCGTGTCCAAGAGGCAGAGAGGACCCCTCCCAAGCTCAACCACGACAAACCTACGCCACGTCACGTCATAGTGCAATTCGCAAATATTAGATGCAAGGATACAGTATTGAAAGCGGCCAGGGCAAAGAAATTTCTCACGTACCAAGGCAAAAGCATCAGAATTACGTCAGACCTGTCTACACAGACCTGGAATGAGAGAAAGGGTTGGGGGAGCATATTTAAAGCTCTTTCAGAGAAAAACATGCAGCCAAGGATCCTTTATCCAGCAAGGCTGTCATTCAGAATTGATGGAGAAATAAAGACATTTCAGAATCGCCAGTCACTAACCAATTTTGTAACCACGAAACCAGCCCTACAGGAGATATTACGGGGGGTTCTATAAAAGTAAAAAGGCCCCAAGAGTGATACAGAACAGAAAGTCACAGCCAATACAAACAAAGACTTTACTGGCAACATGGCAACATTAAAATCATATCTCTCAGTAATCAGTCTTAATGTAAATGGTTTGAACCATCCCATAAAACGCCACAGGGTTGCAGATTGGATAAAAAGAAATGACCCATCCATTTGCTGTCTACAAGAGACTCATTTCGAACCCAAAGATGCATTCAGACTGAGAGTAAGGGGATGGAGTACCATCTTTCACGCAAATGGACCTCAAAAGAAAGCTGGGGTAGCAATTCTCATATCAGATAAATTGGATTTTAAACTACAGACTATAGTTAGAGATGCAGAAGGGCACTATATTATTCTTAAGGGAAGTATTCAACAAGTGGATATGACAATTATAAATATATATGCCCCCAACAGGGGAGCAGCAAGATACACAAGCCAACTCTTAACCAGAATAAAGAGACATATAAATAAAAATACATTAATAGTAGGGGACCTCAACACTCCACTCTCAGAAATAGACAGAACACCCTGGCAAAAACTAAGCAAAGAATCAAAGGCTTTGAATGCCATACTCGACGAGTTGGACCTCATAGATATATATAGAACACTACACCCCAGAACCAAAGAATACTCATTCTATTCTAATGCCCATGGAACATTCTCAAGAATAGACCATGTTCTGGGACACAAAACAGGTCTCAACCGATACCAAAAGATTGAAATTATCCCCTGCATATTCTCAGACCACAACGCTCTGAAATTGGAACTCAACCACAAGGAAAAATTTGGAAGAAACTCAAACACTTGGAGACTAAGAACCATCCTGCTCAGGAATGACTCGATAAACCAGGAAATCAAAAATCAAATTAAACAATTTATGGAGACCAATGAGAATGAAAATACAACAGTCCAAAACCTATGGGATACTGCAAAGGCAGTCCTAAGGGGGAAATACATAGCCATCCAAGCCTCACTCAAAAGAATAGAAAAATCTAAAATGCAGTTTTTATATTCTCACCTCAAGAAGCTGGAACAGCAACAGAGGGACAGGCCTAATCCACGCACGAGGAAGCAGTTGACCAAAATTAGAGCTGAAATCAATCAAGCAGAAACCAGAAGTACAGTAGAGCAGATCAACAGGACTAGAAGCTGGTTCTTTGAGAGAATCAATAAAATTGACAGACCACTGGCAAGACTTATCCAAAAGAAAAGAGAAAGGACCCAGATTATTAAAATTATGAATGAAAAAGGAGAGGTCACGACGAACACCATTGAAATTGGAAGGATTATTAGAAATTTTTATCAACAGCTATATGCCAATAAACTAAGCAATCTGGAAGAGATGGAATCCTTCCTGGAAACCTATAAACTACCAAGATTGAAACCGGAAGAAATTGATTCCTTAAACAGGCCAATTAATTATGAAGAAATTGAGTCAGTGATAAACAACCTTCCAAATAACAAAACTCCAGGCCCGGACGGTTTTCCTGGGGAATTCTACCAAACATTCAAAGAAGAAATAATACCTATTCTCCTAAAGCTATTTCAAAAAATAGAAACAGAAGGAAAGCTACCAAACTCATTCTATGAGGCCAATATTACCTTGATCCCCAAACCAGGCAAAGACCCCCTCAAAAAGGAGAATTACAGACCGATTTCCCTAATGAATATGGACGCCAAAATCCTCAACAAGATACTTGCTAATAGAATCCAACAGTACATTAAAAGGATTATCCATCACGATCAAGTGGGATTCATACCTGGGATGCAAGCGTGGTTCAATATTCGCAAATCAATCAGCGTGATACATCATATCAACAAGAAAAGACTCAGGAACCATATGATCCTCTCAATCGATGCCGAAAAAGCATTTGACAAAATACAGCATCCTTTCCTGATTAAAACCCTTCAGAGTGTAGGAATAGAAGGTACATTTCTCAATCTCATAAAAGCCATCTATGAAAAGCCTACTGCAAATATTATTCTCAATGGGGAAAAGCTGGAAGCCTTTCCCTTAAGATCAGGAACACGACAAGGATGCCCACTCTCGCCACTATTATTCAACATAGTACTAGAAGTCCTTGCAACAGCAATCAGACGACAAAAAGGGATCAAAGGTATTCAAATTGGCAAAGAAGAAGTCAAAATGTCTCTCTTTGCAGATGACATGATACTCTATATGGAAAACCCAAAAGAAGCCACTCCCAAACTATTAGAAGTTATAGAGCAATTCAGTAACGTGGCAGGATACAAAATAAATGCTCAGAAATCAGTTGCATTTCTATACACGAATAACGAGACCGAAGAAAGAGAAATTAGGGAATCCATCCCATTTACAATAGCACCAAAAACCATACGTTACCTTGGAATTAACTTAACCAGAGACGTAAAGGACCTATATTCTAGAAACTATAAATCACTCTTGAAAGACATTGAGGAAGACATAAAAAGATGGAAAGATATTCCATGCTCATGAATCGGAAGAATTAACATAGTTAAAATGTCCATGCTACCCAGAGCAATCTACACTTTCAATGCTATCCCGATCAAAATACCAAGGACATTTTTCAAAGAACTGGAACAAACAGTCCTTAAATTTGTATGGAAACAGAAAAGGCCCCGAATCTCCAAGGAACTGTTGAAAAGGAAAAACAAAGCTGGGGGCATCACAATGCCGGATTTCGAGCTGTACTACAAAGCTGTGATCACAAAGACAGCATGGTACTGGCACAAAAACAGACACATAGACCAATGGAACAGAATAGAGAGCCCAGAAATGGACCCTCGGCTCTTTGGGCAACTAATATTTGATAAAGCAGGAAAAAACATCCGGTGGGAAAAAGACAGTCTCTTCAATAAATGGTGCTGGGAAAATTGGACAGCTACATGCAAGAGAATGAAACTTGACCACTATCTCACACCATACACAAAAATAAACTCCAAATGGATGAAAGACCTCGATGTGAGACAGGAATCCATCAAAATTCTAGAGGAGAACATAGGCAGCAACCTCTACGACATCGGCCAAAGCAACCTTTTTCATGACACATCCCCAAAGGCAAGAGAAACAAAAGATAAAATGAATTTATGGGACTTCATCAAGATTAAAAGTTTCTGCACAGCCAAGGAAACAGTCAGAAAAACTAAGAGGCAGCCCACGGAATGGGAGAATATATTTGCAAATGACACTACAGATAAAGGACTGGTATCCAAGATCTACAAAGAACTTCTCAAACTCAATACACGAGAAACAAATAAACAAATCAAAAAATGGGCAGAAGATATGAACAGACACTTTTCCAATGAAGACATACAAATGGCTAACAGACACATGAAAAAATGTTCAAAATCATTAGCCATCAAGGAAATTCAAATCAAAACCACACTGAGATACCACCTTACGCCAGTTAGAATGGCAAAAATAGACAAGGCAAGAAACAACAATTGTTGGAGAGGATGTGGAGAAAGGGGATCCCTCCTACATTGTTGGTGGGAATGCAAGTTGGTACAGCCACTCTGGAAAACAGTGTGGAGGTCCCTTAAAAAGTTAAAAATTGAGCTACCCTATGACCCAGCCATTGCACTACTGGGTGTTTACCTCAAAGATACAGACGTAGTGAAGAGAAGGGCTATATACTAATGTTCATAGCAATGTCACAATAGCTAAATCGTGGAAGGAGCGAGAGATGCCCTTCAACAGATGACTGGATTAAGAAGTTGTGGTCCATATATACAATGGAATATTACTCAGCAATCAGAAAGAACGAGTTCTCAACATTTGCTACAACATGGCGGCACTGGAGGAGATAATGCTTAGTGAAATAAGTCAACAGAGAAAGACAACTATCATATGATTTCTCTCATCTATGGAACATAAGAAATAGGAAGATTGGTAGGGAAAGAAAGGGATAAAGAAAGGGTGGGTAATCAGAAGGGGGAATGAAACATGAGAGACTATGGACTATGAGAAACAAACTGAGGGCTACAGAGGGGAGGGGGGTGGGGGAATGGGATAGACCGGTGATGGGTAGTAAGGAGGGCACATATTGCATGGTGCACTGGGTGTTATACACAACTAATGAATCATCGAGCCTTACATCGAAAACCGGGGATGTACTATATGGTGACTAACATAATATAATAAAAAATCATTATTAAAAAAAAAAAATCTCCCAACAAACAGGAGTCCAAGGCCAGATGGCTTCCCAGAGGAATTCTATCAAACATTTAAAGAAGAACTAATATCTATTTTTCTGAAGCTGTTTCAAAAAATATAAATAGAAGGAAAACTTCCAAACTCATACTATGAGACCAACATTACCTTGCTCCCAAACTAGACAAAGACCCTATCAAAAAGGAGAATTACCGACCATTATCCCTGATGGACATGGATGCAAAAATTCTCACTGAGATACTAGCCAATAGGATCCAACTGTACATTAAAAGGATTATTCACTACGACCAAGTGGGATTTATTCCTGGACTGCAAGAGTGGTTCAACATTCACAAATTAATCAATGTGCTACATCACATTAATAAAAGAAAGGACAAGGGCTATATGATCCTCTCAACTGATACAGAAAAAGCATTTGACAAAATACAGCATCCTTTCTTGATTAAAACTCTCCACAGTGTTGGAATAGGGGGAACATACCTCAGTATCATAAAAGCCATATACGAGAAGCCCACAGCAAATATCATTCTCAATGGGGAAAAACTGAGAGCTTTTCCCCTAAGGTCAGGAACACGACAGGGATGCCTACTCTCACCCCTGTTGTTCAACATAGTACTAGAAGTCCTAACCTCAGCAACCAGACAACAAAAAGAAATAAAAGCATTCAAATTGGCAAAGAAGAAGTCAAGCTCTCACTCTTCACAGATGACATGATACTTTATGTGGAAAACCCAAAAGACTCCACCCCAAAATTGCTAGAACTCATACAGCAATTCAACAACATGGCAGGATACAAAATCAAAGCACAGAAATTAGTTGCATTTCTATACACTAACAATGTGACTGAAGAAAGAGAAATTAAGGAATTGATCCCATTGACAATAGCACCCCAAACCATAAGATTCCTAGGAGTAAACCTAACCAAAGAAGTAGAGGATCTATACTCTAGAAACTACAGAACACTTATGAAAGAAATTGAGGAAGACACAAAGAAATGGAAAAACATTCTGTGTGCATGGATTGGAAGAATAAATATTTGTAAAATGTCTATGCTACCCAAAGTAATCAACACATTCAATGCAATCCCTATCAAAATACCATTGACATTTTTCACAAAGCTGAAACAGATAGTCCTAAAATTTGTATGGAACCAGAAAAGACCATGAATAGCCAGAGGAATGTTGAAAAAGAAAAATGTTATTTATAAATTGTGTAATGTGAAATATCCTATCAGTAAAAATTTATAATAAAAATAAGAAAAAGAAAACCAAAGCTGATAGCATCAAATTCTGGATTTCAAGCTGTATTACAGAGCTGTTATCATCGAGACATTATGGTACTGGCATAAAAACAGACACACAGATCAATGGGACACAATAGAGAACCCAGAAATGGACCCTCAACTCTATGGTCAACTAATCTTCGACAAAGCAGGAAAGAATACCCAATGGAAAAAGGACAGTCTCTTCAACAAATGGTGTTGGGAAAATTGGACAGCCACGTGTAGAAGAATGAAACTGGGCCATTTCCTTACACCATACACAAAAATAGACTCAAAGTGGATGAAAGACCTAAATGTGAGACCGGAATTCATCAAAATCCTAGAGGAGAACACCGGCAGCAACCTCTTCAACCTTGGCCACAGCAACTTCTTGCTAGACAGGTCTCTAAAGGCAAGGGAAACAAAAGCAAAACTGAACTTTTGGGACTTCATCAAGATCAATAGCTTCTGCACAGCAAAGGAAACAGTCAACAAAACTAAAAGCCAACCTACAGAATGGGAGAAGATATTTGCAAATGACATATCAGATAAAGGGCTAGTATCCAAGATCTATAAAAAACTTATCAAACTCAACACCCAAAGGCAAAGAATCCAGCAAGAAATGGACAGAAGACATGAACAGACATTTCTCCAAAGAAGACATACGAATGGCTAACAGACACATGAGAAAATACTCAACATCACTCGGCATCAGGGAAATACAATTCAAAACCATGCTGAGATACGACTTCACACCAGTCAGAATGGCTAAAATTAACAAGACAGGAAACAACAAATGTTGGCAAGGTTGCAGAGAAAGGGGAACCCTCTTACACTGTTGGTGGGAATGCAAGCTGGTATAACCACTCTGGGAAACGGTATGTTTCCTCAAAAAGTTAAAAATAGAGCTACCCTAGACCCAGCAATTGCACTACTGGATATTTACCCCAAAGATACAAATTTAGTTACCCAAAGGAGTATATATACCCCAATTTTTATAGCAGCAATGTCCACAATAGCCAAACTATGGAAAGAGCCCAGATGTCCATCAACAGAGGAGTGGATAAAGAAGATATGGTGTGTGTGTGTGTATATATATATATATATATATATATATATGAAAAATTACTCAGCAATCAGAAAGGATGAAATCTTACCATTTACATCAATATGGATGGAACTAGAGGGTAGTATGCTGAGTGAAATAAGTGAATCAGAGAAAGACAATTATCATATGGTTTCACTCATATGTGGAATATAAGAAAGAGTGCAGAGGATCATAGGAGAAGGGAGGGAAAACTGAATGGGAAGAGAGGGAGACAAACCATGAGAAACTCTTAACTATAGGAAACAAACTGAGGGTTGCTGGAGGGGAGTTGGGTGGGGGGATGTGGGAATTGGGTGATGGGCATTAAGGAGGGCATGGGATCTGATGAGCATTGGGTGTTATATGCAACTGATGAATTACTGAACTCTACATCTGAAATTAATGATGTCATATATGTTAGCTAATTGAATTTCAATTTAAATAAATAAATAATTAATTTAAAAAAAATTTTAAACAGCCATCCCCAGTACCATCCCCAGAACTTTGCCTCTCCTGCCACTACCTATTTAGTTTTCTCTTGCTATAAAACATATTACCACAAACTTATCTTCTTAACACAATACACATTTATTGTGTCACAATTATACAATCTCAATTCCTGTGGGTCAAGAGTGAGGTCACAACTGAGTCAGTCCTCCATTGCACTTGTGATGTTGACTGTACTGCCTTTTCGTCTGGAGGTTCTACGGGATGAGAGTCCTCTTCCAAGCTCACTCAAGTTTGGGGAGAACTCTTTTCCTTGCAACTTTACGATGGAGGGTCCTGGCTTCTTAGTCACTGGTAGCCACCCTCAGCTCCTTTTGGCTGCCCTCAGCTCTTGGAAACCACCTGCATTTCCCTGCTACATGACATTCTATAGGCCCTCTCAATGTGATATTTTACTTTCTCAATGCCCGTGGGAGAGCATCTCTCTGCACTAAAGGGTCAAGTCCCTTTTGTAATGGCTGATTAAGTCAGACTCTCCCAGGATAATCTCCCTTTTGATTAATTCAAATTCAAGTGATTTTGGACCTTCATTAGCTCTGCAAAATCCCTCTACTTTGCTTTATAACATTACCTAATCAAGGAAGTGACATCCCTTACCTTCACCATATTCCAAAAGTCACGTACATTCTTTCCCCACCAAGGGGTGAAATTATCCAAGGAAGTGACTCGTTGGGGGTCACCTTAACAGTATTTCTGACACACTACCTCTGCTAAAAAAGAAATACCCTGTACCCAGTCAGTTTCCATCATCTTCATTTACAAATCAAAGTGTTTGGTCGAATTTAGGTCCCATCTTGCACCCTCGCTTCAAAGGAAGTTAGATAATGTAGTTTTTCGTATTGCAATTTGGGAAGACAAACTCATGATACAGAAATCATCAAAATTTAGAGAGGGTGTTCATAAATGGTGAGCTGTCAGTAATGACTCACATCTAACACAAATGTAAATTACCTCAAGTGTAGAAGAATTTTCAAATATATTAATAATATGCAGTGTGTTAAGTCCAGAGTTAATTCTGGCTAGAATGTTGCAACCCTGTCTTTATTTCCAGGGGTGCTTGGGGCAAAAGTGCTGACCCTTAGCCAAAGCTGAAAGGAGTATACTATCCTGTGATTGGTGTTTTTCTGTGCTAAGTTATTTTTTCAGCTTATGTTTCTTTTTTTAAGTTTTTATTATAATTCCAGTTAGTTAACATACCATGTTATATTAGCTTCAGTGTACAATATAGGAGTTCAACACTTCCATATATTGCCCTGTGCTCATCATGACAAGTATACTCCTTAATCCCCATCTGTGCTCAGTTCAAAACATACTAGGGGGAACCCCTGGGTCAGTTTGTCAGCATTATTTATAGAAAATGTACAGATTTTTGGCCTGCAGCCCCTAGTTTCTGTTATCTTGGTTTCTGTTCTGGGAGCAGATCGTGCAGCTTGTTTTGGACTGTGTAATCAAAGAGGTGTGGAACTCCCCTCCTTAGATGAGGTTTTGATTTCTCTGAGACTAAGCTGCTATCTCACCTGTATTTTGGTGGCTTGTGACTTGAACATAAAGCACATCCTGTGTGTTTGAGAAAGGACTTTGGAAGTCCTACTGAGGAAGTAGCTCTCTAGTTTTAGATAGTGTCAGAAATGGGTTTTTTTTTTAATAATAATATTTTTTTATTATATTATGTTAGTCACCATACAGTACATCCCTAGTTTTTGATGTAAAGTTCCATGATTCATTACTTGTGTATAACACCCAGTGCACCATGCAATACGTGCCCTCCTTAATACCCATCACCAGCCTATCCCATTCCCCCCACTGAAGCCCTCAGTTTGTTTCCCAGAAATGGTTTTCAAATTTTATTGAATATTTTTATTCATCTGTTGTTATATATATTTTCTGTTTAAACTAATTAACATTATATTTGTTAATTCATTTCCCAATAATAAGTCATCTCTTTGGTCTCTAGAGTAATACTTACTTGATAAAGTTAGTTTGTAATGGATAGATACCGTTTTTGTTATTTTGTGGAAGTTTAGTATTAGCTATTCATGGGAGTTATAGTTTTAGCTATTTTAATTTTTTATCAGTATTTGCAAGTATGATTTTTTAACCTTCCATGGAAGTGCCTTTATTATTTACAGTATTTAGTAAAGGAATAAAGCTCTAGGAAAAAGGACATTTCCAAAATAAGATCTTCAGCAAAGGCTGGGATATAGTGGATGAGTTTTGATAAGGTCCAGTTTGAAGTCTTGCTCTCACTGGCAGTTATTTTCAGGTTGTAAGGATGATTCTCTTTGAGTCTATCAGCTATCTTTGGGCCCTAGCAACTGTCCCAGTGAACTTAGCTCTCTGTCAGCCCTCTCACCCTCAGCCAGCTCTTCACTGTCCAGAATTTCATATTGCCAAGAACTTCCTTTGGGGGTTACTTGTTCTATTTGCAATCTGGAATTTCACCAGCTGGGACTACAATATTGAGAGTATCATCCATCTCCAGAACATTTTCATCTTCCCAAGCTCAAACTCAGTACTTATTAAACATTAACTCCCCTTTCTTCTTCTCCTAGCCCCTTGAAACCACCATTCTGTTTTCTGTCCCTATGAGTTTGATTACTCTAGGTACCTTATGTAAGTGGAATCACATAATAATTGTGTCTGGTTTATTTTACTTAACGTAATGTCATCAAAGTTTGTCCATGTTGTAGCATGTATCAGAATTTCCTTCCTTTGTAAGTCTGAATAATCTTTCGTTGTAGGTATAGGCCATGTTTTGGTTATCCGTTCATCTGTTTGGTTTGGTTAGGTTTGTGTTGTTGCCAACTTTTGGCTATTGTGAATAATAATGCTGCTTTGAATAGTTGTGTACAAATACTTGTTTGAGTCTTTGTTTTCAGTTCTTTCGGGTATATACTCAGGTGGAATTGCTGGACCACATGATAATTCTGGGTTTAATTTTTTGAGGAACCATCATACTGTCTTCCCAGTGGCTACACCATTTTAGATACCTACCAGCAACATACAAGGATTTCAATTTCTCCACATCCTCACCAACATTTGTTATTTTCTGTTTTGGGTTTTTGCGGTTGTTGTTGCTGTTGTTGTTATAATAGCTATGTTAATGGGTGTGAAATGTTATCTCATTGTGGTTAGATTTGCCTTTCCCATTGACTGATTTTTGACTGTTAGATGAATTTCATATTCCCAAAATGAAACCCTCTTTATTATGATATGTTATCTTTTTAATAAATTGTTTGACTGGGGTGCCTGGGTGGCTCAGTCAGTTAAGCATCTGCCTTCAGCTCAGTTCACGATCCTGGGATCCTGGGATGGAGTTCCATGCTAAGCAGGGAGTCTGCTTTTCCCTCTCCCTCCATCTACTGCTCTGCCTACTTGTGCTCGCTCTCTCTCTTGCTGTCAAATAAATAAATAAATAAAATCTTTTAAAAAATAAATTGACTATATTTACTATATTTTGTTTGTGATTTTTCCATCCATGTTCATGATAATTATTGGACTATTTTCTTTTCACCTTCTTGTCAGATTTTAGTATCAGGGTTATTACCGACTTCATAAAACAAGTTAAGAACTCCTCCCACTATCTCTATTCTCTAAATGAATTTGTGTGTAAAACTGGTAATATTGCTTCACCAATTGAAGCCATGTAGGCTGGAGTTTGCTTTATGGAAAATTTTGTAATTACATGTTTAATTCACTTAACAGATATTGGAGTATTCAAATCTTATATTTCCTTTTATGTTAGAATTGTTAGGTTTGTTTCTCAAGGAATTTGTATATTTAATATAAGTGTTTGCTATTTATATTTTCAAAAGTATTTGGTAAATTTGTGCATAATATCCTTCTAACAACTTTTTAATGCCTATAAGATTGTAGTAATTCTTCCTTTTCATTTCAGGTATCACTAATTTGGGGGGGGATCAGCACTGCAAGTTTATCATTTATACTAATCTTTTCAAGAAATCAACTTTGGCTTTGCTTGTTTTCTCCATTGTACATCTGCTTTCTATTTTATGTTTACGGCTCTTGATTATTTTCCTCTTTCCACTTTCTCTGTATGTAATTTGCTGGTTTTTTTCCAAGCTTCTTGAGGTGCAAGCTTAGAAAATTGAATTCCAATATTTTTTTTTCTTTTTTCTTTCTTTTTTTTTTTTTAAGATTTTACTTTTTATTTATTTGACAGAGAGAGACAGCCAGCGAGAGAGGGAACACAGCAGGGGGAGTGGGAGAAGAAGAAGCAGGGTCCTAGCGGAGAAGCCTGATGTGGGGCTCAATCCCAAAACGCTGGGATCATGCCCTGAGCTGAAGGCAGACGCTTAATGACTGCACCACCCAGGTGCCCCCCAATCTTTTTTTTCTAATAGATGTATTTAAAGGATTTCTTGTCCCTTTTAGCACCATTGTAGCTACATCTTACAAATTTTGATATATTATTTTCATTTTCTTTAAATTCAAAATATTTTCTAATTTCCTTTTCAATGTCTCTTTTAACCTATGTACATTTAGACATATATTTGGAAGCTTTTCTATTTATCTTTCTTGTATTGATCTCTAGGTCAATTTCACTATGCCAAAGAGAATTGTTACTTTATTTCAAATCTCTAAAACATTATCTATTTCAATAATTTTTTATTTAACTTTATTTACTCAAACTTATTTACTTCTATTTATTTTGTCATACTCTTAGTTGATATTTAACTCCCTGCAGCTCAGGTTTTTTTTTTGTTTGGCCCTTTTTGGCTTTGGATTGAAAACTTTGGGGAAAATTTCACAAACCATTCAGAAACACAGACATACCAATCAAATGTTTGCAAAATACAAAGTATGCACTTTATATACAAGCATGTATATACATGAGTCATATACAACATACTTACTTCCAAGTAAGTTCTCATTGCTTCATGGGGACCAATCAAATACTCTGGCCCAGTCTGTTTCCAGTCAATTCCCTTTAAACTAACAAAAGTTCACACATAACACATACACCAAACCAGTAGTTCCTTAATTCCACATCCAAACAAGCTCCATGAATTTAAACTTGCTCATTCTTTATTCTTGTTGTTATTATTTTCTTTTTTATTTAAATTTTACTTAGTGAATATACAGTGCAATATTGGTTCCTGGAGTAGAATTCAGTGATTCATCACTTACATACAATACCCAGTGCTCAACACAACAGGTGCCCTCCTAAATACCCATCACCCATCCATCCCATCCTTCTGCTCACCTCCCTCCATCAACCCTCACTTTGTTCTCTATCCTTAAGAGTTTCTTATGATTTGTATCCCTCTCTCCTTTTTTTCTTTTCCTCTTCCCATATGTTAATCTGTTTTCCATCTTAAATTCCACATATGAGTGAAATTATATGATATTTGTCTTTCCCTCACTGATGCATTTCACTTAGCATAATACACTCCAGGTCCATTTACGTCATTGTAAAAGGCAAGATTTCTTTTTTTGATGGCTGAGTAATATTCCATTGTATATATATACCGCATCCTTCTTTTTTTCTTTTAAGTAGGCTCCACTCTAGGCATGGAGCCCAATGTGGGATTAAAATCCATGACCCTGAGATCAAGACCCAAGCCAAGACCAAGAGTCAGATGCTTAACCAACTGAGCCACCCAGGTCCCCCCCCCCCAATCTTCTTTATCCATTCATCAGTCAGTGGACACTTGGGCTCTCTCCATAGGCTGGTTATTGTTGATAATGCTGCTAAACATCAGGGTTCATGTAGCCCTTTGAATCTGTATTTTTGTATCCTTTGGAAAAATACCTAGTAGTGCAATTGCTGAATCACAGAGTAGTTTATTTTTAACTTTTTGAGGAACCTCCAAACTACTCGCCAGAGTGGCTATTACCAGTTTGCATTCCCACCAACAGTGCAAGAGGGTTCCCCTTTCTCCAAATCCTTGCCAACACCTGTTGTTTCTTGTGTTATTAATTTTAGCTATTCTGACAGGGTGGTCTCTCATCATGTATTTCCCTAATGATGAGGGATGTTGAGCAGCTTTTCTCTAAGTCATCTGTATGCCTTCTTTGGGAAAATGTCTATTCATATCTTCTGCACATTTCTTGATTATTTGTTTTGGGTGTTGAGTTTGATAAGTTCTTTATAGATTTTGGATACTGACCCTTTGTCAGATATGTCATTTGCAAATAAACTTGCTTAAATTCTTGAGTACAGTTGCTAAAATTCTTGACTACAAAATTGACTTCAAATTGTGAGTACTGGGAATAGCAGAGTTGTCATTCCCCTGAGTTTCTCAGCCAGGTAGTTAATGCTCAGAGTGTCTAAACATAGCTGTTCAGAGGATTAGTTAGACCAGATAACCGAATGAGTGGCTGAGACATGTTATAAAGGAACGTGTGGAAATCCAAATGAAGAGGCACCTGGATGAAGGCATTTGAGATCATTTGAAAGGAACAATTGTCCTCTGGCTATTTGATATTTTTAGTTCAGAATCTAGTAATACATTTAGTTATCAATAGGATTTTATGAACTTAACCATGTTTCAGGATGCAGAAACTACCTTTTCTGGTTCACTCATCTTCTTAGAAACTGGATTTAAATCACACTCCTTTTAGTCTTCTTGGGCATCAGATTGTCTTACTAGACAAAATGTATAGGTAATCAGGATTTGGATTCTAGGAAGGGCTTTGCAGCTGAGATCATGGATGAAGAATTGATAAGTAAGGGCTCAGGAGTCATCCTTGTGGGTAAATAAGTCTAGGCTAGACCTTGCATTATCAGCCACAACTAGCTAAAACCAGAAATCAGGCTGGGACACCATGGTGAATCCTGAAAGTTGCCTAAAGGACAGGCTCTAGGCCATAGTTTCCATACTTGGAAACTATGGGTAACATTGTTTAACTGCAGTCTCTGATGTTATAAACTAGCTAAGAGTCTTAGAAAAAAGTCGAATCTAAGAACAGGAACAATATTTGGGCATGAGAATGGGACTTGGAACTTAGACACTGAGAAAGTGTCTAAGGATCAAGATCAGAGGGGTACGCAACTGTGGTATATACAGGACTGAATGTTTGTAAGCAGCCCTTCTAGACTGGACAAAGAAAGGTGAGATCTACTTTCTTTGAGGCAGGGGTCAGCAGCAACTGATGATTTAAACCGAACATAGGGGCCCTGTCAAGCACAAGCTGTCGCAGAACCGAGAGGATAAGTTCCCAATCTTCTTCGCTTACACTCTCCCTGTCCTACCCTGTCTAGGGGAATTGTTCAGAGCGTGTTATTCTGGAGAGAGTCTCCTTTCCTAGCTCTTCCTTTGGGCACTGGCTTGATTTTCATTCACATACTTTGCTTCCTTCTTTTTCCAGAGTTTTCTGCCCAACTGAGATATGGATCTATTCCAGATAATAATGTAAGTGCAAGTACCAAACATACACCTAGAGTCCCTAATACTTCCTGTCTCATTTACACCTGCTCTTCTTTTTGAAAACAGTCACAATACCTCCCCTCCTGAGTGAAATTGCCCTTGAGATTGTAAAATAGCTTAAGTTCAGAAGGGAACCATACCAAAATGATTTCAAAATGTCAATGTTAAGCCACCTTAGTGATCTCTACATGATTTTCTTACACCTCCTTTAGGCCTTTAGGAAACAAGTGCAGTGATTGTTGCAGCAAAAACTTAATTCCTCCTAGTGCATCATCACCCTGTAAGAGTGATTTACTGTCTGACTTCTGCCTACAGTTGTAGCCCATGGTAATGATACTGATAAAAATAATACAGGAGCTTTCTGTGTAGATATTTTTCTAAATACTTTATATATATATTTATCCTTGCAAAAACTTCGTAAGATTGGTACTGTTATGACTTCACTTTACAGACAGGAAAACTGAGGTCCAGAACAGTTAAGTCACTTGTACAAGGTCTCACAATTAGCCGTGGAGCTGGGATGAACCTGGGCTGATGCTTACCTGTGACTACCTATGATTTTCATTCATACTCTAGGGTACAGCTATAAAGAACTATTCAGTTTCCTAATTCTTGACCTTTAAGCACACTTTTCTTTAAATTGACATGTCTTTTTAGAGGAAGCTTACATTTTCTTAAAATCTTGGTTCAAATACATCAATATTAACTCATTACTGAATCTTCCAAAATTCATCTTTATTTTTTTATAATATTTTTTATTATATTATGTTAGTCACCATACAGTACATCCCTAGTTTTTGATGTAAAGTTCCATGATTCATTACTTGCGTACAACACCCAGTGCACCATGCAATACGTGCCCTCCTTAATACCCATCTCAAAATTCATCTTTAGAACCGCCATTGCACCATCACCATGGTTTCTAATCGCCTGTCTTTACATACATAAAACTAGTGGCCTTGCGTAAAAGCTAAAAATATATTTGCTGATTAATAGTGATAATAAAAGAGAATCAATGCCATGTGAAATCTGATTGGAGGATAGAAGAAACTTCACTGCCATGGTTTTTCATGTAATTTTTAGGAAACAGCCTTCATAAATGGCCTTGGGGAACCACAGCACCATCACTGAATTCCTCCTCCTCGGGCTGTCTACCAACCCCCAGGTCCAGACTCTGCTCTTTGTGCTGTTCCTGAACATTTACCTATTGACCATCTTGGGGAACCTCATGCTGCTGCTGGTGATCAGGGCTGACTCTCACCTCCACACACCCATGTACTTTTTCCTCAGTCACCTCTCTTTCCTGGACCTTTGTTTATCTTCAGTTACTGTGCCCAGGATGCTGAGAGACCTCCTATCGGAAATAAAAACCATCTCAGTAAGGGGCTGCCTGGCTCAAGGCTTCTTTGTGTTTATCACTGCAGGGACTGAGGGCTTTCTGCTCTCGGTGATGGCCTATGACCGCTATGCTGCCATCTGCAACCCTCTGCTCTATGGACAGATGATGAGGAAACAGCTCTGTGTACAACTTGTGTCGGGCTCATGGGGCTTGGGTTTTTTGAATGCACTTATCAACATCATCCTAGCTACTAACTTGGACTTCTGTGAGAGCCATATCATCAGCCACTACAGCTGTGAGGTGCCCTCTCTCTTTCCTCTGTCTTGCTCTGATATCTCCACCAACCTCATAGTACTGTTCTGCTCCACCCTTCTTCATGGGTTTGGGACCTTCTTCCCAATCATCTCATCCTATGCCTGCATTGTCTCTACCATCCTGAGTATCAGCTCCACCTCAGGCAGAAGCAAGGCCTTCTCCACCTGCTCCTCGCACCTTACAGCAGTGAGCTTCTTTTATGGCTCAGGGTTACTCCGCTATCTCATGCCAACCTCAGGATCCCCCCTAGAGTTGATTTTCTCTGTGCAGTATAGCGTGATCACCCCCATGCTGAATCCTCTCATCTACAGCCTCAAGAACAAGGAGGTGAAGGCAGCTATGAGGATACTGGGAACATATTTGCCACATTCCAGGTGAAAAAAGAGAAGCTAGAGGATAATAGAAAATCAGGATAATATGATACTATCCACACATTGTGTGAGTTGACTTTAATAAAAACTTTCTAGGTCTATATTATGTCAGATGTTATGAGATAAGTAAGCAGTGCATAAGAAATGAACATAGAGGTATTAGAAGGTTGTTACTTTAGTATAAATAGAGGGAAACAATGGGTTAAATAACTATCTCAATTCAGAAAAATGTGGTCATGAAAGTGTTGATTCATTATTCTCAGTACTCCCCAAATACTTACTTTGATCTTCTTATTAGTAAAATATGTGTGTCCTCAATTATGATTAGTAATTGAGTTTAGGGAAAGGCAGCGAAAGCCATACTTTACTCTTAAGTAAAGGTTCTGGGTGGTTGAGTAAAAATAGTAATAGACTTCAGCTATGTGGCAGGAGAATAATGAACTTCAACTGAGTGGTCCTTGGATATAGGCAAAAGGAACTGAAGATGCTGAAGAAAGTGAGTTCATGTATTGGGCCAGAGGACAAACTCAAATAAACCTTCCCAAGTCCTGTTGTTTCTTGCTATAATCTTTCTATGGAACCCTTAAATATGCTCATTCATATATGTATAATTTCTTGAATATATGTGTGAATAAATGTTATAATCATAATAACTAAAAACAAAATACTTTTTTAAACATATTATTTATTTGTCAGAGACAGTGAGAGAGGGAACACAAGCAGGGGGAGAGTGAGAGGGATAAGAAGCCTACCCGCTGAGCAGGGAGCCCGATGCAGGGCTCAATCCCAGATTCCTAGGATCATCACCTGAGCCGAAGGCAGATGCTTAATGTCTGAGCCACCCAGGCGCCCCAAAACAAAATACTTTAAAATACATACAGATTAACAAAGAAAGCAAACATTCTTTTTAAAAAGTGCTCTTGATTATTCCAAACACCCTTGAATTGTGTTTCCTTTGCTTATTTACTTGATAAGTAACAGTGGGGGAAAATATGATGCCGGAACAGTCTAGTTTGAGTGAAAGCCTAATAGTTTATTGTAAATAAATGGAAATTTTGATTTGTTTAACCGTCTATTTGTTCTTAAGACTATTTGTACTTAAGACTATAATACAGTCTACTTGCATTTAATACTATAATAAACTTTTACACAAATACTTCCAAATGGGAGTATTCAAAGTGTCACAGGGCACAGAATAGGACTCTAAGTACATACATAAAGCAAATGGATTTGGATAGACAGTTTAGGCAAAGAACTGTGCTTGTTAAGTTTTTCAGTCTTTTTATTTTTTTGATTAATAAATCACTTTTACACACCAAATTTGACCGGACTTGATTTTGCCTGAGAAGTCCCAAAGAGAAGACATAGACCTTAGAGTGTCATTTGAAAACTACTCTTTTCCTGCTTGGGAAGCCAGGCAAATACCCCTTTGGCCACTCTTTCTACTTTCAACTCCCACTAGACTCAGAAGAGTTTGGAATTAATGATTAAGGGTCATTGCATCACCCAGATGTTCCGAAGGCCAGACCTAAGAGATCCCACTCATCCTTATAAAAATCAATGTTGAAATAACATTTTTACTACTAAGTGTAACTTCAGTTTAAGACTATAAAAGCTGTTGCCCTCACCATGCCCTGGCCTGCCAAGGGCAAGGAATCAAACCAACCAGCTGCCTAAACATGACTGCTCTGTGAACTCATTAAACCTGAATAATGCTTTGTGTAACTGAGACATAATGTTAGAAAAAAGAAAAACTAAGAGTATGTGAGACTCTGAAAGAAAGAACTTTCCTGTCACAATATCAATTTATTAGTGTATAATTCAGTAAAGTGTTTCATCATCAATAAGATTTTATAAATTTTATCCTGGCACCAGACATAGAAGCTACTTTCTCCAGGTCATCTTCCTTCTCACTAAATAAGTCTAAATAAAAGTCCTGCCGCCAAATTGGAAAGCAGATTGGCTTATTGAACAGGATATACAGGTAATGTGCATTTGGGGTGTGGGAAGGATTTTGAGGCTGGGTTTGTGGCTAAGGAGTTAACAAGTAAGGAATCAGAACTTTCCCTTGGCTGAGCTCTGGACTTACTGGGAACGGTCAGGATAAGGAACTGGCTGGGCCATCCTAATAAGTCCTATGGATGACCCAAGGTCAGACTATAGAGTATAAGGCCAAAGCTGGAAGTCATTGGTAAATACTCAGTGTTCAAGCAAATAGAGCATTGTTGTAACCCAGACATAAAGACTTTGAGAAACAGAGGGACATGAGCACAGCTGGCCATGAAGGAGATATTTGGAGTATGAAGACTAGGACAGTGTCTCAGGATGAAAGTCATAAAGTTAATCTGTCTGTATGACAGAGGAATATAAAGGATTGGATATTCTACTCCTGTTTTAAACAGGCCCCTGAGTATGAGCAGAGAAAAGTTGGTGGGAGGAGCCTTCCTCCTGTGGGCAGGGAATAACAGCAGTGGGTGTTTCTACCAGAAGCTAGTTCTACAGGATGAATTCCCCAAGTTTTTTTCCTATACAGCCTGGGAGAGAGATCCAGAATGCGTGGTACTGGGCAGAGTCCTCTCTCCTGGCTGCTGCTCTAGCCAGGATACCCATTCAAGTATTCCCTGGCATGAAACCCTTTCAAGCTTTCCTCTTGCTTACTCTTCTTTTTTCTTTCTTTAAAGATTTTATTTATTTATTTTAGAGAGAGAGAGTGAGAGAGAGAGCACGAGAGCGAGGTGAAGGACAGAGGGAGAAGCAGGCTCCCCCCTGAGCAGGGAGCCGGCCGTAAGGCTCATTCCCAGGACTCCAGGATCATGACCTGAGCTGAAGGCAGACGCTTAACCAGGTGCCCCCTCTTGCTTACTTTTCTAGAGATTCCAGCCTGTTCTGAGATACACATCATCTTGGTAATGCTTTTCAGGTGGGACGAAAGGTCTACACTGAGTCCCAACCACTTTCTCTTCCCCTTATCATCATTTCTGCAGTCCTGCAGCTATGCCTATTAGCAGCAATTACACACCCTCCTCTCTAATTGCAAAGTGGAGACAGACTCAACACCAAAATAATTCTAAACTTCTTTTTTTAATGATTTTTTTATTATATTATGTTAGTCACCATACAGTACATCCCTGGTTTCTGATGTAAAGTTTGATGATTCATTACTTGCGTATAACACCCAATGCACCATGCAATACGTGCCCTGCTTACTACCCATCACCAGCCTATCCAGCAGAGGTGATGAGCAGAGGAGGAAAGCTACTGGTAATGGTTTCAAAGTGACTTCTTATACATCTCTTGATAAAGGCGTGTGAAGTAATATCAATGACAGCAGCAGCAACAGCTTTGGTTTTTGAAAGTGCTTCACTGTCTAGGCTTAAGTCTAAGCCTAGACTTAAAATCTCAAATAATAGGAAGAAGAAGGAGGAGGAAAAGTGGTAGAAATAGTATTAATAGTTAGAAGTAGGTGATTTGAAGAGCTTTATCTATAATTTCATATTTAATCCTAAAAACCCTCTGTGGTACTGTTACTATCTGCCTTTAATATGCAAGGATATTGAGGTAAAGAGCTTTACGTATCTTGTGCGAAGTCATAGCTAATTAGGATTTGAGGATTTGAACTTAGGTTAATACAGAAGCCCACATGTTTAGCCACTGTTCTGTGATGCACTCTTATTCCCTAGGCATCAGCTTTCAGAACTATCCATGTTTTAACTACCCGTGGACTGCACTCATTTTTCTCAGTCCTGAGCCTTTGCGTGCATTTTTATGCAAGCTAAATATGTGTCAGAAACACATTTCCGAGAGCAGTCATACACTTTCTTAAAAGTTTTGTCAAATATGCTCAATGTGCTATCATTATTGACCCTCATTAAATCACAATTGAGCTGCCATTGCATTAATTACAGGTATGCATTCTGTCTTCATATCCATGTTCTTCAATGGGCAAGGGAATAGGGACCATATTTTAATCATCTTTTTGTTTTAAGTTGTTGACACAAAACCCAGGTCACAATAGAAAGCAAAATTGTTTACTGAATAATAGTGGTATGAAAAGAGAACCAATGCAATCAGAAAATTCCTTGGGGGATAATAGACCTTTGGCTCCTACGCTTTTTGTACTATTTCTAGGGAAAGGCCTTTGTAAATGGACTTCAGGAACTACAGCACCATCACAGAGTTTATCCTCCTTGGGCTCTCTGCCGACCCCCACATCCAGGCTGCACTCTTTGTGCTCTTCCTGGGGATTTACCTGCTGACCATCATGGGGAACCTGATGCTGCTGCTGGTGATAAGGGCTGATTTCCACCTCCACACCCCCATGTACTTCTTCCTGAGTCACCTCTCTTTCGTTGATATCTGCTTCTCTTCAGTCACTGTGCCCAAGATGCTAGAGAACCTTCTGTCTCAAAAGAAAACAATATCAGTAGAGGGCTGCCTCACTCAAGTCTTCTTTGTGTTTGTTGCTGCAGGAACTGAAGCCTGTCTGCTTTCTGTAATGGCCTATGACCGCTATGCTGCCATCTGCCACCCTCTGCTCTATGGACAGATCATGAGTAAACAACTGTATGTGCAGCTTGTGTGGGGATCATGGGGGCTGGGCTTTCTAGATGCATTCATCAACATCTTCCTAGCTATGAAGATGGTCTTCTGCAAGGCCCAAATCATCCCCCACTACAGCTGTGAAATGCCCTCTCTCCTCTCACTGTCCTGTTCTGATATCTCCAGAAACCTCATTGCCTTGCTCTGCTCCACTCTTCTGCATGGGCTGGGAACCTTCCTTTTGATCTTCTTATCCTATGTCCGTATTATCGCCACCATCCTGAGCATAAGCTCCACCTCAGGAAGAAGCAAGGCCTTCTCCACCTGCTCCTCCCACCTCACCGCAGTGACCCTTTACTATGGTTCAGGTTTGTTCCGCAATCTCATGCCAAATTCAGGATCCCCTCTCGAGTTAATCTTTTCTGTGCAGTATACTGTAGTCACTCCCATGCTGAATCCTCTCATCTACAGCCTGAAGAACAAGGAGGTGAAGGCAGCTCTGATGAGAACTTTGGAAAAGTATTTGTAACATATCAGGTGCTGAAATGAAAACAGAAGATGGTGGAGAACTGGAATAAATCTGCATACAAAAGGACATTCAGTGAGTTTACAATAGTAAGGTGTACTTACAATGTCAGATGCCTCAACCTAAATTAAGAGTCCATTAGAAAATAACAGAGAGTAATTATATGATCCAGCCATTGCACTACTGGGTATTTACCCCAAAGATACAGACGTAGTGAAGAGAAGGGCCATATGCACCCCAATGTTCATAGCAGCATTGTCCACAATAGCTAAATCGTGGAAGGAGCCGAGATGCCCTTCAACAGATGACTGGATTAAGAAGATGTGGTCCATATATACAATGGAATATTACTCAGCCATCAGAAAGAATGATTTCTCAACATTTGCTGCAACATGGACGGGACTGGAGGAGATAATGCTAAGCGAAATAAGTCAAGCAGAGAAAGACAATTATCATACGGTTTCACTCATTTATGGAACATAAGAAGTAGGAAGATTGGTAGAAGAAGAAAGGGGGGTAAACAGAAGGGGAAATAAACTATGAGAGACTGTGCACTCTGGGAAACAAACTGAGGGCTTCGGAGGGGAGGGGGTGAGGGAATGGGATACTCTGGTGATGGGTAGTAAGGAGGGCACGTATTGATTGCATGGTGCCCTGGGTGTTATACACAACTAATGAATCATCGAACGTTACATCAAAAACCAGGGATGTACTGTATGGTGACTAACATAATATAATAAAAAAATATTTTTAAAAAATATATTATTAAAAAAATAGGAAGGATACTTCAGTTCCTTTTCAAGGCAACAAATTGTGAAATAAACACCTTAGTCTAGAAAGTTTTGTTATGAACATATTGGTTCATTTTTCTCATTCCAGAACATTAACCTTAGGCCTTCATTTAGTAAAATCATTAATTTCACTCATCTATCATTATTTTTTATTGACTTTTGGGAATACACATTTGAGAAGAATGTAGGGCCCTGGATCTATAAGAGAGAAAAGTCATAGATAAGGGCAAATGGCAAGAAAAGTTAAAGAATTCCAAGTGCGTGGCCATAGAAGACAGGCATGGAAAGCCGAAAGTTCTGCAGGGAAATAATAAACATATTGAGGCAGAGCTCAAACTCATAAAATTTCCAAGAACTTTTCCGTATGTGTGGGGTGGTGGTCAGATCTCCAGTGTGAGAGGCTGCAAGGAGGCTCTGGGTCTCTAGAAACCTCATTTCTCACATAGTCTTCACTCCGACTTGTATTTTCTACAATTAGCTAATCTTACCTCTGTTCTTTTTCTTATAGAGTGCAGACTATGAGCTCTAGACAAGTAATCTGGTTTTGATCTCATCACAAATGAATCCCAAACCATCCTTGCCTCTCATCTTTCAGCTGTGAAACAACTGGTCACTGTTTGGGAGCGAGTGGTTTGCTGGCTTTAAGGCACTGCATCACTCCCACGTAATTCACTTTCACCTATAAAACATAAACCCATTCTCACATTGCTTCTGGCTTGTTTAATCTGTATTTTACTATTATCTAATTCACTGTACTTAAGTAAAAAGCAGCAAAACGAAGTACAAACTATTCACTTAATTCACGTAATATTAGCTTGCACTTTTGGGGCGCCTGGGTGACTCAGTCAGTTGAGTGTCCGACTCCTGATTTCAGCTCAGGTCATGATCTCAGGGTCATGAGATCAAATCCCGCATTGGGCTCCATGCTTGGCGTGGAGCCTGCTTAAGATTCTCTCTCTCCCCTGCCTCCCTCTCCCTCTCTCCCCATCACATGTGTGCTCTCTCTTTCTCTTTCTCTCAAAAAAAAATTAGCTTGCACTTTTCTCAAGCTTCGTTTGCAAACTCACTTTGTTCCAGTTGTCAATTATAAAGGCTTTCATCCGCATCTGGCCATTGATAACTTACAGTAATGGCCTCTTCTCAGTTGATACTCCAGAAAACTCTAAATGTATTATCCCCTCCACAAACAACAGGATATTCAAGGACTTCTTTGGATTCTGTGACCTAAGGTGAAGCACCAGCAAACCCTCCAATGTCAAGCTTCCTATGGTGAAGGGAAGTGAGAGGTACTGCACCTGGGATGAAGGCTGGTTGTAGTCAGTGCACAGATATCACAGAATGACAGTGATTGAGAGAAAGATACCAACAGACTCCGTTAAATTCCCTTTAGAATAAGTAAAAGACATGAAATCATAGCTGCATGAAATCATCCCTTCAAATCTTAGAAGCTCAGCAGTTGCCCCTTAGGAGGGGCAATGCTCTTGAACTTGATGCCTACAGGGTTACTCTACTGCTTACTGTACTGCCTGATCAGTGAAAGGATCCTCTTTAGGCCTTAGAGGAGCTCTTCTGACAATTCCCTCAAGGGTTTTTGTGCTCTTCTGGCCTGCAGAAATTCAAGGATATTGGCATATCCTGCATTTGCCTTCCCAAGAGTCATAAATAACTGGTAACAGTCCTAGTATATACCTGAGAGCTTTTTGCTGAAAGGTTGAATTCATGGGAAAATTCTCAATATTAATTTCTCAGGAACACCATTTCCTAAACAAGCCTGAAGTCTCTTCCTATAAGACAGGTAACAAAAAAAGCAGCAAATATGCCAGAGAGGGAGGCTTGCAATGTGACAGTTCACGCTAAGTTTTTCAGTTTTACCCTAGTTTCAGCATGTTCTTTGCTTTTTTACTTAAAACCTTTGCAATCTATTCTATTACTTTAATCACTTTATCTTTATGAAAAATGTCTCACTTACCAAAAAATGTACAAAACATGTACATTCCAGTTAAAGAATACTTGTGAAATGAATACATACATACCCACTACTCAGCTTAAGAAATTATTCATTTTACCACCTCTTCTTCACTCCCCAAAACTGACTACTACTCTGAATTTGTTAATCATCTTCTTTTTTTTCTTTGTATAATTTAGTTTTGCCTGGTTCTGAACTTTAAAAATAGAATTATAATATATGTATTTTTGTGGTTTGCTTCTCTTCATCCATAGGAAGTGATCACCAATCAGAGCCCTGGTTTTGGCACTCAGCTGTGATGTGTCTAAAACTGCTAGCATAGGCAGCTGCTTGCCTCAGGAAGGGATTCTGTACACTTTGGCCTAAGATGGAAGTTTTCAGATTTGGACCCCAACCAAGACTTTTCTCAGGTTAGGAGTTTAGAGACCAAATGTACTTTCTGACAAGGCCTACCTTGGAGTGTAGAACAGAAATGATGATGTAGATAATTCAGCAGTAAATTTCAACAGTTTGGAAGAATTCACTCACTATTTTACTCCGATATTATAGCAGATTCAGTACATCCAGAGACAGAAAGCAGATTGGTAGTTGCCTGAGATTGTAAAGGAGGGAAGAATGGAGAGTTGTTGCTTAATGTGTACAGGGTTTTTGTTTTTGAGCTGATGAAAATGTTTTGGCTCTAGAGAGAGGTAGTGGTTACACAGCATTATGAATGCACTAAACAGCACTGAATTGTGTGCTTTATTTTTTTAAGTTTTATTTAAATTCCAATTAGTTCACATACAGTGTAATATTAGTTTCAGTTGTACAATTTAGTGATTCAGCACATCCATACAACACCTGGTGCTCATCACAAGTGCCCTCCTTAATCCCCAGCACCTATTTCACCCATAGCCCACCACCTCCCTTCTGGTAACCATCAGCTTGTTCTCTATAGTTAAGAGTCTGTTTCTTGGTTTGTCTTTCTTGCTTTTTTCCTTATGCTCATTTATTTTGTTTCTTAAATTCCACATCTGAGTGAAATTATATGGTCTTTGTCTTTCTCTGACTTATTTCACTTAGCATTATACACTCTAGCTTTATCCATGTCATTGCAAATGGCAAGATTGCATTCCTTTTATGGCTGAATAATATTCCATTGTGGGTGTGTGTGTGTATATATATATATAAATATATATATATACACACACACACACACCACATCTTCTTTATCCATTCATCAGTCAGTGGACGTTTGGGCTCTTTCCATAATTTGGCTATTGTAGATAATGCTGCTATAAACATCCAGGGTGCATGTATCCCTTCAAATTAGTATTTTTGTATTCTTTGGGTAAATACCTAGTAGCACAATTGCTGGATCATAGGGTAGCTCTATTTTTAAAGTTTTGAGGAACCTACATACTGTTTTCCAGAGTAGCGGCACCAGTTTGCATTCCCAGCAGTGTAAGAGGGTTCCCCTATCTCTGCATCCTTGCCAACACCTATTATCTCCTGTGGTGTTGATTTTAGCCATTCTAACAGGTGTGAGGTAATATCTCACTGTAGTTTTTTTTTTTTTTAGATTTTTTTAAAGATTATATTCATTTATTTAAGAGAGAGGGAGAACGAGAGAGAAAGAGAGAGATCATGAGAAGGGGGAAGAGGGAGAAGCAGGCTCCCCGCTGAGCAGGGAGCCTGATGCAGGGTTCGATCCTAGTACCTTGAGACTATGACATGAGCTGAAGGCAGATGCTTAACCAACGGAGCCACCCAGGTGCCCCATCTCACTGTAGTTTTGATTCATATTTCCCTGATGATGAATGATGTTAAGCATCTTTTCATGTTTCTGTTGGCCATCACTGATTCCTGATTTAGAAAATAAAACAGGGGCGCCTGGGTGGCACAGCGGTTAAGCGTCTGCCTTCGGCTCAGGGCATGATCCCGGCGTTATGGGATCGAGCCCCACATCAGGCTCCTCCGCTATGAGCCTGCTTCTTCCTCTCCCACTCCCCCTGCTTGTGTTCCCTCTCTCGCTGGCTGTCTCTATCTCTGTTGAATAAATAAATAAAATCTTTAAAAAAAAGAAAAGAAAAGAAAAACTCTCAGGAAACAAACCATTGAAAGCAACTCCTGCTATTTCATGGAGGGTATTTGTAGTAAACTTACAGCTAATATAATTAGCTATATTATTGTGTAATATTGTGAAACATTGAAATCTTGTCCCCTAAGAACAAGACTAGAATTATACTATTCCAGTTCCATTCAACATTGCACTAGCATTTATATTTAGTTCAATAGGGCAAGAAAAAAATCAAAGAGCATAAAAGTGAAAAAAAGGTAAAACCATTTTTAATCAGCAGGTTAACATTATTGAGTATGTAGAAAATCCAAAGAAACTTAAAAACAGAACTACTTAGCAAACTTACCAAGGTCCAGGAATTCAAAGGCAATATGCAAAATATATTTGAGGAGGGAAGTCTGCAATAATGGTGGAGTAAGATCCTCCTAAAATTTTCTCCTCCCTAAAGACAAAGAGGACAGGCAAAAATGGTCAGAAGCAACTTTTTCAAAACTCTGGAAATTAACCAAAGGCTTGCAGCAATTCTTGAAGCATTTGGTGAAGAAAAGTGGCTGAATCTTTTTAAGAGCAAAGATCTTTGTGGTGCCTTATTTGCCCCACTCCCATCCCACCCTCCCCTGCTCCTCAATAGATGTGAAAACCAACATCCCTCAATCATGGTAAAAATCAACAGACTAGTAACTTCTGGAGAGGGAGGAATGGGGTTGGAGTTCCTTCAAGGAACCTACCCCCATTGCCAGAGAACAGTCATTATTTTACCTGTCTGGTGATTCCCTGGAAGACATCACTCACAAGACTGTCACCAAGCATGAACAGTATTTTCTCCAGGGAAGAGGCAATTAGTAAACATCACAACTGTCTAAGGAAATAGATAAGAGTTGGGAAAAACAATAGGTTAATCAATAGGTTAATATAAAAGCTTTAAAGGAAAAGCTGGGGAATGAGATGTCCATAGCGGACTTTGAAAAGCTCCAACATATTCCTTGGAATACAGAGATTCACCTATGTCACAGGTCTGTGCATGTAACCAAGATTGTATGTATGCTCAGGAAATAAATATGTCACTAAAGTAATTGACGATTAAGAAAAAAATTTTTCTTCTTGAAGAAAATTTCCTCTTGTTGAATTGTTCTTAGATGATTTGTTCAGCTTCTGAACATTCAAGAAAGTGGTGGAAGGGAGATTTTTGAGGGCACTGGGTACGTGGGTGGGAGAAGGGACATCAAGAAAGGAAAGGAGAAGGCCACCATCTCTCTCCCTCCATGGACCCAAGGTTCTGTGCCCAGTGCTACTTGACCATCTAAGTTTTAGACCAATGTCATCCAATAGAACTTTCTGTAATGATGGAAATGTTCTTTAAGGGCCTTGTCCAGTACAGTCAGCCCCAGTTATATGCACATATTGAGCACTTGAAATATATCTGTGAATGAGGAATTGAAATCTTCATTTTATTTAATTTTAATTATTTTTTATAATAATTTTTTATTATGTTATGTTAGTTACCATACAGTACATCCTTAGTTTTTGATGTAATGTTCCATGATTCATTATTTGCATATAGCACCCAGTGCTCCATGCAATATGTGCCCTCCTTAATACCCATCACAGGCCTATCCCAATCCACCACTCCCCTCCCCTCTGAAGCCCACAGTTTGTTTCCCAGAGTCCACAGTCTCTTATGGTTCATTCTCCTTCTGTTTACCCCCCCTTCATTCTTCCCTTCCTTCTCCTACCGATCTCCCTGCTATTTCTTATGTTCCATAAATGAGTGAAACCATATGATAATTGTCTTTCTCTGCTTGAATTATTTCACTTAGCATAATCTCCTCCAGTCCCGTCCATGTTGCTGCAAATGTTGGGTAATCGTTCTTTCTGATGGCTGAGTAATATTCCATTGTATATATGGACCACATCTTCTTAATCCAGTCATCTGTTGAAGGGCATCTCGGCTCCTTCCACAATTTTGCTATTGTGGACCATGCTGCTATGAACATTGGGATGTATATGGCCCTTCTCTTCACTACGTCTGTATCTTTGTAGTGCAATTACTGGATCATAGGGTAGCTCTATTTTTAACTTTTTGAGGGACCTCCACACTGTTATCCAAAGTGGCTGTGCCAACTTGCATTCCCACTAACAGTGTAAGAGAGATCCCCTTTCTCCACATCCTCTCCAACATTTGTTGTTTCCTGCCTTGTCAATTTTTGCCATTCTAACTGGTGTAAGGTGGTATCTCAATGTGATTTTGATTTGAATTTCCCTGATGGCTAATGATTTTGAATATTTTTTCATGTGTCTGTTAGCCATTTGTATATCTTCATTGGAAAAGTGTCTGTTCATATCTTCTGCCCATCTTTTGATTTGATTATTTGTTTCTCATTTTTTTTGTATTGATTTTGAGAAGTTCTTTGTAGATCTTCTATACCAGTCTTTTATCTGTAGTGTCATTTGCAAATATCTTCTCCCATTCCGTGGGCTGCCTCTTAGTTCTTTTGACTGTTTCCTTGCTTAAATGAACACATGAGGCTAGTGTCTACCATATTAGGCAGTGCATCTGTAGACCAGAGATTGGCAAACTCTCTATGTAAAGGTCTAGACAGCACATATTTTCGATTTTGAGAGCCATACAGCCCCTGTTGCTACTATTCAGCTCTGCCATTTTTCCACAAAAGGAATCACAGACGATAAGCAAATGAATGAGCATGGCTGTGTTCCCATGAAACTTCATTTACAAAAACAGGCAGTGAGCTATATTTGGCCTATGTCCATAGTTTGCCAACATCTGCTCTAGACCATCCAGATCCATAGATGCCCCAGGATATCAGATGCTTTAGTGCTTACTTATCCCCCTGGACTGATCCTTTTACTTTCAGAATATGGCCTCAGGTTATTTCTTTTGCTTTCCTAATCAATTCATTTAAGATCTTTTTTTTTCAGTTTCACATTTGATTGACCAGATTTAGAATTATGTAGCAGCAGTATTTTGGGATTTCAAGTTCACCACTTTGCTGGATACAAACATTGTTACATTTGGTGGCACTAATAAGTTCCTTCAAGTTTAAAACTTAGTTATAACTCTGACTCCTCTCTCTCATTTACCATAAACATCCAGAAATGGTTAGAACTGAACTTCTTAGTGTTTGTCTATCCCTTTTATCACAGCCCTAATTCAGACACTCATTATTTCAGAATTAAAATACAGACTTCCTTCTACTCCATTTCCTTGCTGGTGGCTCTGCTCCCTTCAAATCCATCTTCTATGCATATGATACAATGTTACATATAAAAATATGCCTGTTTTCTTTAAAGCTTGAAGACTTATGCTAGTTCTTGGAGAAGAAAATTCCAAGTTACTTTATTTAACATGACATATAAAATCACATATAATCTACCTCTACCTCCCTCTAGGTCTTATCTCTAAATTATTTCAGTTTCAAATCACTAAATTATTATTTTTCCCACACGAATCATACCATTTTTCAGCTATTCAAACTGCCCATTTGACCGCTCATCTTCAAGCATGCTGGTTCAGATGTGTCATCTGTCTACATCAATTTGCCTTTTCATCCTGCTATTTCAATACATAACATATTTCTGCACTACTGCTCTGTCATAGATACAGCCTTCATTAGACGGTCAAAATTTCTATAGGCAGGGACACTTCCATATCATTGTCATTATTACTGTAGCTCATTCTGGTAATTTAAAATTCTCTTTGATAAGCAGATGTCCAAGACAATATCCTGGTACCACAGGATATGGCAAAACAAATTTTCTTTCACAGAAAAATACACCTTTATGTTTCTTTTTTTACAATTAAGTTTAATTGGCCAACATATAGTACACCATTAGTTTTTGATGTAGTGTTTAATGATTCATTAGTTGCATATAATGCCCAGTGCTCATCAGGTCACGTGCCCTCCTTAATGCTCATCACCCAGTTACCCCATCCCCCCAGCTCCCTCCTTTCTATAACCCTCAGTTTGGTTCCTGGAGTCCAGAGTCTTTCATGATTTGTCTCCCTCTCTGATTTCTTCCCATTCAGTTTTCCCTCCCTTCCTCTGTGGTCCTCCGCACTATTCCTTGTGTTCCACATATCATTAAACCCATATGATAATTGTCTTTCTCTGCTTGACTTATTTCACTTAGCATAATCCCCTCCAGTTCCATCTGTGTCAATACAAATGGGGGGTATTCATCTTCTCTGATGGCTGAGTAATATTCCATTGTATATATGAACCACATCTTCCTTATCCACTCATCTGTTGAAGGACATCTTCCACAGTTTGGCTATTGTGGGCATTGCTGCTATGAACATGGGGGTGCAGGTGCCCCTTCTTTTCACTACATCTGTATCTATGGGGTAAATACCTAGTAGTGCAATTGCTGGATCATAGGGTAGCTCTATTTTTAACTTCTTGAGGAACATCCATGCTCTTTTCCAGAGTAGCTGCACCAGTTTGCATTCCCATCAAAAGGGTAAGAGGGTTCCCCTTTCTCCACATCCTCCCCAATATTTGTTATTCCCTGTCTTGTTAATTTTGGCCATTCTAACTGGTGTAAGGTGGTATCTCATTGTGGTTTTTATTTATATTTCCCTGATGGCAAGTGATGTGGAGCATTTTTCATGTGTCTGTTTGCCATTTGTATGTCTTCTTTGGAGAAATGTCTGTTCATGTCTTCTGCCCATTTCCTGACTGGACTATTTGTTTTTTGGGTGCTGAGTTTGAGAAGTTCTTTATAGATCTTGAATATCAGCCCTTTATCTGTTATGTCTTTTGAAAATATCTTCTCCCATTCCATAGGTTGCCTTTTAATTTTATTGACTGTTTTCTTGGCTGTGAGAAGCTTTGTATCATGATGAAGTCCCAATAGTTCATTTTTGCTTTTGTTTCCGTTGCCTTTAGAGATGTGTCTTGGAAGAAGTTGCTGTGGCCAAGGTCGAACATCTTTATGTTTCTAAATTAAAGTTAAATTTTCTAATTTTATACCAGTTGCAGAGCTATTAATAAATGAATTTTAAAAGACATGCTGTTAAAGCAAAATATTACACTATCTATAATCCAGCCTCAATTGTGTTAATACAGTGGTTTAACATTTTATTATAACATAAAATGGTAGTCCTAAATATTTAGTTATGATTCCTGACTAAACTCTTATTAGCATACTAATAAGCCATCAAAACTTTGTGCCCATTGTGAATTTACTCAAGTCAGGAACCAACAGTTTTGTAAAAACTAATTGTTTCAGGGAGACTTTAGAGGTTCAGATTTCTGTTTTCTGGGCTCTGGTGGATAATTACATGCAGGAAAATGAAATTAGACCCCTATCTTACACCACTCACAAAAATTAATTCAAAATGGGTTACAGACTTAAACATAGGAACTGAAACTGTAAAACTCCCGGAAGAAAAATTCAGGAAAATAATCTTTGACATCAGCCTTGGCAACATTTTTTTAGATATGATACCAAAAGTAAAGGCAACAAAAGCAAAAATTAGTAAGTGGGCTACATCGAACTAAGTACTTCTGCACAGCAAAAGAAACAGTCAACGAAAAGGAACCTAGGGAATGAGAGAAAATATTTGCAAACAACTATGTGATAAGGGGTTAATATCAAAATATATAAATAATTTATACAACTCAACAACAAAAGAGCCCCAAACAATCCAATTAAAATTGGACAAGGAAACCGAGTAGACTTTTTCCAAAGATGTACAGACGGTCAACAGGTATGGTCAAAGTGTGCTCAATCTCACTAATTATCAGGGAAATGCAAATCTAATCCACAAGGACATAGCACCACACCTGTTAATATGGCTGTTATCAAAAAGACAAGAAATAACAAGTGTTGGTGAGGATGTGGAGGAAAGGGAACCCTTGTACACTGTTGGTGGGAATGTAAATGGGTTCAGCCATTACAAAAACAGTATGGAGTTTCTTCAAAATATTAAAAATGCTGGACCCCCACTTCCAGTTACCTATCCAAAGGAAATGAAATCAGGATATCAAAGAGATATCTGCATTTCTGTGCTCATTGCAACATTATTCACAATAGCCTAGATATGGAAACAAAGTATCCATCTGCCACTTGATGGATAAAGAAGACATGATCTATATGAAAAATGGAATATTATTCAACCACGAGAAAGAAGGAAATCCTTCCATTTGCAACAACATGGGTGGGCCTGGAGGGCATTGTGCTAGATAAAACATGTCAGAGAGAGAAAGAAAAATACTGTATGGTCTCATTTGTATGTGGAGTCTATCAATAAAAGCAAAAACCTTTTTCATAGAAACAGAGAATAGAATGATAGTTACCAGAGGAGGAGGAAATGGGAGTTGTATATCAAAGGGTATAAACTTTAAGTTATAAGACAAATAAGTTCTGAGGCTCCAATGTGTAGCATGGTGACTATAGTTAATAATATGGAATTGTATGAATGAAAATGCTTAGAGTATATTTTAAGCATCCTGTACATACACAGACACACAAGATGATAACTGCATGAGGTGATAAATATGTCAATTAACTTAATTTTGGTAATCATTTTCACAGTGTACACATATATCAAATCATCATGTTATATACTTTAAATATATCCAAGTTTGTTCTTTATACTTCAGTAAAACAGGGGGAAAACCAGAAACCCACAAATCTATTTGATTTACTATTAGAGTGATTTAATACTGTCTCATTTAAATTGAACAGTATCAAGAATCTTAGTGGTGTTCATAACCTTTGGCCCAGGATTCAGGTTCTTGAAATAATCATAAATAGGGAAAACTTCATGCTGAAATTGTTCAATGCAGTATTGTACACTTCATTGAGTCTACCCTAGATATAATTTGGAACAATTATTAGCATAAATAAAGAAATTGGTATCCTAGGGGCGCCTGGGTGGCACAGCGGTTAAGAGTCTGCCTTCGGGGGCGCCTGAGTGGCACAGCGGTTGAGCGTCTGCCTTCGGCTCAGGGCGTGATCCCGGCGTTATGGGATCGAGCCCCACATCAGGCTCCTCTGCTATGAGCCTGCTTCTTCCTCTCCCACTCCCCCTGCTTGTGTTCCCTCTCTCGCTGGCTGTCGCTGTCTCTGTCAAATAAATAAATAAAATCTTAAAAAAAAAAAAAAAAAGAGTCTGCCTTCGGCTCAGGGCGTGATCCCAGCGTTGTGGGATCGAGCCCCACGTCAGGCTCCTCCGCTATGAGCCTGCTTCTTCCTCTCCCACTCCCCCTGCTTGTGTTCCCTCTCTCGCTGGCTGTCTTTATCTCTGTCAGATAAATAAATAAAATCTTTAAAAAAAAAAAAAAAGAAATTGGTATCCTGGTAAAAGGTTGAAGACATGTTAGTAACAGTAGGATTATTACATCAAATTTGATTTGTGTACTTGATGAAACTGGATTATTGAAAATGGGGTTTTTAAGATTAGAAGTCATGAGAAAATGTTCATGATATAATTTTAGGTATAACTATAGTATGTTAATAAATGCATCTAAGAATGCATTATAAAAAGATTTTCTGGGGCACCTGGGTGGCTCAGTTGTTAAGCGCCTGCCTTTGGCTCAGGTCATGATCCCAGGGTCCTGGGATCGAGCCCCACATCGGGCTCCCTGCTCAGCGGGACACCTGCTTCTCCCTCTCCCACTCCACCTGCTTGTGTTCCCTCTCTTGCTGTCTCTCTCTGTCAAATAAATAAATAAAATCTTTTAAAAAACAAACAAACAATAAAAAGATTTTCTGTAGACCAATATAGAAGGAAATAAATATAACCATTTCTGTGTTGCTAGTTTTATTTAGATGGTTGCTCTTGTTAAATAATTTACTTAAATATTTTTTATAAATAAAGTGAATTAGTGTTATTTGTATAATATGATTTAACAATCTTTGATTATAAAAAATCTTTTATGATAATAAAATGCAACAGAATTTAAAAATGTTCTGACATATCTATCACATATTTTTGTTTTTAATTTAATGAGAAAAATATAGTGGGGTGCCTGGGTAGCTCAGTCAGTTAAGCATCTGACTCTTGATTTCGGCTCAGGTCATGATCTCAGAGTCCTGGGATTGGGCCCCACATCAGGCTCCATGTGGCAAGTGTACCTGAGGATCTGAGGATTCTCTCCCCCTCTCTCTGACCCTCCCTGGCTCACTCACATACTCTCCCTCTCTCTCTCTCTCTAAAATAAATAAATAAATATTAAAATATGTATATTTCAAAGTGCCAGTTGAGTAGTTGAATAGTTCTAGGATATGCCCTATATTCTGCATGCTAAAGTAATCCTGAAGAAAGTAATTGATTGACCACTGAGAAACACTGATATCAAGAGTGATTCATCTCCAGTAATTGCACTACTGGGTACTTACCCAAAGAATAAAAGAACACTAATTCAAAAGGATAAACACCCAGTGTTTATTGCATCATTATTTACAATAGCCAAATTATGGAAGCAGCCCAGGTGTCCATTGATAGAAGAGATGCTATCTATACACAAAGGAAAATCATTCAGCTATAAAAAAGGACATCTTGCCATTTGCAACAACATGGAGCTAGAGAGTATAATGTTAAGCAAAATAAGTCAGTCAAAGAAAGACAAACACCATATGATTCACTCATATGCGGAATTTAAGAAACGAAACAAACAAAGGAATAAAAGAGACAAACCAAGAATCATACTTTTAAGTATAGAGAACAAAAAGTATAGATGGTTACTAGAGGAGAGGTGGGTGGGGAGATGGGTGAAATAGGGAATGGGGATTAAGGGTACACTTATCATGATGAGCACTGAGTAATGTATAGAATTGTTGAATCACTATATTATATTCCTGAAACTAATATAACATCGTATGTTAACTACACTAGAATTAAAATAAATGAAAACATTTTTAATAATATACAAAGTATTCTGCTTCTGTGTAATACAGTGCAGTAGGGTACTATGTTCATTAGGCAAATTTGCCAATCATGTTTCAATTTTCTATATCATTACTAATTTTTTCTATTTTGTCAATTAAATTCTTTAACATTTTATTTCTTTCCTTTTGTGGATGACTTTTTATCATTCCATTTTTTTCCCCACCATTTGTTTAGAAGTTTTACAGTCTTTTTCTCTAATTTTGGTGGCCACCCTAGAAATTACAGTACAGTTCGTTGACCTATCAAAACCTAATATTAATTGATAATTTTACTTTAATTTGGTCAATTAAACTATATTAGACCACTTCTAATTCAGTATCTCCCAATGTAAATGATATTTTTTCACTAATTTTAATCACACTCATGTACAAATATATAAAGCCCTGTAAGAAATCATTGTTGTTTTATTGTCAATATTCTTTTAGATTTACCCACATGTGTACTTCTTTTATGTTCATTTCTTCCTGCATTTTGAAAACTACATCTGGGATTTTAGTTTTTCTGCCTGGAGAACACTTTTTAAAGATTTTATTTATTCAGTTTATTTTAGAGAGAGAGAATGCGCCAGTGGGGGGATGAGCAGAGGGAGGAAGGGGGAGGGGCAAAGAATCTCAAGCAGACTCTGCACTGAGCCAGACACAGGGCTCGATCCCACAGCCCTGAGATCATGACCTGAGCAGAAACCAAGAGTCTGACACTTAACTGAATGAGCCACCCAGGTGCCCCCTGTAGAACACTTTTTAAAATTTCCTTTGCTCAAGTTCTGCTCGTGGCAAGTGTTATTTTTTGTTTGAAAAACCTTTAAATCTGCCTTATGTATTACAGCTATTTTATTGAGTGTAAAATTTTAGGATGATGATTATTTTCTTTTAGCACTTTGAAGATATTGTTCTACTGTCCTTTGGCTTCCATTTTTGCAGTTGCAAAAGTTAACTCTTGCTCTTTTGAAGATAATAATGCCATTGAAGGGGAAAAAGACATTGGCTAAAAACGCATGAGATTCCTTGAGTAGAAAAAATAGGAAAACAGATAAGCAATATGGCAAGACTGTGGAAAGACCTGAAACAGGTCTTTTTTTTTTTTTTTTAAAAGATTTTATTTATTTATTTGACAGAGATAGAGACAGCCAGCGAGAGAGGGAACACAAGCAGGGGGAGTGGGAGAGGAAGAAGCAGGCTCATAGCGGAGGAGCCTGATGCGGGGCTCGATCCCAGAATGCCGGGATCACGCCCTGAGCCGAAGGCAGACGCTTAACCGCTGTGCCACCCAGGCACCCCGAAACAGGTCTATCTTATACGTAATTCTGAAATCAGATAAATGCCTGCTTTCAATTAATGTCTCAGTTGATTATCACATAAAATTGTTTTAAGGCCAAATCTCCTTTAGAAAAAAGGATCTAGTTTGAATTTGGAAGAGGAGAGTGCAGAGGTGGAAACAGAGATACCATGAGATGGGTGGGGTACCAAAAGGGAAGAAAACTCCACCAAGGCAAGACTGTTCCTTGAGCTTCCTTGGAAATTTCTGAGAATTTCAGATATTGGGGAAGAAGCTCCAGGCCCCTACCACAGCGTATCTTGTATGGGCTTAGAGTAAGAGGATCCCTACCTCCCCTTAAACGACTGTGTTCACGGGCGCAGTGAATCCCTCACACTACCTGAGGGCGCCAGTGCATGTATAGACCTGAGTCTTCCAGTTAACTGTTTTCCCTTTTCTTCATTCTTCTGACCCATATCGAAGTTCTTCTTATTATTTCCATTCTCCCTTCCATCCTCTCTTCTCACTGCTGGTTTTATCCATACTAATTTGTTTCTTGCTTGAGATGGGTCACGTTTACAAGTTGTATCTGTTACACAAATTTGTTCTCAGTTGACGCTCCGCCCCACGCTTGTCCTGTGTATTTGGCTATGTATTACTTTAGCTAGATGCCTGCAGAGCCATTTCCAAGATTCCCAGGCTGGTGGCTTCGCGTTAGGCTCAGCCAATGGGAAATGTGAATGGAAATTGAAAGAAGCAGCTAATCTGGTTCTGGGGGAAGCAAGGCAGTATCCCTTCAGCAGGCCCAGCATCCTTGTTGATGACCTGCCACCTGGCCTCGGCACCTCCTCAGCATCCCAACAATGGTGCCCCAGTGACGCACCAGGGCTGATGGACACCCCAGAAAGAGTGGATTCTCTCCATGTTGCCATCAAGTGAAGGTGTTGGGAGAGGTACAGAGTATGGAAAGTGTATCTGACTTTGCCCTAATCAGATGCTCCCTCTCCTGGTCATTCTATGAGTCCCTCTCCTGTCCATGCTCATCCCCAAACAGACTCCCAACTCCTGAGTTTCACGTTTATGTCACTATTAGAGGCACTGGCTCTTTTATTTCTAGCAAAGCTTGCCCCTAAATCTCCAACCACTGTGGATTTAAATAAGAATTCAGGTCATAGGCACTTTTATCAGTAGTAAATCTACTGGGATATTCCACAGATGAAGGAAGAACAAGTCTGTAACCAGTTTTTTTGTGTGTGTGAAATAATTATCTGATCCATTGTTCTGTCCATGAACAAATTAAATATGAGCCAAAGTAGGCAAATAGCTCTTGGCCTTTTCTTGAGCATCCTAAAGAAAAGAGGCTTTGTACAAGATATTTTGTTATGGCTGACATTAGGAAAGAAAAATTTCCTTAATATTTATTATCCAGCCATCTTGATGCAATTCTGCCCTGTTTCCCAATCATCCTCTGACTCTTCTCTTCTCTCGGAGTTGCAACATTCTTTTCACAGGTGCTTTTACTTCCTTGTTCTTTCTTTTTTTTTAAGATTTTATTTATTTATTTAACAGAGAGAGCATGAGGAGGGGGGAGGGGCAGAGTGGGGAGACGGGCAGAATTGGGAGGGCCGAAGGGAGAAGGAGAGGCAGACTCCCCACTGCAGTGAGCCCAGCTCGGGGCTGGATCCCAGGACCCTGGGATCATGACCTGAGCCGAAGGCAGTTGCTTAACGAACTGAGCCCCCGAGGGACCCCAACTTCCTTGTTCTTTAGGCTTTAGAGAAAGGGATTCACTAGCAGAGTAACCACACTTTACTGCAGAGAGAAAACCACCTCCAGTGGGGAACCAGAGGTTAGCATGAGTTAGTAAAGAAAACTTGAGCCATAAGAGAAGGTCACTGCATTGAGGTGGGAAGAGCAGGTGGAGAAGGCCTTGCTTCTGCCTGAGGTGGAGCTGATGCTCAGAATGATATTAATAATGCAGGTGTAAGAGGAGGATCAGGAGGATGGTCAAAAGGGCATGAACAATGGCAGAGCACACCAGTACTGCAGATTTGGTGGAGATATCAGACCAGCACTGAGGAAATAGAGAAGGCAGCTCTCAGCTGAAGTAAGGTATAACATAAGCCTCACAGAAGTCCAAATTCCAAGCCATGAACTTCCCAAATTCTAGTCTCCATGAGACATACCAGAACCCCCACACAACTGTTTACTCATCAGCTGGTCATAGAGCAGTTGGTGGCAGATGGCAGGCAGTGTGGTGGTCATAGGTGATCATTGAGAGCAGAAAGACTTCAGTCCCTGCAGTCCAACACATACACACACACACACACACACACACACACACACACACACACAACACCTGAGTCAGCCTCTACTGAGATTGGTTTCCTCTGAAATGAGATTTTCCGGCATTTTGGGAACAGTGACTAAGGAATAGCAAAGATCCAGAAAAGAGAGGTGACTGAGGAAGAAGTACATGAGGGCAGGGAGATGGGGGTCACCAACAGCATCACCAGGGTCCCCATGAAGGTCAGAAGGTAAATCACCAAGAACAGCACAAAGAGCAGCACCTGGATATGGGGTTCAGCAGACAGTCCCAAGAGGATGAGCTCAGTGATGGTGCTGTGATTTCCTGCAGTTTCTATCTCACCCTCTGTATACATCTCTCTCACTCCTCAGCCTGCTCATCTTTTTCATAGATTTCTTATCTACTTGCCCTCCCCTCCCTAGAAACTTTCCTTCACCGGGTGCCTCCTGAACAACTTCTGAACCCTGAATCAGCATGTCTGTGTTCTCTCCCTATGTGATCCTGACCCAAACAGCTCTAGAGAAATTCATGTAATTTTTCTTACCAGTCCATGACTAATTGGTGTCATGTCCTTTAATTAGTCTTTGTTTTGATGCCACAAACATTATAACGTATTTTGTATAATCAGATTTCCAGAGAAGTGGTCTCTGTTTTCCTTAGCCAGGTTTTCATTCCGCATTGCAACTTAATAACCACACCCTGTATTTATTATATTTCTACATTTTACATCTCTTCGATATATTTGATTATTTGACTTGAAATATTTTTGAAACGTGCGTTTATTTGGGGGGGTTGTGCACAAGCATGCAAATGATTGTGTGTGTTAAGTAAAAGGGATAGAGAGATTAAGATTGCTAAAGCTATGCCAGGGGGGTTGGATAAAATGGTTGAAGGGGAGGGGGAGATGCATCCTTCCAGTTATGGAATGAAAAAGTCATGGGAATAAAAGGCACAGCATAAGGAATATAATGATATTATAGTAACAATGTATCAGGACAGGGGTAGCTACACTTGTGGTAAATATAGCATAATGTATAAACTCATTGAATCATTTTGTTGTACACCTGAAACTAACATAACATGGTGTGTCAACTATACTCAAATAAAAAAATTTTTAAATAGACAGTAAATTCCAAATGCAGAGAAAAATTCTTTGCTACTGAATACAAATAAACTGTTTATTACAACAGAATTTTACAAACTTAACAAATAAAAAATGAGTTCATCTGCTTATTCATCACTGCAGAATGTGATTAATTGGAGCCACCATCCTAGGTTGCAGATTATACCAGACAAAACTAAGAAGTAGCTTGAATTTGGGGTCTGAGAAGAATTTGAATTATCGATACCTCTCTAAATACTTAAAAAGGAAAGAGGAGAAACCCTTGAAGAGCAGGAGCCAAGACATTCATGGGCCCAGAAAGAGTAGAATTTGTTGTGGTGAATGCTGTTGGCAATATCATCATGAGACTGTGGCATCAGGTAAACTCTGGGGGAACTGGAGTAAATTAAAAGTTCATTGGACAGGTCAAGATTACTGTAAGGAGTTGCCAAGTAAGGCAGGAGGGCTCCTGGAGGAGTAGTGTCTGACAATACAGTGATGGTCAAGTTTCAAGCTAAGTTCAAAAAAAAAAAATAGCAGGGGAATTTAGTCCTAGATGTTGGAAAATATGATTGGAAAACCAAGGCATATAAGTGTATTCACACAGCAGCTCAACAAAAGTTAAGTAAGGTTGTTCGCCCAATGTATTGTAAGTAGGAAACCTACAGAAAGTAAATCCATAAATATTTGAATAACTCAGTGAATAACTAAGTGAAAGACTTGGTGAAGTAATAGATGAGAGAACAAATGGAGACATAGAAGAATAGATAACTGAATTGACAGGTGGGATAGATGAATGAATGAATGAATGAATGAATGAATGAATGATTAGATGACTAATTAAATGGATGAACTGCTAGTAATTATCAAACTAAGATGAATATATGTGTAGATGAGTAGTTTTAAGCAACCCTCCAGGTGAGGACAGAAATGTGCTACTGGCTCATTTCCCTGCTAGGGAAGGGAGAGGAATCTGTGAATGAATTCACAGTAGTATAGTACCATGGCTGACTGCAGGTAACTGAAACCAAAGAAAGGAAAACCGTGGGAAAACAGGGACTACTGTATTACTATTTTCCATAACCCAGGCAGGCATAGAAGGAAGTAATCAAGATAGATGTATTGGAGGAGGTAGAAATTAAGGTGAAGGTTGAAAGTAAGTAGAATTTGGATCAGCATTTGAAGGCCAAAAATTTTAGCTGAGTATCAGCTGAAGTCTGAAGAAGGCAGGGTAAAAATAGAGTAATGAGGGCATCTGGAGAAATCAGGTCAGACCAATGGGTTCCCCGAATTCTGCAGCCTGGAGGCACACTGGAACCATCCAGGGAATTTTTAAATGACACAGCACAATGACCCAGACAAGACCCAGTGAAACATGATATCCACACATGTAGGTGTTACTACAAAGATTGGTTAGTCCTTAAATGCTGACCAGAGAGGTTTTACTTTATTCAGGAGAATCATTGGAAACAGCACTGTAGAATAATAAAATAGGGTCAGGTAGAGTTGATATAAATTCTGGCTGTTCAAATTGGAGACCTGAAGAAGATTTGTCAATGTGAGCCTCAGTTTAAAAAAAAAGGGAGGGGAGGGCGCCTGGGTGGCACAGCGGTTAAGCGTCTGCCTTCGGCTCAGGGCGTGATCCCAGCATTATGGGATCGAGCCCCACATCAGTCTCCTCTGCTATGAGCCTGCTTCTTCCTCTCCCACTCCCCCTGCTTGTGTTCCCTCTCTCGCCGGCTGTCTCTATCTCTGTTGAATAAATAAATAAAATCTTTTTAAAAAAAAATAAAAATAATTTTTAAAAAAAGTGAAATATAAAGCTTCAGCGATCTTTTTTTTAAGTATAGTGGACAATGTTACATTCATTTCAGGTGTACAACATAGTGATTCAGCAAGGTTATACATTATGCTGTGTTCACCACAAGTGTAGCTACCCCTGTCCCGATACATTGCTATTCTAATACCATTGACCATATTCCTCACACTGTCCTTTTTATCCCTGTGACTTACTCATTCCATTACTGGAAGCCTATACCTCCCATTCCCCTTCACCCACTTTGCCCAACCACCTTCCCCATGCGCCTCTGACAACCATCAGTTTCTTCACTGTATTAAAAGGTTTGATACTGTTTAGTTTGGACTAGATATTTGCTCCACTTTTTCCATATTTAACTGTCAGTAAAGACCTGGATATTTTCCTATTTTTTTTCCTGAATACCCAGCCTGAGTAAACTCCAGCATATCCAAAGAATGTTGAAGAAGCTGTGTTAGAGATCCAATATTTGAAAACCTCTTTCCCAGAAGAGAAGGGGAGGGGAGGGGAGGGGAGGAGTGGGGTGGGAAGGGGAGGGAAACAGGAAAGGAGAGGAGAGGAGAGGAGAGAAAAAGAAAAGAAAAGAAAAGTAAAGAAAAGAAAAGTAAAGAAAAGTAAAGAAAAGAAAAGAGAAAAGAAAAGAAAAGAAAAGAAAAGAAAAGAAAAGAAAAGAAAAGAAAAGAAAAAAACCTCTTTCCCATGCTAATGCCTGCACAACCAATCAGCGAGGTAGCAGGAAGCTCAGGTCGTGAAATTCCATGATCTGCTAACCCTGGCCCCCAGCACAGATCCTCTGACTAGAGACAAGGAAGAGAGGGACTTCATTTCCACCTTGCAATCAAAGACAATCACTGATTTCAAATTCTGCTCACTTATCTTGCAAGAAGGCCTACTGCTGCTTCAGTATACATTGAAGTCAAATGCCTATTTCTAAATTCAATAAAAAGAGAAGGGAAATTTGGGAGCTTACATTGAGAAAAACAGATGCAAAGAAAGTGGAGACCAATGAGATCCTCTTACTAAGGTGTGTAATTTACCAATTAAGTTGGGTAGCTGTGTTTGAGTACTTGTTAAACAGGTCACTGTTGGTATCTTATATGTTTGTCAGACATCATCTTAAAGAGAACTGAAACAAGAGATCGCATTTTCTGGATCATTTTAAGAATAATCCAAAATAAGCATCAGCTTCCACCCTATGACATATCTAAATCCATACTACTGTAAATTCATTCCACTAAAATTATTATGCACCCAAATTCAATCCATCCTAATGGCAAAGCACATTTCATGATATTATAAATTATTAACTTCTTTAGATCCAAAACCTTATATAATTTCCAAGGAAATAGGTAACTGAGGACATTCCAAGGAGAAATGTCTCACAACTTAACCTATTCTATATGTAATCAGACAGAAAATGTTAGTTAATTGCATAAATTAATGGATAGATAGATTAATGAAAGATAGGGCTAGTGCCAAAAGACAGAAATAGTCTGGGGAACTAATATGAGGAAATTAAGTCAGTCAGAAGATAAAGACTCTGAGTATCCAAGGAACACATGGATGGAGAGAAGGGCCACAATGCTTTGGTCTGTGTGCCTGGGAAACAAACTCCATTTAACTCAATATTTTCCTTAGAAATCTCCCTGATATGTGCTCTTCCCCTTCTCTCTTACCACCAATAATTTTGTTGACCAGAGTTGATGGTGTGGATAATAAAAGCAGAAAAATAAACTATTTATAGTTCATGCATTTAGGGCCTAGAAGAGGAGGAGGACCCTCCTAGGTTACTAAATCTCACAATCTAGACCTCTCCAGACTGGGAACCTTTTAGCTCTTGGTCTCAGCTTCCCAAATCAATGCATATTTTATAGTCTGCGTACTCAATGCTTCTTTGAGAGCACAAAGAGGATTTATTTAGTAGATTCTAAGAGCAGCTAGAAATAAAAGACTCACAGTAGATAAAAAACCATAATGCCCTTAGGGTCCAGAACTCAGACTCTAGCACAAGGAAAAAATGATTTGAGAACTTAAGGTAAAAGGAGTTCCCTAGAAGAGCCAGGCATAGAAGCCTAGATAACAAGAAGAAATCAACACCTAGACGTCTCTAGGTGGAAACAAGAGGAACCTTTAGAGAAACCATGGAGCTCTGACTTTTCCTGGCATAAACTCCTCTTTTGATTTTGGTCTTACCACAGTATAAGATGTCATCTTTGTTCTGGGGATCTCTAGGCAAAGGAAAACCAATTTTTCTATAGCCTACCTACAGAAAGCACAGACATCAATTTGTACTGCTGGCAAGTCACAATGAGGGAAGGAAAGTAGACCATTGCAGATAGAGAAGCTTAAGAACACTTATCATCTGAAATCTGTCTTGGTCCTGCCACTGTCACTTACTAAATACAGAGGGAGACATCCAGATTCTGAAAGGAATACAGGAGAGACTTTCATCAAAGTAGGCAGGACGGGTAGTATTCCCTTGTTGTCCATGTAGGAGGGATTCTCCATTTGGAAATTGTCTAAGGAGGTTTGAAGTGACATAGAGTTCACCAGATGGCTTTATTTCCCATATTGACATGAACTGTGTCTTTATTAAGCACATCTGATCTAAACATTCTGATGATAAAATGAGTTTTAAAAATCAAAAACAGATGGGACGCCTGAGTGGCTCGGTCGGTTAAGCATGCAACTCTTTTTTTTTTAATGTTTTTTTATTATATTATGTTAGTCACTATACAGTACATCCCTGGTTTTTGATGTGAAGTTCGATGATTCATTAGTTGCGTATAACACCCAGTGCACCATGCAATATGTGCCCTCCTTATTACCCATCACCGGTCTATCCCATTCCCCCACTCCCTCCCCTCTGAAGCCCTCAGTTTGTTTCTCAGAGTCCATAGTCTCTCATGCTTCATTCCCCCTTCTGATTACCCCCCCTTTCTTTATCCCTTTCTTCTCCTACCGATCTTCCTAGTTCTTATGTTCCATAGATGAGAGAAACCATATGATAATTGTCTTTCTCTGCTTGACTTATTTCACTTAGCATTATCTCCTCCAGTGCCGTCCATGTTGCAGCAAATATTGAGAAATCGTTCTTTTTGATAGCTGAGTAATATTCCACTGTTTATATGGACCACAACTTCTTAATCCAATCATCTGTTGAAGGGCATCTCGACTCCTTCCACGATTTAGCTATTGTGGACAAAAAGCATGCAACTCTTTATTTAGGCTCAGATCATGATCTCAGAATCCTGGGATCCAGCCCGGGTCAGATTCTGTGCTCAGCAGGGAGGCAGCTTGAGGATTCTCTCTTCTCTCTTCCTCTGCCCCTCCCCCCACTTCTGCTCTCTCTCTCTCTCAAATAAATAAATCTTTTAAAAAATCAGAAACAGGTTTTGTTTTTTGTTTTTTTTACTTTATCCAATTTGCATCTGACACATTTGTGAACCCTCGAAAACAAGTGTTGCAAAGAGCAGCGCAGAGACCAGCGCAATCCTAGTGGCAGGTTATTGCCTCAGGTTAATGAACCCATGAAGGGAGGCAGCTTCATCTTTGGAAACAAATTGTTTAATCAAAATGAGCATCTACTTAGGCAGTGTGAAATTTTTGTTTTAAAGATTATTCCAAAAAATAGAGATAGCATTGTTTATCTCTGTTGTGGCAGGTAGAATTGTCATATTTTATTGATGCCACGTGTTTATTAATACACACAAAAGACTGGAATCAGTGACTTTGGTCACTTAATAGAGGAACACATATTCAAAAGCCAAAAATATTTATTCACTTCCACCACTGTGTTGAATAGGAGTGGTAAAAGTGGACGTCCTTGTATTTTCCTAATTTTAGAGGAAAAGTTTCAGTCTTTCAATAATGAGTATGATGGTAGCTGTGTGCTTTTCATATAGGAACTTTATTATGTTGTGGTAGTTTCCATCTACTCCTAGATTGTTGAGTGTTTGGGTTGTTTTTTGTTTTTTTTAAAGATTTATTTATTTATTTGAGAGGGAGTGTAGAGAGAGAGAGAGAGAGCATGAGTGGGGGTGGGGGCAGAGGCAGAGGGAGAAGCAGGTTCCCACTGAGCTGGGAACCCAACTCGCTCTCGATCCCAGCACCCTGGGATCATGACCTAAGCTGAAGGCAGACGCTTAACCAACTGAGCCACCTAGGTGCCCCTGGGTGTTTGGGGGTTTTTATTTTGTTTTGTTTTGTTTTTGTCATGAAAGGATTTTTAATCTCTTTAAATGTTTCTATTGCATCAGCTGAAACAATCATGTCCTCCCTCCCCCAGCCACATGATTCTATTAATTAGAATTACATTGATCAATTTTTTTATAATTTTTATTTTGTTATATTAGTCACCATACAGTACATCCCCAGTCCTTGATGCAATGTTCCATAATTCATTATTTGCATATAACACCCAGTGCACCGTGCAACATGTGCCCTCCTTAATACCCATCACCGGCCTATCCCAATCCCCCACCGCCCCTCCCCTCTGAAGCCCTCAGTTTGTTTCCCAGAGTCCACAGTCTCTCATGGTTCATTCCCCCTTCTGTTTACCCCCCTTCATTCTTCCCTTCCTTCTCCTACTGATCTTCCTATTTCTTATGTTCCATAAATGAGTGAAACCATATGATAATTGTCTTTCTCTGCTTGACTTATTTCACTTAGCATAATCTCCTCCAGTCCCATCCATGTTGCTGCAAATGTGTAATCGTTCTTTCTGATGGCTGAGTAATATTCCACTGTATATATGGACCACATCTTCTTAATCCAGTCATCTGTTGAAGGGCATCTCGGCTCCTTCCACAATTTAGCTATTGATCGATTTTTGTATTTGAATGAAACTTGCCTCCCAGGGATAAATCTCTCTTGGTCATGTTGTATGATTCTTTCGATAAGCTGCTATATTTAGCATATTTCCTAGTATTTTGTTAAGGATTTTTCCACACATTTATAAGGGATCTTGCTCTTTAAGTTTCCTTTCTTGTGGTGTCATTGTCTGGTTTGGATATCGGGGTGATGCTGGCCTCATAGAATGAGTAGGAAATGTTCCATCCTCTTTTATCTTTTTGAAGAGTTTGGGAATAGTCGGTGTTAATTCTTTAAACATTTGATAGAATTCACCAGTGAAGCCATCTGGTCCTGGGGTATTTTTGGTTGGAACATTGGAATACTGATATGATCTCTTTGCTTGTCGTAAGTATGTTCAGATTTTCTATTTCTTTCTGAGTAAGTTTTGGTAGTTTGTGTGCCATCCAGAAAATTCTTCATTTCATGTAAGCTATCTAATTTGACATGACATTCAGATGTTCATAGTATTCTCTTACAACTTTTTAAATTCCTATAAAATGATAGAAATGTCCCTACTTTCATATCCGATTTTGTTGAGTCTTTTTTTCTTGCTCATTATAGCTCAAATTTTATCAATCTTGTTAATCTTTTCAAAAAGCCAGATTTTGGTTTTTTATTCACTCTGTTGGTTTTCTGTTTTCTATTTCATTTAGCTCTACTCTAATATCTATAATTTCCTTTCTTCTTGGGTTTGGTTTGCTCTTCTATATTTCGTTCCTTAAGGTGAAAAGTACGTTATTCGTTTGAGATGTTTCTTTTCCTTACATATAGGTATTTACAGCTACACATTTCCCTCTAGCAGTGTTTTTACTGCATCCCATAAGTTTGGTATGTTGTATTTACATTTTCATTCTCAAAGTATTTTCTAATTTCCCTTGTTTCTTCTTTGACACACTGATTAAGAGTGTGTACTTTAATTTCCATATATTCATTGATTTTTCCTTCTGTGCTGATTTATAGCTTCATTCCACTGTGGTAAGAGAAGATACGTTGTATGATTCAATCTGTTTAAATTTATTGAGACTTGTTTTGTGGCCTAACATATGGTTTATCCACAAATGGCCAATAGGTGCTCAATATTAATAATCATCAGGGAAATGCAAATCAAAACCACAATCTGATATAACCTCACACCTGTCAGAGTGGCTACTATCAAAAAAACATGATGGCAAGCATTGGTGAGGGTGTAGAGAAATTTGAACCCTGGCACACTACTGGTAGGAATGCAAAATTGTGTGACCACTATGGCTAACATTATGGAGAATCCTATACAGTGGCTAACTGAACATAATAAAAAAAAACAAAAAAACTTAACATATCTTAAACTGAAAAAAATAAATAAATAAAAATTAAAAATAGAGGGATACCGGGGGGGCTCAGCCAGTGAAGCGTCTGCCTTTGGCTCAGGTCATGACCCCAGAGTCCTGGGATTGAGTCTAGCATCAGGCTCCTTGCTCAGTGGGAAACCTGCTTCTCCCTCTGCCTCTGCCCCTCCCCCTGCTTGTTCTCTCTGTCTCTCTGACAAATAAATAAATAAAATCCTGTAAAAAAAATTAAAAATAGACCCATGATTCTATCCAGCAATCACACACTTGGGTGTTTATCCAAAAGTGTTGATATCAGTATCTCAAAGAATATTAGCTCTCTTATGTTCATTGCAGCACTCTTTACAATAGCCAAGATGTGAAAATAATCTAAATGTTTATCAAAGGATGAATGGATAAAGAAAATATGATATCTACACATAATGGAATACTACTTGCCATTTAAGAAGAAGGAAATTCTTAAAAAAAAAAAAAAGGAAATTCTTCATATGTGGAACATAAACAGTAGCACGGAGGACCATAGGGGCAGGGAGGGAAATCTGAAGGGGGAGAAATCAGAGAGGGAGACGAACCATGAAAGACCATGGACCCCAGGAAACAAACTGAGGGTTTCAAAGGGAAGGGAGTGGGGGGAAGGGGAAACAGGGTGATGGGTATTAAGGAGGGTACGTGTTGTGATGTGCACTGGGGGGTTATATGTAACTAATGAATCACTGAACACTACATCAAAAACTAATGATGTACTATACAGTGGCTAACTGAATATAATAAATTAAAAAGAGGAAATTCTTCAATATGCAGCAACATGGATGGGGGCATTATGCTATGTAAAATAAGCCAGTCACAGAAAGACAAATACTGCATGGTTCCACTTACATGAGTTGATCTAAAACAGTAAAATTCATAGAATCTAAAGGTGGAATGAGGAGAGAGAGAAGTAAGTAGTTACTAATCAATAGGCATAAAGTTTCAGTTCAGCAAGATGAATACACACCAGACATCTGCAGCACAACATTGTACCTACAGTCAACAATAATGTGTTATACACTTGAAATTTTTTAAGAACACAGATCTCATGTTAAGTGTTCTTACCTTGATAAAATGTTAAAAACTATAAACGCTTTTGCAATCAGGTAAATAAAAATGAAAATTATAGTTAAAAATTATATATGTATTCACATATTGGCAAAAATTTAAAAGATTGAAACTACAAAGTGTTATTGAGACTATGAAATAATGAGAATTCTATGCCAGTGGTGGTGGGGATGTATAACCTTTGTTGGCCTGAGTCTGCCATACCACAAGTAGGTTGAAGCATCATAGCTTTATCAATAGGATGCACAACATTGATTAGACATAAAAAAAAAAACACATTGTTGATTGAACCCTTTGATCACCACAATTTGTAACCCTGGTGTTTATATTCTCCAACTCATATGGATGGAGGAAAATAATTCAGAAGTAAGCTGTGGGTCCCTGAATAACTTCCCTGTGATTTCCTAAATGAATCACCTAGCACCTTACAGGTCCGCAGGAAACTGCTACCCAGCCATCCACCTTTCAAAGCCCATTAGATATCTACCTAAGGATTGAGGCCTTTGCTTTGACCCAAAAGGCCTGAACACAGAGAGAATGCCCTATGGTTCTTAGAAGTTTCAACTCTTCTAGTTAATTAAAGTTTGGCATTTGGTGGTGACTTCAGGGAATTCAGAAATTCATGTCTCCTGAGCCACTGAACTCAATTGGCCGATTTACTGGTTGCCTTTCTAATGTGTTATATTTGGAAACTGCTTGCTTCACTGATACTTTAGCTCAATATCTAGAATCCTAAAGGCAGCTAAAGGAACTGATGCCCATGTGATTTCCTCTGGATCACATGAGAGAATTTTCTCAGATACCTCTTGTAGGAATCTGAGTGTTTTTCTACTGTGGTTAGTTAGTAAGAAAGACCTAATCATATAAGTTATTTGAAGCTCCTTCATCAGAGACAGTCTATTTTCCTGCCATCAACTGAGACTTCTAACTAAGAAAAAAAAATTGTCCACTAATTCAATAATTGGGATCCAGAAGTACTGGTTCTTACATGTGCAAAAAGAGCACCTGACTATGGATGACTCCTTATGCTTTGGAAAAACCGAAGCAAACAGATGTCTTCTGTGCCAGGAAGTGTCAGGAGCTGGGTAATGTCCTCCATGGTTTCTGTAATGGTCTTCACCCTGCCCCCCCAGCCCCCGTTGGAAACTTCCACATTATATTTGTCTTTTCTCATCTGGCCTTCTACTCCTGGCTCTTTGAGGCCACCTTTCTCATCTGTGCCATCTCATCACTATTTCCCTGTGCTGGAGCTGAGCTCTGAACTCTAAGCACCAGTTAGTTACATCAGGGCTTTAAGGCTTTGTCCTCCACCAAGGGTTTTGTCATCAGCTACTCTTACTATCTTCTCAATAATGCTTGTTTATGCTTCTAGAGTATTGTTGAAAATGGGTTTTGTTGATTTCTTGCATTCTTTCAGCAAATTTTGTGCTAATCTGGAAATTTCAGGTATAGGGAAGCTGAAACAAGCAGGTGAGAGGTTCCTATGCTGGAGACCTGTGGGGGAAATAATCATAGTAGACAGGGAGTTCCTGGAGGCCTAGAATACTCTTCTCTTATAAAAGTCTAATCACATAGGCTAGAGAAAAGAGTTTTTTTTTTATTTATTTATTTATTTATTTATTTATTTATTTATTTATTTATTTTGCCATTTCTACCTCCCTATCAATTCTAGTTTCCAGTAATTGAGGCGGTAAATGGAAAAGGAAAAAAAAAAGAATTTCAGGGGATACTAAGATAGGTGAAGTCTAACTTCTATGCACACTGCTTCTCCCCATTCCAGGTGCCTCCCAGGATACCAGGGGCAAACAAGTTTTGCCTTTCAGCAGTAGACTGTTTTTCTTCCTATACTCATTACTCTACCTTCTCAGACATTTCTTCCAATTATTAACATTTTCTGTGTAATTACACTGGGCAGATGAAGTGTTAAATGTGGAGCAGTCCTCAGCTACCTATATCTTTGGAAATAATAGGATAAAATTATTAGACCTAAAGAATTTAATAATTTGTAAATAAAATAATGTGCTATGTCTCCCAGAGCTGATTGAATTTTAAATTTAGGCACGAATTATTTTAAGAAATGTGAGTTCCCAATAGTGAAATTACAGCCATAAATCACCTGATTTTTTTCTTAAAATGAATGAATATTTGTCTTAAAATGACTCAATAAAATCAACCTCCTGCCCCACTTCTCTTTAAGATAGAATGTGAAAAAGTATAGACGAGATACCAATAAGTGACCATCTGAGAAGTACTCAAGCTATCCCTGGCAAATTGGTAAAACAAGTATATTAAGAGGAAAGCCCTAGGCTCCAACTGGACCTACCACTCTTCTCTCTTTAAGCAAAGAAACCAGTCTTTGTTCCCTCTTTTCTGAATTTCAAAAATAGTCATTCAGACTTCAGTGTGAATTGACTCCACTGTGTTCCCTCTTCAAAGGTAAGTGAGCAGAATTTGGAATTTGTGTTTATTTTTCACTATACAGTTAAAATAAGCCTTGTCCTCACTGGCAGCAAATAAAAAGTGCTTAGAGATTTTTCAATTGAATTGAATAGATTTAATTCACTAATGTGGAAGTCAGGGAGAATGTTTATTCAGCAGGAGTTTATAAGCACAAAGATAAGAAAGACACCTTATGGACTTTTCCATTTGATTTTTCTTCTTCACTGCAGTCTTAATTCACTCAGTCTACCACGTTAGACCACACATTACCCACCACTGGACACAACTGAAAGGTGACCTGTATCTGATCTCTTAGAAGGGCACGAAATATGGGAAGACACCTAAGTACTATACTGCATGAGTGAGAAAAGCCAGGAAGAGCAAGGACTAATTCATGGGCTGGCCCAGCAGAAACAGAACTTATATTTTGAGTCCTATGGGCAATACCAACATCAGACACTTTCATATCAGGATAAAGCCAAAGGATTCACAGCTGATTCAGAGTTTCAGGGGGCAAGTTAGGATTATGGTAAGAAGTCATTCTAGACAAGAGGGTTCATGAAGGATCAGAGTTTTGAGTTATAATGATGGGTCAGATTTCAAGTTTGATATGAAGAAAAAGGCTAACAAGGGAATTCAGCCCTGTATATTGGGAGAGTGCTAGTAGAAATCTAAGACAAATAAGTGCATGAACATAATAGCTCAGCAGAGGTTTATGCCAGGCTGCCAATCAACTTTTCTGAAGCACAACACTCTATATAATACAATCTACAAATATCTGTTGCTTACATGAATGAATGAGTGAAGGAATGAATGGATAAATGGAGATATGGGTGGATGGATAGATAGGTAGGTAGATAGATAGATAGATAGATAGATAGATAGATAGATAGATAGAT
>NW_024425119.1:39031594-39066682 GCF_017311325.1 Ursus maritimus
ATTTATTTATTTATTTATTTATTTATTTATTTATTTATTTATTTTGCCATTTCTACCTCCCTATCAATTCTAGTTTCCAGTAATTGAGGCGGTAAATGGAAAAGGAAAAAAAAAAGAATTTCAGGGGATACTAAGATAGGTGAAGTCTAACTTCTATGCACACTGCTTCTCCCCATTCCAGGTGCCTCCCAGGATACCAGGGGCAAACAAGTTTTGCCTTTCAGCAGTAGACTGTTTTTCTTCCTATACTCATTACTCTACCTTCTCAGACATTTCTTCCAATTATTAACATTTTCTGTGTAATTACACTGGGCAGATGAAGTGTTAAATGTGGAGCAGTCCTCAGCTACCTATATCTTTGGAAATAATAGGATAAAATTATTAGACCTAAAGAATTTAATAATTTGTAAATAAAATAATGTGCTATGTCTCCCAGAGCTGATTGAATTTTAAATTTAGGCACGAATTATTTTAAGAAATGTGAGTTCCCAATAGTGAAATTACAGCCATAAATCACCTGATTTTTTTCTTAAAATGAATGAATATTTGTCTTAAAATGACTCAATAAAATCAACCTCCTGCCCCACTTCTCTTTAAGATAGAATGTGAAAAAGTATAGACGAGATACCAATAAGTGACCATCTGAGAAGTACTCAAGCTATCCCTGGCAAATTGGTAAAACAAGTATATTAAGAGGAAAGCCCTAGGCTCCAACTGGACCTACCACTCTTCTCTCTTTAAGCAAAGAAACCAGTCTTTGTTCCCTCTTTTCTGAATTTCAAAAATAGTCATTCAGACTTCAGTGTGAATTGACTCCACTGTGTTCCCTCTTCAAAGGTAAGTGAGCAGAATTTGGAATTTGTGTTTATTTTTCACTATACAGTTAAAATAAGCCTTGTCCTCACTGGCAGCAAATAAAAAGTGCTTAGAGATTTTTCAATTGAATTGAATAGATTTAATTCACTAATGTGGAAGTCAGGGAGAATGTTTATTCAGCAGGAGTTTATAAGCACAAAGATAAGAAAGACACCTTATGGACTTTTCCATTTGATTTTTCTTCTTCACTGCAGTCTTAATTCACTCAGTCTACCACGTTAGACCACACATTACCCACCACTGGACACAACTGAAAGGTGACCTGTATCTGATCTCTTAGAAGGGCACGAAATATGGGAAGACACCTAAGTACTATACTGCATGAGTGAGAAAAGCCAGGAAGAGCAAGGACTAATTCATGGGCTGGCCCAGCAGAAACAGAACTTATATTTTGAGTCCTATGGGCAATACCAACATCAGACACTTTCATATCAGGATAAAGCCAAAGGATTCACAGCTGATTCAGAGTTTCAGGGGGCAAGTTAGGATTATGGTAAGAAGTCATTCTAGACAAGAGGGTTCATGAAGGATCAGAGTTTTGAGTTATAATGATGGGTCAGATTTCAAGTTTGATATGAAGAAAAAGGCTAACAAGGGAATTCAGCCCTGTATATTGGGAGAGTGCTAGTAGAAATCTAAGACAAATAAGTGCATGAACATAATAGCTCAGCAGAGGTTTATGCCAGGCTGCCAATCAACTTTTCTGAAGCACAACACTCTATATAATACAATCTACAAATATCTGTTGCTTACATGAATGAATGAGTGAAGGAATGAATGGATAAATGGAGATATGGGTGGATGGATAGATAGGTAGGTAGATAGATAGATAGATAGATAGATAGATGATAGATAGATAGATAGATAGATAGATAGATAGATAGATAGATAGATAGATGAATAGAAGACTGGATTAAGTGGTAGCCTGGATGATGGAGTTAATGAATGAAAAATTAGATTGATAACTTAAGTAGTAGATATAAGGATGAATGAGTGAATAGATGAAGGAACATTATAGTTTTAAGCAACCTTCCTGTTGTGAACTAAAATGAGCTAATTTGTGTGATCTGCTCCCTGTGGATCAGGGATCTAAAGGCACTGGTGAGTTACCAGACAAGTCTTTTTCTTTTCTTTTTTTTTTTTTAAAGGTTTTATTTATTTATTCGACAGAGATAGAGACAGCCAGCGAGAGAGGGAACACAAGCAGGGGGAGTGGGAGAGGAAGAAGCAGGCTCATAGCGGAGGAGCCTGATGTGGGGCTCGATCCCATAACACCGGGATCTGGGATCACGCCCTGAGCCGAAGGCAGACACTTAACCACTGTGCCACCCAGGCGCCCCCAGATAAGTCTTTTTCTAACCCAAAAAGAGCTCTATACTCCCCTGAATTTATTTTCCTTCCCAGCCTCCTTCCTGGTTGGCTTGTTTTTGAAAATGAAATTCAAGCTGGGGATATTCCTCAAGGAGAAGCCTACATTGTCTTATTTGCCTCATCCTTCCCAGTCTTTTTACATTTCATAAATCTTGATTAAGGACTTATCTTGTGCCTCACACTGCAGTGTGTGTTCAGAGTATCCAAAGTAACATTAAGCTCAATCCCTATCCTCAAGGAACATTAGTTTAACTGAAGAAGAAAAGAAAAACACCTATTACTAAATATTTTGGATACTAACCCTTTATCAAATATGTCTTTTGAAAATATCTTCTCCCATTCCATAGGTTGCCTTTTAGTTTTGTTGATTGTTTCCTTTGCTGTGCAGAAGCTTTTTATTTTGATGTAGTCCCAATAGTTTGTTTTTATTTCCCTTGCCTCAGGGGATCTATCTAGAAAAAAGTTGCTATGGCCGATGTCAGAGAAATTACTGCCTGTGTTCTTCCAGGATTTTTATGGTTTCCTGTCTTACATACAGGTCATTCATGACATTTTGAATTTATTTTTGTGTATGGTGTAAGAAAGTAGTCCAGTTTCATTCTTTTGCATGTAGCTACCAGTTATCCCAACACCATTTGTTGAAGAGACTGCCTCTTTCCCATTGAATGTTCTTTTTTTTTTTTTAAGATTTTATTTATTTATTTGAGAGAGAGAGAGATAGTGAGAGAGCACGAGCAAGTGGGGTGGGATGGAGAGGGAGAAGCAGGCTCCCCGCTGAGCAGGGAGCCCGATGTGGGGCTCTATCCCAGGACCCTCAGATCATGACCTGAGCTGGAGGCAGATGCTTAACCAACTGAGCCCCCATTGAATATTCTTTTCCTTGTTGAAGATTAATTGACCATATAATTGTGGGCTTATGTCTGGGTTCTGTTCCATTGGTCTATTTTTGTGCCAGTACCATACTGAATTGATTACCATAGCTTTGTAATATAACTTGAAGTTTGGAATTCTGATTCCTCCAGCTTTGTCTTTCTCTTTCAAGATTGCTTTGGCTAGTCAGAGTCTTTTGTGGTTCCATACAAATTTTAGGATTCTAGAAGTTCTAGTTCCATGAAAAATGCTGTTGGTATTTTGATGGGGATTGCATTAAATCTGTAAATTGCTTTGGGTACGATAGACATTTTAATGATATGTTTTCTTCCAACCCATGAGCATGGAATGTCTTTCCATTACTTTGTGTTGTTTTCAATTTATTTCATCTGTGTTTTATAGTTGTTAGAGGATAAGTCTTTTACCTCTTTGGTTAGGTTTATTCTTAGGTATCTTATTTTTTGGGGTGCAATTGGAATTGGAATTGTTTTCTTAATTTCTCTTTCTGCTGCTTTATTATTGGTTTAAAGAAATGCAACAGATTGCTGTACATTGATTTTGTATCCTGTGACTTTACTAAATTTGTTTATAAGTTCTAACAGTTTTTTGGTGGAGTCTTTAGGGTTTTCTATATAGAGTATCATGTAATCTGGAAATTGTCAAAGTTTTACTTCTTCCTTGCTAATTTAGATGCCTTTTATTTTTTTGTTGTTGTTGTTGTCTGATTGATGTGACTATGACTTTCTTTTTTTAATGGTTTCTTTTGATGAACAACTTAGTTCTGTTTTACCTTTATTATTTCTTAGCTCTATTTTTTTAACTTTAAAAAATATTTCATAGTTTTCTCCCTTACCTCAACTCTGCATCACACACACACACTCACACACACACACACACAGCTTTCAAAATTATCTCTAAGATCAAATGTTCCAAATATATGAAAGATAATAAAGAGGAAAAAAATAACACAAATGTACATAATTAATCAGTAATAAACTATTACAAAGTCTTGAATGGAAAGTGAAAGACAGACTGAGGAGAACAGGAAGGATTCTAGTATCTTCTGCAGAAAATGAATTCTTGACCAGAATGTCATAGAACAAAATCAGTGGCCTAGTTTGAAGGGATAAAAATTATTCAAGGATCAGATCTGAAAAATTATATAAATTTCTCTAGCACTGTTTGTAAGAAAAGAGCAACAAATTGAAAGAGCTCTAAAGGTTCAGGACTTGTACACCAAGAAGTCAGAAGAGGGAAGGGCATGTTTCAAGGGATTCCATGAGAAATATTAAACAACTATAGCAGTAATGAGCAGATGAAGAAAAAAAGTGTGTACATAGAATAAGTAGAAAGTTTGAGTTGCCAGAGGAGGTGGTTGATACATTGTTTCTCTTTCTGTTTTCTTCCAAAGAATTATCATCTTTAAATGGCCTTGGGAAATCACAGCACCATCACTGAGTTCCTCCTTCTTGGACTGCCTGCTGATCATCATACCCAGGCCCTAGTCTTTGTGCTTTTCCTAGTAATTTACCTCCTGACTCTGTCAGGGAACCTGTTGATGATCTTGGTTATCAAGGCCAGTTCTCACCTTCACACGCCCATGTACTTCTTCTTGAATCACCTCTCCTTCCTGGATCTCTGTTACTCTTCAGTCACTGTGCCCAAGATGCTAGAGAACCTCCTGTCTGAGAAGAAAACCATCTCAGTGGAGAACTGTTTGACCCAGGCCTTCTTTGTGCTTGCCTCTGGGGGAACAGAGCTCTGCCTCCTTGCAGTAATGGCTTATGACCGCTATGCTGCCATTTGCTACCCTCTACTCTATGGTCAGATGATGAGCAATGAGCTATGTGTGGGACTGGTGTGGGGATCTTGGGGTCTGGCCTTTTTGGATGCTTTCATCAATACCCTCCTAGCTTGGAATTTGGACTTCTGTGAGACTCGAGTCATCTCCAACTTCATTTGTGAGATTCCATCACTGTTCCCTCTATCCTGTTCCAATAGCTCTGTTAACTTTGCAGTCCTGTTCTGCTCTGCCCTCCTGCATGCCTTTGGGACCTTCCTTCTGGTCTTCTTCTCTTACACACGTATTGTTGCCACCATCCTGAGTATCAGCTCTGCCTCAGGCAGAGGCAAGGCCTTTTCCACCTGCTCCTCCCACCTCACCACAGTAAGCTTATTTTATGGCTCAGGTTTTCTTCGCTATCTCATGCCAACCTCAGGTTCCCCATGGGAGTTGTTTTTTTCCATGCAGTACAGTGTGGTCACTCCCCTAGTGAATCCCCTTGTCTACAGCCTAAAGAACAAGGAAGTAAAAACAGCTCTGAAAAACATTTTGCAGAAAAGTTTACAACATCTCAGGTAGCAGAAAACAAGCAGAGGATGATTGGGAAGCAGGGCAGAATTATAGCAAAATACCCAAATAATAGGCATTAAGGAAAATTTTTGTTTGCTCATCATGTCAGATATGACAAAATATCTTTTAAAGCCTCCTTTGTTTGGAAATCCACAAAAAAATAGCAAGGTATTTTCTTGCTTTGGTTCATATTTTATCTTTCTTAGAGGCAGAAAACATGCATCAGATGACTATTTCAATACAAGTAATTTGGTTATAGACATAGATTATTCCTTTTGTTTGCAAGACATTAACAAAATGCTTAGTGTGGGGGAAATTGTTTGTGTCCTGAATTCTTACACGGATTCCTGTGGGTACTAAACTGGGGATAAAGTTTTGCTACAAGGTAAAAAGCCAGGATTTCTAAAGGAAGAAAGATACAGACTTGAGACTTGTGGAAGGGTGAGTGGAGGTGGGTTTAAGATGAGCTCTGATTGAAGAGGGCCTTAGTGGCAAGGCATATGTAGCTGAAGGTGTCTGAGAAAGGAAGTCAGTTTATTGGGCTGAAGTCCAGACTAGCAGACACAAGCCTTGTGAAGCATTAATTGCTATGTGGCAAATGGTAGAGAATTCCATTCATTCTAGGGTAGAGTAGCAGCCCTGCTTCTTTCCCCTTCTGTGTTTTACTGGTGGCTCAGAAGCCTTAAGTCTGGTAGAAAATGATTGGGTTTAGAAAAGAAGACATGGAGTAGGGAGAAGCTTAGGGATTCTAGGGATTTTTTTCCTGAGGGGGGGAAAAAAGATGGTCATGGAGAAGACTAATCAGAAAAGCTACATAAACCATCTACCAAAGCATCCTAGACATCTATGAAACCACTTGCTAAAGCATCCTAGAAATCCTAGAAACACAAACTCAAAGCCACACAGACACTGTACTTTACAATATCTTAAATGAAGGTAGATTTATTTTTTTAAAAACTTTAAGTTCAATTTAATTAACACATAGTGTATTATTAGTTTCAGAGGTAGAATTCAGTGATTCATCAGTTGCATACAACACCTAATGATCATTAGTTCAAGTCCCCTCCTTAATGCCCATCACCCAGTTACCCGATCCCCCTACCCACCTCCTCTCCAGAAACCCTCAGTTTGTCCCCTATAGTTAAGAGTCTCTTATGGTTTGCCTCCCTCTCTATTTTTGTCTTATTTTATTTTTCCTTCCTTTCCCCTATGTTGATCTGTTTTGCTTCTTAAATTCCACATATGAGTGAAATCATGTGGTAATTGTCTTTCTCTGACTGACTTATTTCACTTAGCATAATACTCTCTACTTCCATCCATGTGGTTGCAAATAGCAAGATTCATTCTTTTTGATGACTGAGCAATATTCCATTGTGTGTGTGTGTGTGTGTGTGTGTGTGTGTGTGTGTGTGTGTATTTTATATATGGGGGTGTGTTTGTGATACATATATCATTTCTTCTTTATCCATTCGTCTGTCAGTGGACATCTGGGCTCTTTCCATATTCTGGCTATTGAGATATTGTTGCTGTAAACATTGGGTTGCATGTGCCCCTTCAAATCACTGTGCTTGTATCTTTTGGATAAATACCTAGTAGTGTCAAAGATTAGTTGACCATAGAGTTGAGCATCCACTCCTTGGTTCTCTATTCTGTTTCACTGATCTATGTCTTTTCGTCCAGTTGCATATTGTCTTAATGATTACAACTTTGTAATACAGCTTGAAGTCTGGAATTGTGATACCTCCAGCTCTGGTTCTTTTTCAAAATTCCTTTGGCTATTCAGGGGCTTTTCTGGTTCCATACAAATTTTAGGATTATTTGTTCCAGCTCTGTGAAAAATGTTGATGGTATTTTGATAGGGATTGCATTGAATGTGTAGATTGCTTTGGGTAGCATAGCATTTCAACAATATTTGTTCTTCCAATCCATGAGCATGGGGTGTTTTTTCATTTCTTTGTGTCTTCCTCAATTTCTTTCATAAGTATTCCGTAGTTTTCAGAGTACAGATCCTTTACCTCTTTGGTTAGGTTTATTCTTAGGTTATCTTATGGGTTTTGGTGCAATTGTAAATGGAATTGATTCCTTGATTTCTCTTTCTACTGCCTCATTGTTAGTGTATAGAAATGCACCTGATTTCTGTATATTGATTTTATATCCTGCGACTTTGCTGAATTCCTGTATCAGTTCATGTCACCTGCAAAGAGTAGAAAGTTTGACTTCTTCTTTGCTGATTTGGAAGCCTTTTATTTCTTTTTGTTGTCCAATTACTGAGGCTAGGACTTCCAGTACTATGTTGAACAACAGTGATGACAGTGGACATCCCCGTTGTGTTCCTACCTTAGAGGAAAAGCTCTCAGTTTTTCCCATTGAGGATGATATTAGTTGTGGGCTTTTTGTAGATAGCTTTTATGATATTAAGGTATGTTCCCTCTATCCCTACACAGCAGAGAGTTTTTATCAAGAAAGGATGTTGCATACTGTCAAATGTTTTTTTCTGCATTTATTGAAAGGATCATACGGTTCTTATCCTTCTTTTTATTAATGTGGTGATTTACATTGATTGATTTGTGGATGTTGAACCACACCTGCAGCCCAGGAATAAATCCCACTTGGTCGCGGTGAATAATCCTTTTAAGTACTGTTGGATCCAATTAGCTAGTATCTCGGTGAGAATTTTTGCATCCATGTTCATCAGGGATATTGGTCTGTAATTCTCCTTTTTGGTGGGGTCTTTGTCTTGTTTTGAGATCAAGGTAATGCTGGCCTCATAGAAAGAGTTTGAAGTATTCCTTCCTTGTCTATTTCTCGAAACAGTTTCAGGAGAATAGGTATTAATTCTTCTTTAAATGTTTGGTAGAATTCCCATGGGAAGCCATCCAGCCCAGGACTCTTGTTTTTTGGGAGGTTTTTGATTACTGCTTCAATTTCCTTGCTGGTTATGGGTCTGTTCACGTTTTCTATTTCTTCCCCTTGCAGTTTTGGTAGTTTATAAATTTCTAGTAATGCATCTATTTCTTCCAGATTGCCTCATTTTTTTCCATATATTTGTTCATAATACTTTCTTATAATTGTTTGTATTTCTTCAATGTTGGTTGTGATCTCTCCTCTTTCATTCATGATCTTATTTATTTGGGTCCTTTCTCTTCTTTTTGATAAGTTTGGCTAAGGGTTTATCAATCTTATTAATTCTTTCAAAGTTTTGTTGATCTGTTATACTGGTTTATTTTTATTTCTATATCATTGATTTCTGCTCTCATCTTTATTAATTCTCTTTCTCCTGCTTTATTTGCTGTTCTTTTCCCATCTCCTTTAGGTTTAAAGTTAGGTTGTGTATTTAAGACTTTTCTTGTTTCTTGAGAAAGGCCTGTATTGCTATCTACTTCCCTCTTCGGACCACCTTTGCTGCATCCCAACGGTTCTGAACTATCGTGTTTACGTTTTCATTTGCTTCCATGCATTTTTTAAATTCTTCTTTAATTTCCTTGTTGACACTTTCATTCTTTAGTAAGATGTTCTTTAACCTTGAAGTTATATTTAATATTAAGTTGTTGGAATGACTCAATGGCCAAAAGGGAGAAGGATGAAGGGGGTCTTAGAGAAGCAAAAAACAATGAAGAAGTTATTCCAACCCTAAGCTGAAGCTGATAATTCTACATTGGCTGCTGTGCTGCTGGGACACCAGGGACAGGACCACTGAGGAGAAGAATCACAGTGATGCCAGGACTGCTGAAAAAGTGCTGCACTACTCCTGCCATAATCAGAATGTGGCTGCAGTGTCCCCACCACTACCTCCTCTGCCTCTGCCTCTTCCTCCACCTCCTCCTCCTCTTTTTCTCCTTGTCCTTCACCTTCCTATTCTTATTCATACACTTAAACAAACCACTGCCTCCAGTTGGCTAAATGTAACCAGAAGCCTATTAGCAAGAGAATCTGGGAAATGTCCTATGCAGGCTTCTAACCCAAGCAATGTAAAAGCAAAAATATAAGGGTGAATGTAGAGTTTGTAAATGTGACACTCCTCAGTTTACACATGCCCTGCAGAGCAATCAGTTGCTTAGCATAAAGGATGGCTCTCAGGCATTCACTGCCCCCGATGAAGGCATAGAAAAGTAGGCAAAGGACAGGTGTGATTTCTGTAACTCTACTCCAAGGCAAAATATTGTAATTTGAGGCTCTAAGAGACCTGTGAGTTTTTCTCCAAACTCTGGGAACTTTGGAAATTACCAGGCAGCCTTCTGAAAGAGGCTGTTTAAGGCTTTGTCTTACTTTTTTTTTTTAAATAATTTTTATTATATTATGTTAGTCACCATACAGTACATCCCCAGTCCTTGATGCAATGTTCCATAATTCATTATTTGCATATAACACCCAGTGCACCGTGAAACATGTGCCCTCCTTAATACCCATCACCGGCCTATCCCAATCCCCCACCCCCCCTCCCCTCTGAAGCCCTCAGTTTGTTTCCCAGAGTCCATAGTCTCTCATGGTTCATTCTCCCTTCTGTTTACCCCCCCTTCTTCTTCCCTTTCTTCTCTTACCGATCTTCCTACTTCTTATGTTCCATAAATGAATGCTAAGTGAAATAAGGCTTTCTCTTACTTTTTGTACCCATCTTACTCACTTTACAGGGTCTCTCTTCCCACCTAGGCAGTGCCCTCTGCAGGCCTCTCCTGGCTCTTCCACCGATCCAGCAAATCCACCTAAGGTTTTGTTCTTTATTTTTGTCTGTTTGTTTACTAAAGGAAATTTGGCTGAAACAATGTTACCTAATAACCACCTCCACTAACAAAACATTTACTGAATATCTGTTGTTATCTAATTTCAGAATTCCCCGTTGTGTTCCTACCTTAGAGGAAAAGCTCTCAGTTTTTCCCATTGAGGATGATATTAGTTGTGGGCTTTTTGTAGATAGCTTTTATGATATTAAGGTATGTTCCCTCTATCCCTACACAGCAGAGAGTTTTTATCAAGAAAGGATGTTGCATACTGTCAAATGTTTTTTTCTGCATTTATTGAAAGGATCATACGGTTCTTATCCTTCCTTTTATTAATGTGGTGATTTACATTGATTGATTTGTGGATGTTGAACCACGCCCCCCCCTTTTTTTTTTAAGATTTTATTTATTTATTTGACAGAGAAAGAGACAGCCAGAGAGAGTGGGAACACAAGCAGGGGGAGTGGGAGAGGAAGAAGCAGGCTCCCAGCGGAGAAGCCTGATGTGGGGCTGGATCCCATAACACCAGGATCACACCCTGAGCCGAAAGCAGTTGCTTAACAACTGAGCCACCCAGGCACCCCCCCTTTTTTCTTTTTTTCATTTATTTTTTTTATTTTAATGGTTTTTTTTATTATATTATGTTAGTCACCATACAGTACATCCCTGGTTTCTGATGTAAAGTTCGATGATTCATTAGTTGCGTATAACACCCAGTGCACCATGCAATACATGCCCTCCTTACTACCCATCACCAGTCTATCCCATTCCCCCACCCCCCCTCCCCTCTGAAGCTCTCAGTTTGTTTCTCATAGTCCATAGTTAAGTTAGTCAAGATATAGGACATCATTAGTTTCAGATGTAGAGTTCAGTTATTCATCAGTTGCATACAACACCTAATGCTCATCACATCCGTGCCCTCCTTAATGCCCATCACCCAGTTACCTCCCTCACCAACCTCCCCTCCAGCAACCCTCCGTTTGTTTCCTATACTTAAGATTTTCTCATGGTTTTTCTCCCTCTCTTCCCATCAGTTTTCCCTTCCTTCCCCTATGATCCTCTGAGCCGTTTCTTATATTCCACATATAAGTGAAACTATATGATAATTGTCTTTCTCTGATTGACTTATTTTGCTCAGCATAATACCCTCCAGTTCCATCCACATCGATGTAAATGGTAAGATTTCATCCTTTCTGATGGCTGAGTAGTATTCCATTGTATATATATGCCACAGCTTCTTTATCCATTCATCTGTTGATGGACATCTGGGCTCTTTCCATAGTTTGACTATTGTGGACATTGCTGCTATAAACATTGGGGTGCAGGTGCCCCTTTGGATCAGGAAATGAGCAGAAGACATGAACAGACATTTATCCAAAGCAGACATACAAATGGCCAACAGACACATGAAAAAATGCTCCACATCACTTGGCATCAGGGAAATACAAATCAAAACCACAATGAGATACCACCTCACACCAGTCAGAATGGCTAAAATTAACAAGACAGGAACAACAAAAGTTGGCAAAGATGCAGAGAAAGGGAAATTGTCTTACAGTGTTGGTGGGAATGGAAGTTGGTACAACCACTCTGGAAAACAGTATGGAGGTTTCTTAAGAAGTAAAAAATAGAGCTACCCTACAAGCCAGCAATTACACTACTAGGTATTTACCCTAAAGATACAAATGTATTTTGCCCTGTTTTAGATCTGTTTTCTACTTTGGAAATTTCAAAAGTTTTCAGCCAACCTGCTTTTCTCATTTAATGGCATTTTGAAAGGTATATTTATCAAATATTAAATTCTTAGTATTTGATTGATTGAAGTTAAAATTTATGAGGGCTCAACTTCACTTAGGTATTTGTCTCATATTTGCATATATTTTTGCAATACATGGATTTCTGAAGCAAGTCAATATCTATTTATTTTTCTTCGTATTAAAGACAACAAGACTGATAATATTCCACGGACACTGCTATATATCTCAAATTATTTTTCACTTTACTTTTGACTGTGATGAAATCAAAAAGTATCAATGCTTCATATAAAATACTAACATTTTTCTTTAAATATTTTTAAATTAGAAACTATTAAAATACAGAGAAATGGACCTACTACACAATGAAGATCACTATTAACATTTAGGTATATCTCAGTCCAAATTTCTATGAAAAAATATCTTTATGGTACATTCTTATACATAGCCATAATTATAATTTATAAGCAATTTTGTTTCTGTCATTTTACCTAATAAAAATTAAACATTTTCCATTTCCAAAAATATTTTAGTCTCTATTTTATTTTATAAAGAACAAAAAATGCCATAGTTTATTTAACAATTCCCCTACTATTGAACATTTCATTTATCTAGCAATTGTTCCAAAGAGTTTTCCCCTCTTCCTCCCTGCCTTTTTCCATGTGTTTCTCCTTTCTTTCCTTCCTGCCTTTTTATTTTTTCCTGATTTAGGAAATCACAAGCATAGGATTGAATTATTCTTAATTCCTTGTTCATAATGCACTGTCATAATCAGTGCACACATATACTACTTTATTTCATTTATTTTCTTTTTGTTAGGTTGTTCATTTGTTTCTAAAGGTATTACAAACCATGCCACTCCTCCTAACCTAATAACTTAAACTTATTCATAATTAAATGTACCTTTGATTTCCTCCCAATCTTATCATCTGAGAAGTTATACGTCACCTTAAATTTTGTGTTTATGAATTTCCTTTAAAAGTTTATAAACTTCTTTTCATATGTTATTATTGTCTAATTTTGTTATCAAAAACAGGCTATGCTTACAAATTTACAGTAATATTACCTTCAAATATCTTTGAAAATCACTCATTTTTAGTGCTTACTTGTATAAATCCCAGATATGTCTAAATTCAGGTATCTACATACCAGAAAAGAAAAAGAAACATGCACCTAGCTGTTTATTATCCTTTGAATTCAGGAATAGATCTTGATGTGGAATGTGCCCTGCTTGCTTACCTAATGTCACTCTCCAGAGAAGCAGCACAGCCTTCTAACAAAACACTAGATTTTGCTTTTTGAGTCTCTACTCTCTTTATTTTGTATCTGCAGCTCCTTTTCTGTCTATAAGAATATATATCACAAATCTTAAACTCAATTTCCCCATTTGAAACTATTTAGCATAGTGGCAAAAAGCAGTTTTTAAGGTCTTATGATATAAACTTTAATCCTGACTCCACCACTTAATAACTTTATAAACTTGGATCAGACATTCCACCATGCCTCAGTTTCCTCATCTGGGGTAAATGAGGGTAAATAAAGGTTACAGCCCATAGAGTTGTTGTGGGGAATTAGTTATCAAGCCTAAAATGTGTGGGACAATACCTGGAATTTGGTATGTATTTAATAAACCATTTTTATTTTTGCTCTGGTCTCATTCTCTTCTAAAACTTTGAAAACATACCAGTTTTTAGTATGCACATCTTAATCTTCTTCAATCTGGCCAATGCTCCCACTGTTCCGTATAGACAACAATACACCGTAAGTCTAAAATCCAATGGGTATTTTGTATTTCTAATCATTCAGAATCAAACTGCTGTATTTGTTACTGTTGATTGCTCAGTCCTTCTCCATCTCTTCCTTGGCTTTCATGACCTGCCTTCAGCTGTTTCCCTGAAAACCTCCCTGATTGTTGACACAACTGATCATTAAAATATTCATCTGAGGGGCGCCTGGGTAGCGCAGTCATTAGGCGTCTGCCTTCGGCTCAGGGCGTGATCCCGACGCTCTGGGATCGAGTCCCACATCGGGCTCCTCCGCTATGAGCCTGCTTCTTCCTCTCCCACTCCCCCTGCTTGTGTTCCCTCTCTCTCTGGCTGTCTCTCTGTCACATAAATAAATAAAATCTTTAAAAAAAATTCATCTGAGAGATATTTATGAATTCAAATCATGAGGGCAAAGGAAAATAACCTGAGATCAATGCACAGCTTCCCTTTGCTTTCCCAAATATGACATACTGAGATTAAGTACACGAAGAAGTTGCCACCTACTTTTTGCCTCCTTTCAAACTCACTAAACACCTAAGAATTTTCACCAAAGACAAAGCTTCAACATGCAAGTTCCAAAAGCCCACACTAAGTAGAATCTCTTGAGTTTTTAAAAATTTGTTTGTTTTGTGTGTGAGTCTAAAGTTGGGCTTCACGCTATGACTCCAGAGAATAAAAGATATTGGCTCCTTGGTCTCCTGGGGTGCCAGGCTCTGCTGGCCAATTACTAATTACTGACTGCCTAATCTACACCTGCCCTTCTGAAGGGTTATATCTGGGATACACTCACTTCACGGATTCTCCTAGTACAAATAATATTTAGAGTCAGAGAGAAAACTAAAAAAAGGGATGCCCAAGGATTTGGACTTAAGACTACCAGAGAGAAGCCCTTCATACATTTTGTGAAGGATTTAAGAGTCTTCGTATAGCCAGTAGGAGAAAAAGGCAGGACCAACCTAGAGCTCAGAGGATATGTGCCTTGAAGCTTCAGCCTTTGAAAGTACCTAGCTCTTAGGTAAATAATTTTCATGGTCTTACTGTAAGTTCCCTTAGGAAAAAAAAAAAAAACTAATAATCTGAAGTTCCTGTAATTAGTCCTCGTGAACATAGAGATCTCATGGCCTGAGGTAAAAATCAGAGTGGCAGGAAATCTTCTGAGCCACAAAAGGCCAGACCATGGTAATGTCTCCAGGACCACTCTGGAGTCCTCTCTTGCTCTCTCTCTCCTGATAAATTATTTTCCTCCCTTCATATACCTTCTCTTTCTAGCTCTCTGAGGTGTGTCTCACCCTGGGTCTTCTTGTAGACTTTTTGTTTGCTTCAGACTGAGCCCCCAAATCTAGACAGATTCTTATTCTCCATGCACTGAGGTCTATGTGTTCACCTACTCTGAGCAGGTACTTGGGAAAAACTCTCTGGCCTTGATGACTGACGTTGGGCAATGGGAATGGGGACTTCGTGCATTCTGGGCACAAACTCTGCATTGCCTAGGCCCTACGAGTATGAAATCAGAGTAAACCAACTGGGAACATCACAGTCAGATGAAGATTAGGCAGAATACATCATCAGAGTAGATGGCATATGTTTTATCCTTTTCTAGGATATACTTACATGTGCCACAGAAAGTTAATTTTTTTGCTATTAATAACTCCCTCAATCTCTCAAATGGTTCATACTGATTTAGGTGCTGAAGCACACAGGAAGGGCAGAAGTCAAGAAATATTTAAGAAAAAATTTTGCTCATGTTCCTTTTCCATGCCCTCCTACTTTCAGCCCTTCTCCCAGTTCAGGAGACTCCCAGGTTCCTAGGGGATTTATAATGCTTCTGAGTATAAAAACTTTCCCACTTTTGGTCAGTAAATAGAGGAAATACTGAATCTCTCTCTTCCTTTTCTTATTAACCCATCTGTCCCAGCATTTGTGAAATTAACTAACATTTTTTAATTAAATACATTTGAGATTGACAAAGTGTTAAGAAACCTATGTTTGCTCTCTTTGTTAAGGGAGGTTTCCCAACTTGTCCCTCTGGAAAGGATGTGATTAAAGTACATTACCAAACTGCCTGAGCTCAAATTCCAAGTTCTCTACTTGGTGCCGATTTGACCTTTGGCAGGGTTCTTAAACATTTTCTGCCTCAGGTCCTCATCTGTTTAAAAGAAAGAAAAAGAATAAGATAAAATGGCTGCATTATGGGACTTTTACAAGAAAGAAGTAGATTAATATGTGTAAGGTGCTTGGAATAAGCATTATCTTTTCAATATCATCACCATCATCATCATTATCCTGAGTCATTAGATCAAAAGGGGTTAATATTGTGACTGATTTGAAGTGCCACTCTGTGTTTAAACAGTTATTCCAGTGCAATAAATATCCAATGATAAAATGAGATGACTCTTAAAAAAACAACAACAACCCAAAAGTCAGGAAGCCTGCCTGGTTCAGTCATTTGGGCATCTGACTCTTGATTTCAGCTCAGGTCATGATCTCAGGGTCCTGAGATTGAACCCCACATTGGTCTCCACGCTCAGCAAGTCTGCTTCTCTCCTCCCACTCCCTCTGCACTCTGCCCCCTGCTTGCACACTCATTCTCTCTCTCTCAAATAAATAAATAAATCTTTAAAAAAATACAAACAAAACTCAACTTCGTATTGATCTGTAAAGCAGATCAGACAGAACTGAAGGTTGCAGACATGTTTAACAAGTGCTCATATTTGACTTTCTAATGCAAATTAGACAACCCAGCTAACTTCTAACTTCTGCATTGACCTCTTTTTCTCTTTAAGGATCTAGAATGTCCCTTCTCCACCCACTCTGAATCTAGGCTATATCTCACAAACTTCCTTGTGAATTGAAGGCACTGTGATCCTTCTGGACGAGTAAGTATGCACAATGTAGACAAAGAGTAAATGTGAAAGAAATGAAGCTATTGTATGCCTAATTGATACAGAAAATCCCAAACATAGAAATGTTCATATTTTTGAAGAGAGCGGTCTCAATTTACTTTTTAATTTTGTTTTATTTACTAGTGTAGAGAACAGAAAAATTGTTTTCTTCTAACAGGACTTGACAAAAGCAGAGATAATGAGGGTCATTGAAATTTCTTTTTTTTTCAACAGTTTGTTTTCCTTCCCTGCTAAATTTAAGTTGATTTCAGCCATCTATGTTGCATATAAGTCTAGTAGGCAGAACTGAGATGGAAACTGAATTTAAGAAAATCCCATAGTCTGGGGGCGCCTGGGTGGCTCAGTCGTTTAACGTCTGCCTTCGGCTCAGGGCGTGATCCCAGCATTCTGGGATCGAGCCCCACATCAGGCTCCTCCGCTGGGAGCCTGCTTCTTCCTCTCCCACTCCCCCTGTCTGTGTTCCCTCTCTCACTGGCTGTCTCTCTCTCTCTGTCAAATAAATAAATAAAAATCTTTAAAAAAAAAAAAAGCAAGCAAGAAAGAAAAAGAAAATCCCAAAGTCTGGGAAAGTATGTAAATATTCAATATTAATAGTGGGAAAATAATCAGAACAAATAATCCCAGGACAAACACTGGGAAGGTGACTGCTCTACAGGATTAAACTCATTGTGAGCCCTTTGGGCAACATCAAGGTCAGACTTTACAGTATCAGGGCAAAGCTCAAGAATACAGGGCAGATTCTGAACATGAGGGGACAAAGCCAGGCGGAAGGTTTCAAGAGGCACAACCTAAGTATATAACCCTAGGTTGTTTTTCAAACTGGGCACAAAGGGAAAGTCTAAAAAGAGAATAAATCCTTGAATTCTAGACAAGAGTGACATAAAATCAAAAAGAAGAAACTGAGTATCTATAAAATAGTTAAACAGCTGTATATACAAAGTTGTCTTCTCAGTGCCTAGCATAGCCTGGCGTATAGCAGTGCACTTGTGAATATCTGCTGTCTGAATAGTGGGCTTGTGGAAATATGGTAGAAGAATAAACAAATGAAAAGAAGGATTGTGAATGGAATGGGTAAAGTCCTCTACCAGACCCTCCATAGCACCAACAATCTGACTCTTCTTCCTCCTCCTCCTACACACACAAACACACACACACACACACACACACACACACAGCATTTCTTTCTTTCACTTATCTTTAATGTTAAATCTTTATCAAGCTTATGGATCTGAAACCTTTCACAAAAATGTTACCTATACAATCTATACTCTTCATTTCATTATTTCTTTCTTTATCAACAAATACTCATTGGGGCTCCACTCTGTGCACTTCCCTTCATTAGGCTGAGTGTTCTGGATGCCAAATACTGTAGAGCATGATCCCTGCCTCAGTGAAATTACAGTATCATGAAATGAAAAACATTAATGCACTACGAATGCACACTAACACTAACTATGACAGCAAAATAGAGATTCATGTGGTAGCCTACCGGGAACAGAGTTACTTATTATGAGTTAATGAGTTAGATCATACTATAGAGAAACACAAGAATTCTTAAGAAACTCTTCAGAAAAGAAGTAGAGACTTAGTATAGAAAAAATACAGGCTTCATAATAAAAGTTCAAGTTGGACTCATGGTATTAATCATTTGGAATGATACTCAAATACTTTTGTTCCCTTATTTGAAAAATCTTTACAAAATGATTTACTTCAACTTGCATCTGGAGTTTAGTAGGAGTACCTAGAACTTAAATGGCACTCAATAAAAAAAAATAGTTCTATTATTACATATTATGGTGAATTCAGAAAGAGAATGATCAATGAAGATCTTAGAAAAGAAGTTGAAATCAAGGTGAATGTCAAAAAATAAATAAAATTTGGATCTATAGATAGGGCATTCCAGATAGAGTTGATGCTTGAGCCAGAAAGAAAGGATGTTCATAAAGTACTTGAACGAAAATGCACTACTTTGCCCTCAGAATTAGGGCTCTCTAGGGGGTAGTATATGAGCAATTATATAGGTACACAGGTGCCAGATGATGAAGGACATTCACTGCCAAGCCTTGATTGGAAGACATGGTATGACAGAGACACCTCTTGGCTTAGAGTCCTACATAGTGCAACCAAATGCCAACTATTCAAATTGGCAATTTAGGGGCACCTGGGTGGCTCAGTCATTAAGTGTCTGCCTTCGGCTCAGGACGTGATCCCAGTGTTCTGGGATTGAGCCCCACATCAGGCTCCTCCTCTGGGAGCCTGCTTCTTCCTCTCCCACTCCCCCTGCCTGTGTTCCCTCCCTCGCTGGCTGTCTCTCTCTGTGTCAAATAAATAAATAAAATCTTTTTTTAAAAGTTGGCAATTTAGACAAATAACCTCTGATACTCAATTTTCTCTTCTGTAAAATGGATTCAGCATGCTCTACCCTTATTCATTCTACTCCATCCTCCAACATACAAAGGCAAAGAAAGACACAGGCACACATGCACTAAGATTCAGATCATGTTTCAGTCTTGCCCCAAAGATTAAATTGACAATATATGTGAAAGTGATTGTAAAAAAGCTAAAGGAAGACAAAATAATGTCATTGAGCAACTCAGCAAGGTTTTAAATAGGAGTAAGAAACTGAGTGATAGAGGAGAAATGACAAGTTTTGCAACATCCACTGTAGACAGTCCTTTAAAATATGCAAATTATGGGTAATATTGTTAATCAGTTTCAGTTGAAGGAAATTGACTAAATTAGTCATGGTCCAGGTCTGGATGAATTTGTGAATTCCTTCAGCAATCTCTGAGATAGAGTATCAACTATAGGGTAATATCATACTGAGATTGACCTATTCAGAATTGAAGCAGAATATCAGTATTGGAAGAAAGGATCTAAAAAATCAATGAGGAAATTTTAAATATAAACTAGTTGGTCCAAGCCCCCCTCTTCTGGTAATTGAGTGTGGTCAAAGAGGTTTGAGGTTTATGCCTATCTTTATTTCTAGGGAATATCCTCTCTAAATGGCTTTGAGGAACCACAGCACCATCACAGAGTTCATCCTCCTTGGTCTGTCTGTTGATTCCCACATTCAGGTTCTGCTCTTTGTGCTTTTCCTTGGGATTTACCTCTTGACTATAATGGGAAATCTATTGATGTTGTTGATCATCAGGGCAGATCCCCAACTCCACACCCCTATGTACTTCTTCCTGAGTCACCTCTCTTTCATGGACTTTTGTTTCTCTACTGCCATAGTGCCCAGGCTGCTGGAGAACCTCCTGTCTCAGAGGAAAACCATCTCAGTGGAGGGCTGCCTGGCTCAAGCCTTCTTTGTGTTTGACTTTGGAGGAACAGAAGTCTGCCTACTGTCAGCAATGGCCTATGACCGTTATGCTGCTATCTGTCACCCACTCCTCTATGGTCAAGTAATGAATAATCAGCTGTATATGCAGCTTGTGTGGGGTTCATGGAGCCTGGGGTTTCTAGATGCACTCATTAACATTCCCCTGATAATGAACTTGGATTTCTGTGAGGCAAAAACGATCCATCACTACAGCTGTGAGCTTCCCTCCCTCTTCCCTTTGTCCTGCTCTGATGTCTCTACCAACCTCACTGTCCTGCTCTGTTCCACACTCCTGCATGCCCTTGGTACATTCTTCCTGATCGTCTTCTCCTATGTGTGCATTGTCTCCACCATCCTGAGCATCAGCTCCACCTCGGGCAGAAGCAAGGCCTTCTCCACCTGCTCCTCCCACCTCACCACAGTGACCCTATTTTATGGCTCAGCTTTCCTCCGTCATTTCATGCCAACCTCAGGCTCACCTCAGGAGCTGATCTTCTCCATACAGTACGGTGTGGTCACTCCCCTAGTGAATCCCTTCATTTACAGCCTGAAAAACAAGGAGGTTAAAAATGCACCGAGAAGAACCTTGGGCAAGTTTTTGCAACAGCACAGGTAGCAAACAGTAGATGGAGATGATTAGGCGTTAGGCTCGAAGTGCATGCAATGCAGATATCTGTTGAGTTGATGTTAAGTAAAATTGCCTGAATGCACATCTTGTTAAATGCTGACAGATTCCTTAGTAAATAATTTTACCACCCAAATTCAGTATATTTTCTTCTAATTTTTTCTATACATGGAGATTTTAATTGAACAAATTATTGAGCAGTCTCAATAATGTAAAAGCATGGATCATTTTTAATTTTCCATCATTGAATGTTAGGCGGGTTCTATAAAATGACCCTTATCTATTTCTAAATAGATTTAAGGCAGATTTTTAGCATTTTGACCTATTTTTATTAAAATATAACATACATACAAAAAAGTGGACAGCATATAAGGATACAGTACAATAAATTTTCTCAAAGAGAATATGATCAAAAGGCTGGCAATCATATCAAGTCCCCCTTTGCAACACTATCCCAGCCTCACAAGTAATCTAATGCCATACGTTACTTTTGCCTTCTCTTGTTCTTCATATAAGTGGAATCTACCATCTATTTCTTTTGTGTCCGACTTAATTCACTCAGTATTATACTTAGAGAGCTAACTCTCCAAGTATAATGTATTTGTACATTGTTTGTTTTGTTCCACTATTTGTGTAACTTCTGGTTTATGGCTGTCCTGAATAGTATAGCTATCGGTATTCTTGTACACATCTCTTAGTGACCATAGATACTTTTGTTTTGCTTTGTTTTAGTCTAATATCTACAGGTGGTTTTGTGTGATCATAGGGTGTGCATCAGGCTTCCAAGCACTTTTCCAAAATGGTTGTAAAATTGTATATTCCCATAGTAGTTTATTGAATTCCAGTTGCTCCATATGGTGACTACACATGATATTTTATGGGTTTTTTTCATTTTATAATTCTAGTGGGTGAGTTGTGGTTGTATTAAAGTTTGTCTTTGCATTTCTCTGATGGCTAGTAAAGTTAAGCACCTTTTCGTCTTCTGCCCTGGGGATTGACTTTCATCCTCTTAATGTTGTTTTGATGAAGAGAAGTTCTTAATTTTAATAAAGTCCAAGTAATCATTTTTTCCTTTATAACTTACCATTTTTGTGCTAGGTTAAGAAATTTTTCTTTACTCCAAGCTTATGAAAATATTCCGGGGTTTTGTTTTTTTTTTTTTAGCTTTAGCACTTTATTATAATCCATCTGGAATTGTTTTCTGTGCATAATGTGTGATAAAGGTCAAGATTCATTTTTTCCATATGGAAATGCATTGACCCATCACCATTTAGGTTCCCACTGCACTGTATTACTTTTATCATAAGTCAGGTAGCCAACAAACACATGAAAAGATGTGCAACATCACTAATAATCAAAGAAATGCAGAACAAAACTGCAATGAGATACCACCTCACATATGTCAGAATGGCTAAAATCAAAAACACAAGAAACAGGTGGAGAAAAGGAAACCCTCGTGCACCGTTAGTGGGAATGCAAAGTGGTGCAGCCACTGTGGAAAACAGTATGGAGGTTCTTCAAAAATTAAAAGTAAATTTCTGATATGATCCAGTAATTCCACTATTGTGTATTTACTTAAAACAAAAACACTGGGTGCTATTCACAAACAATGAATTATGGAACACTACATCAAAAACTAATGATGTACTGTATGGTGACTAACATAACATAATAATAATAATAAAGAAAACAAAAACACTAATTTGAAAAAATATAGGCATGCCTATATTTATTGCAACATTATTTACAATAGCCAAGTTATGGAAGCAACCCAAGGGTCCATTGTTAGATGAATGGATAAAGAAGATACGTATTTTAGTGATTTTAAGAAACAAAACAAAGGAAAAAGAGACAAACAAAAAAGACTCTTTTGTTTAGGATTTAACAAAAGTTTCTTAACAGTATTGCCAGAAATGCAATCAATTTACTGATTGTAAAGTTATGGTATTCATGGTTTTCTTTTTTAATGTATTTATTTTAATTCCAGTTAATTAACAAACAGTGCAACTGGGTATTTACCCCAAAGATACAGACTTAGTGAAGAGAAGGGCCTTATGCACCCCAATGTTCATAGCAGCATTGTCCACAATAGCTAAATCATGGAAGGAGCCTAGATGCCCTTCAATAGATGACTGGATTAAGAAGATGTGGTCTATATATATATATAATGGAATATTATTCAGCCATCAGAAAGAATGATTTCTCAACATTTGCTGCAACGTGGATGGCACTGGAGGAGATAATGCTAAGTGAAATAAGTCAAGGAGAGAAGGACAATTATCATATGGTTTCACTCATTTATGGAACATAAGAAATAGGATGATCGGTAGGAGAAGAAAGGGATAAAGAAAGGGAATGAATCAGGGAACTTTATTTTTTTTAATAATTTTTTATTATATTATGTTAGTCACCATAAAGTACATCCCCAGTTTCCGATGTAAGGCTCGATGATTCATTAGTTGTGTATAACACCCAGTGCACCATGCAATACGTGCCCTCCTTAATACCCACTCATCACCGGCCTACCTCCCCACCCCACCTCCCCTCGAGGCCCTCAGTTTGTTTCTTATAGCCCATAGTCTCTCATGTTTCATTCCCCTTCTGAATACCCCCCTTTCTTTATCCCTTTCTTCCCCTACCGATCATCCTAGTCCTTATATGTTCCATAGATGAGAGAAATCATATGATAGTTGTCTTTCTCTGCTTGACTATTTCACTTAGCATTATCTCCTCCGGTGCCGTCCATATTGTAGCAAATGTTGAGAACTCGTCTTTCTGATTGTGAGTAATAATTCCAGTGAGTATATATGGACCAAACGCTTCTTAATCCAGTCATCTGTTGAGGGCATCTCGGCTCCTTCCAATGCAGATGAGCTGGCATTGCTGCTATGAACATTGGTGCATATGGTCTTCTTCACTACGTCTGTATCTTTGGGGTAACACCCAGTAGTGCAATGGCTGGATCATAGGGTAGCTCAATTTTAAGGGACCTCCACACTGTTTTCCAGAGTGGCTGTACCAACTTGCATTCCCACCAACAAAGAGGGATCCCCTTTCTCCACATCCTCTCCAACAATTGTTGTCTCTTGCCTTGTCTATTTTTGCCATTTAACTGGTGTAGGTGGTATCTCAGTGTGGTTTTGATTTGAATTTCCCTGATGGCTAATGATTTTGAACATTTTTCATGTGTTCGTTAGCCATTTGATGTCTTCATTGGAAAAGTGTCTGTTCACATTCTTCTGCCCATTTTTTGATTTGTTTATTTGTTCTCGTGTATTGAGTTTAGAAAGCTTCTGTAGATCTTGGATACCAGTCCTTCATCTGTAGTGTCATTTGCAAATATATTCTCCCATTCCGTGGGCTGCTCTCTAGTTTTTCTTGACTGTTTCTTGGCTGTGCAGAAACTTTTAATCTTGATGAAGTCCCATAAATTCATTTTATCTTTTGTTTCTCTTGCCTTGTGGATGCTGTCATGAGGTTGCTTTGGCGATGTTGTAGAAGTTGCTGCCTATGTTCTCCTCTAGAATTTTGATGGATTCCTGTCTCACATTAGGTCTTCATCCATTTGGAGTTTATTTTTGTGTATGGTGTGAGATAGTGGTCAAGTTTCATTCTTTTGCATGTAGCCTGTCCATTTCCCAGCACCATTTATTGAAGAGACTGTCTTTTCCCACCGAGATGTTTTTTCCTGCTTTATCAAATATTAGTTGCCCAAGAGCCAAGGGTCCATTTCTGGGCTCTCTATCGCCATTGGTCTATGTGTCTGTTTTTGTGCCAGTACCATGCTGCTCTGTGATCACAGCTTTGTAGTACAGCTCGAAATCCAGTGTGATGCCCCCAGCTTTGTTTTTTCCTTTTCAAAAGTTCCTTGAGATTCGAGCCTTTTCTGTTTCCACATACAAATTTAAGGACTATTTGTTCCAGTTCTTTGAAAAATGTCCTCGTATTTTGATCGATAGCATTGAAAGTGTAGATTGCTCTGGGTAGCATGGACATTTTAACTAGGTTAATTTCTCCGATCCATGAGCATGGAATATCTTTCCATCTCTTTATGTCTTCCCCTAATGTCTTTCAAAGTGATTTATAGTTTCTAGAATATAGGTCCTTTCGTCTCTGGTTGCTTAATTCCAAGGTAACGATAGGTTTTTGGTGCTATTGTAAATGGGATGGATTCCCTAATTTCTCTTTCTTCGTTCCGTTATTCGTGTACAGAAATGCAACTGATTTCTGAGCATTGATTTTGTATCCCAGCCATGTTACTGAATTGCTCAGAAACTCTTAATAGTTTGGGAGTGGCTTCTTTTGGGTTTTCCATATAGAGTATCATGTCATCTGGAAAGAGACTTTGACTTCTTCTTTGCCGATTTGAATACCTTTGATCCCTTTTTGTCATCTGATTGCTGTTGCAAGGACTTCTAGTTCTATGTTGAATAATAGTGGCGAGAGTGGACATCCTTGTCGAGTTCCTGATCTTAAGGGAAAGGCTTCCGCTTTTCCCCATTGAGAAAATATTTGCAGTAGGCTTTTCATAGATGACTTTTAGAGATTGAGAAATGTACCTTCTATTCCTACACTCTGAAGGGCTTAATCAGGAAAGGATGCTGTATTTTGTCAAATGCTTTTTCTGCATCGATTGAGAGGATCATATGGTTTTTGAGTTTCTTCGTGAAGATGTATCACGCTGATTGATTTGTGAATATTGAACCACGCTTGCATCCCAGGTATGAATCCCACTTGATCGTGATGGATAATCCTTTTATGTACTGTTGGATTCTATTAGCAAGTATCTTGTTGAGGATTTTGGCGCCATATTTATTAGGGAAATCGGTCTGTCCTTTTGAGGGGGTCTTTGCCTTGGTGTGACTCGGAATATTGGCCTGCAAGAGTTTGTAGCTTTCCTTCTGTTCTATTTTTTGAAAAGCTTTAGGAGAATAGGTATTATTTCTTCTTTGAATGTTTGGTAGAATTCAGGAAAACCGTCCGGGCCTGGAGTTTGTTTTATTTGGAAGGTTGTTTATCACTGACTAATTTCTTCATAATATAATGGCCTGTTTAAGGAATCAATTTCTTCGGTTTCAATCTTGGTAGTTTATAGGTTTCCAGGAAGGATTCCTATCTCTTCCAGATTGCAGTTTGGCAAACGCTTGTTGATAAAAATTTCTAATAATCCTTCCAATTTCAATGGTGTTCGTGTGACCTCTCCTTTTTCATTCATAATTTTAATAATCTGGGTCCTTTCTCTTTTCTTTTGGATAAGTCTTGCCAGTGGTCTGTCAATTTTATTGATTCTCTCCAAGAACCAGCTTCTAGTCCTGTTGATCTGCTCTACTGTACTTCTGGTTTCTGCTTGATTGATTTCAGCTCTAATTTTGGTCAACTGCTTCCCGTGCGTGATTAGGCCTGTCCCTCTGTTGCTGTTCCAGCTTCTTGAGGTGAGAATATAAAAACTGCATTTTAGATTTTTCTATTCTTTTGAGTGAGGCTTGATGGCTATGATTTTTTAGGACTGCCTTTGCAGTATCCCATAGGTTTTGGACTGTTGTATTTTCATCTCGTTGGTCTCCATAAATTGTTTAATTTGATTTTTGATTTCCTGGTTATCGAGCATTCCTGAGAGGATGGTTCTTAGCTCCAAGTGTTTGAGTTTCTTCCAAATTTTTCCTTGTGGTTGAGTTCCAATTTCAGAGCATTGTGGTCTGAGAATATGCAGGGGATAATTTCAATCTTTTGATCGGTTGAGACTCTGTTTGTGTCCCAGAACATGGTCTATTCTTGAAAAATGTTCCATGGGCATTAGAATAGAATGAGTATTCTTTGGTTCTGGGTGTAGTGTTCTATATATATCTATGAGGTCCAATCGCTCAAGTATGTGGCATTCAAGCCTTTGATTCTTTGCTTATTTTTGCCAGGGTGTTCTATTTCTGATAGTGGAGTGTGAGGTCCCTACTATTAATGTATTTTTATTTATATGTCTCTTTATTCTGGTTAGAGTTGGCTTGTGTATCTTGCTGCTCCCTGTTGGGGCGTATATATTTATAATTGTCATATCCACTTGTTGAATACTTCCTTTAAGAATAATATAGTGCCCTTCTGCGTCTCTAACTATAGTCTGTAGTTTAAAATCCAATTTATCTGATATGAGAATCAGGGAACTTTACATCAAAAACTAGGGATGTACTGTATGGTGACTGACATAATATAATAAAAAAAATTTTTTTAAATTAACAAGCAGTGTAATACTAGATTCAGGTGAGCAATATTGTAACTCAACACTTTCATGCATCACCCTGTGTTCACCACCATAAATGCCCTCCTTAATTGCCATCACCTGTAACCCATTCCCCACCCACCTCCCCTCTGGTAACCATCAGTTTGTTCTCTATAATTAAGAGTCTGTTTCTTGCTTTGTCTCTCTCTCTCTCTTATTCTTTTCCTTTTGCTTGTTTGTTTTCATAAAGTCCACACATGGTGAACTCATATGGCATTTGTCTTTCTCTGACTGACTTATTTCGTTTAGTATAATACCCTCTAGTTCTATCTACATCATTGCAAATGGCAAGATTTCATTATTCTTTATGGCTGAATAATATTCCAGTGTGTGTGTGTGTGTGTGTGTGTGTGTGTGTGTGTGTGTGTATTCTTTATCCATTCATCAATCAGTGTTGGGCTACTTCCGTAAGTTGGCTATGTAAACATTTCTGCTATAAACATAGGAGTGTATATATCACGTTGAATTAGTGTTCTTGTATTCTTTGGGTAAATACCCAGTAGTGCAATTCCTGGATCATAGGGTAGTTCTATTTTTAACTTTTTGAGGAATTTCCATACTGTTTTCCACAATGACTGCACCAGTTTGCATTCCCACCAACAGTGCAACCCTTTCTCCACATTCTTGCCAACACTTGTTTCTTGTGTTGTTGATTTTAGCCATGTTGACATGTATGAGGTGAAATCTCATTATAGTTTTGGTTTGCATTTCCCTGATGATGAGTGATGTTAAGCATCTTTTCATGTGCTTCTTGGTCATCTAAATGCCTCCTTTGGAGAAATGTCTGTTCATGTCTTCTGCCCTTTAGTTTTGTTGATTGTTTCCTTTGCTGTGCAGAAAGTTTTTATTTTGATATAATCCCAATAGTTTATTTTTGCTTTTATTTCCTTTGCCTCGGGGGATCTATCCAGAAAAAGTTGCTGTGGCCAATGTCAGAGAAATTACTGCCTGTGCTCTATTCTAGGATTGTTGTGTATGATGTAAGAAAGTGGTCTAGTTTCATTCTTTTGCATATAGCTGACCAGTTATCCCAACACCATTTGTTGAAGAGACTGTCTTTTTCCCATTGGATATTCTTTCCTGCTTTGTCGAAGATTAATTGACCATATAATGTGGGTTTATGTCTGGGTGCTGTTCAGTTGATCTATGTATCTATTTTTGTGCCAGTACCATACTGGTTTGATTACTACACTTTGTAATATAACTTGAACTTTGGAATTCTGATGCCTCCCACTTTGCTTTTCTTTTTCAAGATTGCTTTGACTAGTCACAGTTTTTTGTGGTTCCATACAAATTTTAGGATTGTTTGTTCTAGTTCTGCGAAAATTGCTATTGGTATTTTGATAAGGATTGCTTTAAATCTGTAGATTGCTTTGGGTAGTATAGACATTTTAACAATATGTTTTCTTCCAACCCATGAGCATGGAATGCCTTTGCATTTCTTTGTTTTGTCTTTAATTTCTTTCATCAGTGTTTTATAGTTTTCAGAGTACAGGTCTTTCACCTCTTTGGTTAGGTTTATTCCTGGGTATCTTATTATTTTGAGTGCACTTGTAAATGGGATTGTTTTCTTAATTTCCCTTTCTGCTGCTTCATTATTAGTGTGTAAAATTGCAACAGATTTCTACACATTGATTTTATATCCTACAACTTTACTGAACTCATTTATCAGTTCTAGTATTTTTTGGTGGAGTCTTTATGGTTTTCTATATAGAGTATCATGTCATCTGCAAATAGTAAAAGTTTTACTTCTTCCTTACCAATTTGGATACATTTTATTTTGTTTTTGTTGTTGTCTAATTGCTGTGGCTAGGACTTCCGGTACTATACTGAATAAAAGTGGTGAGTGGACATCCTTGTCTTGTTCCTGACCTTAGGGGGAAGCTCCAGTTTTTCCTCATTAAGGATGATGCTGTGGGCTTTTCATAAATGGCCTTTATTATGTTGAGGTATGTTTCCTTTAAACCTACTTTGTTGAGTGCTTTTTTTTTTTTTTTTTTTTTTTTTTTTTTGGGAGGAGGGGGGACAAAAGAGGGGGGGGGGGACAGGCGGAGTGGGAGAGGAAGAAGCAGGCTCCCAGTGGAGCAGGGAGCCCCATGTGGAGCTCGATCCCAGGACCCTGGGATCATCCCCTGAACCCCTGAGCCAAAGGCAGACGCTTAACGACTGAGCCACCCAGGCACCCCTGTTGAGTGCTTTTATCATGAATAAATGTGGTACTTTGTCAAATGCTTTTTCTGTGCCTATAGAAATGATCCTATGGTTTTTATCCTTTCTCTTCTCAATGTGATGCCTCATGTTGATTGATTTGCAAATATTGAACCACCTTTGCATACTGGGAATAAATCTCATTTGACCACGGTAAATGATTTTTTTAATATATTGTTGGATTCTTTTTCCTAGTATTTTGTTGAGGAATTTTGCATCTATGTTCATCAACAATATTGACCTATAGTTCTCTTTTTTGTGAGGTCCTTATCTGGTTTTGATATCAGGGTACTGCTGGCCTCATAGAATGAATTTGGAAGTTTTCCATCTCCTATTTTTTGGAATAGTTTGAGAAGAATAGGTATTAACTCTTCTTTAAATGTTTGGTAGAATTCACCTGTGAGGCCATCTGGTCCTAGACTTTTCTTCGTTGTGAGTTTTTTGGTTACTGATTCAGTCTCCTTGCTGGTAATCAGTCTATTTTCTATTTCTTCCTGCTTCAGTTTTAGTAGCTTATATGTTTCTAGGATTTTATCCATTTCTTCTAGGTTGTCGAATTTGTCAGTATATAGTTTTTTATAATATTCTCTTACAATTGTTTGTATTTCTGTGGTGTTAGTTATTTCTCTTCTTTCATTTATGATTTGAGTCCTTCCTCTCCTTTTTTTTTTTTTTTGATGAGTCTTCTTCTTTGTCTCTTGTTACAGTCTTTGTTTTAAAGTCTAGTTTGTCCAATCTAGGTATTGCTACTCTAGCTTTCTTCTTACATAAATTCATCCACTTGCATGATAATGGTTTCCCATCCCCTCACTTTCAATCTGCAGGCATCTTCAGTCTGAAATTAGTCTCTTGTAGGCAGCATATGGATGGATTTTGGGTTTTTTTTTCATCCATTTTGTCACCCTATGTCTTCTTATTGGAGTATTTAGTCTATTTACAAAGTAATTATGATAGATATGCATTTATTGCCATTTTATTACTTGTCTAGTGGTTGTTTCTGAAGTTTTTCTCTGATACTTTCTTCTCTTTCTCTCTTGCATGGTTTGCTGGTTTTCTTTAGTGATTATCTGGGTTTCTTTCTCTTTATTCTTTGCATATCTATTAGTGGTTTTTGATTTGTGGTTACCATTGAGTTTGTATATAACATCTTCTGCATATAGCAGTCTATATTAAGTTGATGGTTAAGGTTTTTTTTTTAAAGATTTTATTTATTTGACAGAGAAACAGCCAGCGAGAGAGAAGGAACACAAGCAGGGGGAGTGGGAGAGGAAGTAGCAGGCTCCCAGCCAAGCAGTGTGCCTGATGCGGGGTTCGACCCCAGGGTCTGAGATCACGCCCTAGGCCGAAGGCACACGCTTAACAACTGAGCCACCCAGGCGCCCCGATGGCTAAGTTTGAACCCATTCTTTATACCTCTCCTCCCCATGTTTTAGGTCCTTTGTGTCATATTTTAAAATCTTTTATTTTGTGAGTTCCTTTACTGATTTTTTAGAGAAATATTCATTTTTACTGCTTTTGTGTTTCCTACTTTCATACTGTCACTTTTGATTTTTCCTTTCTACTCAAAGAGTCTCCTTTAATATTTCTCGCAGTACTGGCTTAATGGTTAGGAACTCCTTTAGCTTTTGTTTCCTTGGGGAACTCTATCTCTCCTCCTATTCTGAGTGATACCCTTGCTGGATAGAGTTGGGATGGAGATAGAGTATTGGATGAAGATTTTTCCCATTAAGCTCTTTGAATACACCATGCCTCTGTCTTCTGGCTTGTAAGGTTTCTGCTGAAAAATCAGCTCATAGCCTTTTCAGGTTTCCCTTGTATGTAACTACCTTCTTTTGTTTGCTACTTTTAAAATTTTTTCTTCATCACTACATTTTGCCACTTTAATTACAATTATACAAATGCCTTGGTGTGGATATGCTTTTTTTCTTTTTGAGGGGGTTTTCTGTGCCTCCAGGATTTAGATATCTGTTTCCTCTCCCAGATTAAGGAAGTTTTCAGCTATTGTTTTTTCAAATAAATTTTCTGCTCCCCCATTCTCTCTCATCTTCTGAGAGCCCTATAATAAGAATGTTATTACATTTGATGGAATCACTGAGTTCCCTAAATCTATTATCATTTTGCATTATTCTTTTTTCTCTCTTTTGTTCAGTTTGATCACTTTCCATTACTCTGTCTTTTAGGTTATTAGTTTGATCCTCTGCTTCCTCCAGCCTGCTGTTCATTCCATCAAGTGTGTTTCTCATTGTGTTTATTGAACATTTTATCTCTGCTATGTTATTCTTTATCTCTGTGTTAAGAGTCTCACTGATGGGGGCGCCTGGGTGGCACAGCGGTTAAGCGCCTGCCTTCGGCTCAGGGCGTGATCCCGGTGTTATGGGATCGAGCCCCACATCAGGCTCTTCAGCTATGAGCCTGCTTCTTCCTCTCCCGCTCCCCCTGCTTGTGTTCCCTCTCTCGCTGGCTGTCTCTGTCAAATAAATAAATAAAATCTTAAAAAAAAAAAAAAAAGAGTCTCACTGATGTCTTCCACTCTTTTCTCAAGTCTAGTGAGTATCTTTATGATCATTACTTTAAATTCTCGATCAGTCATGTTACTTTATCTGTTTTGCTTAGATCTCCGGACATAACCTTGTCCTGTTCTTTCATTTGAGACAAATTCCTCTGTCTTCTCATTTTGTCCAAGTCTCTGTGACTGTTTCTGTGTGTTAGGAATGTGAGCTACATCTCCTGTTCTTGGGGGTGATGGCCTTATGAAGAAGCACTGTAGTCTCCTGTTCCTCAGGGCCTTACACTTCAGGGAGTGTCTCCAATGTATGCTGTGTGTGCTGTGCTGCTGTGTCCTGGCTGATTTATCCTTCAGGCCAGTAGTCTGCAGAGGATCTCTTTGCTTTTGTGGGCAGTGTTTAGTCCCTGGCCTGAACGTGGCAAGTTCTAACTGGGTGTGCTCTGGTCTGCTTGTGAAATGAGACCTGTTTCCACCACCCCAGAACCATGGCCCTGCAAAATTTCTGGCTTGGGAAACAGTGTTGGCAGAGGTTCAAGCTGTTTTCTGGGGGACAATGCCCACTGCACTGAGACTGAGGCAAGCATGTCTGTGAAGGGTGATTCCACCAGAGCATGGGAGGTAGGGCTTGGTAAGCAAGTTAGTGTGTGTTGGTGCTGCACTGGTTCCAGCAGGTGACTCTGTGTTTATGGTGTGGGGTAGAAGAGGAAAATGGTGCCTGCCAATTACTTTTTTCCTGGAGGGGTCTCTCCATGAACACTGCCTCTCTGGGACATGTGCCCCACTGTGTGACCCCAGACATCCTTTAGATAACTGTTTCCACACTGAATGTCTGTGGGCTGTTTGCCCTTCCTTCTCTACACAAGCAACCCCAATGCCCTCTAGGCTCTCCCCAAGCCAAGCCCACTGACCTTTGAAATTCCAGGCTTTAAACCCCACTGGTTGCAAGAATGCACAAAATTCAGTCCCTTTTGCTTTCTATGCCAATTGCTATAGGAATTCATCTTCCCTTTGTGGGTTCCCCTGTGTATTAGTCTGTCTCTCACCCTTCTCCACAACTGGCTTCCTCCCCACCACAGAGGCCATGATCCATTTTTCTCCCAAACTTCATCTTCACACTTCCTACCTTCTTTGATGTGGCCTCTTCTCTACCTTTAGTTGTGGAGTTTGTTCTATCAATCTTCAGGTTGACTTCTGGGTATTTAGAATGATCTGATAGTTATCTAGTTGTATTTGTGGGATGAGGCAAGCCTAGTATCCTCCTATTCCACCACCATCTTCCTCTTCTCCAAAGATTCAGCAAGTTTGTATGTTATGCTATGCTCACCACAAGCATAACTACCATATTCTGCCTGCTTTTTAATTTTTTAAATCAGTATTAGGAAACTGTTAGCTATTATTATCTTCCCCCCCCCACCTTTTTTTTTTTTTTTTAAAAAATTTTTTCCCCACTTTATTTTATTATAAAAACTGTTTAATTAATGTATATAATTTGATGACTTTGCACATATGTATCACTCATATTACCATCACAGCAATTAAGGTAATAAACATATCCATCACTCCCAAGTTTCCTTTTGTCCCTTTTGGGGGTTTTGTGTGTGTTTTTGGTTTTGATAAGAACACTTAACATGAGATCTACCTTTTTTAATGAATTTTTAAGTGCACAATACCTTCAGAAAATTATTTCAGATATGAAATAGAAATACTTTCCCAAACATGCAAAAGCTGAGGGAGTTCATCACCACTAGACCTGCCTTGCAGGAAATGCTTAAAGTACTTCAAGTTGAAATGAACAGGTGCTAATCAGAGACATGGAAATATATAAAGTATACAACACACTGGTAAAATATTTCATACTGCTGAAAATATACAGTCAGATTTAGAAAACTCTAATTGTATATAAGATGGTGTACTATACAATTAAGTATAGTAAAAACATATAAAGAGTGTTAAAAATAACTATAACTACTATAGCTTTTAATGAATACACAACATAAAAAGATACGTTGTGACATCAAATATATAAAAGGAAAAACATGAAAAATAGGTCTCTATAGGCAAAGATAAGTTGCAAAGATCAGCTTAAGATGGACTGTTTTATCCCTGAGATGGTTTATGTAAGCCTCATGGTAACCACAAAGCAAAAATTCAAGAAAAGATTCACAAAAACATTTAAAAGTAGAAAACAAAGACTACCACCATGGAAAACCACCAATTTATAAAAGTAGGCAGAAATAGGAAAGAAGAAAAAGATATAGGAAAAAAGAGAAAATGGAAATACAAAACAACCAGAAAGCAATTAAGAAGATGGCATTAGTTACTCCTTACATATCATTAATTACTCTAGTGTAAATGGATGGATTCATGAATCAAAAGGCACATAGTGGCTGGATAGATTTTTAAAAATGACCCAACTATAGCTGCCTACAAGAGACTGTCTTCTGCTTTAAAGACATACATAGGCTCAAAGTGAAGGGATAGAAAAAGATATTCCATGCAAATAGAACCAAAGAAAATGAATAGCTATATTCATATCAAACAACATAGACTTCAAGCCAATATGGTAACAAACTACAAAGGTCATTATATAATGAAAATGGGTCAGTTCATCAAGAGGCTATTATAATATATCATAAATATATACATCCACAACATTGGAGCACCTAAATGTATTAAGCAAATTCTAACAGATATGAGAGGAGAAATAGATAACAATATAATATAGGGCACTTCAGTACCCACTTTCACAATGGATAGATCATGCAGGCAGAAGACCAACAAGGAATAATAGTTGGACTTGAATGATATTTTTAGACAAAATGGACCTACAGACATTTAGAACATTCCATCAATATAGCAGCAGAATACACATTATTTTCAAGCACACATGGAACATTTTCCAGGATAAAGAGAACACAGTAATAAGACACAAAGCCAGTCACAAATTTAAGAAGACTGAAATATTTTTCTGACCACAATGGTATGAAACTAGGAATCAACAGCAGAGGAAAGCTGGAAAATTTACAAGCATCTGGAAACTAAAAACACACTAATGAAAAACCAGTGGGTCAAAGAAGAAATAAAGAATATCTTGAAACAAATGAAAACGGAAACAATATTCCAAAACTTAATTCTAAGAAACAATTCTGAAAGGGAAGTTTATAGCAATAAATGCATATGTTAAGAAATTAGAAAGATCTAAAATAAACACTTAACTTCACACCTCAAGAAACCAGGAGAAGAACAAATTAAGCCCAAAGTTAGCAGAATGAAGAAAAACAGATCAGAGCAAAAATAAATAAAATAAAAACCAGAAAAACAATTGAAATGATCAAAATAACTAAGAGTTGGTTTTTCAAAAAGATAGACAAAATTGACAAACCTTTATCTAGACTAAGAAAAAAAAGATAAGACTCAAAATCGGCAATTAAAGAAGATACATTTACAACTATTACTACAGTAATACACAGGATCATTGAGACTACTGTGAATAATTACATGACAATAAATTGGATAACCTTTAAGAAATGAATAAACGTACGTAACTA
>NW_024425119.1:39073459-39184389 GCF_017311325.1 Ursus maritimus
GTATGATAATTGTCTTTCTCTGATTGACTTATTTCACTTAGCATAATCCCCTCTCGTTCCATCCACATCGTTGCAAATAGCAAGATTTCATCTTTTGATGATATTCAAAAAATATACCACATCTTCTTTATCCATTCTTCTGTGGGTGGACATCTGGGCTCTTTGTATAGGTTGGCTATTGTGGACATTGCTGCTATAAACACTGGGGTACAGGTGCCACTTTGGATCACTACATTTGTATCTTTGGGGTAAAATACCCAGTAGTGCAATTGCTGGATCATAGGTTAGCTCTATTTTCAACACTTTGAGGAACCTCCATACTATATTCCAGACAGACATTCTTCATTGCTGAGTCTTCATTAGTTTGGGCCAACCCGCTGGACTACAGATACACACTGGACAGAACTCATACGTAATTCAGATACATATTCTAAATCAGGGCTCAAAGTTTGGCAGTTATATATTTGATAGGCCTGGTAGCAGGGGTGGAATAGGGTGGAGAGGAAGTTCAAGGACTGGGAAATTTACCTTCTGAGCAAGATTTTACCTTTTATTGAAAGTCCTGTGAGACACATCAAGATTAGATTTGTGTGGTAGACACAAAAGGTAGAAGCCCAGGAAAGATTTGGAGTTCAAGGGCCAGATAGCAAAGCACTGAGGAGGATCCAAGGAAAGATTGAATCTGAATGTACATCCATAGGTTGCATCTGATGAGGAAAAAACAGGCTAGGGGGATTAATTACACCTAGATAATACTCAGGTAGATGCATTCATGCAAGAGTCAACAAAAGTGCAATGGAGAATTGTCTTCAACTGCATGCACAACACAGTACCTTATAGTGAACAGACACCCAAAAGTGTTTATTCAATAACATGGGTGGATATTGTACATTTAAACAAAGTATGGGGTGATCCCTCTGAAGCAGAGATCTGTAGGTATTAGGATTTCAGAAAGAATAAATTCTCTGTCAGTCTGTTACAGCAAGAAGGAGATAAGTATTCCACCTCTTCCCTTTCTCTTCTAATTCCAAGCCCCCTTAAATGCTTTGCCCTTGACTATAACTTGAAGTTGACTTTCTAGACCTGAGATAATCTCCAAGAGTTTTTACCTACTAATATGTTCAATTTTCTTAATTTTTGTATTTGCTTACTTAACAATGATTTAGTCAAAGTCCATTAAATATTGATGGGGGTGAGTTAGAAAATCATTCCCACCCTCCATGAAACTGCATCTCACTGTGGACACAAGAAATGATACTACACGTATCACAGGTGATAAAGCAAAGGAGTAATACAAAATGCCAAAACAGGGCGCCTGGCACAGCGGTTAACGTCTGCCTTCGGCTCAGGCGTGATCCGGCGTTATGGGATCGAGCCCCACATCAGGCTTCTCTGCTATGAGCCTGCTTCTTCCTCTCCCACTCCCCCTGCTTGTGTTCCCTCTCTCGCTGGCTGTCTCTATCTCTGTCGAATAAATAAATAAAATCTTTTTAAAAAAAAATGCCAAAACTTACAGTGTGTTGATGAATTGTTACACAGAAAAGGAAAGCAGACAAGGTTTTAAGATCCTAGACTAGAGAGTAATGAGAATCTTGAATTAGCTTATTTAGCTTTATTTTCATCCTCTGGAAAAATGTGGCTCATGATGATTTTCCCAGAGGTTTATGTGAGAACAGAGAAGGGAGTGATCAAAGAAGAACTCATGGAATAGGTGGTAAATAAGGTGGGAATTCGAAGATATATAAGATGTAAATCAATTAATAGGAACACAAAATACATCAGCCTGAATGAAATCAGAGAAAACAGGAGTGATGAGGAACAAGCAAAGCTATCTGGCCTCAGAAGTGGGGCATCTAGAGAACCTTGGGTGATTAATGCTTTGAAATTCACACCAGGGAGTTTGGCTTTTTCTCTAAGCAGATCATATAGTAGACAAGCTCGTGTTCTACAATCAAATGCAGCCTTCGATTCCTTATTGTTCAAAGAACTGAGTAGAGATCTAGACAAATTCTAGGATCACCGGGTTAAATGTTCACACCTATGAAATGAATTCAGTCTCTTGTCTCACCATCTTCTGTACACACACACACACACACACACACACACACACACACAGTGGAAAAAATGGGTGGAAGTCATTTGTGCAAAAATAAACTGCTACACAAACACATCTCTGCTATTGTTAATCAGTTAGTGAACCATCAAGGGGTTTGAAGAAGGGAGTAAAAACCAGGTAATAGAGGTGAGCTGAGATCTGCATCAGCCTCCCCAGATCGTCTTCTGAAATTCATAAAAGATGAGAAATGCAGCGGAACACAAGAACCCAGCTAAAGGATTGTGTAACTTAGTCATGGGACAGTTTTCTGGTAGGGCTACATAGTTGATCATACCCCTGCATAAATTAGTCTTATTAGGAAAAAGTCTCCAGTCGGGCTGATCCAGAGCTCAGAGACAGCACAGCAGAGAGCCAGGGAGGAGAAGGACTCCTTGGAACCATTGTAGGCAGATGTGAGGGCTATGAAAATGGAGATCAGACCAGGCAGGAAGGAATATATAGGGAAAGATAAGGGGAATAAATAGCAAAGAGTGATGCCTTCTGGAAACTGTTATGGAAAGAAGAGATTTCAATCCTCTTACTAATTTTTCTCTAAAGAACAGTGACCACAAATGGCCTCAAGGAATCACAGCGGCATCACAGAGTTCATCCTTCTCGGGCTGTCTACTGACCCCCATGTCCAGGTTCTGTTCTTTGTTCTGTTCCTGATAATTTATCTTCTGACTCTGCTGGGGAACCTGCTGATAATACTCCTGATCCATACAGATTCTAACCTCCACACACCCATGTACTTCTTCCTGAGCCATCTCTCCTTCCAAGACCTCTTCTATTCTTCAGTCACTGTGCCCAAGCTGCTGGAGAACCTCCTGTCTCAGAGGAAAGCCATCTCAGTAGAGGGCTGCCTGGCTCAGGTCTTCTTTGTGTTTGCCACTACAGGGATTGAGGCTTGCCTGCTCTCAGTGATGGCCTATGACCGCTATGCTGCCATCTGCCACCCTCTGCTCTATGGACAGGTAATGAATAAACAGCTATGTGAGAGGTTGGTGTGGGGCTCTTGGGTCGTGGCCTTTCTGGATGCACTCATGAACATCCTCCTGGCTTTGAATATGGACTTCTGTGCGCTTCAAACCATCCACCACTACTCCTGTGAGCTGCCTTCCCTCTTCCCTCTCTCCTGCTCCGATGTCTCCACCAACTCTGCAATGCTACTCTGCTCTGCCCTCCTTCATGCCATTGGGACGTGCCTCCTGATCTTCTTCTCTTATGTCCGCATTCTCTCCACCATCCTGAGCATCAGCTCTACCACAGGCAGAAGCAAGGCCTTCTCCACCTGCTCCTCCCACCTCACTGCAGTGATCCTGTTCTACGGCTCAGCCATTGTTCGCTATCTCATGCCAACCTCAGGCTCACCTCTGGAGTTAATCCTCTCCATACAGTACAGTGTGATCACTCCCCTGGTGAATCCACTCATCTACAGCTGGAAGAACAAGGAGGTGAAAGCAGCTCTGAGAAGAATGATGATAAAATATCTACAATGTCTCAGCACAGAAGAGATATAACATGAAAGAAACATAAAGTAGAACTGCAGGAAGAAATCTCACGACTGACATTGTTTCTGATTTTCTGTTTTGTCACATGTTGCAATGTGCGTTGCTGATTCTCCCTTTTTAAAAATTATCAAGGAAAGTGCTAGAAGCTATTTTGTTTTCCATGGCTCAGAATCAATCCTATTCAGACACAGAGCATATAAGTCAGAAAACCTTCTAAGCTTCATAGATTTAGTTAATAACATGTCAATTCATGATTCACGTTTTTTCTTTTATTTAAATATAATTAATTAATATATAATGTATTATTTGTTTCAGGGCTACAGGTCTGTGATTCATCAGTCTTATATAATACCAAATGCTCATTACAACACATACCCTCCCCAGTGTCCATCACCCAGTTACCCCATCGCTCCACCCATCTCCCCTCCAGCAACCCTCAGTTTGTTTCCTATGATTAAGAGTCTCTTATGGTTTGTCTCCCTCTCTGGTTTCATCTTGTTTCATTTTTTCCTCTCCTCCCCTATGATCCTCTGTTTTGTTTCTTAAATTCCACATATCAGTGAGAGATCATATGATAATTGTCTTTCTCTGGTTAGCTTATTTCACTTAGTGTAATACCCTCTCGTTCCATCCACATCGTTGCAAATGGCAAGATTTCATCTTTTGATGATATTCATATATATATACCACATCTTCTTTATCCATTCTTCTGTGGGTGGACATCTGGGCTCTTTGTATAGTTTGGCTATTGTGGACATTGCTGCTATAAACACTGGGGTACAGGTGCCACTTTGGATCACTACATTTGTATCTTTGGGGTAAAATACCCAGTAGTGCAATTGCTGGATCATAGGTTAGCTCTATTTTCAACACTTTGAGGAACCTCCATACTATATTCCAGAGTGGCTGCACCAGCTTGCATTCCCACCAGCAGTGTAAGAAGGTTCCCTTTTCTCCCTATCCTCACCAACATTTGTTGTTTCCTGACTTGTTAATGGTAGCCATTCTGACTGGTGTGAGGTGGTATCTCATTGTGGTTTTGATTTGTATTTCCCTGATGCCGAGTGATGTGGAGCATTTTTTCATGTGTCTTTTGGCCATTTGTATGGCTTCTTTGGAGAAATGTCTGTTCATGTCTTCCACCCATTTCTTGACTGGATTATTTGGGGATTTTTGGTGTTGAGATTGATAAGTTCTTTTATTATTTTTATTGTTACTATTATTTTTATTTATTATGTTCAATTAGCCAACATATAGTACATCATTAGTTTTTGATGTAGTGTTCAACAATTCATTAGTTGCGTATAACACCCAGTGCTCATCACTACTCATTGATAAGTTCTTTATAGATTTGGATACTATCTCTTTATCTGATCAGACATTTGCAAATATCTTCTCCCATTCTGTCAATTGTCTTTCGGTTTCATTTCTTGTTTCCTTTGCTGTGCAAAAGCTTTTTATCTTGATGAAGTCCCAATAGTTCATTTTTGCCTTTTTCTCTTGCCTTTGGGGATGTGTTTAGCAAGAAGTTGTTGCAGCCAAGGTCAAAGAGGATGTTGCCTGTGTCGTCCTCTAGGATTTTGGTGGATTCCTGTCTCACATTTAGGGCTTTCATCCATTTTGAGTCTTTTTTTGTGTATGGTGTAAGGAAATTGTCCAGGTTCATTCTTCTGCATTGGCTGTCCAATTTTCCCAGCACCATTTGTTGAAGAGACTGTCTTTTTTTCATTGGATATTTTTTCCTGATTTGTCAAAGATTAGTTGACCATAGAGATGAGGGTCCATTTTGGGGTTCTCTATGTCTCCGTTTTTGTGCCAGTACCATACTGTCTTAATGACTACAGCTTTGTAATAGAGCTCGAAGTCCAAAATTTGATGCCTCCAGCTTTAGTTTTCTTTCTCACATTCCTTTGGCTATTTGGGGTCTTTTCTGGTTCCATACAAATTTTAAGATTATTTGTTCCAGCTCTGTGAAAAATGTTGATGGTATTTTGGTAGGGATTACATTGAATGTGTAGATTGTTCCGGGTAGCATAGACATTTTAACAGTATTTGTTCTTCTAATCCATGCACATGGAAGGTTTTTTCATTTCTTTGTATCTTCCTCAATTTCTTTCATAGGTGTTCTATAGTTTTCAGAGTACAGATCGCTTACCTCTCTGGTTAGGTTTTTTCCTAGGTATCTTATGGTTTTTGGTGCAATTGTAAATGGGCTTGATTCCTTGATTTCTCTTTCTTCTATCTCATTATTAATGTATAGAAATGCAATTGATTTCTATCCATTTATTTTATTGATTTACATGAATTTCATCTGATACTCCCAATCAAGATTGTGTAAGTATCCATCCTCTTAGCTCTAGAAGTGCCCTGTAGTCAGTCTGAAAACACAAATACATTATTGCAATATAGTTACCTGTTTATATATCTGTTGTTCTGTCTTTATTCATCCTTGTACCTTAATAGTCTTAGTTGGTGAACAATATTTTATAAATTGGTGCACAGTAGTTTAAAGATAGGAGAGATATAAGGCTGAGGGCCACAGTGGTGAGGAAGAATAACTATGTTATTTTTTAAGTTGGGATGAAATAGCATATTTAAATGTTTATACCTATGGGAAAATGTTTTTACCTGTAGGTACACGTTATGCCTATAGAGCAGAAAAAGTTAAGAATGTAGAGTGAAATGGTAAACAATGATGAATCAAGGTCCAGGGAAAGGTGGTAAAAGATTTACACAGTCCAAACACACACACACACACACACACACACACACACACACACACACATTTCAGGTATAGAAGTTATCCTTATAAAATATTTCACTGGCACTGAAAGAAAGCATTAAAGTCATGTGATATATAGAGATAGAATTTTGGGCATGGAAGAAAGGATTAAGTGAAACTCTGTCAAGTGTAAATGAAGTTCATCTACTACAAGCTACTTGTTAGCTTTAAGGAGAAAGAAGACTATTACTTCTGAGTGATTAAGCTATGTTTGAGGCATAAACAAAATTCCATGGAGGGTAACGTCCTGGATACAGAAATGGAGAGAGTAGGGCTTGTGAATGCAATAAAAGAACAAGTAGGCAAGATATTGAAGGTGCAGACATGCAAGCTGCTAAATCAATGCACAGAAATAAATCAGATGAAGCTCTCTGGGTGGGGGGGAGGTTGATGGTGAGGGGTAGAATGAAGGGACGGGCTGAAGAACTAGAGTTTTTATTTTTATTTTTTTTTAAGATTTTATTTATTTATGTGACAGAGAGACAGCCAGTGAGAGAGGGAACACAGCAGGGGGAGTGGGAGAGGAAGAAGCAGGCTCCTAGCAGAGGAGCCCGATGTGGGACTCAATCCCAGAATGCCGGGATCACGCCCTGAGCCAAAGGCAGATGCTTAACGACTGCACTACCCAGGCGCACCAGAAGAACTAGAGTTTTTAGAAAGCCATAGTGCAGGTGGAAAAGTGAGAAGCTGGCAGGGTAGAAGATTCCATCAGAGATTAAAGACAACAGTGGTGGAACCATCCAAATAAGATGAATGATTGTTGTCTCAAGGGTCAAGGCTGAAATCAAGTTGAGCAACCATGGCTTAAGTTAGATGCTATAGGAATTTGAGATCAGGTTATTGGATGACTTACCAAAATTAGTGCTACAGTTGGCTGTTACAACATTGGGAGTGAGATTTACAGGCACTCTGTGAACCCAAAGTGCAGTATCAGTGGGAGGAGGAAGAGGACAGTGGGCAGATCTAAACAGTGGAGGCAAACAAAGGGTGTGTTTTAGGGGTGACCTCCCAACCTCTGGGCTTTGCTGTATCTGAAGTGTAGTAGCCCAACCTCTGCTCTCTGACAGGCCCATTACCTGGGTGTAGACCATTATTATACCCAAGTTCCTTGGTTCTAGTGATTAGTCTAGAAGGAGGGATTAGACTTAACCAGCCTAATATAAAGTGCTTTTTAGCAGTTTTTCTATTTGAACCTCTCAATTCTCTACATTCAGTTTCTCCTTCTCTCACTGCGTGTCAGTACAGTCAGGTCTTTTTCTCATTGTTAAAAATGTCTTCAACCTCAGGGCGCCTGGGTGGCTCAGTCGTTGGGCGTCTGCCTTCGGCTCAGGGCGTGATCCTGGAGTTCTGGGATCAAGCCCCACGTCTGGCTCCTCTGCTGGGAGCCTGCTTCTTCCTCTCCCACTCCCCCTGCTTGTGTTCCCTCTCTCGCTGGCTGTTTCTCTCTCTGTTAAATAAATAAATAAAATCTTTAAAAAATAAAAATAAAAATAAATTTTAAAAAATGTCTTCAACCTCGACACCCCTTCTTTTACTTACCTCTTTCATTCTCTAAATCCAAACACCTTGAGAGTGTGGTGTGAATCACTGCCCTCTTTTCTGTGTCCTATTTACTCAGTACACTGAAGTCTGGCTTCTACCTACCACCACTGTCACTGATACTGATTTTACATGTTTACGGAAGAGAGTATTTCAGAGCATGAGAAGCTAGTCAGTAGGTGTAGACTGCCCACGTTTAAATTGGTCCAAACCAGTTCTCCTCAAGTCTAATCACTGAAAACCCCATTTACATGAATGTGCATTTGCCTAAAATCTCTACTAGCAAATTAGATTTCACATACGAGGGATGGGTTCAGTTGATCTGGGGACTTGACCAATTCTTAATGCTGTTTTTCTATTTTTTTCTTTTGGCATTTTCAGGATTTAAAATTCAACACCTCTTAAAGCAATAGATCAGCAAATACTGTAGATTCTTTTAAGCAGCAAGTTCATACAAATAGACAATCGTCATGCAAAGAGACTCCTTAAGGACATGCAAATAGACAATTGGAATTAGCAAAGCTGAAGGTGAGTTCATCTAGAGAACATTCCCTTGTAAGTTCAGAGAATAAAATTACAGCACTTCTTACTTGTTCTTTTGCCTGAGATAATGGGTGCAAAAAACAAAACACGAGGTAAAGGAAACTGAAGTTTATCACCTCCTCATCAAGACTTAAAGACTGGGTATTTTAAATTTTTAGCATTTTGAATGGTTTCATTTATGTAAAGTTCAAGAACAGGCTAAAGTAGCAGTTTTCCTTCTTCTAGCTTTGGTTTGTGTCTTGTAAGACCATGATCCCTAGAAGTGAAGCCACCTGGACAAGTGTTTTGTGCCAGTCTCAGCCTATGGATAGTTCAGCTGTTGTCTAGAAATGCCTTGGCCTCGTAAAATTCCCAGTCTTTCCTTTCCAAAACAATTTTTTGCCTGGGTGGACCCTTGTGGTCTTTTTTATGATTGGAGATGCCCTTTAGGAACAACAATCAGGAGACTTTGAAAAAAAAAAAGATTTATTACTTACAAGACCTGAAAAATACATAGACCCCTGGGCCCACACGGGTGGTCTTTGGGGGAGGGAGAGGGAGAAAGGGAGATAATTCCTGGGTTCTCCTTTTATTGGGGTTGAGGGTGAGAGGGCCTGGGGTTTCTTGTGCTCACTCTCTGTTGGTGAATTTTAATGCAAGAGTGGGAATTTAGAATGCAGGAAGAGAAAAAAACAAAAGAGAGGCTCAAATGGTCAGTTGTGGAAAAGAACCAAAATCTCTGTGTCTAGTGGTTGGCTGGCAGTGCGTTTATTCAGGATGTCTCAGCAACCAAAGCCTAAGTCAGGCCCTTGCATTACAGAAGAGAAAACTCTCAAGGCTACCCTATAACAAGGCTGAGGATGAAATCAATGCATGAAGATGGCATAGCACATGTATAGATGGGTAGAACCTGAGTCATAGATGATCTGATTGAGCTACTCCAGTAGCTGTGGAGCTATGTATCTCCAGAACTATTGCTAGTTCAATGGTAAATCTTTTTACAGTTTCTGTTCTTGTTAATCACACTTGAATACTTGAAGATGCCTAATGAATACATTCTCCACTGATTCAAGCACCTCTTGTGTCATTTAGTTCAGTTTTGTTGTTTTGTTCATATGGGCTCTGAGTGCTTATTAAGTTTAATCCTGAAGTTTTTATATTGATCTTGTCATAACAAATGGATATTTTTCTCTAAGATACATTTTTTTGTTTAACTATTGTTGATTAATAGAAAAACTACTGATCATAAGAATATTCAAAAATTTTTTGCCTTTCTAAACTCTTGAAATACTAATTTTTCATTTCTGATAGAGATTTCTTAGATTTCTGGGTAGATAATCATTATCAGCTCTGATATTTGTAGATCCCCCCTCCCCAATTTTAAATATCATCTTCTAATCTTGTTTCAGTGCATTGGAGGGAAATTGATAATGTTCTTAAGTAACATGAGTGGTAGTGTTGTTTGTTTTATTAAAGTGTAATTTCTTCAATCTGATATTATCTGTTATTATCATGAAGCATGTAGTTGAATATTGTTTAATGTTAAATATTTTATATTTAAAGAGAGAATCATTAGTTTTTATTATTAAATATTTGAGGTCTAAATGGTTATTGGGTCTTATTTTTATGCCTATTAAGAATCTATTAGGGTGGACACATGATTATTCTCATGTAACCTATTCATCCTCTATTCATTAGAGGATGATAATTTTTCAGGTTCTGAATCAGAGTAACTAGAGCTCTGAAAGTGCATTGACTATATGCCATAGTATTCTGTAGTCTAAAAAACTGCATGTAACTGAAGTTTGCATGCATCTGAGAAACTATCTGTGCTTATTGCCCTTTTGAGCTAATTCTCTGGGTTTTTTTTTGTTGTTGTTGTTTTTACACAGCTAATGGCTCAGTTTTCTTTTATGAATCACATATTCCTTAAAATTAAATAAAAGCTTGCTTTTCAAATTTATTGAGATTAATCTTAGTATTTCCTTAAAATTTTTATTCTTTTTATCACTGTTGTATTATTGGTTTCTTTTTTCCTTGTTTGTTGACCATATTCTATAGATCTATGTCAAATTTTATAGATCTTTTTGAATGATTAGAGCCTGGATTTATTTCTCAGTTCTGTTTTCTGAGTTGTTAAATTTGTGCTTTTAGTTCCTTTATCCTCCCTTTCTTATGTTAGGTTTGTTATCTTTCTAATGCTGGGATCTGAGCTTTCAGAAACTTAAATTTTTGGTTTATTAGTGAATGCATATAAGATAGATAAAGATGATGGTTGCACCAGCAATGTTTTGTAACTGCAGTATATAATATTCTCATGTTCATAATATTCTACTTAGAGGTTTTTTTTTTTAGTTTCAACAGTATTTAATATACTTACATATCACATTGTCATTAGCCGTCAATTGGAGGCATATATAATTTGATATAAAATATTATTACATTAAATATCAAGTAACAAATGATTAAAAATAGGTCTTTGATAATCATTGCTTATAATCTACCTTTCTTAAAATAATTCATACTCCCCCAAAATTTGTTGAAATCAAAAGTATGTGCTAACCCTAATACATTGCATGATTAATTCTTTACATTTATCTATATCTGAAAGTTAATAAAATGAAACTCTAGAGAAATAATAAGATTACTTTAATTAAAATTAGAGAATTCCAGCCATTTCCACTAAAGACAATAATTTGTCAAACTGCAAATAAGAGCAGCACAATTAGCAGCAGAGGAATTCTACAGTCATTATGCAGAATGTGCTCTATTCAATGACAAAAAGGAAAAATACAGTTTCTCCTAGACAGACACTCCATATTCATTCCTTAAGGCCATGTCACTTGAGAAAAACATTTCTGAACTTTTCCACTCTTAATTCCGCCTTTCCATTCCTGGAAGCTAGTTTAACCAGGGTATGTATCACATAAATTATAAGTACACTAGGCACATAGCCGTTCACTAGTGCCTTTTTTCCCTTACCGTTTTTGCCAGGGCCTGTGTCTATGAGAAAATTTAATTGTTTGACAACTAAGGTTTAACAATTTAATTTTGTTTTTTTGTTGTTTTTAATTATGTTCTACATTAATACACTACATAACCTTCTAGAAAGTGTAGATGAGCATAACCGAGTTATTTTTCATTACTCAGGGAAATGCTTCCTTAGTCGATATTCTCCAAACCCTTTCACACATAGTAACTCCAGAGATGCGCCTATCTCTTTGTATCAAATTCCACTGATATGGATAATAGGCAACCCTGTTTTCCTTGCCCGCATTACTGAAGCTGTGGATATGCCCAGTGGTTAGGCTGGGGATGATCAAGCACAGAGCCATGTTTCCAATCCTAGGGAGAATCTTGAACCACATCCCACCACAGTTGCCAGGGCCTAACTCTTCCTTCCTGACCCCATTAAGATGACTAAACGTCAAGGTTTAGAGTAGCACTTCTTAACTTTAAACTTCTGAGGGAAATATTTTAAATTATTAACCTTCCCTAGTTTCTTTTTTTTAATGTTTCAAGTTTTTATTTAAATTCTAGTTAGTTGACATTCAGTGTAATATTAGTTCCAGCAGTAGAATTTAGTGATTCATCACTTATGTACAGCACCCAGTGCTCAACACAACAAGTGCCCTCCTAATACCCATCACCCATTTGGCCCACCCCCAAACCACCTGCCTCCAGCAACTCTCAGTTTGTTCTCTATAGTTAAGAGAACTATATGTTATATGGTTTGCCTTTCTCTCTCTCTCTTTTTTCTTTCCCTTATGTTCATCTATTTTGTTTCCTAAATTCCAGATATGACTGAAATCATATGGTATTTATCTTCTCTGTCTGACTTATTTTGCTTAGCATAATACACTCTAGCTCTAGCTCCATCCACATTGTTGCAAATGGCCGGATTTCATTCTTTTTGATGGCTGAGTAATACTCCATTGTATATATAGACCACATCTTCCTTTTCCATTCATCAGTCAATGAACATTTGGGCTCTTTCCATAATTTCACTATCGTTGATGATGATGCTATAAACATCAGGGTGCATGTGTCCCTTCAAATCAGTATTTTTGTATCCTTTGGGTAAATACCTAGTAGTGTAATTGCAGGAATGTAGGGTAGTTTTATTCTTAACTTTAAAATTAATTAATTAATTAATTATTTATTTATTTATTTTTGAAAGAAGGAAAGAAACCATGAGCACAAGTGAGGGAAGGGGCAGAGAGAGAGAATACCAAGCAGACTCCTCCCTGAGCCCCATATGGGGCTCAATCTCAGGACCCAAGATCACTACCTGAGCAGAAACCAAGAGTCAGATGCACAACTGACTGCTCCATTTAGGAGTCCCTGTTCCTAACTTTTTGAGAAACCTCTATACTGTTTTCCAAAGTGGCTACACCAGTTTATATTCCCACCAGCCGTGTAAGAGGCTTCCCCTTTCTCCATATCCTCGCCAATACCTGTTGTTTCCTGTGTTAATTTTAGCCATTCTGACAGGTGTGAGGTGGTATCTCATTGTGGTTTTGATTTGCATTTCCCTGATGATGAGTGATCTTGAGCAACTTTTCATGTGTCTGTTAGCCATCTGGATACCTTCTTTGGAAAAATGCCTATTCATGTCTTCTGCCTATTTCTTAACTGGATTATTTGGTTTTTTTGGTGTTGAGCTTGTTAAGTTCTTTATAGATTTTGAATACTAATTCTTTATCAGATATTTGTCATTTGCAAATATCTTCTCCCATTCTGAAAGTTGTCTCTTAGTTTTGTTACCTGTTTCCTTTGCTGTGCAGAAGGTTTTTATCTTGAAGAAGTCCCAATAGTTCATTTTTGCTTTCATTTCCCTTGCCTTTGGAGACTTGTCTTGGAAGGAGTTGCAACAGCCAATATCAAAGAGGTTACTGCCTGTGTTCTCTTCTAGGATCTTGATGGTTTCCTGTCTCACACTTAGGTCTTTCATCCATTTTGAATCTATTTTTGTGTATGGTGTAAGAAAGTGGTACAGTTAAATTTTTCTGCATCTTGCTGTCCAGTTTTCCCAACACCATTTGTTGAAGAAACTATCTTTTCTCCATTGGATATTCTTTCCGGCTTTGTTGAAGATTGGTTCACCATATAGTTGTGGGTCCATTTCTGGGTTTTCTATTCAGTTCCATTGATTTATAGGTCTATTTTTGTGCCAGTACCATACTGTTTTGATCACTAAAGCTTGGTAATATAACATGATGTCTGGAATTCTGATGCCTCCAGCTTTGCTTTACTTTTTCAGGATTACTTTGGTTATTTGGGGTCTTTTGTGGTTCCATACAAATTTTAGGATTGTTTGTTCCAGCTCTGTGAAAAATGCTAGTGGTGTTTTGATAGGGATCACATTAAATGTGTAGGTTGCTTTGGGAGGTACAGACATTTTTTCTTTAAGATTTTATTTATTTATGTGACAGAGAGACAGCCAGCGAGAGAGGGAACACAGCAGGGGAGTGGGAGAGGAAGAAGCAGGCTCCCAGCAGAGGAGCCCGATATGGGACTCGATCCCGGAACGCCGGGATCACGCCCTGAGCCGAAGGCAGACACCCAACAACTGTGCCACCCAGGCGCCCTGGGAGGTACAGACATTTTAACAGTATTTGTACTTCCAATCCATGAGCATGGAATATTTTTCCATTTCTTTGTCTCCTCTTCAATTTCTTTCATAAGTTTTCCATAGTTTTCTGAGTACAGAGCCTTTACCTCTCCAGTTAGGTTTATTACTAGGTATCTTGTGGGTTTTGGTGCATCTACATGGAGTTTTATTGTTTTGTTGACATAGGATTTTTTTCTATTTATCAAGGTTTTATTTAGAAAACTTTTAAGTAGCTGGGATTTTCAAAAGTTAAAACTTCTGTGTAATAAATGCCTCTCTTGTTTTTGGTTCTTCCTGCAACTCCTCGTAGTCAGATGCTGAATCTCCTGAAATGATCATCATATCCTTTCAACCTAATTATTTTGTTGTCTTACCAATATGTTTTGTGGAAAATTGTTTTCACATTCTCTTCCAACAAATAGAGCACAAACATTCCAAATAAAGAGCCCAAATCAAGAACTACTGCCTTAAAATAGTAGGCAGACTCTGTTCAGACAAGCTCTGGAATCTTTCTTCCAAGTTACGTGACACTATGTGTGGGAGAAAGTAGGAACTAAAGAAGAAATTCAAAGGAATACAGTCTTTGTAACCATATCTTTGTCACGACTTAGAGATATTTCCCCCGAAGTCCTTCTGAAAGCTGCCTTCTCCTCTTTGTTCTTTAGGCTGTAGATGAGGGGATTCAGCAAGGGCGTGACTGCACTGTACTGCAAGAAGAGGAGCAAATCCAAGGAGGAGCCAGACATGGGCATAAGGTAGCGAATCACCCCTGAGCCAAAGAACAGGGTCATAGCAATGAGGTGGGAGGAACAGGTGGAGAAGGCCTTGCTTCTGCCTGAGGTGGAGCTGATGCTCAGGATGGTGGACACAATACGGTTATAGGAGAAGAAGATTGGGAGGAAGGTTCCAAGCCCATGCAATAAGATGGAGCAGATCAAGATGTCAACACTGATGGAAATATCAGAGCAGGATAGAGGGAAGAGGGAGGGCAGCTCACAAGTGTAGTGCTGTATGGTTTGGGCCTCACAGAAGTCCAGGGTAAGAGCCAAGAGCACAATCACACTGAATTGAGACATGCCAGGCCCCATGAAGCCAGCACCAGCCTCACACAGAGCTGGCTGCTCATCACCTGGCCATAGAGCAGTGGGTGGCAGATGGCAGCATAGCAGTCATAGGCCATCACTGAGAGCAGACAGGCTTCAGTCCCTGGAGTGATAAACACAAAGAACACCTGGGTTAGGCAGCCCTCTACTGAGATGGTTTTCTTCTCAGACAGAAGGTCCTTCAGGAGCTTGGGCACAGTGACAGAAGAGAAGCAGAGGTCTAGGAAGGACAGGTTACTCAGGAAGAAGTACATGGGAGTGTGAAGGTGGGAATCAGCCCTGATCACCAACATCATCATCAGATTCCCCCTGATGGTCAGAAAGTAAATCCCCTGACCTAACACAAAGAGCAGAGTCTCGATGTGGGGGTCGTTGGACAGCCCACTGAGAACAAACTCAGTGATGGTGCTGTGGTTCCTGCAGGCCATTAGTGGAGGGGATTTCCCTGAATAAAATAGAAATAGGATGAGATCTGTCTGCTTCGGGTCATCACCCCTCTTACCATACTTCCCTCCCTGTTCTGCCTACACTCTGCTCAGATCTCAAACCTGCCCTCACTGTATGTAGGGAAGAGTTTTTATCCTGTTTGGTTATTGTTGATCCTGCGTCACAGTATTTGCATACTTCAAAGAATCCTTTTCCTTTTCCATGGGGATTTAACTATAAAAATGAATCTCTCTTGTTCACCTACACAATCATAGTATTCAGATTCTACTGCATTCTGCTTGAGCTTATGAATCCAAAACATTCCAGCACATATCTGCAGGGTCTTCTAAACCTTCTCTCTTCAATTTCTCAATCATAATTTTTTGTTCAAAATCATCCAATGGATCCTACTAGAGTTGATATGCATTAGGCGTAGTAGGTACCGTTCTTATGTGGCTCATGAAAAAAATTAAATTTCTTTTAAGATTAGAAAAAAAATGAATATAATACAGAGTAGATTATAATCATCTTGTAAGTTGAAATCCTAAAGTATAAATTTTAATATAGTTTTATGGAAAAGGGGCCTAGGAAGGCAAAATTGCCTGGGGCCCATGAAAGTCATCATGTCTCCCTGCTGTTTACTTCATACAGAGCATTTAATTTTAATAAGTGTTTATTAAAAACAGAGTGAGTTCTTAAACATTAATCTAAATTGTTTCAAGGCTGTTCTGTAAGATTGGATAAGAAATTATTAGCCCTGGGGTAAGGAATTTTATCCCCATTTTACCTGTAAGAAGTCTGATATTAAGAGATATTTTATAATGTCATATTGACAACAAGTAGAAAAAAACAGGAAATAAATTCTGTTATTTTTTCTAATTACAGCCCAATGTCTAGGCTTAGTCCACAGTGATGAGAAACACTTTTCTTACTGAACCTTTAAATTCTTCCTCACCTGCCCTTAAACTTTTGGCCATTTTGGCTGCTTTTGATACCAGAAAGGTCTGTTTGTTTCTGTGTCTCTGCTCATCTTCCTCTCTGTGTATTCTCCTCTTAATTCCACTGATCCAGACTCTCAGGGACCTTCCAATGTCACCTATAACCCTGCCTTTTTCCTTATAGCCCATCCCAACTGCTCCCTCCTTGAACTCATAGTTCTCTGTTCAAACCACTGGGCCACTTGCTCTCAGGTACCTTATGTCATAGTCTGAATTATGTGTCTGTCTCTTGTGAGAGATCTATCTCAGTTTTCCCCTCCCTATTGTGAGCTCATGAGAATATGGGCCACAACTTGACAATGACAATCACAAATCAGCATTTCTCTGGCTCTGTCTCGCCATTAGCTTCTGATTACCTCTCAAACTTCTGTCTGATTATTTTGGGAGACTCTCTGGGGCATCTCTTGTGTACCTCAGACAAGACCTCTTGACTACCCTCAGCACAGTCTCATCCCTTACTCCATGGGCCCCCACAGCACTGGCACCTGTGGGGAGCACTGCTGACATTGCTGTCCACCGCTGCTCCCGGCCTGCACACTCACAGCACTGAGACCTGCTGCTGAATTTCAAGGATGTTATGGTCTACACAGAGCACACCGTCTCATGAGGCTGCTCATCCTCTCTCCCATGCTCTCATACTGGTAGAATCACCAAGCACTGTGGCCACCATTGCAAGAAGTAGCTTGTGTTCTTTTTGTGGACATGTTATTCCTTTACTGCCCAGTGAGGGTCAAAAGGAAGAGTCTTATAATTTTCTTTTAAACAACTATTCTCATCTTCTTGCTCTAGGTGTTGGCTGTGTAATCAGGAGGACCAGATAATAGCCATTTAGGTTAATGATGATACTAAGAATCATTTTGACCCCTAACTTCTCAGACTATGTAGTGAGTCACTGCCCTGTGTGAAGATTCCTTCCTCAGTTGGATGTTTGAGGCTAATTTACCAGGATTTTGTTTTCGTCTGAGAATCCACAGTCTGATCCCATAATAGGCTTCTGTCTTCACAGAAATATTTAGTCTTACTGATCCAAAGAGCCCTGGCTCTGACCCATCAAGCTTTTCCAGCAATCTATGACCAGACACTAAATTACATCATGGAATGCCTAAATTCTGATTCCATCAACAAATCCATCAGCCCCACGTCAGTCCATCTCAGACCCAAGTCTGGGTTACCTCTGTGCCAGGACAGATAGGGCAATGTTCACCGTTACGTGTCTGCAGGACATTAGCTTCAATCCAGTGCTGGTGAAGCATCACTGGCTGGAGAAGTTACTTTTGATGATCCTGCGTGGTTAAATTGCAGATACTGTTGAAAGCAAACACTATGTCTGAATCTATACAAGCCAAGCAAAATGGTAAATGGAAGCCATTCTTCCAAAGATCTATGTATTTCAAAATATGTATGGATGTGGCTATCCTGAAAATCACCTCCACTCTTCCATTAGCACTCACAAAAGGCACCTGTCTACAGTGTCCACAGGGGCTTCAAGCTCTCATCTGAAGAACGCTGTAACATCTGCGGAGAATCCTGTTCTATCCTGCCCTACACCCACATTTTCCCTAAATGAAGGCAAGAGAGCTACTTCCCTCATTGGATTTTCAAGTTGTCACAAAGAAAGGAGTCTCCCTCCCCCCCACCACTCACCATTCTTAAACAATACATCAAATTGATGCCTGTGATTTCTTTCATAACCAGGAATAATTCTTTCCATTTAAATCCTAGATCAGGAGCGCCTGGGTGGCTCAGTCGTTAAGCATCTGCCTTTGGCTCAGGGAGTGATCCCAGCGTTCTGGGATCGAGCCCCACATCAGGCTCCTCTGCTGGGAGCCTGCTTCTTCCTCTCCCACTCCCCCTGCTTGTGTTCTGTCTCTCACTGGCTGTCTCTCTCTCTCTCTGTCAAATAAATAAATAAAATCTCTTAAAAAATAAAAATATAAAAAATAAATCCTCGATCCATTAACAAAAAAATAAAGCACACTTTTAGTCTCTCTTCTGAAGGGAATATATTGGCTTCATTTAATCCTGAGCTATAGCAGACCAACGCCAAATGTAGAACATGGATTGTGAGTAGGAGAGGACTAAAGGGAAAAATGGGGAAACTGGCCATGGAACAGTGGGAGCTGTCAAAGGAAAGGATTTCAGCAGTGTCTTAGATGCACGCCTGTGTCAACCTTTTGCCAACACAGACACTTCACACCATCAGACACCTGGTCCTGTGATTAATTTCTCTTACAAAGACATGCAGCAGGATATTGGGTATGTTTATGATTTTGTGCCTCTCAGGAGGTTAAGAAAAATCAGTATCTTCTCCAATTGAGCTGTTAATAGAGCCAATCACAGATTTACTTCATGGACTTAAGGATCAAGCCCAAAGTTGAGAAAAACTTTGCTAGGAGCTGTGATCTTAATTGCCCTGATCTTACCCAAAGAGGAAGCTACTTGACAGCATATTTCCATTAAATGAGAGAATCTTGGTCTCCTGGGTGGCTCAGTCATTAAGCGTCTGCCTTTGGCTCAGGTCATGATCCCAGGGTCCTGGAATCAACCCCCGCATCAGGCTCCCTACTTAGCGGGAAGTATGCTTCTGCCTCTCCCACAACCCCTCTGCTTATGTTCCCTCTCTCGCTGTCTCTCTCCCTCTGTCAAATAAATAAATAAAATCTTTATATAAAAAAATAATAAGTTAATGAGACAATCTTTAGTGTGTGGAGAAGTGCCTTGTACACTGGCTTCTTAAAGTTGTCTTTGGAATGAAGAAATGAGCAAAAGGTGTGTGAAGGTCAGACTAGGCAAGGAGGCTCCAGGGATCCTGTGAGCTGGGCTGTGGCATTCGGACCCTAGGTGCCTGGGAAGGAATCTGTGTGGGGGAGAAGGGTGTGAGCACTGGGAGCAGGAGGGACCTAAGACGATCTTCATTCACTTGAAGTGATTCTCAGAGCTGCCTCTCCTGCTCCTTCGCAGTATTCACGGTGTCTCAAGGTGACTAGTTCTCAGGTGACTTCAATAACAAGGCCAACAAGTCTACTGTGGTTCTAACTGTTGTACTGAGCAAGCAGGAAAATAAGTGGCTCCAGCAGTGTGGTCCCTATCTCTGATGTCCTCGTTTCATTGCAGGGGTCAGCTTTTTGCAATCCTTTGGGATCCAGAAGCATGAGAGGGTTGTTGCCTAGACTTTTAAATGTGACTGTCTTCAGTGTGAAGCGGGGAGGGAGAGAAAGTGTCCAAGGCAGTTGGAACAAATGCACCATTCAGACAAACAGAGATATAGAGTCCCATCCAGGGAGATGGTCTTTCAGGGAGGGGGATGTTCCCACCTCTGGCTTAGGGACAAGGAATGGGTGTAGCAGGAGCCTCAAGCTTTAGGACAAAGGGAAGGGATCATGAGGTGGAGATGGGGGAATGGATAAACAGCAGAAGTGAAACAGACAGAGGACTTCACAGGCAGAAAACTAGGGGGGCCACCAGAAACCCGGCGAAGACATTACCATTCTCCTGGCTTTTCTTGGAGGAGGCAACTCCCTGTGTTCTGTGTTCCCCATCACAAGCAGACACTTAGTAGGTAAATTCCGGTAAGAGAACCCCTGTCAGAAGCATCTCTTTACAGAGTACCTAGCCTATTCTCCTTGCTGTCAGTGAGTGAAGAAAATTAGAATAGTCAAGCTCTGGAAGCACTGGATATATCATAGCATCAGGATTATTCTCCAGCCCACCTTGAAGGAAAGTAGTGACATTCTTCAATGGAGGCCACTATATGAAAAGACAAGGACAACTTGTCTAAAGAAGCTCCTAATCTGAACAACAGGTGCCCATTTTATGAATCCCGTCTCACATGCTCTCGGGTGCAGTAGTGAGCCTGTTCTTCCTTCATTCTGCCTGTGGTTCTGAACCCTCTTCTAAGAGCATCACTGAAAGAAAGAAGCATCTACCAGAACCAATCAAGGCCCTCTGGACTTAGGCAGCTGTGGGCTGGGTCAGAGCCCCCACGGGAAGCTGGGCTGCTGCCCTGTATTCCCTGAAGTCCCAGCCTGAAGCCGAGCTCTGGACTCACTAACCACAGTTTGCACTTAACTAGGAAGGTAAGTTTAGTTGGAGGCACAGGGGCTCTCTCCAGGGTGGTATTATAAGTTTCTGAATTAAGGCAATTATTTAAAGCCTTGAAGAGACCATTACTAGGTTTAGGGTGGAGGTGGGGGTGCTGAACAAAACGAGAGAATAAAAAGAGATTTAAAGGAAAACTGCTGGGAGATGGACGTTTTCCTGATGGCTTCATAGGCCTGAGAATGCCCTGAGAAACCGTGGAGGGAGCTGAGCTGGGACATATTAGTGACCAAAGTCCAGCTCATTTCAAGTGGACATTTGAGTTTTCCTTATTTCTCTAACAGGATTATCCACTATAATAATGAAAGGAGAGGAATTACTCCACCCCGGAATATTATTCACTCTTAGGTTTGTAGAGTTTCTACTTTAAGCATATAATGAATTTTAAAGAGTTTATTAAATAGTAGTACTTTGAAGTATGTAATGAATTGTTTGTAGTAAGTCATACAGAGGGTTTTCATTTTATTTTTTATTTTTATTTATTTCATTTTAGTTTTTTAAATAATAATTTAACAGATTTTTTAAATGAATAAAGTCAAAATTTTATTTCTTTTTTAAGGCTGAGTAGAGTCATCAACACTTCCATGGGGCTTCCATATAAGTAACAAACAAGGAGGCCATATTACCCTTAACATAAAGTGATGCAAACATCGATAAAATATGCATTCATCCTTTCTTCAGTAAAAAGTGAGTGCCAGGCAGGACAGAGATGTGAGATCCCAGAATGAATAAGATGTGTTCTTTCTCATCCATCTAAGTGTTCTACGTGGGAATAGGCATTATCTTTAAATGTCCTCCTTTTTTTTCCCCTCCATCATTCAGTTTTATTGAACAGCTGTTAGGTGTCAGGCACTGGAGACACAGCTGTGAGCAGCACAGAGATCTCTGCCCTCCTGTAATCCCCACTCTGCAGGTAATACATACATAACCCAACGTGCAGTGATGCGATGGCCAGCACCACCAAGAACCACAGGATAAGGAGACAGAGTGATGGGTGGTGCTGTTTGATAGAGGAGGTGAAACAAGGAGGAGGCAGCATTTGAGCAGGGACCTGAATGAAGGGACAGAGAGCCACGTGAATTTGGAGGGGGTGACAGCAAGTGCAAAGGCCCTCAGGTGGGACTTGCTGGTAAGTTCTTCAGAACTGGGTATCAGGTGTCAGATGTCCATAGTGGCGACATGACGTGGTTTCCTCGGGTTGTGCAGATGGGATGAAGGATTCCTGTGGCTTGCAGATTTTGTGTCACTAGGGGATTAAATGCCTGACTACCAAGTTTCATCCAACTCCTTGGCCAGGGGAGGCCTTGATTGACAAGTCCATGGTAGCATAGGGGTGATAGTTTCCCCAAAGGGAAATAGGCATTGTCACCAGAAGGAGGGACAGATGGCTGGTGAGCAGATAAAAGCCTGAACTGTTCCCAAATGGAGGCAGACAGTGTGGCGTGGAGGCTGGGTGTCTGTCACCCACGCACTGCCTGCTGGTTCACTTCTTGCCCCTCCCCTAGCCTCAAGATGTGACCAACCTCACTGTGGCTGGTTTTGCTCCTGTGAGGCTCAGGACCAGCAGCTGCATTCACTTCAGCCCTGGAGGTGAGGGGGAGCTGGGGTGCGGGTATGTCTGTCAGGGTAGAAGCAGCAGCTTGGTTGGTCCATCCACACTCACTAAGCACGTGCTCTGGGCTGGTCCCGATGTTTTATGGGCTCACAGCCCACAGGAGACCAGATCCCACACCACAGAGACAGCCCAGCCTGGTCAGGGCTATGATGGGAAAGCTTGAGGGTCTGGTGCTGGGGAGCCCAGTGGTGGAGGGGGAAAGTAAGCAGTTAAAGAGGGCATTGGAAGGTGCCCTGAGTGGACGCAGCATATGAGGGGAGAGCACAACCTTGGGGACTAGTGACATTGTCTTCCTTCCCCAGGTCACTGAGGCATGAAGAGGGGCCAGGACAGCTAGACTGTGCACATCTCCCAGGACCCTAGAAAGGTGACCTGGGAGGCTGTGTGAAGGCCTGGGGAGGGGCATGTGGAGGAGAACCCCACCCAGCCTGACCTCCTGCCTCCCCACCAGGCTGCACTGGTGTGGTGAAGGACAACACAGAGTCCATGGTCAGAGGGGAGCTTCTCTCCACCAGCCAGACCATCTCTGTGGCCCCTTCACTCACACAGCGTATAGCTGGGTCAAGGCAGGGCTAGGAGGGGGTTGGTGAGTGATGAGGGGCCCTACTTACCCCACTTGTTCTGTTCCCACAGGACCTCCGCCTCCCAGGTGGCATGAATGAAACCGCTATGGAGGCATAAAGGTGAATGGAAAGTAAGGTGGACACACTAGAGCTTCAGCAAGGCTCGCCTTTGCTGGATACATTTTTCTCTTCCTCATTCTAGAAGCATCCCGTCCCCTTCACTTCTGTGTCTGTAGAATCCTTTGTTCCAGGCTCTTGGTATTGTTGTTCATGTCCTGCTGATGTCAATGTAGACTTACAATGACCTGGATAGCTGGTGGCATGGCTAGTCATGAGAACACTTTGAAGACATGATGAAGGCAGCTGGCCACATTTACCAGATTCGTAATGAAACTGCCCAGATCCCATGTTTTCCCAGACAGCCCTCAGCCTTTTAGCCCTAGCAGGCATGCAGTCTTGGAGGCATTAGCCTGCTGCATCCCCCTTAGCCTTGCAAAGTAATAAACTCTCTTCCTTCTTCATACCTAAACTCTGTCTTCACGATACATCTTTCTGCTCTGGAGCAGAATGGTCAGTTTTTGACAACATGACCTTGCCTTGTACAGCTCCCAGATGCCCATACATGGTTTCTGAACTCTTCTCCAGGATGGTGAGTGCTCCCCAAGGGACAGGGAGGAGGGGCCGTGTGGGGGGACCTAGACAGGACAGAACAGACTCCCATCTCTCTGACTCCAGGAGCCACACTCCTGCCCAGAGTGATGCCCACGACCCAGAAACCCTACTGTGGTCATTACAGGGCCAGGAACTGGGAGGGCAGGGTTTCCTGAACACTGGGTATGTGTGCCCATGTGTATATGGTTATGCTGGGTGTCTGGGGATGGTGGGATCTCTATGGCCCACGCTGAATGCTCTGCTCCCAGTTCCAGGCTGGTCTTTTGAAGCAGGCATGGCTGGGACGGGGAGCAAAGTAATCTCTCCAACCCCCTCCCACCACAGTAGCATGTTACAATTGAGACATGGACTTGGGGACAGATCGGGGGCGACCTTGGTCATGTGACTGGTTGTGTGACCTTGAGCAGGTAACCTCCCATCTCTGCTTTTCCATCCCCTAAGCTGTGAAATGGAGGCCCTTGGATGGGGCTAGTGTAGGGTGAAACTTCCTGGTGCACCTGGTGTTCAGTGTTGTTCTGGAAGCATTTAGTATGTTCCCGTGATCACCACACTCGCTCTCCATACTTTGCCCCCAATGGGGCTGTATCTGCAAGTGGTGCGGCAGATAGGCGTCATCTGCAGACATGGTAAGTGGTCTGAAGCTGATGAATGGGCATGAATGCTCTCCTTTTGGGGCCCCATCTTTGTGGTTACTGTTTTTTCTTTAAAACTAACCACATCTCCCTGTACCTGCTTATAGCCAACTTTGGAGGGGTCAGGGAAGGCCTCCTGAAGAAGGAAACATCTGTGCCAGGGCCTCTGAGTAGTAGGTGTCGGGTCCATCCAGTTGCAGGGGTGGTGGAGCACCATAGGGCTGGAGTGGCCAAGGTATGGATGACTATTCCAGTTGGTGTGCCTGGGCCGTCAGGAGGACGGCTGGAGGCCAGTGCATGTAGCCCTTTGTCCCTCTCAGGTTCCTATAAAGCATAATATCTGACAGCATGTCAGGAAATAAATATCTCAATTCTAGGAAGCAAACAGTACTCCCTGTACTAAAGGCCAATTTAGTGTGATTTTTGTGGTGTTAAAAAGCATTGATCCTAGACTGGCATTGCATATGTAAAATATGAGTTTAAATAAGGTAAGAGGCAGTTTAGGTCTTGACGTGACTAGGTGAGTGGTGGGACACATGATGGAGTGATAGTGGTTTGGTTCATCCTTGTTGGTAGGTAAGGAAAAGGAAGGCATTTGTGAGTGGGACTACATCTTCTTGAGTCCCTAGTTAATCCAGAGAAGGTCTACTTTAATCTTATTTATTTATTTATTTATTTATTTATTTATTTATTCGTTCATTCATTCATTCATTCATTCATTCAGAAGGAGCATGCTTTATTGGGGAGACCTGACCTGCAGATGAAGGCAGCCCCATGGTTATCCTATATATCACACTCAAAAATATACACAGGTTTTGCTAAGAGAACTGGAACATTAGTTCCTTTGGGCAATGTACCAACCTCATCCGTCGAGGGGTGTGGACACTTCCAACCATTACCTTGAAGGTAACTGTAGTCTGTTAGAGATAGAACCCCTCAGGGGTGCCTTCTTGTTTTTCATAAAAAACATTTCTTTAGATTTTTTGATGTCTTCGTTTGTTACTTTCATTCTACATTCTCTCAAGGCCATCAGACCAGCTTCTCTATAGATTGCCTTGATGTCAGCACCAGAGAGGTCATCTTTAGCCATGATCAAGTCATCCAGGGTTATATCATCAGTCAACATCATCATGCTTATGGATCTGAAAGATGTGCTTTTGGTTGGGCAGGGGAACTTAAGTTACCTGTCAGTGAGGTCTGGTCTGACAAGCGCTAGATCCAAAGTTTCTCTTCGGTTTGTGGCCATGATAACTTTCACATCACCCCTTGAATCCAATCCATCCAACTGGTTCAACAGTTCCAACATTGTTCATTGAATTTCTCTCACCACTGGCATTTAAGTCATATTTTTTTGTTCCAATGGCATCAATTTCATCAATAAACCCTATGGATCGTGCATGTTTTTTCCCAACTTGGAACAATTCCTTAATACCTAGGACTTATCCCCTAGGTATTTTTGAATAAGTTCAGAGTCAGCCATTCTTAAGAAAGTGGGTGAAGTTTGGCTTGCTACTTCTTTGGCTAATAAGGTTTTACCTGGGTCAGGATGACCATAGAGAATGACCCCCCTCTTTGGGGGCTTTATATTCATCTCTTCATAATATTACAATTAGTGAGAGGAAGCTCCTCAGATTCCTCAATTTCTTGGATTTGGCTCTCCAACTCCCCAGTATCAGCATAGGTTTCCTGGGGGTCCTTTTCTACCTTCGTCACTGAGACCAAGGGATCCATATCATCCATGAGCACCCCTATGACAGCATGCACCTTGTGGTTGAGCAGGATGGAGCACCCTGGTTCCACCAGATCCTTGTCTACGAAGTAAAGAATGCTGATTTAGTGTTCTGAACCCACAGCTATAGACACGTTGGCATCATTGTCATCAATGATTTCTTCTATGGTTCTTCTATTGGGGTCCCCCTCAGACCATCCACCTTTCATCTTTTCTCCTCTTGCTTTTCTTCTAAAGGCTACATTTCAAATGAATTCTTTCTCCATGAGAAGATAGTCTTAATTCACTCTAATTTCAGTATATTTAACAGGCACTAAGTGCGAGGTGTCACCAGTGGCAGCTTACTGGAAGCATCTGGTCCCTTTGTTTTCTTCTTTTTCCCCACTCTAGGTGGTATAGGAGGTTCATATTTCTTTTTCTTATCCTTGTCATCTTCTTGCCACTTCCAGGGCCATGACTACCACTCTGACTTTGACCCATCTTGCTTCGGCCACTGGGACTGCCACTGTGAGACTAATCACTTTTATTTGTTTATGTTTTTATGTAGGATTTAAAAAACAATGTAATCAGGGTTAAGGGGCAAATGGGTGGCACAGTCATTGAGCATCCGACTCTCGGTTTCAGCTTAGGTTGTAATCTCAGGGTTGTGAGATTGAGTCCTGCATTGGGATCCATGGTCAGCACCAAGTCTGCCTGAGGTTCTCTCTGCCTCTCCCTATGCCCCTCCTGCTTGTGTGCACACGCTCTCTCTCTCTCAAATAAATAAATAAAGCTTTTAAAATAATATTAATATAATCAGGGTTAAAATAGGTTTGAAAACATTTGATCTGGTTAGCCCTTTATTTTTTTTCAAGTTTTCATTTAAATTTCAGTTAGTTAACATATGATGTAATATTAATTTCAGGTGTGTAATAGTGATTCAACATATGCATACATCACCTGGTGCTTATCAGGACAAGTGCTCTCTTTAATCCCCATCCTCTATTTAACCCATCCCCATCCCCACCTCCCTCTGCTAACCATTAGTTTGTTTTCCATAGTTAAGCATCTATTTTTTGCTTTGTCTTTCTCTTTTCTCCCCCTTTGATTGTCTCTTTTGTTTCTTAAATTCGATATATGAGTGAAATAATATGGTCTTTATCTTTCTCTGACTGACTTATTTCACTTTGCATTATATTCTCCAGCTCCATCCATGTCCTTGCAAATGGCAAGATTTCATTCTTTTTTATGATTGAGTAGTATTCCATCATACATATATACCACATACTCTTTATTCACTCATCAGTTGATGAATACTTGGGCTGTTTCCCTATTTTGACTATTGTAGATAATGCTGATATAAATGTTGGGTTGCATGGATCCCATGAATTAGTATTTTTATAGTCTTTGTAGCCCTTTTTTTTATTTTATTTTGGTGGGGGGGTCTTAACTGTTCTGATTTATTAATTAGGGCTCTTAATAAGCCACCCCCAAATTGTACATATTTTGGCCTTCCCATTTTACTGAAGAATATTATACCATCTTTATTTTTAAATATTTTCTCTTTTTTGCCATCTTTAAAACCATTAACTATTTATTACAATATCAGAATAACCTTTTCTATTTTAAAGGGTACTATACAATTACAGCACATTGTCTGTTGCATTCATCTTACTAATCCTTTTTTTAATAATAATTTTTTATTATGTTATGTTAGTCACCATACAGTACATCCTTAGTTTTTGATGTAGTGTTCCATGATTCATTATTTGCATATAACACCCAGTGCACCGTGCAATATGTGCCCTCCTTAATACCCATCACCGGCCTATCCCAATCCCCCACCTCCCTCCCCTCTAAAGCCTTCAGTGTGTTTCCCAGAGTCCATAGTCTCTCGTGGTTCATTCCCCTTTCTGTTTACCCCCCCCTTCATTCTTCCTTTCCTTCTCCTACCAATCTCCCTGCTATTTCTTATGTTCCATAAATGAGTGAACCATATGATAATTGTCTTTCTCTGCTTGACTTATTTCACTTAGCATAATCTCCTCCAGTCCTGTCCATGCTGCTGCAAATGTTATGTAAAGTTCTTTCTGATGGCTGAGTTATATTCCATTGTATATATGGACCACATCTTCTTAATGCAGTCATCTGTTGAAGGGCATCTCGGCTCCTTCCACAATTTAGCTATTGTGGACAATGCTGCTATGAACATTGGGGTACATATGGCCCTTCTCTTCACTACGTCTTTATCTTTGGGGTAAATACCCAGTAGTGCAATTGCTGGATCATAGGGTAGATCTATTTTTAACTTTTTAAGGGACCTCCACACTGTTTTCCAGAGTGACTGTAACAACTTTCATTCCCACCAACAGTGTAAGAGGGATCCCCTTTCTCCACATCCTCTCCAACATTTGTTGTTTCTTGTTTTGTCAATTGTTGCCATTCTAACTGGTGTAAGGTGGTATCTCAATGTGGTTTTGATTTGAATGTAGCCCTTTATTTTAAATGAGAAAATATAGGGGTGCCTGTGTGGCTCAGTCGGTTAAGCATCCAACTCTTGATTTGGGTTAAGGTCATGATCTCGGGGTGGTAAGATCAAGCCCTGTGTTGGGCTCCATGCTCAACAGGGAGTCTGCCTGTCCCTCTCCCTCTGCCCACCCCCCCCCTCTAAAATAAATAAATAAATAAATAATAAAATACATCTTTTAAAAAAAGTCTTCAACACATTGAAGTCTGGCTTTCACCCACTACCATTCCCACTGTTACTGATTTTACACATTTATGGAAGAGAATATTTCAGAGCATGAGAAGCTAGTCAGGTGTAGACTGCCCAGGTTTAAATTGGTCCAAACCAGTTCTCCTCAAGTTAAATCACTGAAAAACCCATTTACATGAATGTGCATTTGCCGAAAATCTCTACTAGCAAATTAGATTTCACATGTGAGGGATAGGTTCAGTTGCTCTGGGGACCTGACCAATTCTTAATGCTGTTTTTCTATTTTTTTTCTTTTAACATTTTCAGGATTTTAAAGTCCAACACCTCTTAATACAATAGACCAACAAATACTGTAGATTATTCTAAGCAGCAAGGTCATGCAAATAGAGAATTGTCATGCAAATAGACTTCTTAAGGACATGCAAATAGACGATTCTAAGTAGCAAAGCTGAAGGTGAGTTCATATAGAGAACATTCCCTTGTAAATTGAGGACAAAATACAGTATTTCTTATTTGTTCTTTTGCCTGACATAATGGGTATAAAAAGCAAAACATAGATGAAAGGAGACTGAAGTTTCCCACCTCCTCATCAAGACTTGAAGACTACTGCCTCTAGCTTTGATTTTCTTTTTCAACATTACTTTGGCTATTTGGGGTCTTTTCTGGTTCCAAACAAATTTTGGATTGTTTGTTTCAGCTCTGTGAAAAATGCTGGTGGTATTTTGATAGGGATTGCATTGAATGTGTAAATTGCTTGGGGTAGCATAGACATTTTAACAATATGTGTTCTTCCTTTTCACGATCATGGAATGTATTTTCGTTTCTTTGTGTCTTCCTCAATCTCTTTCATAAGCGTTCTATAGCTTTCAGACAATTCCAACTTCAAGCTGTATTACAGAGCTGTAATCATCAAGACAGTATGATGCTATCACAAAAATAGACACATAGATCAATGGAACAGGATAGAGAACCCAGAAATTGGCCCTCAACTCTATGGTCAACTAATCTTCAACAAAGCAGGAAAGAATACCCAATGGAAAAAAGTCTCTTCAGCAAATGGTGTCAGAAAACTGGACAGCCACATGCAGAAGAATGAAACTGGATGACTTTCTTACATCATACATAAAAATAAATTCATAATGGATGAAAGACCTAAATGTGAAACAGAAATCCATCAAAATCCTGCAGGAGAACACAGGCACCAACTTCTTTGACCTTGGCCACAGCAGTTTCTTCCTAGACATGTATCCAGAGGTGAGGGAAACAAAAGCAAAAATGAACTATTGGGACTTCATCAGCATGAGGAAACAATAACAAAACTAAAAGGCAATGTATGGAATGGAAGAGGATATTCCCAAGTGACATATGATAAAGGGCTAGCATCCAGCATCTGTAAAGAACTTCTCAAACTCAACACCCAAAAAACAAATAATGCAGTCAAAAAAAGGGCAAAAGACATAAACAGACATTTCTCCAAAGAATTCATACAAATGGCCAAAAACACATGAAAAAATGCTCAACATCAATCAGTATCAGGGAAATATAAATCAAAACCATAATGAGATACCACCTCATTCTGGTCAGAATGGCTAAAATTGACAACTCAGGAAATAGCAGATGTTGGCGAGGATGTGGAGAAAGGGGAACATTCTTAACTTGTTGGTGGGAATGCAAGCTGGTGCAGTCACTCTGGAAAACAGTATGGAGGTTCCTCAAAAAGTTAAAAATAGAACTACCCTATGACCCAGCAATTTCAATACTAGATATTTATCCAAAGGATACAAACTTGGTGATTCAAAGGGGCACGTGCACCCCAATGTTTATAGCAGCAATGTCCACAATAGATAAACTATGGAAAAAGCCCATATGTCCATAAACAGATGAATGGATAAAAAAAGATGTGATACACACACACACACACACACACACACACACACACACACACACACACTGGAATATCACTCAGCCATCAAAAAGAATGAAACCTTGACATTTGCAGCCACATGGATGGAACTAGAGGGTATTATGCTAAGCGAAATAAGCCAACCAGAGAAAGATAAATACCATATGATTTCACTCATATGTGGAATTTAAGAAACAAAACAGATGAACAGAGGGGAAGGGAAGGAAAAATAAAACAAGATAAAAACAGAGAGGGAGGCAAACCATAAGAGACTCTTAACTATAGGAAATACACAGGGTTGCTGGAGGGGTGGTGGGTGGGGAAATGGGTAATTGAGTGATGGGCATTAAGGAGGACACTTGATGTAATTACCATTAGGTGTTATATGCAACTGATAAATCACTAAATAATACACTATATGTTAACTAAGTTGAATTTAAACAAAAAAATTTTTTTAAAGATTTGAAGACTGAATATTTTAAATTTTTAGCATTTTGAATGGTTTCATTTATGTAAAGTTCAAGAACAGGCTAAAGTAATAATTTTCCTTCTAGCTTTGGTTTGTGTTGTGTAAGACCATGATCCATAGAACTGAAGATGCTTGGACAACTGTTTTGTGCGAGTCTCAGCCTGTGGATCATTGAACTGTTAACTAGAAATGTCTGGGCCCCATGAACTTCCCACAATCTTCCCTTTCCAAATCAATTTTATGACTGGGTGGCCCCTTGTGATTCTTATTATGACTAGAGATGCCCTCCAGCAACAACCATCAGGAAACTTTGAAAAAATGAAAATTTATTACTTAAAAGACTTGGAAATTACATAGACCCCTGGGCCCACATGGTGAAGTCTTTGGGGGAGGGAAAGAGAGAGAGAGGGAGAGAATGCCTGGGTTCTCTTTTTATGGGGTTTAAGAGTGGGGTCCTGGGGTTTCTTGGTCTCTCTCTCTGTTGGTGAATTTTAATACAAGAGTGGGAATTTAAAGTGCAGGAAGAAAAAAAAAAAAGAGGCTCAAAGGGTCAGTTGTGGAAAAGAACCAGCATCTCTGTATCTAGTGGTTAGCTGGCAGTGTGTTTATTCAAGGTGCTTCAGCAACCAAAGCCTAAGTTAGGCCCTTGCATTACAAGATAAAACAAGTCTCAAGGCTACCCTACAACAAGGCTGAGGATGAAATCAATGCATGAAGATGGCATAGCACATGGATGGAAGGAACCCGCATCATTGATGATCTGATTGAGCTACTCAAGTAGCTGTGGAGCTATGTATCTCCAGAACTATTGCTAGTTCAATGATAAGTCTTTTTACAGTTTCTGTTTTTGTTAACCACATTTTGGTCACTTGAAGACGCCTAATGAATACATTCTCCGCTGATTCAAGCATCTCTTGTGTCATTTAGTTCAGTTTTGTTTCTTTACTCATATGGGCTCTGAGTGGTTATTAAGTTTAATCCTGACATTTCATATTGATCTTGCCATAGCAAATGTATATTTTTATAAGTTACATTTTTTTATTTAACTCTTGTTGAGTAATAGAAAAACTGTTGAGTGTAAGAATATTCAAAACTTTTTTGCCTTTCTGAACTCTCTTGGAATACTAATAATTTTTCATTTCTGATAGAGATTTCTTAGATTTCTGGATAGATAATCATTATCACCTCTGATATTTGTAGATCCTTCCCTTCCAAATTTAAATATCATCTTCTGATCTTGTTTCACTGCATTGGAGGGAAATTGCATAATTTTTTTAAGTAATATGAGTGGTAGTGTTGTTTGTTTTATTAAAGTATAATTTCTTCAATCTGATATTATCTGTCATTATCATGAAGCATGTGGTCGAATATTGCTTAATGTTAAATACTTTGTATTAAAGAGAGAATCATTAGAATTTTTTATTGTTAATATTTGAGGTCGCAAGGGATGTCAAATTTTATTTTCATGCCTATTAAGAATCTATTAGGGTGGACATATGATTATTCTCATTCTAACCTACCGATTTAAGGTATCAAACCAATAACAAAGTTTGCTTGATCTTGGATTATTATTTAGATTGTTATTCTTTCAGTATACTTTACACTTGATTTTAGCCATAAGGCTGAGAAGCTATTCAGTATACTTTCAGATTCAACAGATTAATATTCCATTTAGATTTGTTGTCTGTATATTCATTACAGGATGATAATATTTCAGGTTTGAGTCAGAGTTACTTTAGCTCTGAAAATGCATTGACATCTTTCCCTATTATTCTGCACTCTAAACAATTCATATAACATTGAAGTTTGGACTCATTTGAAAAAGTATCTGTGCTTGTTGTCCTTTTGAGGTAAGTTTTGTTTTGTTTTGTTTTGTTTTCACATATCTAATGGCTCAATTTTCTTTTTCTTGAGTTACATATTCCTTAAATAAAACAAAAGCCGACTTTTCAAATTTATTGAGATGATTCTTAGTATTTCCTTAAACTTTTTATTTTTTATACCTGTTGTATTATAGTTTTTCTTTCTTTTTTTGGATATATTCTGCAGAGTTATATCAAATTTTATAGATCTTTTTGAATGACTACAGCCTTCATTTATTTCCCAATTCTGTTTTTCTGTTTTCTGACTTGTTAATTTGTGCTTTTAGTTTCTTCATCCTCCTTTTCATATGTTAGCTTTTCTTATCTGTCTAATGCTTGGATTTGACCTTTAGAAACTTAAATTTTTTTCTTGTTTATTAATGAATTCATATAAGGATAGATAGATTAAAATAATGGTTACATTGGCAATATTTTGTAACTTTAGTATATAATGTTCTCATGTTCATAACATTCTACACAGAGTTTTGGTTTGTTTTGGCATAGGATTTTTTCTCTATTTACCAATGTTTTATATAGAAAACTTACCAGGAGTTGGGATTTGCAAAGGTTAAAACTTCTGTGTAATAAATGCCTCCCTTGTTTTTAGTTCTTTCTGCAACTCCTCACTCCTGAATCTCCTGAAATGATCATCATATCTTTTCAGCCTAATTATTTTGTTGTCTTATCAATCTGTTTTGCAGAAAATTGTCTTCACGTTCTCTTCCAACCAACAGAGCACAGACTTTCCAAATAAGGAACCCAAATCAAGAACTACTACCTTAGAATAATAGGCAGGCTCTGTTCAGACAAGCTCTGGAATCTTTCTTCAAAGTTATGTGACACTGTGTATGGGAGAAAGTGGGAAGAAAAGAAGAAATGCAAAGGAACACAATCTTTATAACTGTGTCTTTGTCACTACTTAGAGATATTTTCCCAGTGTCCTTCTGATAGCCGCCTTCACCTCTTTGTTCTTTAGGCTGTAGATGAGGGGATTCAGCAAGGGCGTGACTGCACTGTACTGCAAGGAGATGAGCAAATACAAAGAGGAACCCAAGGGAGGCATGAGATAACAAAGAAAACCTGAACCAAAGAACAGGGTCACTGCAATGAGGTGGGAGGAACAGGTGGAGAAGGCCTTGCTTCTGCCTGAGGTGGAGCTGATGCTCAGGATGGTGGAGATAATACGAGCATAGGAGAAGAAGATTGGAAGGAAGGTGCCAAGCCCATGCAATAAAGTGGAAGAGAGCAGGATATTAGTAGTGATGGAGATATCAGAACATGACAGAGGGAAAAGGGGAGGCAGTTCACAGGTGTAGTGGTGTATAGTTTGGGCCTCACAGAAGTCCAGGTTAATAGCCAAAAGTACAATGACAATTGCATTGAGAGAAGCCAGGCCCCATGAGGCCAGCACCAGCCTCACACAGAGCTGGCTGTTCATCACCTGGCCATAGAGCAGTGGGTGGCAGATGGCAGCATAGCGGTCATAGGCCATCACTGAGAGCAGACAGGCTTCAGTCCCCGCACTAAAAAACACAAAGAACACCTGAGTCAGGCAGCCCTCTACTGAGATGGTTTTCTTCTCAGATAGAAGGTCCTTCAGTAGCTTGGGCACAGTGACAGAAGAGAAGCAGAGGTCCATGAATGACAGGTTACTCAGGAAGAAGTACATGGGTGTATGGAGGCGGGAATCAGCTCTGATTACCAGCAGCATCATCAGATTCCCCATCATGGTCAAGAGGTAAATCCCCAGGAAGAACACAAAGAGCAGAGCCTCAACGTGGGGGTCATTGGACAGCCCAAGAAGAATAAACTCAGTGATGGTGCTGTGGTTCCTCCAGGCCATTTGTGGAGGATATTTCCTTGGAATAAAATAGAAAGGGGGTGATATCACCTATGATTGTTCCCATTTTTTAGGGCATCATTATGTCTTATATATCCCTCCCACCCTGCTTAGTCTGACCTTGTGCTCAGGTATTTCAAAGCTGCCCTCACTGTATCTCAGGAAGAGTTTTTATCCCTTCTTGTTCAGTCTTCATGTAATTTAGAGAATTCTGTTCCTGTTTCACAGGAATTTACTTGATAAATAATATTGCTGGCTCATTTACACATTAGCATTACTCACTTTTCACTGCATGCTCCAAAGTTCAGAAATCCTTACAGTCATGTTTCAAAAACTGTTATATGACATATCTACAGCAAATATTCTAAACCTTTTTTCCTCTTTTCATTCTTCTTGTTCAAAATAATCCATCTTCTTACTTCCTAAACAGCACATTAAACTTTAATAGCTTTTTTTTATATATATACAGAGTATACCAAAAAATCCTGTTTGTTCTCACAGCAATTCTTGGAGTATTTCATGCATGTAAATTTTCCCTATTTTACCCCGGAGGAAGGTGATATTGAGTCCTGTTGAGAACCAGTAGAAAAGCCAGGAAATAAATTCCCTAGTTTTCTCCTAACTCTTATCCCAGTGTCTAGGCCTAAGTCCAGGAATGAAGACCACTTTTCCTCCCTTGACATTCAGATTTTCTCCTCATTTGTCCTTAACCTTTATTTTAGCTTTTTTGGCCATTTTTGATATTAGAAAGGCTTATATATTTTTGTGTCTTTGATTACATTGTTCTCCTTCCAGATGTTCTCCTTCTTTATTCCACTGACCTGCATTTTCAACTGCCTTCCAGCCTCCTCTCAAATCCTGCTATTTCCTTGTCAAGTGTACTTAAAAACCTGATTCTATTAATAAGTCCATCACCCCAAGCTGAAGCTCATCTTAGACCCAAGTCTAGGTTACCTGTATGCCTGGGGCAAACAGTGCAATGTCTTCCTTGGTGTGACTTCAACTAGATCCAGTGGTGGTGAAGCATTAAACAGCTGAAGGATTTACTTTTGAGAATCTTGCATGGATAAAATTGTAAACGCTGTTGAAAGCAAACATTTTACTTGGAATCTACTCAATTGAAGTGAAAAGGTAGGTTCGTTTTATGCTTTTCAAAGATTTGGAGAGCACCAAGGATTTGTGCATAGGTCTATCCTGAAAATAGTTTCCAGTTTTCTACTTTTACTCATAAGGTGGTGCCTGACCACAGTATCTTTGGGGAGTCCAGGGTCTCATCTAAGAAGACTAGCATTTTTGCAAAACTATTTTTCATTAGTGTGCTAACATCCACATTTTGTATAGATGAAGGCAGGAGCTATTTTTATCATATGATCTTGGGGTCTCACCCTCCTCACCATCCTAAACAGCAATTCAAACTGAGTCCAGGGATTTCTTTAATGACCAAGGACAAAGTCTTCCTTTCAATTATAGATTACATTCCAAGCATGAAAATAAATCAACTTTAAACAGGAAAATGAATATCAGCTTTCACTTACTATTTAGAATGAGAGACATTTCTAGCTTTATTTCATACTGACACAAGAGAGACTGATGTCAGATTTACACGTGGGCGAGAACAAAAGACTAAAACAAGGGGTAGTTGAAAGGGTAAAATATGTAAATAAGAGGATTTCTGAAGTGTTCTAGACAAGGCTTGCCCACACTGGTTTTTGGATACATTAAGAATAAGTGAATGAAGGGTGTGTTTGGAAGGTCAGTTTCCAAATGTCTTGAGGCTTCCTGGGGCTGGGTGCCATGTTTTGACCTTATGTGCATGAGGAGGAATTTGAAAGAGGAGGAGGATATTAGTACTGGAAGCAGGAGGGAACCAAACGTCAATGTAACCCACTTGGAACTATTCTCATAGCTGTCCTCTCCAGTATGTCTCACACTATTCACATTGTCACAGTGGTAACTAGATTGGAAGGTTGTTCTAGTAATTGGGAAAAAAAATACAAATAGAAGGTCTGTGCAAGCAGGGGAGTAAGTAGCTTCAACAAGTCAACATCTATTTCTGATATTCTCATTTCATTCCAGGGGTCAGCCTTCTGCAGTCTTTTGGCATCCTGGTGCATCACAGGATTTATGTCTAGGCTGTGAGATGTCCCTGTCACAGTGTTATGAGGAAGGGAAGACAGATCTTTCCGATATCTTGTCCAAGGCAGCTGGGATAAATGAACATTTTCAGGAACAGAGACACCAGGGTCCAATCTAGGGAAGGAGGTAGCCTAGGAAGTGGGGGGGGGGGGGGGTTCCACCACAAACTTAGGAAAGAAGAATGGGTTGAACAGGAGTGGCAGGATCTAGCAGTAGTGGGATGTATAAGAAAGTTCTGGGGGATGGGGTCAGGGTGGAGCATGGTAAGCAAAATTAAAACACACATAGAACTTTCTAGGAAGAAAGAATGGAGGGATATCAGATATGTTGAAGGATATTACCATGCTCCTGGCTTTTCCTGGAGGAAGCAGCTCCTGTGCATCCAGGCTTTCCCATTGAGACAAACACATCATAGGTAAAGTCTCCCCATAAGAGAACCTATGTCTGACTCTTGACAGAACAAATAGCTTTATCTTCTTGCTGTCAGTGGGTATTAGGCATTAGAATAGTTCAAACTTTATAAACAATGAGGATGCCAGAACAGCAAGATTATTTCCTGAATACCTTAACCTAGAGTGGTGTCATTCTGCAATGCAGGCCACTATATGGAAGGACAAGAACAATATCTCTAAGGAAGCTCATATTTCCAACTGGCATATACTTCATTAAAACTTCCTCACCTGATCTCAGATCTAGTAACTGGCCACCTCTTCATTTATTTCCTCTGTGATTCTGAATACTATCTTAAGAATACTACTTAAAAAAAGAACCGTCTAGGGGCGCCTGGGTGGCACAGCGGTTAAGCGTCTGCCTTCGGCTCAGGGCGTGGTCCCGGTGTTCTGGGATCGAGCCCCACATCAGGCTCCTCCGCTATGAGCCTGCTTCTTCCTCTCCCACTCCCCCTGCTTGTGTTCCCTCTCTCGCTGGCTGTCTCTATCTCTGTCGAATAAACAAATAAAATCTTTAAAAAAAAAAAAAAAAAAAAGAACCGTCTAACACAACCAATCAGAGGCCATGCGTGGTTATGTAGCCATGGGCTGGATTTGGCACCCAGGGGAAGCTGGGCCATGCCTTGTATTCTCTGAAGTCTAGTCTGAAACCAAGTTCTGGGCTCACTAATTAACACAGTTTGCAGTTAACTAGAAAGGTAAACAGTAAGAGGCACAGGGGAGTATTTGAAATTTCTGAACTGAAGCAATTATTTAAAGCCTAAAAGAGAATTTTATTAGGTTCGTTGGGACTGGAGAAGGTAGAATAAGAAGAGGATTTTTAAATCAATCTCTCTCTCTCTCTCTCTCTCTCCATATATATTTTTTTCTAATATTTGTTGAGGATTTTTGCATCTATGTAATTTTCTTTTCTTGTAGGGTCTTTGTCTGGTTTTGGAATCATAATGCCGGCCTTATAGAATGAATTTGGAAGTGTTCCCTCCTCTTGTATTTTTTGGGAAGAGTTTGAAAAGAATTGCTATTAATTCCTTAAAGGTTCGGTAGAATTCACTATTAAACCATCTGGTATTGGACTTTTTTTGTTGACTAGTTTTTTGTGTGTCCAGCTTAAACATTTGGAATTTAGGCAATATATCTTCCTTTGTTGAGATATAATTGACATGTAACATATTTTTTCAGGTGTACAGCATGATTCAATATTTGTATATATTATGAAATGATCACCACAATAAGTGTAGTTAGCATCTCACTATACATAGCTACAAAAAATGTTTCTCCTTGAGAACTTTTAAAATCTATTCTCTGTAACTTTGGAATATACAATATGGTATTCTTAATTATAGTCACCAGGCTGTACGTTACATCCCCAAGATTTTATTTTATAACTGGAAGCTTGTACTATTTGACCACCTTCACACATTTTGCCCACTCTCTACCCCTGGCCTCTGGCAACCACAATCTGCTCTCTTTATCTATGAAGGTTTTTTTAATAGAAATATATTTGACATATAACTTTGTGTAAGTTTAAGGTGTACAATATATTAATTTGATACATTTATATAATACGATTGCCATCATAGTGATAATTTGCACCTCTGACTTGTTACATAATTATAATTTCTTTTTAGTGGTTGGAATAATGAGGTTCAAGTGTCTAAGCTAGTTTGATGATTATAGTACCATATTGTTTATATTCACTGTACTGTGCATTAGATCTCTAGGATTTATTTACTACCTGTTGCAAGGTTGTATCTTTAATTTCTTTTTTTTTTTTTAAGTAGGCTCCATGCCCAACATGGGGTGTAAACTCATGACCCTAAGATCAAGAGTCACATGCTCTACCAACTGAGCCAGCCAGGCACCCCACAGTGTTGTATCTTTAAACAACATCTGTCCTATCTCTTCACCTCCCATCTTCTGGTAACCATCATTTACTCTCTTTTTTCATGGGTGTGGCTTTTTTAGATTCCATATATAAGTGATATCATACAGTACTTACCTTTCTCTGTCTCACTTATCTCACTTAACGTAAAGTGCTCAAGATGCATTTGTGTTGTTACAAATGGCAAGATATCCTTCTTTCTTATGGCTGAATAATATTCCATTGTATACATACACCACATCTTCCTTATCCATTTATTTCTTGATGGGCACTTATATTGTTCCCATATCTTAGCTATTGTGAATAATACTGCAATAAACACAGGATTGCATGTATCTCTTTGATATCCTATTTTCATTTCCTTCAGGTATATACCAAGAAGGGGAATTAGATTATATGGTAGATTCATTCTTAATTTTTTTGAGGACCTCGTATTGTTTTCCATAGTGGCTGAACCAGTTTATATTCCCAGAACATAAATACCCTACTTTTGATAATAGCTATCAATAATGGCATCAGACACCCTTTTCAAGGCTTAGTAGAAGATAACAGAACTTATGATGCTACCACTAGTTATCACCAACCCTCTCCCTCCCTGGCTAAACACAAAGTTTGGGATTAGAACAAATTGGGGAGGGTATTCATTTCATTGGCCTTACTGGGAATTTAGTGTTTGTGGTGAGAAGTCATTTCCTTCTTTTCTCATGGGGGAAGGAAGGATTGCTTTTCTTTTGTAGAAACCAAATGAATGGGGTCCTAAGGGAAGACCTCACAAAAACAGAAAATGCCTGCAAGCAGAATAGATTGAGATCTCATCTCTCTGTTAGACATCTGATTCAGCAGTAGACTTGTTGATCTTTCCTCTGTGCCTCTCTGAGCCATAAAGAGAAGAATTAGGAAAGCTGACAGATGGGGTGGGGGTGGGGTGGGGGTGAAGGGTGTGGTATGGCATGATGATGTGTGAATTTCCTTGGTGGGGGACGGGTGGGGAGTCAATTGGTCATCTTGGTAGACAGCTGACTTTGGACTCAAATTGTCACATCCAAGGTGGTTGTTAGGGGAGGTTCCCTTGACAGGAACAGGCAGCGAAGTGTGTCTGGTATAGGAGAAGAGGCAGGAGAGAGGAGAGTGAATAAGAATCAAGTCTTCTGAGTCAGGGAACTGTACACTGAGGGGATCAGTGGGATCTTAAAAAGAACTCCCATGTTCCTCCACCAGAGCCGGTTTATACAATGGCTGTCCTGAGGTCATTTTTTTGGTCAGTCATTGCTAACTAGAAAACAAGTGACAATCAACAGTGAGAAAATAACAACAGGGCAAATTAGAGGAAGTCATTTGTTTTGTTCCCTCTGTCTTTTTTTTGTCCCCCAGATTGGGGGAACTGGCCATGAAGAGGTGGTAGAGGGGATGGGTCTGGGCCACATTAGGCCTCTTCAGAACAGTAAGATCCTAGCTCAAACCTGCAACTGGGGAAGGAGGAGGAGTGAGACTTCAATGAAATATATGTCTTAAATTAGAATATACATATATTAAACAAGTGATCTAGAACATTAAAGTTCTGCTGATATGTCTTTAAATGTAAGGACACGGAGATTATACAGCCCAGTTGAATGAAGTAACTGGAAAAAAATCAGTTTCATGTGTATTTGTCATGGAGTTGGGACTGCTCGAACAATAGATTACATTAAAATCTTTATGTACGAGGAGCATTAGAAGAGAATATACCTAAATATGGCTGATAGAATTATTTTTTGATAATTACTTACTTTGATAATTTTCTTACTATAACTTAGAAATTGGAAATACAGATGTGTTATTAATTAGTTCATTATTCAGTACCTGACATGTTTTATGATAACATATGGTTATGAAAAAATAAAGTAAAATGGAATGACAGTGTATTAACCTATTAATCAAAATGATGCAGGGTCATCTGGTGCAGGTCCAGAAAGAATTCTTGAGACATTGTATGGTACAACTTAGTGAGTTTATTTAAGTAGCACTGGGACAGGACCCATGGACAGAAAGAGCTGCACTTTTGCTGTGTGAGGCTAGTGGTTGTCTGCTTAGTAATCAAAGGGAAGACAGCCTGCAGGGAGTATCAGAATACAAAAGTTTCTTCAAATTTGTTTGAATTTCTACTCATAAAACTACTTTTGCAACATTCTTCTGGTGATTATCATCAGTTCAATATTAACTATTAGTGAAATATACAGGCAGTCGTGAGACCCTTAAAGAATGTAGCAACCAGCACATGTTTAATCCTTATTGAAACTATGCAGGCTGTAAGTCGGCCTTCCCAGCTAAAGATAAACAGTTTCCTGTTTCTATCCCTCATCAATAACATGTATTATTAGGGATCTCATTATTGTTAGACAGAAAATAGCATTGAATGAGTATAAGTAACCACATTTTAAAACAATCTATTTTGAGGAAAATAATAAATAGTATAGAAAAATTTCTCAGAAGTTACAAATTTGGTGTATTATATAACACATACTACATATTTCATAAACCCGTGCTAGAAAATATGAAAAGGAAATTACTCCAAAACAATTGATGGGTATTAAGGAGGGCACGTGTGGTGATGAGCACTGGGTGTTATACACAACCAATGAATCGTTGAACACTACATCAAAAATTAATGATGTACATATGTTGGCTAATTGAACATAATAAAAAACAAAAAACAAAAAAAAATTGACTAAAAACCCTTGCATTCCCCAAGTGGGCTAAATGGAAAAATCAAAGCTTGAAGGAGGTGAGGAGGTGAATTGTTGCAGAGGGCTACATTTCCCTGTATTACCCTAGATAGAGCGATATTTTCCTTCATGTTCCAGCTCCCAAGTAACAGAACAATAAAGTTCTTGGTGTCACCCAAATCATTGACTTGCTGATTATGCTCTCCTGAATTTGAGCACTTTTTTTTTTAAGATTTTATTTATTTGACGGAGCGAGAGACAGCCAGAGAGAGAGGGAACACAAGCAGGGGGAGTGGGAGAGAAAGGAGCAGGCTCCCAGCGGAGGAGCCTGATGCGGGGCTTGATCCCAGAGACCTGGGATCACGCCCTGAGCCGAAGGCAGATGCTTAACAGCTGAGCCACCCAGGCGCCCCGAATTTGAGCACTTTTGTCTATCTGCAAGGGCTTCCCATCAAAGCTCAAATGCCTCCACAGACCCCAAATCTAACTTTTCTTTCCCTGAAATTCAACAGTTTTTGGTGAAATCTTCTGGTTTTTGTGCCTTTCTGTACATTTAACCCTAAAAAATAATCCAATACAAGCACATTGTTTTACTCAATATTAATGAAACAATAGAGGAATAAATTATGATTAAATAAAACTTTTAATCAAGAGGACTATATATTCCATTGATCTCCCTTTGAGTAGGATTTAATCTGAACCACCTTCTCCTACCCTGACCCCATCCTCAAGCTATCTTTGTGCATCCTTCGTAAGCTCTTCTGTGGTATCTTCTGGCATCTAAAACAGTTGGCCATTAGGAAGATTGCAGTATCAACTCAACGGATATCCTGAAGCCTGTAGTTCTTTCCTAATTGATCATCTCTTTGTAGCTTGCTATGCGTGCCGTTGCAAACATTTTACCAAGGTTCTTCTCAGAGCTGCCTTTACTTCTCTGTTTTTCAGGCTGTAAATGAGGGGATTTACTAAGGGAGTAACCACACCATACTGTATGGAGAAGATCAGTTCCTGAGGTGAGCCTGAGGTTGGCATGAGATGACGGAGGAAAGCTGAGCCATAGAAGAAGCTCACTGCAGTGAGGTGGGAGGAGCATGTGGAGAAGGCCTTGCTTCTGCCCGAGGTGGAGCTGATGCTCAGGATGGTAGAGAGAATGCGCACATAGGAGAAGAAGATCAGGAAGAATGTACCAAAGCCATGCAGGAGTGTGGAACAGACCAAGGCAGTGAGGTTGGTAGAGACATCAGAGCAGGACAAAGGGAAGAGGGAGGGCAGCTCACAGCTGTAGTGATGGATGGTTTTGGCCTCACAGAAATCCAAGTTCATTATCAGCAGGATGTTAATGAGTGCATCTAGAAACCCCAGGCTCCATGAGCCCCACACAAGCTGCATATACAGCTGATTATTCATTACTTGACCATAGAGGAGTGGGTGACAGATAGCAGCATAACGGTCATAGGCCATTGCTGACAGTAGGCAGACTTCTGTTCCTCCAAAGTCAAACACAAAGAAGTCAGGCATCCCTCTATTGAAATGATTTTCCTTTTAGACAGGAGGTTCTCCAGTAGCGTGGGCACAGTAACTGAAGAAAAACAAAGATCCAGGAAGGAGAGGTGACTCAGGAAGGAGTACATGGGTGTGTGGAGGTGGGAATCAGCTCTGATCACCAATAGCATCATCAGGTTTCCCATCAGGGTCAGGAGGTAAATCCCCAGAAAGAGCACAAAGAGCAATACCTGGATTTTGGGGTCAGCAGGCAGCCCAAGGAGGATGAACTCAGTGATGGTGCTATGGTTTCTCAAGGCCATCTAGAGAGTATGTGTCCTAGAAATAAATATAGGATGCATTAGACACTTCTCTTGATTACACTCAATTACAGAGTTATGGACTTTTTTTATGTACACACTCCTAATTATTTAGGTTTCACATATGCCTTTATTAATTATCTAGAATCCTTTCTTCCCCATCTAATATTTGGTTTCAAACTCACTGTGGTGTTTCATATAGCTGTTATTCTACTTTAAAGACTGCTGAGGAAATTTGTAAATTTGTTCAGACCTAGTGCATGACAATTTATTCTGTGTCCTTCAACTGGACAATGCTTTGTCAGCAGTGTTCTGGGTGTGATTTAGACATTGTAGCAGAGTTGTAGGGGTCTATTTCAGCATTTGTCTTCTCTTCTCCATTTTCCAACCTGTTCTTGACCCATTTCAAAACCCTCCTAAGATTCATAATTGCTTAATAGTATCATTTTGTCTTTCTTTAGTTTTATCATTGATACCACACATTAACATATATTTTGACCCTTGGGGACAAGATTAAAAGATGGTTGTGTGCATGTGTGTGTTTGAGAGTGCGTGTGTGTGAGAGTGTGTGGGGGGGCAAAAGAATAAGGGAAGAAGGTATTGCTGACTCCTTTTTGCATTTTAAAAAATGAGTATCATAAATTATGTAACTCATCCAATGCCATGACTTATATACATAGACTTTACAGGACCCTGAGACACCAGGTCTTTCTTCCATACAGTGACTTTCACTTAAGGCCTGCCTTCAGATCCTCCATCATACATGGCATTTAGACAATGTTACAGTTGGTCTCAACTCTTTTGGTCTCAGTGCTGTGGACAGATGGGTATACTTGCTCCTGAGCACCCCCACAGGAATGGCTTTCTCTCTGTTTTTACTTGAGCATCTGCTCTATTTGAAATGCCCTGCCTTTAAGGTAATTAATCAAAATGTTATTTATCGTTTTACTCCATCTTAATTTTGACCTTTTATTGAGATCCTTTGTGATCATTTGCTTCTCTGAACTCCCATAGTCCATAATGATAATAAAAACTAGCTATTTTTTTTTATCCACAAGACCTAATATGTCTTTGGCACTCTTAAAAATTTGACATTTTCTTATTTAATTTCACAAGACATTCTGGGTAGATCATTCTATTCTAATTTTTCAAATCTAGAATTTTGCCTTCCCAGAGTGAATGAGTGGCTACATCAGGATTTCACCTGCATTTTCATAATTGCTTCTCATCTGGCACCTCTGCCTCCCCTTTTCCTTTTTTTTTTTTCTTTTTTTTTTTCTTTTTGAAGATTTTATTTATTTATTTATTTATTTGACAGAAAGAGCACAAGCAGACAGAGTGGCAGGCAGAAGGAGAGGGAGAGGGAGAAGCAGGATCCCTGCTGAGCAATCTGCCTCCCCTTTTCTTATGTATTTTGCAAGGATGTTAGCTCTCCTCCTGTGGCAGCCATGGATGTGCTCCACTTGGGTCTGCCTTAAAGAAAGAAACTAACATTCAGCAGTGAAAGATGCAGTTACCTGACAAGCATCCAGTTGCAGTACCTTTGAGATTGACCACAGCTTTAGCAGAGGCAAAGTGTTCCCAAGCAGTCATTGACTAAGCATGCCTTCTGTAAGGGGTGGTCATTGCTCCAGACCTCCCACTGGCTTGTAGGAATGTTTATCAGATCTGTACTGCACTTTGAAGCTGTCTGAGACATTTCTGCTTTCCTTCTGTCTTTCCTGTTGCCAGTGTGATGTCTGGATCATGGTCTGAAGGCTTTTCTGACTCAACCCTGATTCCTTCTCTTTACCTTTCACAGGTCCCACCTCACCAAATTTCATGTAATCCTACTTCTATATCAACCTCTCTTCTGGAAGGACCTCACCTAATATACTTCCACTCTGTGCTAATCATTAACTCGCTGTAAGCAGCTCTCCTCATTTTATCCCATTGCTGAATCACCATCTTGTTTTGGCAGTTAGTGGTTAGAATATTTATGCCATGTTTCTTTCTTTTCTTTTTCCCCCCAAGCAATGACACTATAGTCCTTTGATGAAGGTGATTATGCTCTAAATTACTTGGCATCTCTGTACCATAACATTTGGCCCAGTGAGAAGCACATATGGTAGATCCTTTATCACTTTTTGTTGGATGAAAAAAGAAAGCAATGAAGTGAATTGAACAGACTGTTTAGCTAACCTTCTTTAGAAAAGTCTTCAGGCTCATTAACTTGATAAGGATTCAGCACTAAGAAGACAACGAAGTAGGAAGTAAAGAAATGGTATGTGTGTATGCATGTGTGTTTGCATGTGTGTGTACAGATAATCTCAGTTTTGAGCAACTGGTGGTGTACTTAACATATTCCATGCCTACTATCCCATTTCAGACTCAGAAAGGCTAAAACCCATGACATTCCCTGTTCATTCATTCATGTTTCTGAACATTAATTTATTTAGTTTATCTATTGGTTCTTTAATGCATCCTTTCCGTTAACTTAGTTTTCTATTCATTTATTCTTTGGTCATTTTTCCATCTATCCATCCATAACTCAATCATTCATTCACAAATTGTCTGCTATATGTTACATTATGCTGGGCTTAAAGAAGACCACCTTGCAGATACTTATGTTGAACTGTTATATGCATGCACATTTGTCTTCTAGATTTTAAGTCACTCTTGTCCAGTATCCAGGGATGACTTATCTTTCTAGACTAGTTCCTTATGCTTCATTTGCACTTGACATGGCACTATACATTCAAGTTGTGCTAATTTATGAAGCACCCCTTGGTTGGTAACTTCATACAGTCTTCTGACAAGTCCCTTGACCTCTTAGCCTGCCTTTTATTCTCTAGCTTTGATCTGACACCAGAGTCTGTTGTTGGTATTGCCCAAAGGACTCACAACTAATTAAATCCTGAAAAACTAGTCGACTTTCCAGTCTTTGTCGTTTTCTTTGCTTGGACAAAAAAAGTAGAGAATCTTTTCTCCACTATTAATATTAAACATTCACAGAGATCCCCAGACTATTCACAGAGATCTGACTTAGAACTTAGATCTAGATTACATCTCAGTCTGTCTTGTGGTGTATCTGTAGTTTAGGATGCCCCAATTTAACTCTGATTCAGTAAACAAAGAGAGAAAATTGCAGGAAAAAAGTCTATTTTAAGGAGGCTCTCATCTCTGAATTTGTCAATTCCTAACAAATGAGTATTTTCTTTTTTTTTTTTTTAAAGATTTTATTTATTTGACAGAGATAGAGACAGCCAGCGAGAGAGGGAACACAAGCAGCGGAAGTGGGAGAGGAAGAAGCAGGCTCACAGCGGAGGAGCCTGATGTGGGGCTCGATCCCATAACGCCGGGATCACGCCCTGAGCTGAAGGCAGACGCTTAACCGCTGTGCCACCCAGGTGCCCCCAAATGAGTATTTTCTGCACTTATCTTCAATAGCAAAATAACCATCATGATAAATAGCCATAATTAATTTTGATCATTCTTTTCTAGAATTTGAAAATTTCTCCAACACATATACTTAATTTTTTAAATGTCAGTTAATTGAACAAACGCTGGGATTGATGGATTATTGAGAATGAGAAGAGAGAGAGGTCAGGTGTTTCCTCTATTCACTGAATGTGGGAATATTCTCCATGACCAAATGGAGGTGGGATGGAGTAGGAATTTGTTTACTCAGTGGTAAGTGGCATAAAGACCCTGGATATCTAGATAGGCACCTCGACTGGGGAGAAGGGATGAAATCATAGGAAAGAACTGAAAAATGAATCCAGATATTTTTGAATCCAGATATTTTTCCTCAAACCTGTTCAGAATCTGCTCCTCTCTCTGTGTGCTTCATATCATCAGTATCTACTGGGGCCAAGGGGAGTTTGTAATGCAAAAGAGAGAGAGAGCTTTTTATAGTACATGTGGTTTGGCATCCTAGAAGAGGGTTTCCTCTACTGATGTTATCTGCTGATGTTACCTACTGTATACTCTGGTACTCTCCACTATCCCCATCTTGACATTTTTACTTCCACATGTTGGTCCCAGGTTTCACTGAACTATTAGAGCCCAGACAAGGGCAGAGTTTGAACCCAGTATGCAAGATGTGCCAGATCCCAACGCTCAAAGTAACTCATTGAGGATAGAGAGATCTTCCCACGTAGCTGCTTAGGTCCAAGGCCCCACTGTATGGAAAATGTGATTCCTGCGTCAGTGACCTCAATCTCCAGCAGACGGAAAGTTAATGAGAAGATAGGAAAAGAAGGCTGGATTAGGAGAGTGAAAGATAGGGACCAGAAAGGAGAGAGGAGAAATTTCAGAGCAATCATAGTGGACATTACCAAGTTCCAGGCATTTTCTGATTCAGAAGATTTCCTGTCGCTTTGGTCTTTTCATGGTGGGATCTCATCTGGACTGGGATGGTCTCTATGCGCATGAGAACCAATATTTCTGTAGATTCGTTACAGGAAAGACAATCAGTCCTTTTATTTTTTTTTTCCTGGTTGGAAGTCACAGTGAGAACAGAAAACTGATTACCCCAAGGCTAGATAGTCCTAAAGGTAGAAGCTTCAAGACAAGAATTTTCTGAGCTCTGGCCTTGTCCTGCCTTTCTCTCCTACTCATTACATGGTAAGACTATCAAATCCTCAACAAAAACTGTGAGGAGCTTCCCTCCAATGGTCATAGGCCCAACCACTAAGGTATCTCTTTATTTCATTTTCTCTCTGATTCTAAACACTGTCATAGAAGAGTCTGGATAGTGAGTGATTCTCCCGAAAACCCTTGAGAAGAGGGTATATATAGATTACGCAGTCAGTAATTGGCTGACTGAGCCTGGCAACCTAGGAGGTAAAGGCGCCAATGTCTTGTATTCCCTGAAGTCATAGCTTGAAGCCCAGTTTGAAACTCATTAACTAGATAAGTTGCAATTTGTAAGAGCCTCAGATGATTCTATTCAGTATGGTCTTTTGGAACTTCTGTGTTGAAGTTATAGCCTAGGGTAAGATCACTCTCCCAAAATATAGCCCCTTCGAGTATTGAATATTTCATTCTGAAGGAATTTGAGAAATGGCAAGTGCAGGAAGGACTTTCTGATCTTTGCCTAAAGGAAATTATAAAACCCTCATGTGAGAAGTGCCCTCTATACCTGGAGGAAAGGAGCATCCTTACTGCCAAAGGTGAAGGGACACAGAGAGGAATCTGAATAGGCCTTGCTAATTACCAGCCCCCACCTCCCCATTCCCATTTACTATACTTAGCTCACCTTTGTCTTATCACATCTTTCCATGACTTTCCTGTCTTTCTGTAAAAACACTCAGGTTTGTACCCTTTGATCAACATATTCCCATTGTGAGGTGTTAGCTAAGCTATGGTGGGAATCAAATTGCAGTATATAAGTGTATCAAAGTAATATGTTACACACTTTAAACTTACACGATGTTGTATGTCAATTATATCTCAATAAACCTGGGAAAATAACCCACTCGAGTTTAACTGTTTCTTCTGGTCTTCCTTTTCTTATGTCCCACAAAACTTATCTTAAATAAATTTGTATCCTTTTCTCTTGTTAATTTGTCTTTTGTTACAGGGGTCTCACTCATGAACATGAAATGGTAGAGGAAAAAGGTATGTTTCCTCCCTAGAGGTGTAAGTATCCTAACTGATTTAAAACCTTGGATTCATACAGCATTTGCGGAATTAGTAAGCTTTTTTCTTTTAATCTTGAGAAATTCTAATGAAACCAGAATTCAAAAAGGAAGAAACAGAAAATAACACAGTCATATTACAATCTCCTTGTTTTAGTTTCTTCATTCTCACCTACTTGAAAGAAAAATTTTCATAACATTCAATTTAAGATATAAAATCAGGCAACATATTATAGATATTGTCTTATAGTATGCTAGATAAGATTCTTTTAAAAGGGTGGAGTTTTTGGAACAAATAATATTGTCATTTAAGTATATTATTCGGTACAGTGATAGCAGCACTCCATCCAGTCTTAAGGGTTAACTTAAGGGTTAGCAAATTAATACACTCCTTGCTTGCTGACTTAGGGCCCTTGATCTGTAACAGAACTAATTTGCTTTCTTTGAGATTTACAGACCACTGGTCTTGGGGAATGAAAGACCAGAACTTTCCCAAGCCGCAGAGGCCTGCAAGTCTGTCTTGAAACTGCATTGGCCAGCAATCTTTTAGCAAAATGTTTTTCTTTTTTAAGGTTGCACAAATGACTCTACCAACCCTCTTTTGTGCCTCTTTAGACCTTGCCCTCCTTTACAGAAAGAACAGAATACTCTTGAACAACCACCCCGGGGCACCAAGGGACCGGACCTTCTTGCACAACCTGAGAACACCAAGATAACTCTGTAGCTGTCATCATCAAGCCTGCATGTAATAAAGAAATGTCACAGACCCCTGCACTCCCTTAGCTGATTAAACCCCTTTAAAACTCTCTGGGCCAGGCAGAAACCTCAGAGTTGGCTTTTGGACAAGAATTTGCCTTCTCCAAAGGTGGCCAGCCTCCTGAATAAAGCTAATATTCCTTTTCAGTCAAAACTCCTCTCTTGAGTATTGGCCTTTTGAGTGACAGGCAGCCAAAATTGGGTTTTGGTAACAAAATTACTTTTTGGTACAGTTATAATATTAAGCATGTATTTAGTGCTCACTAAATGTGTGTGTGTTTGTGTGTGTGTGTGTGTATTTTTAAAAAGAAAACCACAGGCCCCAAATGCCATCACTTAGCTTAAGGCCCCATGTCAGTAAACCAAGACTTAATACATAACCTAACTGCAGTTTCAACCTCCCAGAAAGGTAACCTTTAGCCAGTCAGCATGGGAATTTCCCGGTCAACACTAGGAAATTTACTGATAGGCCCCTTCTGTTCTCCTTAGGAGAGCAACCTTGCCTAAAACAATGGATTCTTTCCTAATAATTTCCTTTTTTCCACTCCCTCTCCACCTTTGAAAGCCTTCCCTTTGGAGCTCCCTTCTACTTGCTAGACGGAATGTTGCCCGATTCATGAATTAATTAATAAAGCCAATTAGATCTTTAAAATTTACTCAGTTGATTTTTTTAACTTAAATATATGTGATATCAAGCATACATTATAATATACATATCAAAGCACACTAAAGTTACTGAATTAAAACAAATCTGGTATCCTAGAGAAGTGTGGTGTGGGAGCTTAGAGAAAATGCTTTTGGGTATGCAGATTGTTTTCAGAAGGAGGTAATAAAATGTTTTCTTTGCATTGTATACATGAGGTAGTGAGCTATTCCATTCAAGTGTGTACTCTTTTCAAAATTTTGTTGACATATTAACTCTTATTGTGCTTTTGTGTACTGCAGGACAAGAGATAGTCATGAACACCTAAAGGTTCCTTAGTGGTTCTATGTTACTCCTCTGCTGAGGTTGTTATAAAATATTGTTATCTTGGGTAATAATGCAGTCAAGACTGACTATTTCTAGTACTCAGGCAAGAAGCAAAACAGGAAAATAAGTTGAAAATGAAACAGAATGTTGAAATGGGTTGAAACATGTTTACCTTATATGAAAATCCAAAGTTAGGTAATTATAGATCGAAAGAGAATGTTTTCCAAGAAGAATTGATAATTGGCAAAAATGGCTTAGACAAATATCCTTTAGGCAGAAGGCCCGTGGAGTTCTGCAGAGGGTGGTTTGAGGGCACCAGGTGGGCACAGGAACATAAAGAAGTGGGAGGCGTGCAGACAGATAAGAAGGACCACGGGGCTTAGAGTCCTCCAAAGTGGAAAGAGGTCATCATAGACCTTGTGTAGGCACATTTTTTGTATTTTGGTTTCATTGTAAATTCAGGGCAAAAGTCTTTCTTCATGATCAGTCCCAGGCATTGATGCAGTGAATTCCCTACATCCATACATATTCTGGGACAAACAGATGCTCTGTATTTGACAGCTTCTCAGAGATCTCCCTCTCCAGACTGACTCCTTCTCCATCTCTATGTAGCACGATTTGCTTGTACTGAGTCCTCTCCCTTTCCACAGCTCTCCCCTCTCCTCATCATTTTAGCTTTATTCCCTTTTATGCTCTGTGTTTGTTAGTTTTGTTGTTTTGAGTGTTAGTTTATATGTTTACATGCTGTGAAAGGCAGAATTCTAAAGATGGCCCTTCAAGATTCCTGCTCTGTGGTTCTTCAAACACAAATCTAGAGACTGCTGTGAAGGGATTTTGTAGGTGTAATGAAAGTCCCAAACTAGCTGACCTTAAAATATGAGATTATACAGGTAGGCCTAATCTATTATCAGTCCTTTAGAAGCAGAGAGTTTTCTCCAGATGGTAGAAGATGGGGACATGAGAGAGATTCAGAAGGTTAGAAGTAGGCGACACGCTGTTTTGAAAATGGAGAGGACCATGTAAGAAGTGAAGGGGCTTCAATAAGGACAAATGATCCCCAGTCAGCATCCAGCAAGGAAATGGGGACCTGAGACCTACAGTCTCAAGGGACCAAATTCTGCCAACAATCTGAACCTCCAGAGCCTGTGGAGAAGAGCCCAACCCAGCCAGCACCTTGATTTTGATCTTGTGAGACCCTAAACAGAACCCAGTGGAGTCTTCTCCAATTTCTGACCTAGAGAACTGTAAGGTAATAAGTGGATGTTATTTGAATTTGCTGAAGTTTTGGTAACTTACTATGGCAGTAACAGAAAGCAATAGAGATTAGTATACCTAGTAAATTATGACCTCCTTCTGTTGGCCACATTTTCTATTTCTGCCTATTTCCAGAGACCTTATCACCAGCCACAACTCTTTCCTCCACCCCATAAAGCCCAAGTCTTTGTTTTCCCTTTCTTAGAGACCTAGGATATTTTATTCCTATAAAATCTTTCCCCAGACACGTTAATTCAAATTAAACATTCAGCACACAAAATATTTCAGGGTCCATCATAATTTGACTGATGTTAAAAAATGTGAATCATGAATTGACATGTTATTAACTAAATCTATGAAGCTGAGAAGGTTTTCTGACTTATGTGCTCTGTGTCTGAATAGGATTGATTCTGAGCCATGGAAAACAAAATAGCTTCTAGCACTTTCCTTGATAATTTTTAAAAAGGGAGAATCAGCAACACACATTGCAACATGTGACAAAACAGAAAATCAGAAACTTAATGTCAGTCATGAGATTTCTTGCTGCAGTTCTACTTTATGTTTCTTTCATGTTATATCTCTTCTGTGCTGAGACATTGTAGATATTTTATCATCATTCTTCTCAGAGCTGCTTTCACCTCCTTGTTCTTCCAGCTGTAGATGAGTGGATTCACCAGGGGAGTGATCACACTGTACTGTATGGAGAGGATTAACTCCAGAGGTGAGCCTGAGGTTGGCATGAGATAGCGAACAATGGCTGAGCCGTAGAACAGGATCACTGCAGTGAGGTGGGAGGAGAAGGTGGAGAAGGCCTTGCTTCTGCCTGTGGTGGAGCTGATGCTCAGGATGGTGGAGAGAATGCGGACATAAGAGAAGAAGATCAGGAGGCAGGTCCCAATGGCATGCAGGAGGGCAGAGCAGAGTAGCATTGCAGAGTTGGTGGAGACATCGGAGCAGGAGAGAGGGAAGAGGGAAGGCAGCTCACAGGAGTAGTGGTGGATGGTTTGAAGCGCACAGAAGTCCATATTCAAAGCCAGGAGGATGTTCATGAGTGCATCCAGAAAGGCCACGACCCAAGAGCCCCACACCAACCTCTCACATAGCTGTTTATTCATTACCTGTCCATAGAGCAGAGGGTGGCAGATGGCAGCATAGCGGTCATAGGCCATCACTGAGAGCAGGCAAGCCTCAATCCCTGTAGTGGCAAACACAAAGAAGACCTGAGCCAGGCAGCCCTCTACTGAGATGGCTTTCCTCTGAGGAGGTTCTCCAGCAGCTTGGGCACAGTGACTGAAGAATAGAAGAGGTCTTGGAAGGAGAGATGGCTCAGGAAGAAGTACATGGGTGTGTGGAGGTTAGAATCTGTATGGATCAGGAGTATTGTCAGCAGGTTCCCCAGCAGAGTCAGAAGATAAATTATCAGGAACAGAACAAAGAGCAGAACCTGGATATGGGGGTCAGCAGACAGCCCGAGAAGGATGAATTCTGTGATGCCGCTGTGATTCCTTGAGGCCATTTGTGGTCACTGTTCTTTAGAGAAAAATTAGTAAGAGGATTGAAATCTCTTCTTTCCATAACAGTTTCCAGAAGGCATCACTCTTCACTATTTATTCCAAAAGAAAAAGGACCTAAATAAATAAAATCATGAATGAAAGGGGAGAGATCACGACTGACACCAAGGAAATACAGACAATTAAGAACATATTATGAGCAACTGTATGCCAACAAATTAGGCAATATGGAAAAATGGATGCATTCCTGGAATCTTATAAACTAGCAAGACTGAAACAGGAAGAGGTAGAAAATCTGAACAGACCTATAACCAGCAAGGAAATTGAAGCAGTAATCAAAAACCTCCCCAAAAATAAGAGTCCAGGGATACATGGCTTCCCAGGGGAATTCTACCAAACATTTAAAGAAGAAATATTACCTATTCTACTGAAGCTGTTTCAAAAAATAGAAATGGAAGGAAAGCTTCCAAACTCATTCTACAAGTCCAGCATTACCTTGATCTCAAAACCAGACAAAGACCTCACTAAAAAAGACAATTACAGACCAATATCCCTGATGAACATGGATGCAAAAGTACTCACCAAGATACTAGCCAATAGGATCCGACAGTACTTTAAAAGGATCATTCACCACAACCAGGTGGGACTTATTTCTGGGCTGCAAGGGTGGTTCAACATCCATAAATCAATCAATGTGATACACTACATAAATAAAAGAAAGGACAATAACCATATGATCCTCTCAATAGATACAGAAAAAGCATTTGACAAAGTACAGCATTTTCTTGATTAAAATTCTTCACAGTGAAGGGATAAAGGGAACATACCTCAATATCATAAAAACCATATATGAAGATCCCACAGCAAACATCTATCTCAATGGGGACAAACTGAGAGCTTTTCCTCTAAGGTCAGGAACACGGTAGGGATATGCACTCTCACCACTGTTGTTCAACATAGTACTAGAAGTCCTAGCCTCAACAATCAGACAACAAAAAGAAATAAAATGCATCTGACTCAGCAAGGAAGAAGTCAAATTCTCAATGTTTGCAGATGACATGATACTCTATTTGGAGAACCCAAAAGACTCCACCCCAAAATTGCTAGCACTCATAGAGGAATTCATCAAAGTTTCAGAATATAAAATCAATGCACAGAAATCAGTTGCATTCCTATACACTATGATGAGACAGAAGAAAGAGAAATTAAGGAGTCGATCCCGTTTACAATTGTACCCAAAACCATAAGACACCGAAGAATAAACCTAACCAAAGAGGCAAAGAATCTGTACTCTGAAAACTATTGAATTCTCATAAAAGAAATGAGGAAAACACAAAGAAATGGAAAAACGTTCCATGCTCATGGATTGGAAGAATTTTAAATGTTTAAATGTCTATGCTACCTAGAGTGATCTACACATTCAATGCAATCCCTATCAAAATACCATCAACTTTTTTCACGGAGCTGGAACAAATAATCCTGAAATTTGTATGGAACCAGAATAGACCCTGAATAGTCAAAGGATTGTTGAAAAAGAAAACCAAAGCTGGTGGTATCACAATTCCGGAATTCAAGCTCTATTACAAAACTATAGTCATAAAGACAGTACGGTACTGGCAGAGAAACAGACATAGATCAATGGAGCAGAATAGAGAACCCAGAAATGGACCCTCAACTCTATGGTCAACTAATCTTTGACAAAGCAGGAAAGAATATCCAATGGAAAAATGATAGTCTCTTCAACAAATGATGTTGGGAAAATTGGACAGACACATGTAGAAGAATGAATCTGGACCATTTCCTTACACCATACACAAAAATAAACTCAACATGGATGAAAGACCTAAATGTGCGATAAGAATCCATCAAAATCCTAGGGGAAAACACAGACAGCAATGTCTGTGACCTCAACCACAGTACTTCTTACTAGACATGTCCCCAAAGGCAAGGAAACAAAGGCAAAGGTAAACTATTGGGACTTCATCAAGATAAAAAGCTCTTGTATAGCAAAAGGAAGCAGTTCACAAAACCAAAAGACAACTGACAGAATGGGAGAAGACATTTGCAAATGTCTCATCAGATAAAGGGCTAGTCTCCAAAATTTATGAAGAACTTATCAAACTTGGGGCACCTGGTGGCTCAGTGAGTTAAGCATCTGCTTTCAGCTCAGGTCATGATCCCAGGATTCTGGAATCGAGCCCCACGTCAGGCTCCCTGCTCAGCAGGGAGTCTGCTTCTCCCTCTCCATCTGCTGCTTCCCCTGCTTATGCGCTCTCTCTCTCTCTCCTTCTCTCTCAAATAAATAAATAAAACCTAAAAAAAGAAAAAAGTATTAAACTCAACAACCAAAAAAACAAATAATCCAATCAAGAAATGGGCAGAAGACATGAACAGACATTTCTCCAAGAAGATATACAAATGGCCAACAGACACATGGGAAAATGGCCCACATTACTTGGCATCAGGGAAATACAATTCAAAACCACGATGAGATACCACCTCATGCCAGTCAGAATGGCTAAAATTAACAAGTCAGGAAATGACAGATGTTGGCAAGGATGCAGAGAAAGTGGAACCCTCTTACATTGCTAGTGGGAATGCAAGCTGGTACAACCACTCTGGAAAACAGTATGGAGGTTCCTCAAAAACTTGAAAATAGAGCTACCCTATACAACCCAGCAATTGCACTACTGGGTATTTACCCCATAGATACAAATGTAGTGATCCAAAAGGGCACCTGCACCCCAAAGTTTATAGCAGCAATGTCCACAATAGCCAAACTGTGGAAAGAGCCCAGATGTCCATATCAGAAGAATGGATAAAGAAGATGTGATACACACACACACACACACACACACACACACACACACACACACAGGAATATTATGCAGCCATAAAAATGAAATCTTACCATTTGCAACAACGTAGATGGAACTGGAGGGTATTATGCTAAGTGAAATAAGTCAATCAGAGAAAAACAATTATCATATGATCTCTCTCATACATGAAATTTAAGAAACCATACAGAGGATCATAGAGGAAGAGAGGAAAAAAATAAAACAAGATGAAACCAGAGAGGGAGACAAACTATAGTGGAATATTAATAATAGGAAACAAACTGAGGGTTACTGGTGGGGAGGTGGGTAGAGGGATGGGGTAATGGGGTGATCCATTACACCATTAAGGAGGGCATGTGCTGTAATCAGCACTGGGTATTATATAAGACTGATGAATCACAGGCCTGTACCCCTGAAACCAATAATACATTATATGTTAATTAATTGAATTTAAATACAAAATGTTTTTTAAAAATAAAATAAATAAATCTTTAAAAAAAGAGAAAACAGGGGCGCCTGGGTGGCACAGCGGTTAAGCGTCTGCCTTCGGCTCAGGGCGTGATCCCGGCGATCCGGGATCGAGCCTCACGTCAGGCTCCTCCACTATGAGCCTGCTTCTTCCTCTCCCACTCCCCCTGCTTGTGTTCCCTCTCTCGCTGGCTATCTCTATCTCTGTCGAATAAATAAATAAAATCATTAAAAAAAAGAGAGAGAGAAAACAAAGAAGAGCAACAGGAAGACCGATCGAAGGTGAATGATCTGAGGACCCCAATGTCGGTAGGAACAATAGAAGAGATCACAGATGACAACCAAACCATTGTGTCTACATCAGTGGGTTCAGAGCACATCTGCATTCTTTCCTTTGTAGACAAGGATCTGGTGGAACCAGGGTGCTCCATCCTGCTCAACCACAAGGTGCATGCTGTCATACAGGTGCTCATGGATGACATGGATCCCTTGGTCACAGTGATGAAGGTAGAAAAGGACCCCTAGGAAACCTATGCTGATACTGGAAAGTTGGACAGCCAAATTCGGGAAATTAAGAAATCTGTGGAGCTTCCTCTCACTCATCCTCAATATTATGAAGAGATGAGTATAAAGCCCCTAAATGGGGACATTCTCTATGATCCACCTGGCACAGGTAAAACCTTATTAGCCAAAGCAGTAGCAAACCAAACCTCAGCCACTTTCTTGTGAGTGACTGGCTCTGAACTCAATCAGAAGTACCTAGGGAACAAGCCCAAACTCATTTAGGAATTGTTTCCAACTGTGGAAGAACATGCATCATCTGTCATGTTTATTGATGAAATTGATGCCATTGGAACAAAAAGATAAGACTCAAGTTCCAGCGGTGAGAGAGAAATTCAATGAACGACATTGGAACTGTTGAACCAGTTGGAGGGATTTGATTCAAGGGGTGACATGAAAGTTATCATGGCCACAAACCAAACAGAGACTTCGGATCCCACACTTCTCAGACCAGACCTCACTGACAGGAAAATTGAGTTCCCCTGCTCAATGAAAACACTAAAAAGTACACTACACAAGCAGGATGATGTTGGCTGATGATGTAACCCTGGATGACTTGATAATGGCTAAAAATGAACTCTCTGGTGCTGACATCAAGACAATCTATACAGAAGCTGGTCTGATGACCTTCAGTGAATGTAGAATGAAAGTAACAAAGTGAAGATTTCAAAAAATCTAAAGAAATGTTCTTTGTGAAAAACAAGAAGTCACCCCTGAGGGGCTCTCTCTCTTCTCTCTCTAACAGACTACAGTTGCCTTCAAGGAAGTGGTTGGGAGTGCCCACAAAACTCAAGGGATGAAGTTGGGAAGTTGCCAGAGGAACCAGTGTTGCAGTTGATCTCTCTTAGCAAAAGCATGATATGTACGATGCCCACCAGTCTGCCTTCATCTGTTGGTCATGTCTCCCCAAAGAAGTGTGATCCTTCTCAATAAATAAATAAATAAAGTTATTAAAGGAGACCTTCTCTGGATTAACTGGAGGCTCAAGAAAGTGTAGCCCCACCAATGCCCCCTTTTCCTTGTCTCCCTCAAGGTTGAGCCAAACTTCTAGGGCTCCACCAGCTGTTCCATGGCTCACCCAGTCATGTCAAGTCCTAAACTGCCTCTTACCTTACTTAACACTCATTTTGCAGATGCAATGCCAGTCAAAAATCAACACTTTCCAACACCACAAAAATCACACCAAACTGGCCTTAATTACAAGGAGTACTGTTCACTTTGTAGAATTGAGATGTTCATTTGCTGACATGCTGTCACTTATTAAGCAGTCAGTGAGGTCTGGATTTAACCTTGCTTAAAGGATGACATATACAGGACCCAAGAGACACAAATGACTACAGGCAGATGCGCACATGTGCACTGACCTCCAGCCATCCTCCTGGCCCCCCAGGCACACCAACTGGAATAGTCATCCTACCTTGGCTCACTCCAGCCCTACAGGACTCTACCACCCCTGCAGAAGGGTGGCCCAGACTCCCACTATTCAGAGGCCCTGGCACAGATGTCTCCTTCTCCAGGAAGCCTTCCCTGATCCCATCCAAAGTTGGCTATATGCACCTGTTGGAAGATGTGGTTAGACAGCTTTAAAAAAACAAAACAAACAGTAACCACAAAGATGGGGACCCCAAAGGGAGAGAATTCCTGCCCACTCACCAGACTGGGCCCAATTACCGTGTCTGCAGATGACATCTATCAGCCCCGCCCCTTGCGAATCCAGCCAATCTGGGGGGTAAAAGCTGGAGAGTGACTGTGGGGATCACAGCAACATACCAAATGTTTCCAGAACAACACTGAACACCAGGTGCACCAGGAAGCTTCACCCTACACCAGCCCCATCCAAGGGCCTCCATTTCACAGCTTAGGGGATAGAAAAGCAGAGATGGGAAGTTACCTGCTCAAGGTCACACAACCAGTCACATGACCAAGGTCACCCCCGATCTGTCCCCAAGCCCATGTCTCAATTGTAACATGCTACTGTGATGGGAGGGGGTTGGAGAGATTACTTTGCCCCCTGTCCCAGCCATGCCTGCTTCACATGACCAGCCTGGAACTGGGAGCAGAGCATTCAGGGTGGGCCATAGAGACCCCTCCATCCCCAGACACCCAGCATAACCACATACACATGGGCACACATACCCAGTGTTCGGGGAACCCTGCCCTCCCAGTTCCTGGCCCTGTAATGAACGCAGTAGGATTGCTGGGTCGTGGGCATCACTCTGGGCAGGAGTGTGGCTCCTGGAGTCAGGGAGATGGGTGTGTCCATCTGTTCTGTCCTGTCTAGGTACCCCCACACGGCCCCTCCTCCCTGTCCCTTGGGGAGCACTCACCATCCTGGAGAAGAGTTCAGAAACCATGTATGGGCATCTGGGAGCTGTACATGGCAAGGTCATGTTGTCAAAAACCGACCATTCTGCTCCAGAGCAGAAATATGTATCATGAAGACAGAGTTTAGGTATGAAGAAGGAAGTTTATTACTTTGCAAGGCTAAGGAGGATGCAGCAGGCTAATGCCTCCAAGACTGCATGCCTGCCTGGGCTAAAAGGCTGAGGGTTTTCTAGGAAAATACAGGATCTGGGCAGTTGCAGTATGAATCTGGTACGTGGAGCCAGCCGCCTACATCATGTCTCCAAGGTGGTCTCATGACTAGCCATGCCACAAGGCATCGAAGTTATTAGTAAGTCTATATTGACATCAGCAGGACGTCAACAACACTACCAAGAGCCTGGAACAAAGGATTCTACAGACACACAAGTGAAGGGGACGGGATGCTTCTAGAATGAGGAAGAGAAAAATGTGTCCGGTTTAAAGGCGAGCCTTGCTGAAGCTCTAGTGTGTCCACCTTACTTTTCCATTCACCTTTATGCCTCCATAGCGGTTTCATTCATGCCACCTGGGAGGCGGGGGTCCTGTGGGAAGAGAACAAGTGGGGTGAGTACGGCCCCTCATCACTCACCAACCCCCTCCTGGTCCTGCCTTGAACCAGCTGTACGCTGTGTGAGTGAAGGGGCCACAGAAATGGTCTGGCAGGTGGAGAGCAGCGCCCCTCTGACCATGGACTCTGTGTTGTCCTTCACCACACCAGTGCAGCCTGGTGGGGAGGCAGGAGGTCAGGCTGGGTGGGGTTCTCCTCCACATGCCCCTCCCCAGGCCTTCACACAGCCTCCCAGGTCACCTTTCTAGGGTCCTGGGAGATGTGCACAGTCTAGCTGTCCTGGCCCCTCTTCATGCCTCACTGACCTGGGGAGGGAAGACAATGTCACTAGTCCCCAAGGTTGTGCTCTCCCCTCATATGCTGTGTCCACTCAGGGCACCTTCCAACGCCCTCTTTAACTGCTTACTTTCCCCCTCCACCACTGGGCTCCCCAGCACCAGACCCTCAAGCTTTCCCATCATAGCCCTGACCAGGCTGGGCTGTCTCTGTGGTGTGGGATCTGGTCTCCTGTGGGCTGTGAGCCCATAAAACATCGGGACCAGCCCAGAGCACGTGCTTAGTGAGTGTGGATGGACCAACCAAGCTGCTGCTCCTGCCCTGACAGACGCACCCGCACCCCAGCTCCCCCTCCCCTCCAGGGCTGAAGTGAATGCAGCTGCTGGTCCTGAGCCTCACAGGAGCAAAACCAGCCACAGTGAGGTTGGTCACATCTTGAGGCTAGGGGAGGGGCAAGAAGTGAACCAGCAGGCAGTGCGTGGGTGACAGGCACCCAGCCCCCACGCCACACCGTCTGGCTCCATTTGGGAACAGTTCAGGCTTTTATCTGCTCACCAGCCATCTGTCCCTCCTTCTGGTGACAATGCCTATTTCCCTTTGGGGAAACTATCACCCCTATGCTACCATGGACTTGTCAATCAAGGCCTCCCCTGGCCAAGGAGTTGGATGAAACTTGGTAGTCAGGCATTTAATCCCCTAGTGACACAAAAACTGCAAGCCACAGGAATCCTTCATTCCATCTGCACAACCCGAGGAAACCATCTCATGTCGCCACTATGGACATGACACCTAATACCCAGTTCTGAACAACTTACCTGAGGACCTTTGACTTGCTGTCCCCTCCTCCATATCCACGTGGCTCTCTGTCCCTTCATTCAGGTCCCTGCTCAAATGCTGCCTCCTCCTTGTTTCACCTCCTCTATCAAACAGCACCACCCATCACTCTGTCTCCTTATCCTGTGGTTCTTGGTGGTGCTGGCCATCACATCACTGCACGTTGGGTTATATATGTATTACCTGCAGAGTGGGGATTACAGGAGGGCAGAGATCTCTGTGCTGCTCACAGCTGTGTCTCCAGTGCCTGACACCTAACAGCTGCTCAATAAAACTGAATGATGGAGGGGAAAAAAAAGGAGGACATTTAAAGATAATGCCTATTCCCACGTAGAACACTTAGATGGATGAGAAAGAACACATCTTATTCATTCTTGGGATCTCACATCTCTGTCCTGCCTGGCACTCACTTTTTACTGAAGAAAGGATGAATGCATATTTTATCGATGTTTGCATCACTTTATGTTAAGGGTAATATGGCCTCCTTGTTTGTTACTTATATGGAAGCCCCATGGAAGTGTTGATGACTCTACTCAGCCTTAAAAAAGAAATAAAATTTTGACTTTATTCATTTAAAAAATCTGTTAAATTATTATTTAAAAAACTAAAATGAAATAAATAAAAATAAAAAATAAAATGAAAACCCTCTGTATGACTTACTAAAAACAATTCATTACATACTTCAAAGTACTATTTAATAAACTCTTTAAAATTCATTATATGCTTAAAGTAGAAACTCTACAAACCTAAGGGTGAATAATATTCCGGGGTGGAGTAATTCCTCTCCTTTCATTATTATAGTGGATAATCCTGTTAGAAAAATAAGGAAAACTCAAATGTCCACTTGAAATGAGCTGGACTTCGGTCACTAATATGTCTCAGCTCAGCTCCCTCCACGATTTCTCAGGGCATTCTCAGGCCTATGAAGCCATCAGGAAAATGTCCATCTCCCAGCAGTTTTCCTTTAAATCTCTTTTTATTATCTCATTTTTTCAGCACCCCCACCTCCACCCTAAGCCTAATAATAGTCTCTTCAAGGCTTTATAATTGCCTTAATTCAGAAACTTATAATACCACCCTGGAGAGAGCCCCTGTGCCTCCAACTAAACTTACCTTCCTAGTTAAGTGCAAACTGTGGTTAGTGAGTCCAGAGCTCGGCTTCAGGCTGGGACTTCAGGGAATACAGGGCAGCAGCCCAGCTTCCCGTGGGGGCTCTGACCCAGCCCACAGCTGCCTAAGTCCAGAGGGCCTTCTGATTGGTTCTGGTAGATGCTTCTTTCTTTCAGTGATGCTCTTAGAAGAGGGTTCAGAACCACAGGGAGAATGAAGGAAGAACAGACTCGCTACTGCACCCAAGATCACGTGAGATGGGATTCATGAAATGGGCACCTGTTGTTCAGAATAGGAGTTTCTTTAGACAAGTCGTCCTTGTCTTTTCATATAGTGGCCTCCATTGAAGAATGACACTACTCTCCTTCAGGGTGGGCTGGAGAATAATCCTGATGCTGTGATATATCCAGTGCTTCCAGAGCTTGACTATTCTAATTTTCTTCACTCACTGACAGCAAGGAGAATAGGCTAGGTACTCTGTAAAGAGATGCTTCTGACAGGGGTTCTCTTACCGGAATTTACCTACCAAGTGTCTGCTTGTGATGGGGAACACAGAACACAGGGAGTTGCCTCCTCCAAGAAAAGCCAGGAGAATGGTAATGTCTTCGCTGGGTTTCTGGTGGTCCCCCTAGTTTTCTGCCTGTGAAGTCCTCTGTCTGTTTCACTTCTGCTGTTTATCCTTTCCCCCATCTCCACCTCATGATCCCTTCCCTTTGTCCTAAAGCTTGAGGCTCCTGCTACACCCATTCCTTGTCCCTAAGCCAGAGGTGGGAACATCCCCTCCCTGAAAGACCATCTCCCCGGATGGGACTCTATACCTCTGTCTCAATGGTGCATTTGTTCCAACTGCCTTGGACACTTTCTCTCCCTCCCTGCTTCACACTGAAGACAGTGACACTTTAAAGTCTAGGCATCAATCCTCTCATGCTTCTGGATCCCAAAGGATTGCAAAAAGCTGACCCCTGCAATGAAACGAGGGCATCAGAGATAGGGATCACACTGCTGGAGCCACTTATTTTCCTGCTTGCTCAGTACAGCAGTTAGAAGCACAGTAGACTTGTTGGCCTTGTTATTGAAGTCACCTGAGAACTAGTCACCTTGAGACACTGTTAATACTGCGAGGTAGCAGAGGAGAGGCAGCTCTGAGAATCACTTCAAGTGGGTGAAGATTGTCTTAGGTCCCTCCTGCTCCCAGTGCTCACACCCTTCTCCCCCACGCAGATTCCTCCCCAAGCATTAGGGTCTGAATGCCACAGCCCAGCTCACAGGATCCCTGGAGCCTCCTTGTCTAGGCTGAACCTCTGCACACACCCTTCCCTCATTTCTTCATTCCAAAGATGGCTTTAAGCAGCCAGTGTTCAAGCCACTTCTCCACACACTAAAGACTCTCTCATTTAAAGGAAACATGCTTTCAATTAGCTTCCTCTTTGGGCAAGACTGGGTAATTAAGATCATAGTACCAGCAGAGTTGTTCTCAACTTTGGGCTTGATCCTTAAGTCCCCAAAATAAACCTGTGATTTGTTGTATTAACAGCTGAACTGGGGGAGATGTTGATTTTTGTTGATCTCCTGAGAGCTACAAAATCATAAACATACCCAATAACCTGCTGCATCTCTTTGTAGGAGATATTCATCACATAACCAGGTGTCTGATGGATATGAAGTGTCTGTGTTGGCAAAATGCTGACACAGGCTTTCATCTAAGACACTGCTGAAATCCTCTCCTTTGACAGCTCCCATCCCTCCTCAAACAGTCTCCCTGTCTTTCCCTTTAGTCCTCTCCTCTTCACAATCCATATTCTACATCTGGCTTCAGTCTACTATAGCTCAGGATTAAATGAAGCCAGTATCTTCTCTTCAGAAGAGTGACGGCAAGTGTGCTTGACTTTTATGCTTAATTGATCTAGGATTTAAATGGAAAGAATTATCCCTGGTTATGAAAGAAATCTCAGGCATCAATTTGTCATATTGTTTAAGAATGGTGAGTGGTGAGGGGAAGGGAGATTCCTTTCTTTGTGACAACTTGAAAATCGAATGAGGGAAGTAGCTCTGTTGCCTTCATTTAGGGAAAATGTGGATGTAGGGCAGGATAGAACAGGATTCTCCGCAGATGCTACAGTGTTCTTCAGATGAGAGCTTGAAGCCCCTGTGGACACTGTAGACAGGTGCTCCTTGTGAGTGACAGTGGAAGAATGGAGGCGATTTTCAGGATAGCCACATCCATCCATATTTCGAAATACACGAAGTTTGGAAGAATGGGTTCCATTTACCATTTTGCTTGGCTTCTATACATTCAGATATAGTGTTTGCTGTCAATGGTATCTGCAATTTTATCCACGCAGGATCCTCAAAAGTAACTTCTCCAGCCAGTGATGCTTCACCAGCACTGGATCGAAGCTAATGTCCTGCAGGCACGTAACGGTGAACATTGCCCTATATGTCCTGGCACAGAGGTAACCCAGACTTGGGTCTGAGATGAACTGAGGTGGGGCTGATGGATATGTTGATGGAATCAGAATTTAAGTATTTCATGATGTAAGTTAGCACCTGGTCATAGATTGCTGGCAAAGCTCGACGGGTCAGAGGCAGGGCTTTCTGGATCAGTAAGATTAAATATTTTTGTGATATAGAAGCCTATCATGGGATCAGACGGTGGACTGACAGACAAAAACAGAATCCGGGTAAATTAGCCTCAAACGTCCAACTGGGGAAGGAAACTTCACATAGGGCAGTGACTTACTACATAGTCTGAGATGTTAGGGGTCAAAACGATTGTTAGTATCATCATTAACCTAAATAGCTCACCATCTGGTCCTGCTGGTTACACAGCTGACACCTAGAGCAAGAGGATGCAAGAAATCTTGTTTAAAAGGAAATTATAAGACTCCTCTCTCTGACCCTCATGGGGCCATAAAAGAATAACACCTCCACAATAACAACACAAGCCACTTCTTGCAATGGTGGCCACAGGGCTTGGTGATTCTACCAGTATGAGAGCATGGGAGAGAGGATGAGCAGCCTCATGAGACGGTGTGCTCTGGATAGACATAACATCCTTGAAATTCAGCAGCAGTGCTCCATGCTGTATGAGTGTGCAAGCCAGCAGCAGTGGTGGACGGCAACGTCAGCAGTGCTCCCCACAGGTGCCAGTGCTGTGGGGGCCCATGGTGTAAGGGATGAGACTGTGCTGAGGGTAGTCACGAGGTCTTGTCTGAGGTACACAAGAGATGCCCCAGAGAGCCTCCCAAAATAATCAGACAGAAGTTTGAGAGGTAATCAGAAGCTAATGGTGAGACAGAGCCAGAGAAATGCTGATTTGTGATTGTCATTGTCAAATTGTGATCCGTGTTCTCACAGAGCTCACAATTGGGAGGGAAAAACTGAGATTGATGTGTCGCAGGAGACAGACACAGAATTCAGACTATGACATAAGGCACTTGAGAGCAAGTGGCCCAATGATTTGATCAGAGAGCTGTGAGTTCAAGGAGGGAGCAGTCGGTTTGGGCAATAAGGAAAAAGGCAGGGTTATAGGTGATATTGGAAGGTCTCTGAGAGCCTGGGTCAGTGGAATTAAGAGGAGAACATACAGAGAAGAGGGAGAGCAGAGACATGAAACAAACAGAACTTTCTGGTACCAAAAGCAGCAAAAATGGCTGAAACTTTAAGGGCAGGTGAGGAAGAATTTAAAGGTTCAAGTAAGAAGAGTGTTCCTCACCACTGTGGACTAAGCCTAGACATGGAGCTGCAATTAGAAAAAATAACAGAATTTATTTCCTGTTTCTTCTACTTGTTGTTAACATGACATTACAAAATATCTCTTAATATCAGACTTCTCACAGGTAAAATGGGGATAAAGTTCCTTACCCTGAGACTAATAATTCCCTATCCAATCTTACAGAACTGCCTTGAAGCAATTGAAATAGTCATTAAGAAAGCATTTAATAAAGTCTTATTATAGTTAAATGCTTGTTTATGAAGTAAAGAATAGGAACAAATTATGACTTTCATGACCCCTACCACTTTTGCCTTCATAGGCCCCTTTTCCATAAAAACATATTAAAATTTATACATTATGATTGCAATTTATAAGATGACTATAATCCAATCTGCATTGTATTCACTTTTTCTTCTGATCGCAAAAAAAATTTTTTTTAATTATTTCATCAGCAAGGTAAGAACAGTACCTACTATGCCTGATGGAGATCAACTCTGGTAGGAGCCATTTGATAATTTTGAACAAAAAATTATGATTAAGAAATTGAGGAAAGAAGGTTTAGAAGACCCCTGCAGATATGTGCTAGAATTTTTAGGATTTCTAAACTCTAGAAAGAACTACAGTAGAATCTAAATGCAACGAATGTGTAGGTGAACCAGAGATATTCATTTTTCCAGTTAAATCCCTATGAAAGAGAAAGAAGATTTTCTGAAGTATGCAAAGACTGTGATGCAGAATTGATGATAACCAAATAGGATAAAAACTCTTCCTGAGATACAGTGAGGGCAGCTTTGAGATGTCTGAGCAGAGTGTAGGCAGAGCAGGGAGGGATGTATGGTAAGAGGGGTGATGACCTGAAGCAGACAGATCTCATCCTATTTCTATTTTATCCAGGGAAATCCCCTCCGCTAATGGCCTGGAGGAACCACAGCACCATCACTGAGTTTGTTCTCCTTGGGCTGTCCGACAACCCCCACATTGAGACTCTGCTCTTTGTGTTCTTCTTGGGAATTTACATCCTGACTGTGACGGGGAATCTAATGATGCTGCTGGTGATCAGGACTGATTCCCGCCTCCACACTCCCATGTACTTCTTCCTGAGTAACCTGTCCTTCCTAGACCTCTGCTTCTCTTCTGTCACTGTGCCCAAGCTCCTGAAGGACCTTCTGTCTGAGAAGAAAACCATCTCGGTAGAGGGCTGCCTGACCCAGGTGTTCTTTGTGTTTATCACTGCAGGAACTGAAGCCTTTCTGCTCTCAGTGATGGCCTATGACCGCTATGCTGCCATCTGCCACCCACTGCTCTATGGCCAGGTGATGAGCAGCCAGTTCTGTGTGAAGCTGGTTTTGATCTCATGGTGCCTGGCCTCTTTCAATTCAGTCGTGATTTTGCTCTTGGCTCTTAACCTGGACTTCTGTGAGGCCCAAACCATACAGCACTACACTTGTGAGCTGCCCTCCCTCTTCCCTCTATCCTGTTCTGATATTTCCATTAATATCGACATCTTGATCTGCTCCATCTTACTGCATGGGCTTGGAACCTTCCTCCCAATCTTCTTCTCCTATGCCCGTATTGTGTCCACCATCCTGAGCATCAGCTCCACCTCAGGCAGAAGCAAGGCCTTCTCCACCTGCTCCTCCCACCTCATTGCAGTGACCCTGTTCTTTGGCTCAGGGTTGATTCGCTACCTTATGCCCACATCTGGCTCCTCCCTGGATATGCTCTCCTCCTTGCAGTACAGTGCAGTCACGCCCCTACTGAATCCCCTCATCTACAGCCTAAAGAACCAAGAGGTGAAGGCAGCTGTCAGAAGGACACTGGGCAAAATCCTGCACTATCTTAGGTAGCAAATAGGGACATAGCATGGCAGATGAGTTTGCTTTGCCAATTGCTTGAACTTAAGGTAGAATTCTGGACCACTAACTGGAATGGAGCCCTATACCATCCTCTCTCTGGCTATACTGCCAATACAAAGTAAAACACATAAAATTTTGTCTTATTTAGCTCTTCAGATATAAAGGTCTATTTTTTCTTCTGCCCCTTCACACCATCAGCACCACTTCCCTTGTAGACTTCAGTTAGATGTTGTATCTCCTGAATTAGTCAGTAATGTACTTTATCTTGTCGTCCTTTTTAATTATGTATTGTTGATCTACTTTGTTAGAGATTTTATGCATTTTATTGTCCTTCATAATATTTAGACAATTTTTACTTCTTCTTTCTCATTCTAAACTAGCCTTAAATCTGTATTTATGAAGTTCAACTTTAAAAACAGAGTATGTTGAAGCCTCCCATCAAAGACTATAAATTTATTTTACTTTAACAATCCCTCATCCCTCTACCATTTCAACCTCCTTCCCCCGTTGTTTTGGGGGGGTTTTGTTTGTTTGTTTTTTGTCTTTACATTCTGGGATTTTTGTCCCTGGATATTATCAACATTTTATTGTCTTTACATTAGTTGATGTTGAATCTATTAAATTCTGGATTTCAAACATAATCTATAGTCATTTAGGCTTCATTCTGCATTTAAATTTATTTGCTACCCACTGGCATCCCTTTCGTAGCACAATCCCCATTCTACTTCCCTTTTTCACAGTAGAGCCTAATGGTTAGGTGCATCGTCTTAGGAGTCTGGTTGCCTGTGTCCATATCCTGGCTCTGCCCATATAATCTTTATGATCCTGACAAATTGCTTACCTACTCTGTACCTCAGTTTCCTATATATAAAATTGGGATAACAATAGTATCTACATCGTATACTTAGCATGAGGATTAATGAAATAGGAGATGGAGCGCTAGAACACTAACAGCCACCATTTGAGTCTTACCGATCATTGTTCATGAGCTCTTCATTTCATTCTGCTTTGATTTTGTTGTAATATGCACTTGTCTAGATTTTCTTAAAGAAATAGGTATTGCAAAATATTCCAAGACCTTGGATGTCTGAAAATCTCTTTTTTTAGGGGTGCTTGGGTGGCTCAGTCGGTTAAGTGTCCGACTCTTGGTTTCGGCTTGGGTCATGACCTCAGGGTCATGAGATTGAGCCCCGTGTCAGCCTCCACACTGAGTAGGGAGCCTGCTTGGGATTCTCTCCCTCCCTCTCCCCTTACCCCTCACTCCACACTCTTTCTCTTTAAAAAAAATCTAGTATCTAACGTTCTTTGGAAATATAGGGACAGAGTGACATTCTTGCACAAACAAAAGAAAATAAAATAGCACCAAGAGAACACAAAAACAGTTTTAAAAATTTTTTTAAATAACATTGCAGAAAACTTCAATAAGCACGTATTACAACAATAATGGAAATATAAACTCATCAATTTAAAAGGAAAAGACTTTAAGATTGGGTTATGAAAGCTGTATGTTATATACAAAATAAAGACTTCAAAAATAAAGACTTTGTAAAGGATAAATTTGTGGAATCACTATGCTGTACACCTGAAACTAATGTAAACATTGTGTGGCAACAACACTAAAGAAATCCATTATCTTAAACAATAAAAAATTATAATCTCAAGGTGCTTGCGTAGCTCAGTCTGTTGAGCATCCAACTCTTGATTTCAGCTCAGGTCATGATCTCAAGGTCATCAGAATGAGCCCCAGGTGAGGCTCTGCATACAGCAGGGAGTCTGCTTGAGATTCTCTCTCCCTCTCCTTCTTCAATCTCTCTCTCTCTCTCTCTCTCTCTCACCCTTTAAAAATAAATAAATAAATAAAATATTTTAAAGAAATCATAATCTCAAAAACAAGATGCAAGTGACTCATGAGTTTGAAAGTTTTTAAAAATTGTTCAAAGATCTAAACTAGAAAATGCATACAAGAAAGCAGTTGTCAAGGTCTCATCAGCCAAAAGTGAATTTGAAACAAACAAACAAAAAAATTAGTCGAAGAATCTAGCACAGTAGTCAAGTATGTAGTAAATGCTCCATAAATATGTGCTGACTGAATGAATATTACTTTCAAATTTAGATGGGTACAGCCACAATGATATCTGTAAGTCACAAAGAAGATAAAATGACTGTGAACCTTAACTGCTCAAGTCACAAAGCATAAAGTACTGTAGAAAATAATAAGGGAAATTAACAAATTTAAAATAATTGTGGGAGACTTTTATTTTTTTCCAACGTATTTATGGGTATTCTAATCAAATCAATGGGGATCAAATGGACTTTCAAGAAAGAAAAAGAAAAAATTAAATGCTTTTGGTGAATATTTCTGTTATATCCAATAGTCTTAAACCAACACGGATTATTAAATTATGTCTCCAGGATGAATATTTTCAGAGACATACTACCTATTTGAGACATTATTATGCATCATCAGTAAGATGAAATAATTTTGTTTTTAATTTTTTACTTAAATTCAATTTAGGTAACATATACTGTTTTATTAGTTTCAGGGGTAGTCATTCATCACTTGCATATAACACCCAGTGCTCATTATATCACATGCCTTCCTTAATGCCCATCACCCAGTTACCCCATTCCCCTCCTACTTCCCCTCCAGCAACCCTCAGTTTGTTTCCTAGAGTTCAGCTTCTCTTATGTTTTGCCTCCTTCGCTGTTTTCATCTTATTTTATGTTTCCTTCCCTTCCCCTATGTTCATCTGTTTTGTTTCTTAAATTCCACACATGAGTGAAATCATATGGTATTTGTCTTTCTCCGTCTGACTTATTTCGCTTAGCATAATACCCTCTAGTTCCATCCACGTAGTTGCAAATAGCAAGATTTCATTCTTTCTGATGGCTGAGTAATATTGTGGAAGACTTTTATACAGATTTTAGAGTTCCTAACAAATTAAATAGTCAAAACAGAAGTAATGCCAAGGAAAATATAATTAACAACAATCTTCTAATTAGAATATACCTACCCTGCATTATAAAATTTTAGGTCAAGGCTGAGTAAAATGAGGAATGGATTGACCAGGAAGCGACATGAGGGAACTGTCTAAGCTTTCACAAGAAAATCAAAGAAAAGAAGAATCCCTCCCTTTTATGGCTGAAGCATGTGACCCACCCTGCATTCTGAAATATCTTGGGACACTATGGTAGTGATGTGAATGAGACAAAATTTTATCTTAAACACACCCTATTTCAAATCCTTGCTCAAACATGTAACATCTGTGTGACCTCAAATAAGTTATTTAATTTCTGTGTGTTTCTTTTATCTCTAAAATAAGTATAATCATATATATCTCCTGTGGATTTTGTAAGGACTCAGTGATATTTTATAGAGACCTAAGCATGTATCTATTATTCCTAGAGCTATGTATAATCCAAACATATAGATAGACTGAGATTAATTTACTTTTAGTAGTAAACACTCACCAGGAATATATTGTGGATCCAGGAAATATTAAATGCATGTTTGCCGATGACCACACTTTGGCATGTCATGTGGTAGAGAATCCGTACTTTGTGCATATCTACTAGGTAGCATGGATAAGAGACAGGTACCATAGCAGAGAACCCAGCTGGAAGACTGGGATCATTAGAAAGGAGAGGTAGGGATGAACAATAAAAAATATCCCGGCCTTCCCGGAGTTTACGATCTAACTGTGGTGAAAGAACTGAAACATTTAACTTAAAAACAGTGAGTGGTTAACTGTCCAAATGTCTTTAATATGGAAAACGCGTGCTAAAGGAAAAGAACAGAAAGGGAAAGGAAATCAGTCAGCCAAAGCCTGGGATTGCAAATTTTGTTTATTCATTTACTGATTCACCCATCAAGCTTCCTTTGAGCATCTAGAATGCATGGAGCATTGTGCTTTTTGACAGGGATTTAATACTGAAGAAGGAAAGTGTGCTGCGCTGTGAGGATTAATTTGAGCAGACCTGGAATTGGCCTGAACTTTTTTACTAAAATAAGAGACGTATCTGTATGGCACTGATCCCTGGTCAAGGTGTGAAATGTACTGATTAATACTTTGCTTTGTATCCGTAGGTCCGACGTGAGTTTTGACATGGCTTATCCCAGTGTGTCAGCATTGTTTATTGATAGCAATGAGATTGCTTGTATCTGGTCTCAGCAAGACCTCACAGAGACCTCTGCGTTACATAGCAAGTTACATAGCAAGACTGTATCTATGTGATCAACAGGGTAAAAGATAGTTCTAGAATCCTTTTGGGCTCCCTGGTTCTCGAGTGTTCCATGCACCCATCAGTGATTCCTGATCTAAGAAGTGTGTCCTGCCATGGCGTTGCAGAAAGAGGACGATGGGAGCCTATGCCAGGTGTCTCTATGATGCCTTGCTGTGGGGTAGCCTTTGGGTGTGAGGTTATCCTTACTTGATGCTGTTGCTATGCTGCGTCCTTCTCTGCAATAACCATAGATTTGTAAGCATCGTTATGTGGGGTGCTGTGAGTGCCCTTCAACAAACACAAATTGCTGCCTTTAGTTCAGTTGCTATGAGAAAGGGCATTAAACGTCCAGTCACTCCCTGACTCATTTTTAACTAAAAATATGGCTAAGACATTATTTATATAGAAAAACTGTGGTTCTGCTAAAGGGGGTGGAAATGAATCATTGAAGCCAGATGGTTGCCAAGTCACCCTTGGTTTGAAGTAGCACATGCTTTGAGAGCAGTTACTGATGATAAACTGTCCAGTGGAATCTGAAAATGGCAAAACCTAAGCCTCAGGATCTAGCAAAATGGATTAGCAGGAAACTTCAAACTGACAGCAGGTTCTCCAAACTTCAGGTCCACGGCTGCTGCATTCAGCATTAGCAAAAGTAAAATCTCAGAGGGGCGCCTGGGTGGCTCAGTCGGTTAAGCGTTAAGCGTCTGCCTTCCGCTCAGGTCGTGATCCCAGAGTCCTGGATCGAGTCCCACATTGGGCTCCTTGCTCAGCAGGGAGTCTGCCTGTGCTGCTTCCCCTGCTTGTGCGCTCTCTCTGTCAAGTAAATAAATAAAATCCTTTTTAAAAAAATAAAGCTCAGAATCTCCTTTAGTTGAGCTTCACCCTCTCTGGCCAGGAGGGGGCGCTTCAACCAAAGGAACCCGGGCAGACATACCTGACAAGTTAGCTACATCTGTGAGACCAACCGCTATTAAAAAGGTGATTCAGGTGGGAAAATTAACAAGGGCGGGCAAGGAAACATAGAAGAAAGAGATTGCTGAGTGAAAAGAATTTTGACTTTTCAATGTGTTAAAAGCAGCTCTCTGTTGAGCCCTTGTTGAGATGGCTACTGAGAATTTGAGATCAAGGAGCAAAGTCCCCATCCTTGAACACCGCAAAGTGGAGGAGAATGTTTGCCAGCTCCTGAGGGAAAGGTTGGGCTCACCGTGGCTCTTCAAATGGCGGCTACCTTTGTGGAGATGGTCTGTGCAGCAGTGGCTGGTTTCCTAGGCTGGATGGAGGAAGCCATGCGTCACACACACCAAGTCTGAGCTTCTGATTCTGGTATGTTTCACGTACATGTTGGTGGTTTCTAAGCAAGAGAGAAAGAATGGGCTATATGACCCTGTGGAGAGAAGACAAGTGAGCTCCCTCCAGTCCTCTCCCCTTGCTATGGGGCAGCCTTTGGCTGTGACGCATATCCTTATTTTAATGCTGCTGTCATATTGTACCCTTTTCCTGCAAATCATAGATTTATAAGATTTGTCATTTTGAATCCTTGGAGTCTTCTTTATCAATGGAAATATGTCTGAATCTTGCCATTAGTACAACAACAACAACAACAACAAATCCTCTTGCCCTCTTGCAGTTTAGTGAGAGCTGAATAGGAAGTATGGGGTCAGCAGGCACGCTGGTGTGGCTGGCAGGGAAGTTTTCTCATGGGCCATAGGGAGAAATGATCAGTTGGTCATAGGACCTCTGCAATGAAGTCTGAATGAGCTAGGATTATTTTGCCCTAAACCCATAACCAAAGAGACCACTGAGGATTTTGAGAAAGAGGAAAATAAGAAGATATTGGGCTTGGGGAAATTTTATCTGGAGGAAGAATGCGTTGTAAGTACTCAAGAACTTGAAGGAAGTTCCCACAGGAACTTGGAAGTGAAAGCAATAGATTTCTCTCTGAGCATTAAGTGGTGATGCTTAATGGATTAGACCAGCGATACGCAAAATGAAAATACAGGATAGTTGAATTAATATATTCAAAGTATTGTTGTATGCAAAAATGAACAGAGTCAGCAGCTTGAACATGTCCCATGGAACGCTAATCCCAATTTCAAACTTCCTGGTCTCCTGAGCTGAGCTGCCACTGCAGCCTTCGGGAAGCTGGGCTGGCGGGCTCAGGCCTCCAGCGAGTGCTGTCGGGAGCGGTGCACACGTCTCTCCCTCCAGGAGCTGAACCTGGATGTTCCTGGGAAGAGTAGCACGGGGGGGATCTGGCGGGGGGCACGGACTGCCTACTGTCGGGAGACTGTCGCCACTTAACGGAACTCAACCATTGTGACTTCAGCCACAACGAGCAGACAAAACAGTACAGAGAGATGTAAACACCAAGCAGCTAGTCAGAACAACACAATAAAAAATGTGCAAGGAGATAGACGGACCAAAACAACCCCCCCAGAGGAAAGCACAGGGAGGGCATTTAAAGAGATCCAAATACAGTAAAAGAAAAGACATCCTGGAAACAAGAGCTACAATTTTCTTATTTAAAAACTCAGACTTCAGGTTTTGGCTCAGAGATGCAGAGGGCTGGCAAGCTGTCCCTCCCGCTCTTACAATAAGAAAAGGGCTAGACAAACAGAAAGTCAACCGCTTACCTTAGCCATCGGAGAACTGTCTTGGGCAGATGGCCACGGAGAAATCTGGAGAAAAGAGTGTGCCTGCAGAGAGACCCAAGACCTGAGCATTTATTTACTCAGGACAGAATCTAAACTAGGAGGAAGATGAAACTTAGAAAGAGTGACAGATTGCTGGAGACCGGATTGCTGGAGGCCGTGTGTGCCATGTGAGGCGCTGAGGCCCCAAAGGGCTGCAGTCCTAGGGAAGCTCCCACCTGCTTGCAGTTTGTTCCCCCAGGAACTCCGCCTGGCTCTCACAAGGAGGATGGTGGGGGGACGCCAAAGAAAGCGGTCGTCCTGGGCTGGCTGGGGTCAGGGAACAGCAGCCACCGTCAGATCTCCCAGGCCCGGCTCCCCTAGCTCCCTTGTGGGACAAAAGGCTCAGCCTGGAGCAGGAAATTCCTCAAAGTCCGCCCGAGGGTGCTGGTGCGGCCCCCTTCCAGCCACAGAAAAGGGTTCAAACCCTTACTTAGCCTGTGGAAACTGGTGAAGCTGGAAAGGCAAGGGTACTAACATAGCCAAAACAATGCTCAGAAACAACAAAGTTGGAATGACTTCTCTCATCCGATTTCAGGACTTACTATAAAGTTACAGTATTCAACACAGGGCTGTATCTGCAAAAGGCTAGCAAAGGAACAGACGCGTAGAGCGCTGAAACCAGAGAGTCCAGACACGGATCCACACAAGGCGAGGGGACTGGTTTTTGAAAGGAACAAGGGAAACTCAGCGGAGAAATGAGAGCCTTTTCCACCAGCGGTGGCAGCAATTGGATGACAGAAGAGCAAGTGCAAATTAAAAATAAAAGGCTAACTCCCCCACTAAAAATAAAGGAAGAAGGACACCTGGGTGGCTCAGTCAATTAAGGGTCTGCATCTGCCTTTGGCTCAGGTCATGATCCCAGGGGCCTGGGATCGAGTCCAACATCGGGCTCCCCCTGCTCTGCAGGGAGCCTGCTTCTCACTTGGCCCGCCCCTCCCCCTGTTTGTGCACTCTCTCTCTCTCTCTGACAAATAAATAATATCTTATAAAAATAAATGCATACATACAAACATACATACATAAACACATAAATAAATAATAAAGGAAGAGACTTCTCTCCCTCTTCCCTTTTCTTAGAGCATTTACCTTAGAAAACGTGTAAGTTCTTTCTCTGTCTCTTTGAAATGTGTGTAAATCTTTTTAAAAGTTAAAAAGCCCCTTTCCAGCTTTACTACCCAGTAATGTCTTTCTCAAGGACCTAAGAACCAACTCTTCAAAATGTAATTATCAGAGAAGACAGTGCCCCCGACTCCCAGTTTCTGGGGAAGGGCAGGAGCCTAACCTCAGAGGGGTCTCACTTCAACTTGTAAAACTACCTCCTGTTATAATGATGTAATAAGTTCGTTTTCCTTTGGATAACGCCAATTAGCAAACCCGAACAACCACCTCAACCACCAAGTGAGTCTAGAATGAGCCTATGTGTGACAAATCAAATGGGGCTGTCACGTTCTCTTACTTACAGACTAGTTACTGTTTATCATGACAACATGTATGTAATGAGCCATGTCTGCTTGGCTCTTGCTGGTAGAGTACTAGGTGACCTTCATCGTCCTCCTAAGTGCAGTGTTGGGCCCAAGGGAGACAACATTCCCGGGTGGTCCACCAGGTTCTGTGTACAATGGTGGTCTATTCTCTCTGGATATCACATTTTCATCTGATGATCCATCTAAGCCACCGCTTAACTTCCACACCAGAATCTATCTCTGGGACATCAACGGTCAGGGAGCCATTTAATTAAAGACAACTGGAACAACTGCTTGTCTGTTTCAAAGGTTTTGCCATCAATTCATCCTTTTCTCGCAGACTGCAACCCTGCAGATCCTCTGTATGGCCATTCGGTATTTGACCCACAGGGCAGAACACCGGATATTCAGACCATGGGCCTGGTGCTATGCAACGTAATTCACATAATCTGTGCTGGTGTGAAGCAGCAGGGGGCATCGTCCCCCTGGGCCGTGCATCTCCGTATACAGTACAGACTTCGTGCGCACGCTAGCCGACTCCACTCCCGGCGTTTGTCCTCTAGAGACTGAGAGAATCCCCAGAGACGTAAATGCTCTCAAGAGAACTTCATAGCTGTAGATTAGTTATGTCTAAGACGTCTGCTTGCAAGTCTTGCTTCTTTGCTGGATCGAAATATAGTTTGTAATGTACTCAAGGTCCTGAGCTCTACCAAGTATTACAGTGCATTTTAGCCTAATTTACTATCTGTATTAAGTTATAAAAGCAGCCTTGGATGATTAGGAATTCTGTTATTTGTAACACCCAGACCTATTTCTGAGTATGTGGAACTAGATCTTCAAATGGCCTTTGTGAAAAATGTTTTACCTCTTACCTTTGTCGGCGTGTAATGAGAAAACTTCCTTTTACCCTGTGCAGCTCCGAGAGCACCCGATGTATTATCTCAAACACAATATAAATGCTTCTGAAGGCAAAAGAAAGAAAAGAGGGTTATTGCAAACTTAGTTTTGATGGTGGGACATTGGAGACAATTTGGGCTGGTTAGGAAACCTATCTTAGGAAGACAAAGGTTAAGCTGTTACAGAAGCGATCCCAAAATACAGAGCCTCAAACAGAATAGAAGATTACTTTTAAGTCCAGAGGTGTATGGGTGGTCCCAAGTGAAAGGCCCAAGTTCCTTCTGTAGTGTCGTTTCGTTATTTCCTAGGTAATTAGTCACCATTCAATCCTCATCCATGGCAGACACCGATCATCCGGGGCATCTGGGGCTCAGTCAGATAAATGTCCACCTTGTGGTTTCAGCTCAGGTCATGACCTCAGGGTTGTGAGATCAAGCCTCTTGTGGAACTCTGTGCTCAGCACAGAGTCTGCTTGAGATTCTCGCCCTCTCTTTCTTTTTTTTTTTAAGAGTTTATTTATTTAGCACAAGCAGAGGGAGCAGGAGGCAGAGGGAGAAGCGGGCTCCCCACTGAGCAAGGAGCCCCATGTGGGGCTCAATCCCGGGACCCTGGGATCATGACCTGAGCCGAAAGAAGATGCTTTCGGAGAGCCACCCAGACGCCCCTCACCCTCTCTTTCTGCCCCTCCCCCAGCTCATGCTTGTGGGTGAGCACTCTCTGTCTAAAACTAAATAAATAAAATCTTTAAAAAAAAAAAAAAAGACTGATCATCCTTCCTCAGTACTGCCCTTCCCTTCTACTTTTCAGTAATAGAACTTTCCCATGTCTTAGACACACTGACTGCTCATGGAACGCAGGGACCACATTTTCCAGCTCTGTGTGGTCAACGCTGGGTAGCAGTCAAGGAGCTGATAATTGTTGAAGCTTGATGATGGATACAGAAGGGTCAATACACTATTCTTTCTACTTCTGTATATGTTTAAATGTGTTCGCAATAAAAAGTTCTTGCCACAATTGATAATTTGTTTTGAAGTTTTTAATCTATTTGGATTTTATGTGAATTGCAATAAAAAAACAATTAATTTTGGATGACATGATAAATTTTTATTTTCTTTTTCTATAATTAAAATATCTTTAATATCTTTTTTCTTTTCTTTCATTTTTTTTTTTTTCTTTAGAGACAGAGTGAGCTGGCGGGGGGGGAAGGCAGGGGATGGGCAGAGGGAGAGGAAGAGAGAATCTTAAGCAGGCTCCACACTGAGTCCAGAGCCCGATGCAGGGCTCAATCTGATGACCCTAAGGTCATGACCTGAGCAGAAATCAAGAGTCAGATGCTTAACCAACTGAGCCACCCAGGTGCCCCAATATCTTTTTACATTTTTAAAGTATCCTCAGTATCTTTTTCACTTTCTTTTATCATTATACTATTTGTATAATCATAAATATGATTTAAAACATAAAGAAATGAGAAGGAAGGGAAATGAGAAGGAAGAAGGATGAAGGGAAGAAAGGAAGAAGGAAATTCCAAGTTTTTGTACCAGGAATCCTCAGAACTCTATATTTTTATCTTTAGACATTGTTGGCCACCCTGGGTCCCCTCTTGTATGATGCAACCCACTGAAACAAGAGTGATTTTGGGGAAGGAATAGTTGGCCCTTGGAGACTTCATTCACGTTCAGAGCAGACCTACTGCTTAAGGGCCTCTCTGGGGAGCTCCCTCACTCTCCAAGGTCTAGAGCTGAGATCAAGTCCCTCTGGCCATTGTTATATGGGAGGCAGATTCAAGACGTCTTCCCCTCAGACAGAAAGACTATAGGGATACTTCCTTGCTAAGAAGTTTCACCCCTGAATCTTCTAAAGGAAGGATAAAGTTGAGGGTAGCCCACAGAAGACCTAGCCGCATCTGAGGCTTTTGCACCAGTGTTGGAAAGGATGTCATTTGGTTATTATCCACTGAGAGCATCTCTTGTTGGCATAGGGTGCCCAGGTGAAGATAAATCTCCTTCTCATTCATATCCATCTCCTCCTAAAACTCCCCGCTCTGGGAACCCGTGCGTGTACAAGGCAGGAATAGAGATCAGATCCTCACTTAACTCCTTCCTGAGTTACCTATCAAAGAGAATGGTGACAATTTTACTTTGTTCTGGTCTAGACAAAACCTTCTAACTATACATTTTACCAGGTGTTTTTGGTGTTCTTTTATCTTTCTTATCTCTTCCCTCTCTCTCTCTCTCTTTCGGCTTTTACTATCCCTGTGATGCACAAAAGATGGTCCAAGTTTGACTTGGCTTTATCTAAGTCCCCTGGTACCAACCCAGAGAATACCACAGTCTTTATGGACTTTCATGTAACGTACTGAGATTACGGAACAAACAGCAGACAATATAGATTCACAGAAACTCTGGAATGGGAAGGCCTTGGAGTAGCTGATGTGCACAGACCTCACCTCCATTTCGAGGACTTCCTCCTGCCTGGCTTCTGTGAAGTCAGCACATTCGTGTACCATTTTTGCTTGGGTTGACAGAGAAGGGGAGAAAGGATTTCTACTTAGTACCAATGATACCCAAAGAAGATTGTCCCTTAATCTTTAGAATTTCTTTTTTTTTTTTTCAATCTAGAATTTCTAAGCTGGAATGGACTTTAGAACTATCTAGTTCTCCCAGATTTTTTTAATAAGAAAGTCCAGTGGCTTACTCTTTTTTCCCCCCCTCTTGAACTTACTATGGGAGAGAAAGGTCTTGCACCATCATTAGGTATCACGATGCCCCTATCAATCATTCATTCATCATGGTCTGTCAGCCAGACAGTCAGCCAAAATGTTCATCACTTATTCACTGTGCCAGTCAGCCCTCCTGCGGTTTGAGCCCAGTTCCTTTTGGAACTGGAGAACAGCATTTCTCAATGTTGTGGAGTCTGTTCCCAAATGCTTTCCTTTCCTTCTCCAGTCTGGATAATCCCTGTTCTGTTCTCTTCTCTTTCCTTTCTAGGTCAAATTGTCTACATTCTTCTTTCCCACCTTCCCCACCTTGGCCAATAGCTTCCTGCCCTGAGCCAAGGACTGAGGTCTGACATGGCAGGGGTGTGGCTGCTGCACAATCTGTCCTGGATCAACCATGAAGAGTTACTCCCAATGCCTCATCCCCAGGCATGCTCTGAGACTGATAACCCTTGTGATCATTCTTTTCCATTCTTGTCCCTCTGAAAAGAGAACTTAAATGCTCCATGGAAGTTGGCAACATAACCACAGTCACCACATTTGTCCTCCTAGGACTATCCAACAACACTCAGATACAGGCTGTGCTCTTTGTGCTCTTCCTCGGAATTTATCTCCTGACCCTGATGGGGAACCTGACAATGCTGCTGGTGATCAGAGCTGATTCTCACCTCCACACGCCCATGTACTTCTTCCTGAGTCACCTCTCCTTCCTGGATGCTTTCTATTCCTCAGTCATTGTGCCTAAACTGCTAGAGAACCTTCTTTCCAAGTGGAAGACTATATCCCCCCTTGAGTGTTTCACCCAGATCTCCTTGGTCATATTTTCTGGGGCCACTGAAGCTTGCCTCCTTTCAGTCATGGCCTATGACCGGTTCCAGGCTGTGTGCCACCCACTGTTGTATGTGGTGGCTATGAACAAGAAGGTATGTACTGGCCTGGTGGGAGCATCGTGGGCCATAGGAATGGGGACTGGCCTGGTTAACAGCATCCTTCTGGCTCAGCAGCACTTCTGTGGCCCCAATCTTGTCCGCAGTTTTGCCTGCGAGCTTCCCCCAGTGCTCCTGTTGACCTGTTCTGACCCCTACGTTAGTGTTGTCTCCATCCTGACCACCATGGCCGTCCTGGGCCTTGGCACCCTTGTCCTATTGCTGGGCTCCTACACGCGTATCATCATGACAGCTCTGGGAATCAACTCTGCCATGGGTCGGAGCAAGATCTTTTCCACCTGCTCTTCTCATTTTCTTGTGGTCACCATCTTTTATGGTTCAGGAGTTTTCAGGTATGTCATACTATAACCTCCTATATGGCCTTGGTCTGTAGAAGAGGACATTGCAAAGTAGCAGGAAAATGACTGTGCTGAAATTCAGAAGGCTGGGTTCTAGTTCTGGCCCTCCTGTGGACTAGCTGTGTGAGTTAAAAAAAAATTCATTTTTCTTTCTCAGTTCTCAATTGTTTAACTCTGAAAGATGAGCTTATATAAGGACTAGAGGCTTTCCTACTTTCATTAACTTATGATTAATAGCTCTCAAAAGGAAATCAGAGAGCCCTTGGTAGATTTTTATTCCGTGCTAGACAAAACAATAAAACATATCATTCTTAAAACAGATGACATCTTTTTTCCTACTGGAAGATGATGTCTCTGAAGCTTATTTGTGCTATAAATATTTATTATTCACCTACTGTACACCAGCTGCTTTTACATGCTCAAGCTTAATTTTAGTATGTAGCACACTACAAAGAAATATTTTTTTATTTTTTTATAATAATTTTTTATTATGTTACGTTAGTCACCATACAGTATATCCTTAGTTTTTGATGTAATGTTCCATGATTCATTATTTGCATATAACACTCAGTGCACCATGCAAAAGAAATATTATTAACCCCACTTTCAGGTAAGGAACCTAAGTTTCAAGAGTAACCAGGTAATTTCTCAAAGGTCCCAGAAAAAGTTATTAATGGAGCCATAGTATAAACCAAGTCTCACTGACTTAAAACATCATGCTCTTTCCTACCATACTTCTCTCAAACATAAACAGCTCTAGCTGACAAGTACTCACTTACTAGGAGCAGAATAATTAATGGCCCATGGTGTCTACTAGTGAACTGGAGATGGAGTTATACAAATTGCTCTGTCCTTTTCTCACCTGTTTGTTATTTGAAGAGAAGGCAGGGGTGGAAAAGGATAAGGAATAATCTAGAAGACCTCACCTGAGGCTTTGGACAAATCTCTTTATCTCTCTCTGTCTCATTATCCTCATATGACATAAGAAGACAATAAGGAGAGAATTAGATTACTCCTACCTACTTCGCAGAAATGTTAAGAGAGATAAATTAGATGAAGAAAAATGACAGTAAAATGAATATCTTTTCAAATCAGGCACTCCAGAACCCACAAAGAACATTCCAATGATGATGGCCCTGTTGCAAAAAAAAAAAAAAAAAAAACTTAATGCTTCTCTGGGAAATATTTCCAGTGAGACTCAAGAAAATGCACCCTAAAATTCAACCTTATTATTTTGGATTCAATTCTTATGCTTAACACATGTTTATCTTCCACTTTATTTATCAAATTTGGCTTCTTTTCTAAGCCAAAGAAAAATGTACATAAAAGGACAAATGTTTGTTCCACTAGCATTATATGAAATAACATGCCATGACTGAAGATATTTCCCAGAGCCATAAATGTTGGGAACCATGACAGCATTATTAGAGTAAGCATACACTTTGGCAAGAAACAATCCTCACAAGATGAAAACATATAGTTGTACATACAGGGGAAAGAAGAGAAAAAAATCCTTACATCTTTATAATATCTATCAAGAAAAGATGTTTTGAAGAGTATGAAGTACTAGAGAAATGCATGAAATTATTATTAGTTTTATTCTAACCTACAGCACTTGATGTGCTAAAGAACTTTCTTTTTTCTCAGGGCAGCTCTTATAAGATAGGATAACTCGTGTTTGGAGACATTTAGAAATGAATGACTCTCACTGTTACACAGTCATGTCTAGATATTGCTACTCTCTTTGCAGACTCTCTTCGCAGAGTCTCTGGTATGGGATGAACCGTGGCTGCCAATAGTATTGTGGCCATTGTTCTGAGCTCAGTTTACTCCTTTGCGCCATTCCCTTCAAGGTACATGACCCCAGCATCTGGCTCAGCCCTGGAGCAAGTACTCTCCGTGCAGTACAGTGTGGTGACCCCGCTGCTAAACCCCCTCATCTACAGTCTGAAGAACCAGGAAGTGAAGGCAGCTCTTAGGAGGGTGCTGGCCCGGAAGCCCAGCCTTACCTTCTAACCCAGCTCCACTGCATCCTCATAACAGGAGAAACAGTTGTGCAACAGAAGAGAAGGCAGGAAGAGCTATCACCAGCTATCTCAACATTCTTTCTTTTCCAAAAGAGAAGCGTTAGTTCCTCTGACCCCAGTGTCCTCCCCCAATGAAGTGAGATGAGAAAACCTCCATGGAGCATATGACACCTATCCACAGGGGGACCAGTCACCACTCAAGAAAATTATCACAAAAACAGTATGGAGGATCCTCAAAAAACTAAAAACAGAACTACCATATGATCCAGTAATCCCACTTCTGGGTACTTATCCAAAGGAAATTATATCTAGATGTCAGAGGAAAGTAGCATGGAGGAGAAATTGGGATAGAAAGGGGAGAGAGAGTCCACATTGTTGGGCACCATTCTGAGTCCTTCTCACATAGAGCACCATGAAAGGGGTGCACTCTGAGGGCCCTGCCTGAACGTCCCCACCAACCACCTGAGCCTGGACAGCTTCAGATCCCTGCCTGGTTCAAGTCTTGTTCCAGGCCCAAAGAAAGAGAAGGAATTGGATAAACCAGAACAAATTCTCAGTTGCCATCCCAGATCCCCTTCAGCTCCCACACATGTTCACAAGAAGAGAACAACACTTTCCTGTCCTGCTTCTACCAAAGACCAAGAGGTCTGCATCAGTCAAGACTACTTCTATGCCAGCTCCCTGGCTTCTCTCTGTTCTTGATCTTCTGATCTTCAAGCTAAAATACTCTCTGAAAATAAATTTGTTGTCAGTTTCCTCTAGCAAAGTCTTCTTCAGATTACAGCCTCATATATGGTACACTTACAGGTGACATTTCCTGGTCTTCCCTGCAGAATGTAGGCTGGAGCGATGGGACCGAGCTCAAGACCCACCCTTAGTTGCATTTCTGCTCTGGCCACTTGTTGAAGCAGGTCCCTTATATTTCGAGAACATTTGCCTTCCTGAGGGGTAACTAAGACAAGGTAATAGTAAGAAGTAGATATGTGAGCTCAGTGGGAGGAATGGCCATCTCACCCTGCCCTCCCACACATACCCATACAAAGGGGTCACTCCTAAAACCTGGAGAATTGGGTAAGTCCATTTGGCCCATAATTAGGAAGGGAAAGCATGTGATACTCCTGGGAGATGCATCACATTGTGTTTAAATTCACACTAAAATCACATCATGAATACCAAGTTATTTCCTGAGAGTTGCTTTTAATTAAGTATAGGGGAAGGATGGCCTCCCACGCCTATCATGGCCCTACAGGTCCCCAAACAAGCCATAGGGACTTCATTTGGGAACTGCTGGTCTCTGAGACAAGAAAAGTATGTTCTGACTGCCTTAAGCCCCAGCAAGTATAGGGAACGGAGGAGTGTACTCAGCTATATTAGACATCTAAGAAAGGCAGGAAGAAGACAGGAAGTAGAAGATAACTCACCTAATTCAAAAATGTGGTAATTTATTTTTTCTTCAAGTTTTTATTTAAATTCCAATTAGTTAACATACAGTGTAACATTAGTTCCAGGTGTAGAATTTAGTGATTCATCACTTACATATAACACCCAGTGCTCATCACAAATGCCCTCCTTAACCCATTTAACCCATCCCTTCATCCACCTCCCCTCCTGCAACCCTCCATTTGTTTGCTATAGTTAAGAGTCTGTTTCCTGGTTAGCCTCTCTCTTTTTTTCGCCCCATATGTTCATCTGTTTTGTTTCTTAAATGCCATATATGAAAGAAATCATGTGGTATTTGTCTTTCTCTGACTGACTTATTTCACTCAGCATAATACTCTCTAGCTCCAACCCCAACACTGCAAATGGTAAGATATCATTCTTTTTGTGGCTGAATAATATTCCATTGTGTATATATAGACCACATCTTCCTTATCCATTCATCAGTCAATGGACATTGGGACTCTTTCCATAATTTAGCTATTGTTGATAATGCTGCTATAAACTTAGGGGTGAATGTATCCCTTTGAATTAGTGTTTTTGTATCCTTTGGGTAAGTACCTAATAGTGCAATTGCTTGATTGTAGGGTGGTTCTATCTTTAATTTTTGAGGAACCTCCATACTGTTTCCCAGAGTGGCTGTACCAGTTTGCATTCCTACCAACAGTGTAAGAGGGTTCCCCTTTCTCTTCATCCTCGCCAACTCCTGTTGTTTCCTGTGTTGTTAACTTAAGCCATTCTGACAGGTGTGACATGGTATCTCATCATAGTTTTGATTTGCATTTCCCTGATGATGATTGATGTTGAGCGTATTTTCATATCTCTGTTAGCCATCTGTACAGAAATGTGGTACTTTTTTTTTCTTTAAAGATTTTATTTATTTATTTGAGAGAAAGTGAGAGACAGAGAGCATGAGGGGGAGAGGGGAGGAGCAAAGGGAGAGGGAGAAGCAAGGTCCCCACTGAGCAGAGAGCCTGATGTGGGGCTCAATCCCAGGACCCTGTGATCATGACCTGAGCCAAAGGCAGATGCTTAACCGACTGAGTCCCAGGTGCCCAGAAATGTGGTACTTTAAATTTAAGTTTTGGAATGCTGGATTGTCAAAGCAGGGAAGGATATCAAAAAAAAAAAAAAAACCACCTAGACTAAAACCCTCCTTTTAAGACAAAGAAATTGAAGCACAAGGGACAGAGATGACATGCCCACGTTTGCACTATCAATGAGTAGCAAAAACAGACTTTATTTTTTTAAGGTTTTATTTATTTATTTGACAGAGAGAGAGACAGCCAGCAAGAGAGGGAACACAAGCAGGGGGAGTGGGAGAGGAAGAAGCAGGCTCCCAGCAAAGCAGGGAGACTGATGCAGGGCTCAATTCCAGGACCCGGAGATCACACCCTGAGCAGAAGGCAGACACTTAACGAGTGAGCCACCCAGGCGCCCCACAAAAACAGATTTTAAGACTCAAATATCCTGATTCTCTTCCTTTCACATTTCCCATAATCATTAGGATAAATCTCCCTTAAAAATAAGCAAAGCAGGGGCACCTAGTTGTCTCAGCATGTGACTCTTGATCTCGGGGTTGTGAGTTCGAGCCCCACGTTAGGTGTAGAGATTACTTAAAAGTAAAATCTTAAAAAAAAAAAAAAGTCAAAGTAGCAAGGAGAAGTAATGGAGTGCAGGGTTCAAACCAAAAGGCCCAGGTGTCCAGATTCTTCAGTTGCTGAGCTGACTGTAAGGGTCCTGTGATCCTGTCACAGCACTTTGTGAAGGATATTTCTTTATCTAAAGAGTAGGGAAATCCCTCAATCCATTCAAGTCACCCATTTCAGATTCTTGGTGCCCCTGTCCTTGCTGTCCTTCTCCCACCCCGTATCTCCACCAGTCAAAATCCAACCCATACTTCAAAACCAGCTTAACTGTCACTCCTTTCATGAATCTTTCCTTGATCTCTTTTTCCCACAGCACCTTCTCAATATAAAGTATCTTTTCTCTTATGAATGCTTGAAGAACATTTTTAACCTCTCTCAGGATGCATTATTCCTTGTATTATAATTATTTATCAATGTTTATCTTATCTTTCCTACTAGTCCTTGAGGGAAGAGATTCTTTTGCCAATTTTTGCCTCCCTCTATAGTTCCTTGAATTGGTACAGAAAGTAACCTCCATCTTTCTGTTTTAAGTTCAGCCTATATCCTCTCCAGTCGAGATGGGAGGTGGCTATGACCTACAGCTTCAGTGTCCGCTCACTCACACTATTTCCTCCTCTTCCCTCTGGGAAGAAAATACAGCCAGCCACTGAAAACCAAGCCCTTTATTCTAGACAGAGGTGGAATCCATTATTGTAGCAAAAGTGCAATTGGAGGGCACTGAGCAAGGGTCAAAAGTCCAGTGTATCAGTCATGCATCGCTGTAGAATAGTCCTCAAGTGTCCAATGGTGTCACTACAGGGCTCAGGACTCAGAGACAAATCAGCTTCAAGGGGGAAGAAAGAAGCAAACTGAGGTAGCCTTAGGGAAGAGACATTCCAGGAACATACATAGGGCAGAAGCAGCAATGACAGCAGGCAATCACAACTTCTCACAGTGCCACTGTTCCAGCTTCTCAGAGCAGAGTGGTTTATGGGCCAACCTAATAATGGAAAAGGAGACAGGACAAGTTGGCTGACTGGATCTTAGCTGGAACTTCCATCTAGCTTTACCCCCAGGACGGCCAAGGTGGAAGAGTGCAGATGAAAATTAGAGAAAAACTTTCCTAGCCAGATGGCGAGGAACACTGAACCACCTAGTGGAGTAGGGTACACTTTTAAAATTTCAAGAAAATTGTAGGGTTGTAAAAGACATGCAAATGGTATCAAGGGCTTGTTTCAAGGTCTAGGACTAAACCAGCAGAAATAGATGTCCATGTCCAGGTGAAGGGAGCCCTAGGTCTCAGCCCTCTATTCCCTATGCTTATTAGGAATATTGCTAAATAAGAGTGGCATGAGAGAGGCTTGGAAAATTGGAAACCTGAGTCTGCTTGATGAGTTTTGTTTTGGAAACTACATTCTAGATTAAATGGCCAGGAGATAGAAAGAGAGGGCAGTGGTGCTGGAGTGAGAAAAACAAGGTGAAAGGAAAGTAGAAAATAGAAAATAGAATGGGAATTCACCAGTAGTCAATTCCTTCCTTATCCAGAATCTTCTTGGCACAGATCATGTCATCAGTAAGGTCATCATCCAGGAACTCTGGCAGGAGTTACAAGGATAGGAATGTGAGAGATAAGCATTACCCAGAAAGATAATGAGTTCCCTCTTCCCTGGATCTAGTAAGTCTGGTCCTTCTCTGAACTGGAGAGTTATGCCTGTTGCCTTCCTATATGAGAAAGCCAATACAGTAGTGCCCCCCCCACCCCAGATAAGGACTCTTTTCACTTCTCTTGAGGGTCTTCAGAGGAATTATCAACTTCATCAACTCTGAAAATGTAAGGCATCAGACTTCAAGATTTCCAGACAACTAATATCATCTACTTCAGGGAACTGCCTTGGGCTCTGGTGAACATGAAAATTCTAACAGCCTTTTACTCAGTACTGTCAATTCAAGCCCCACAGTTGAAGGCAGTGAAGCCAGAGGTGTGCATGATACCAAAAATGAGATTATCCCAGGGATAAGCTCTGAGAAAACAGAGGAACAGGGTAAAAGAAGCTACTCACTGTCACAGGAGATGTCACAGATGTTCCTTGACTGAAGGATCTGGTTGTCCCTGCACCAAAATTTATTGTTGATCTGGAAGAGTCCATATTCTGTGCTGCCATTGTTATTGACTATGGTTTGTGTATCATAACCACTGGTATGAAATATAGTACAGATCCCTGAAGGAAAGATGAGAAAGAGGTATCACAGAGGTGTCCACGTACAGCGTTTATAGCATAAATGAGGACCTGTATCACCAGAGGTAGAAAAGCTCTCTAGCCAGTCTCCAAATATGGCAAAGCACAAAGTATCTTGATGAGATGAAGAGCTCCAAAAAGGATCAGACAATAAGAGAAAGGGAAGATACATGAATAAGTATAATAAAAGAGTAAACAGATAAGCACATAAGAGGATTATTAGATAATTGAATAAAAGTGGAGAGGAAAAGGAGAGTGGAAGAAAGAGGCAGGTGAAGAATGGAATGAAGCAAAGCATCAGGGAACTCACATTCAGACAAAGCAATGCCTCCAAAGCCATCCATGTCTTTCAGCACCTGGGACAGCTCACATTTTGTAAATTGCTTTGCCTGGAAGGCAGGAAACATGATGCCAACCAGGAGCAGAGAGACAAAGGACATCATTTTGGCTGCCCCCAAGATCCTGAAATGGGGGCACCACACAGTTTCACCTCCTTTTATTTGTGGAGAAAGCCTCAGGGGCCCTGGCACCAAGCCCTACATCCAGGAAGAAGATGAAGAGAGACTGTTCATGCCAACACAGAAACACTGAGCCTGCCAGCTTCCTTCCGTACTTTTACCCCATTTTTCCTTCTCCTCCCCTAATATCTAGTCCATACAGGTATTGTTTTCTGCCCAGAGTTTCAAGCACGATTCTGTTCCCATTTGGCTTTGTTTGTACTTTTGTTTCTTGTAGATTTGGTTCTAGGAAGCAGGGTGTCCCCAGCCTACTTCGGGAACAAAGGATGCCTCAGGGGTAATATGAGTGAGGCAATCAGAAAATAAAATAAGGGTCCATGACCAACACTCCCTTCCCCCTAGAGATACAGAATATGGAAAAAAAGAGTGTATGTCATTACATGCCATAGTCCCAGATCAAAGTTGGTACTTGTCCAGTCAACCCAGGCATGGAACAAAGCCCAGGAAGAGTCCCTTGATATGGTGGTTCATGGCTGGGGGCTCAGGATTAGGGATAGGCTATAGCAACATAGACTTTAAGAATAAGATATAACTTGGATCCAGAGACTTTGTACTTCAGGAAAACAGAGAATTTGAAAAGTATGTATGGCAGTACATACTATCCTATCCTGTGAGCCATTATCAGGCTCTCCACCCCTAACCACCACAACCACTAAATAGCCAGATACTACATTGGTGTTAATTAAGACATTATGTAAAGCCAAAACTAACTTGTAGATTTGTTCATGGGTATAGAAACTTATAGACAGCCTCAGAGTGGGCCACAGAAGTTTAAAAAGAGAGTAACCCAAGCCAGTGGGAAGATAGGACGTTGAACACTTTAAGATTGGTCTAGGATATATCTAGAGCCTATAAAACAAGATTCTGGATCTGATCTTTTCAAGATCAGTGCCCCTGAGCAAGTATAGAGTTAAGGGTACTACTTCTGAATAATTACTCCACCTTGCTAGCATCAAGCTTCATGTCATGGTGCCAATAGCTGTTAGCCTCCTTCATGGCAGGGCTCACTCTCTTTATTCCAATCTCTAAACCTGATTTCTTATATTGCAGTGGGTATCCAACTATTTAAGACTTCCAAACTGAAGGTATTCCAAACTGTTATATCCTACAACTCTTCAGAATCAAGGCAAACTCCTCTACATTTTTTTAATTTATTTGAGAGAGAGAGAGTGCCCACAAGTGGAGAGAGGGGCAGGGGAGTGGAGGGAAGCAGACTCCCCACTGGGCAGGGAGCCCAATGTGGGACTCAATCCCAGGACCCTGGGATCATGACCTGAGCTGAAGGCAGATGCTTAACCAACTGAGCCACCCAGCACCCCAAACTCCTCCCAGTTTTATCCCATCTTCTATATCATGGATAACCAGTATAGGAAGTAGCATGAGTGAAAAGAGTGCAGAGGATCGTGGTGCCAAGAGAGATGAGCAGAAAGGCCAGATAGCAAAGAGATACATGTTCAGAAACACAGTGAAAGGTTGCTACTGCATTTTTCCTCCATTCCACCCAGAGGCATTGGAGGGGTGCATGAAGGACAGGAATAGGAATTCTATCACACTAAGCAAGTATGGTTGAGAATATGGCTGGGAGTAGAGGACGACCTTGAACCATATGAAAGAGGGAACTGATAAAGAAAGCTAGTCTTGAGGACTAGTCTTTCCAATAGTGGAGTCTGGTGTAAAATGCCTCCTGCACTGGACTGTGGACTAAGTACCTGTGATAGAATAAAATGGTGGGCCAAGATATCAGGAATCACAGGGGCTTACTAGGCCTTCAGCCAAGTCAAGACTTAGGGCAACAGCCTGCTTGCCTATAATTTGCTTGTATCTCTGCCCTTCCCTGAAGCATTAAAAAGCAGTATCCAGATCTGCACAGCTAAGCACAGAAAATAAATGTGCTTTGGGCAAGAGGAACCATTATTTCCTTAGAAATGTTTGTAAAACAACATATTTGGGTGTCATCTGAAAAAGAATATGGAAGATGTCTACTGGGAACAATTACAAACATTCAGAGAAAGATGCAGATTCTTGGCGATAGACCAAAGAACAACAAACAATGACCACAGTACTGAAAGAGGAAGCATATGGAAAGACATCAGCACAGCTAATGGAGGAAAGCTCCAGTTAAAATCTCCCTTTCCAGACAGGTAGGGTGCTCTGTGTGAAGGCTGAGATCAGAATCAAGGCAGTGAGGAGGCATTTACAACGCATGGATTTTTCAGAAATATGCTAGGAAGCTATGTTCATTCTCTCAGATGCTGTGGTAAAAATCAGGTTTCTCAAGCCAGTCCTATTTGGAGGACTTCTAGAGATGAAGGAATCGAAAGCAGCGGATTCAAAACACATTTGGCAGTTGCCATCCAAAACTTCAGTTTGTGGATGAGTGGTAATTTATAGAGGGAGCCCAGGACTACCTTTTGGAGGAACACCGTCCACACCTTAGATCTACAATAATACTGATCATTACTTCTTCTGGTTAATACGCTCACCTTGTTCTACTTCCTTCCATAATCCAGGTAAATTATCACTAGGTGGACAATGAGGCTAGATCTTGGACTTGACACACAAATTTCAGGCAAATTCTTAATTGAATTAGAGAGTTATTTAAATCAAATACAATTTGGAAAGGGAGTGATTTCTATTGGTGCTTTTATTTTGGGATTGCTTATGCAAAAAATCCTTGCAAAGTCCCTTAGCACTATGAATTCACTTTCTGTATCCGCATCAAGGGCCTACTCTCAATTTACATAGTATTATTTTGAATTGTTGTATTTGTATTACTATTTCTATAACTGTTCTTATGCTTAAAAGGACCAATTCATTTTTTTATTTAAATTCAATTAATTAACACATACCGTATTGTTAGTTTCAGAGATAGAGTTCAGTGATTCATTAGTCTTATATAATACCCAGTGCTCATTATTATCACGTGCCTTCCTTAATGTCCATCACCCAGTTACCTGATCCCTACACTCCCCTCACCTCCAGCAACCCTCAGTTTGTTTTCTATGATTAAGAGTCTCTTGTGGTTTGTCTCCCTCTCTGATTTCATCTTGATTTATTTTTCCCTCCCTTCCCTTATGATCCTCTGTTTTGTTTCTTAAATTCCACATATGACTGAGATCATATGATAATTGTCTTTCTCTGATTGACTTATTTCATTTAGCTTAATACCTTCTAGTTCCATCCATGTTGTTGCAATGGCAAGGCTTCAAATTTTTAATGGTTGAGTAGTATTCCATTATATATATATATATTCACTTCTTTTTTTAAGATTTTATTTATTTATTTATTTATTTATTTTTGTGAGAGAGAGTGAGCACAAGCACGGAGGGGGGAATGGGAAGAGAGAGAAGCAGACCCCCCACTGAGCAGGGAGCCCAATATGGGACTTGATCCCAGGACCCTTATATCATGACCTGAGCCAAAGGCAGACGCTTAACTGACTGAGCCACCCATCACCCAATATACCACTTCTTCTTCAGCCATTCATCTGTCAATGGACATCTGGGCTCTTTCATAGTTTGGCTATTGTGGACATTGCTGCTAAAAACATTGGGGTGCAAGTGCACCTTCAGATCACTACTTTTGTATACCTAGTAGTGCAATTGCTGGGTCATAGGGTAACTCTATTTTTAATTTTTTGAGGAACCTCCACACTGTTTGCCAGAGTGGCTGCACCAGCTTGCATTCCCACCAACAATGTAAGAGGGTTCCCCTTTCTCTGCATCCTCACCATCTGTCATTTCCTGACTTGTTAATTTTAGCCATTCTGACCAGTGTGATGTGGTATCTCAATGTGGTTTTGATTTGTATTTCCCTGATGCTGAGTGATGTGGAGCATTTTTTCATGTGTCTGTTAGCCATTTGTATGTCTTCTTTGAAGAAATGCCTGTTCATATCTTCTGCCTATTTCTTAATTGGATTATTTGTTCTTTGGGTGTTGAGTTTGATAAGTTCTTTATAGAATCGGGGTACTAATTCTTTATCTGATATGTCATTTGCAAATATCTTCTCCCATTCTGTTGGTTGCCTTTTGGTTTTGTTGAATTTTCCTCTGCAGTACAAAAACTTTTTATCTTGATGAAATCCCAATAGTTCATTTTTGCCTTTGTTTCCCTTGCCTTTGGAGACGTGTCTAGCAAGAAGTTTTTACAGCCAAGGTTGAAGAGGTTACTGCTTATGTTCTCCTCTAAGATTTTGATGGACTCCTGTGTCACATTTAGGTCTTTCATCCATTTTGAGTCTATTTTTGTGTATGGTATAACGAAATGGTCCAGTTTCATTCTTCTGCATGTGGCTGTCCAATTTTCCCAACACCATTTGTTGAAGAGACTATCTTTTTTCCATTGGATATTATTTTCTGCTTTGTCAAAGATTAGTTGACCATAGAATTGAGGGTCCATTTCTGGGCTCTCTGTTCTGTTCCATTGATCTATGTGTCTGTTTTTGTGCCAGTACCATACTGTCTTGATGATTATGGATTTGTAATAGAGCTTGAATTCCGGAATTGTGATGCCACCAGCTTTGGTTTTCTTTTTCAACATTCCTTTGGCTATTTGGGCCTTTTCTGGTTCCATACAAATTTTAGGATTATTTGTTCCAGTTCTGAGAGAAAAGTTGATGGTAATTTGATAGGAATTGTGTTGAATGTGTAGATAGCTCTAGGTAACATAGACACTTTAATAATATTTGTTCTTCCAATCCACGAGCATGGAACATTTTTCCATTTCTTTGTGTCTTCCACAGTTTCTTTCATGAGTGTTCTATATACTTTGAGTACAGATCCTTTCTGTACAGATCTTTTACCTCTTTGGTCAGGTATATTCCTAGGTATCTTATGGTTTTTGGTGCAATTGTAAATGGGATCAACTCCTTAATTTCTCTTTCTTCTGTCTCATTGTTAGTGTATGAAAGCAACTGGTTTCTGGGCATTAATTTTATATCCTGCCACTTTGTTGAATTCCTGTATGAGTTCTAGCAATTTTGGGTCCTCCACGTAAAGTATCATGTCATCTGTGAAGAGTGAGAATTTGACTTCTTCTTTGCTGATTCAGATCTTTTATTTCTTTTTGTTGTCTGATTGCGGAGGCTAGGATTTCTAGTATTATGTTGAACAACAGTAGTGATAGTGGACATCCCTGCCATGTTCCTGACCTTAGGGGAAAAGCTCTCAGTTTTTCCCCTTTGAGAATGATACTCATGTGGGCTTTTCATATATGGCTTTTATACTATTGAGGTATGTTCCCTCTATCACTACACTGTGAAGAGTTTTAATCAAGAAAGTATGCTGTACTTTGTCAAGTGCTTTTTCTGCATCTATTTCGAGGATCATATGGTTCTTGTCCTTTCTTTTATTTATATAGTGTATTACATTGATTGATTGATTTGCAGATGTTGAACCACCCTTGTAGCCCAGGAATAAATCCCACTTGCACGTGGTGAATAATCCTTTTAATGTACTGTTGGATCCTGTTAGCTAGTATCTTGGTGAGAATTTTGGCATCCATGTTCATCAGGGATATTGGTCTGTAATTCTCCTTTTTGGTGGGGTCTTTGTCTGGTTTGGGGATCAAGGTAATGATGGCCTCATAGAAAGAGTTTGGAAGTTTTCCTTCTATTTCTATTTTTTGAAACAGCTTCAGAAGAACAGGTGTTAATTCTTCTTTAAATATCTGGTATAATTCCCCAAGGAAGCTATGTATCCCCAGACCCAGACTCTTGTTTGTTGGGAGATTTTTTATTACTGCTTCAATTTCCTTGCTGGTTATGGGTCTGTTCAGGCTTTCTATTTCTTCCTGTTTCAGTTTTGGTAGTTTATTCATCTCTAGGAATGCATCCATTTCTTCCAGATTGCCTAATTTGTTGGCATACAGTTGCTCATAATATGTTCTTATAATTGTATTTCTTCGGTGTTGGTTGTGATCTCTCCTCTTTCATTCATGATTTTATTTATTTGGGTCCTTTCTCTTTTCTTTTTGATAAGTCTGGCCAGGGGTTTATCAGTCTTAATAATACTTTCAAGGAGACAGCTCCTAGTATGGTTGATCTGTTCTACTGGTCTCTTGGTTTCTATTTCATTGATTTCTGCTCTAATCTTTATTAATTATCTTCTGATGATGGATTTAGGCTTTATTCACTATTCTTTCTCCAGCTCCTTTAGGTGTAAGTTTACCTTGTATCTTTGAGATCTTTCTTGTTTCTTGAGAAAGGCTTGTATTGCTATATACTTCCCTCTTAGGACCACCTTTGCTGCATCCTAAAGGTTTTGAACAGTTGTGTTTTCATCCTCACTTGTTTCTATGAATTTTTAAATTCTTATTTAATTTCTTGGTTGACGCATTTATTCTTTAGTAAGATGATCTTTAGCCTCCATGTATTAGAGTTCTTTCCAAATTTCCTCTTGTGATTAAGTTCCAGTTTCAAAGCATTGTGGTCTGAAAATAGGCAGGGAATGATCCCAATCTTTTGGGACCCATTGAGACCTGATTTGTGACCCAGTATGTGATCTATTCTGGAGAATGTTTCATGTGCACTCAAGTAGAATGTGTATTCTGTTGCTTTAGGGGGAATGCTCTGAATATATCTGTGAAGTCCTGTGTGTGATTCAAAGCCCTTGTTTCCTTATCGATCTTCTGCTTAGATAATCTGTCCATTGCTGTGAGGGGGGTATTAAAGTCCCCTACTATTATTGTATTATTATCAATGTGTTTCTTTAATTTTGTTATGAACTGGCTTATATAATTGGTTGCTCCCATGTTAAGGGCATAAATATTTACAATTGTTAGATCTTCTTGTTGGATAGACCCCTTAATTATGATATAGTGTCCTTCCTCATCTCTTATTACAGTCTTTCATTTAAAATCTAATTTGTCTGATATAGGATTGCTACCCCAGCTTTCTTTTGATGTCCATTAGCATGATAAATGGTTTTCCACTCTCTCATTTTCAATCTGAAGGTGCCTTTGGGTTTAAAATTAGTCTCTTGCAGACAGCATATCGATGGGTGTTGCTTTTGTATCCAATCTGATACCCTGCGTCTTTTGATTGAGGCATTTAGCCCATTTACATTCAGAGTAACTATTGAAAGATATGAATTTAGTGCCATTGTATTACCTGTAAAGTCACTCTTTCTGTATACTATCTCTGTTCTTTTCTGGTCTGTGTTACTTTTGGGCTCTCTCTTTGCTTAAAGGATCCCCTTTAATATTTCTTGCAGGGCTGGTTTAGTGATCACAAATTCTTTTAGTTTCTGTTTGTCCTGGAAGCTTTTTATCTCTCCTCTATTTTGAATGACAGCCTTGATGCGACAAAGTATTCTTGGCTGCATATTTTTCTCATTTAGCACCCTGAATATATTATGCCAGCCTTTCTAGCCTGTTAGGTTTCTCTGGATAGGTCTGCTGCCAGTCTAATGTTTCTACCCTCGTAGGTTACAGACCTCTTGTCTGGAGCTGCTTTCAGGATTTTCTCTTTGTTGCTGAGATTTGCAAGCTTCACTATCATATGTTGAGGTGTTGGCCTATTTTTATTGATTTGGGGGGGGTCTCTGTGTCTCCTGGAAAATGTCTGTTTCCTTCCCCAGATTAAGGAAGTTCTCAGCTATAATTTGCTCCAATATACCTTCTGTCCCTCTCTCTCTCTTTACTCTTCTTCTGGGATCTCAATTATTCTAATATTGTTTCGCTTTATGGTATCACTTATGTCTCAAATTCTCCCCTCATGATCCAGTAGTTGTTTATCTATTTCTCAGCTTCTTTATTCTCCATCATTTGATCTTCTATATCACTTATTCTCTCTTCTGCCTCATTTATCCTAGCAGTTAGAGCTTCCATTTTTTATTACATCTCATTATTAGCCTTTTTGATTTTGACTTGATTAGATTTTAGTTCTTTTATTTCTCCCAAAAGGGATTCTCTAGTGTCTTCTATGCTTTTTTCAAATCCAGCTAGTATCTCTATAATTGTTATTCCAAAGTCTAGTTCCAACATCTTACTTATGTCCATACTGATTAGGTCCCTGGCAGTCAGTACTTACTCTTGTTCTCTTTTTTGAGGTGAATTTTTCCGTCTTGTCACTCTTGCAGAAAGTAGTCACTTTTCTATTTGTAGAATTGCAGCAAACCTTTTCTTACATCTCTGGTTGAGTTCACAGGTGTTCAGAATGAATCAATAGCTGTCTAGCTGAACTCCTGGGACCAGACAAAACTAAGGTCTCCTACTCCTCCACCATCTTGGGAAGTCCTGACCAACAATTTATATTTGTGAACTGAGAAGAGTATCGACAAAAAATGCAAATATACAAATGTAAATCATAACTCACAAATTATTTTAAAACATACTAACTAAAGTGAATTTTACTTTTTAAATCAACTATTAGCTAAAACAAATTTATATGCCTGTAATTACCAAGAATGTAATGAAATTTCTATGCAAATCTTAACCAATTTTTCATTTTTAAAAATATTTTATTTATTTATTGAGAGAGAAAGAGAGAGTGCACAAGTGGGAGGGGCAGAGGGGAGGGAGACGGAAAAGGAGAGAAGCAGACTTTCTACTGAGCACGGAGCCCAATGCAGGGCTTGATCTCAAGACCCTGAGATCATGACCTGAGCCGAAATCAAGAGTTGGGCGCTTAACCAACTGAGCCACTCAGGTGCCCTTATTTTTAATTTATAAAATGTCTATTTTTAAACAAACACAGGGGTCCTGGCTGGTTCAGTCAGAACACATGACTCTTGATCTCAGGGTCATGAGTTTGAGCCCCACATTGGTTATAGAGATGACTTAAATAAAAACTTAAAAATAGAAAAATAACCACATATTTATATAATTTTACATCAACACCTCCAGTTAAATATTACATCCTGTTTTTTGTTAATGTGGTACTTTTTTTCCTTTCCTTTTCAGATTGGTTTCCCTCTCCCTCTCCTCATTTCTTTCCTGCCACACATTGTCCCATAACTCATATTAACAGTCCTACCATATATCTGTTCAAATTTTTTAAATTTTTTTAAAGATTTTATTTATTCATTTGAGAGAGAGAGATACAGAGAGCACAAATGGGGGAGAGGCAGAGCGGGGAGGAGAAGCAGACACCCTGTTGAGCTGGAAGCCTGACATGGGGCTTGATCCTGACACCTGGAGATTGAGACCTGAGCCAAAGAGAGACACTTAGCCATCTGAGCCACCCAGGTGCCCCTCCATTCAAATTTTTATAAATTATCACATGTATACACATACAAACTGTTTGACTATTCATTTGAAAATTTTTAATCCATCTGAAATTCTGAGTTTCCTCTTCTGTTCAACTTGTCATATTTGTCTATTTTAACACAAATACCTTATTGATTTAATTACAGTGGCTTCTATACATGTTTTGATATCTGATACGACAAATCTTCCTTGCTAGTCTCTTTTTTAGAAAATTAACCAAACTTTTTGTTTTCAAAGTAATTTTTAACTTAAAAGTTGTAAAAATACTATAATCAACTCACATATACCCTTCTTGTAGATTCACCCACTGTCAACATTTTTCCACATTTGCACGTTCTCTTTCACATTCTTTTTTCCTCCAGCTTTATTGAGATTACATTTAATTAACATTTAAGTTTAAGGTACACAACATGATGATTTGATCCACAAAATACTGTGAAATGATTGCTGCGATAAGGTTAGTTAACATCTCCATCCCCTCACGTATGACCATTTGTGTGCATGCATGCCTGTGGTGAGAACATTTAAAATATACTTTCATAACAACTTTCAAGTACATAATATAGTATTGTTAACTATAGTCATCATGCTGTACCTTAGATTCCCCAGAACTTATTCATCTTATAACTGGAAGTTTGTAGGTTTTGACCAATATCTCTCCATTTCCCCCACTTCCTATCCCCTGGCAACCACCATTCTACTCTCTTTTTCTATGAGTTTGATGTTTTTAGGTTCCACATAGGAGTGAGATCATACAGTATTTGTCTTTTTTTGACTTATTTCATTTGGCATAATGCCCTCAAGATCCACCCATGTTGTTGCAAATGGCAGGATTTCTTTCTCTTTTAAGCTGAATAATATTCCAGTATTCTATTATATAGACAGATAGATATTTAGATAGGCAGATGATAGAGAGATGACAGATTATATATATAATATATAAAGATATAAAGATATATCACATTTTCTTTATCCATCCATCCATCCATCCACTGATGTATACTTAGGTTGTTTCCATATCTTGGCTATTGTAAATAATGCTGCAACAAACACAGAGATGCAGATATCTCTTCAAGATAATGATTTCAATTCCTTCAGATATATAGCCAGCAGTGAGATTCTGGATCATATGATAGTTCCATTTTTAATTTTTTGAGGAATCTCCATACTTTTCTCCATGGTAGCTATAGCAATTTACACTCCTACTAGCAGCACATAAGGGTTCCCTTTTCTCCACATCCTCACCAACACTTTTATCTGTTGTCTTGTTGACACTAACCATTCTAACAGGTGAGGTGATACTTCATTATGGTTTTGATTTGCATTTCCCTGATTATGAGTGATGTTGCGTATCTCTTCATGTGTCTGTTGGCTATCTGTATGTCTTTGGAAAAATGTCTATTCAGGTCTTCTGACCATTTTAATTGGATTATTTGTGGATTTTTGGGGTTTTGTTTTGTTTTGTTGTTTTGCTATTGAATTGCGTGAGTTCCTTTTATATTTTTAATTTTAACATCTTATCAGATATATGCTTTGCAAATATTTTTTCCCATTCCATAGGTTGCTTTCTCATTTTGTTGGTTGTTATTCTTGCTGTGCAGAAGTTTCAGTTTAATGTGGTCCCACTTGTCTATTTTTTGCTTTTGTTTCTTGTGCTTTTGGTGTCATATCAGAAAATCATTGCCAAGGTCAAAGTCAAGGAGATTTTTCCCTATGTTTTCTTCTATGAGTTTTGTCATTTCAGGTCTTACATTTAAGTCCTTAATACATTTTGAGTTAATACTCATGAGTGGTATAAAATAAAAGTCCAATTCACATTCTTTTGTACATTTATATTCAGATTTCTCAACACCACTTATTGAAGTGACTGTCTTTTCCTTGTTGAATATTGACTTGTCAAAGATTTGTTCACTATACTACCCTCTCACAATCTGTTTCCTAGGGAATATGATGTGTAACAAAGATAATAACAATGTTTAGTTTGTGGGGCTAGATATTCATAACTAAAATTATTGAAAATAATGTAAGTCAGACAATATTCAAAGTAAGTTTCCTAAGGTCTTGTATAAGAAATGGTTAAGATATTAATTAACTTTATTGAAAATGTATTGGTAGAATTTTCAGGTCAACTTGTAAAAGAATAGAAGTATAATATATAAATTCTAAACCCACATGGGACTAAAATAGAATAAGAAAATAACATACAAGCAAAAAATAGAACTAAAATATCGTAACAGAGGGGCGCCTGGGTGGCTTAGTCGTTAAGCATCTGCCTTCAGCTCAGGGCGTGATCCCGGGGTTCTGGGATCGAGCCCCACATCCGGCTCCCTACTGGAAGCCTTCTTCTTCCTCTCCCACTCCCCCTGCTTGTGTTCCCTCTCTTGCTGGCTGTCTCTCTCTTTGTCGGATAAATAAATAAAATCTTTTAAAAAATAAAATAAAATATAGTAACAATTAAACTAAAAACCAGTAACTGAAAGATATACGGAAAACTCCCCAAACCTTGTGAAATTAAAGAACACATTTCTAAATAATCAACTGGTCAAAGTGGAAATGTTAAGGGAAATTAAGAAATATTTTGAACTGAATAAAAATTAAAATATAACATAGTAAAATTTGTGAGATGCAGCTAAAGCAGTGCTTAGAAGAAAATTAATGGCATTAAATATTTCTATTAGAAAGGAATAAAAGTATCAAATCAATAATCTAAGTTTCCTTTGGTACCTTAGCCTTTTAAAAAGAATGTTGGAAATACCCACCCAGTCTTACATGGCAGTGTTGTGAAGAATAAAAACCAAGCACTAAAAAAATAAATAAATAAATAAATAAACAAACAAACAAACAAACAAGCACTAATATGTAATTTCCTCATTCATGTCAGCCTTTACTCTGATGCCCAGGGAAAGGGGGCAGAGCCCAAATAAGAGAAGTAGCCTGGAAATTCCTGGCCAGGGCCATTAGAGAAGTCAGTCAGGACCTATCAAGTTGGAAATAGTGGAAATCAGCACCTTCAGCTGAGGAATAACTCCCAAAAACAAAATTCCAGAAGAAGGTAAGATAAAACTCCCACTTTCCAACTCTATTAAAGAAGAAACTAACCCCTGAGGATAGATGGAGTGTACAGTGAATGTTTTTATTACAAAGAACCAAACTGTGCTGAATGTATGTCAGAATCAGAATGGTAGAAGAGATACCAGGCCAGTCTGAAAACAAGAGCAACCTCCAGGGTATGTGACAGGCATTAGGAAATCTGTACCAGGATGTCAAAATTGGGTGAGAAGTAGATGGATAAAAAGGAGATATCAAAACCCAAAAAATATTTCAAAAGATGAGCAGAATGTATTAACAGGTTGGTACTCAGGCAGTTGGAAACAGGGCAGACATATAAAGATCAGGAATCCTGTGGCATTCACCCTTCAACAAGGCTTGGTTAGGGAGCCTGTGGAAACAGTAACATGGATTTCTATTCTTACAGAAGCTCTTACCACTTCTGAGTTGACAACAGTGGGATATCTGACGTCAACCTTTCCTCTACTCAGGACGACTTTAACATAAATTTTTAAATACCTTTGTTGAAGAAAAATTTACACATAATTAAATGCACGTATTTTAAGTGTACAGTTTGCTAAGATTTGATAAATATATATACTTCACAATCAAGATTCAGAACATTTCCATCACTACAAAAAGTTTCCTCATATCCCTGAGCAGTCAGTGCCTCCTCCCTGACACCAGGTAAGCTTTGATCCTATTTCTGTAACTATAAACAAGTTTTGCCTGTTCTAGAAATTCACGTTAATGGAATCATGTTCTGTACCTGACTTCCTTCACCTGGTATAGTATCTTTTATATTCATCAATGCTACTGTGTGGAAATATTCATTCCTTTTTATTACTTAATAGTTTTCCATTGTGTGAATATACTGCGAGATATTTATTTATCTATTTATTTGCTGGTAGACATTTGAGTTATTACTCAAGATCTGCTTGTGTCTGTCTGCAACAGCCAGCCTCTTTGGTGGGTATAGAAAGTTGTGGTACTGGAGTTCCACCTAGTGTCTGTCTGTGGTACTGCAAACTCTGGTGCCTGATCAAGCCATGTTGATTGCCTTTATTTCCGATGGCCCCCAACCTGACATGCTACTCCTTTCAGTGCCTGGATTAAGGCAAGATAGAAACCAGCCCCTTAGCAGCACCCAAAAATATCAGCACATCAGATATACATTCTACTCCTTTGCTTCCCAAGGAAGGAGTCAGGAATTGAGGGTTTCCTCCCAATCAGACCGGCCATGCCATGCCATGCCATGCTGAGAAGGGTTCTAGTGAGTGAATGCCAAGAATTTTCCTGCTGGGGCGTCAGTGGTGTTGGCTGGGATGCAAGAATCTCTCTCTGTTATCTATTCTCTCTCTCCTGACTTCCCACCTTTTTTTTTTTAACAGAGAATTACCTTTGTCACTCAAACCAAAAATATACTATTTCTTGTTTACCCAGGTTTGGGGTCGGCTGGTCTCAAAAGATTGGACATTAACAGTTTGTGCCTACTTTCAGGAATACACTGGAATAATACAAGCTTTCAAAGTTCAAATTTCACAAAACCACAAATGCTGATTCCTACAAACATCCACCATTCTTCCTCAAATATAAGAAATGGGTTAGTAGAAAATACATTTCTTCATAAGCATTTGGAAAGCAGGTTGGTGTCATTGTACCCAGACTCAAGGCAGCTCTGTCTCCAGCTAGAATGGAAGCTGCAAGCTGGAGTCACCAGCAGGAGAGTTGAAGCAGAAGGATATGTTTTGTGTGGTTTTTTTAAAGATTTTATTTATTTACTGGACAGAAAGAGAGAGCGCACACAAGCAGGGGAACAGCAGACAGAGGGAGAGGGAGAAGCAGGCTCCCTGCTGAGCAGGGAGCCCCTACACGGAGCTCGATCCCAGGACCCTGGGATCATGACCTGAGCCGAAGGCAGACACCCAACCGACTGAGCCACCCAGGCTCTCTGAAGCACGTTATTTTACATACTCACTGAACATCAAGTAGCAGGGTCTCCCATTCCATTGGGTCTGCCATGTTCTAAAGAAGTAAAGCACTAGACTTTCCCTGTTGATGTTGTTTCAGATTTGTCATTTCGTGGAGTGGCGAAAGAAGGCAGCCATCTAACAGCTGAAGCAGAAGAGAAACGGAACTCCCAAAATGTTACAGGAAGATGCCCATCCAGGCATCTCTTACCTGGTTTCCGAATTTCTCACAAAGGCAGTTGATTCATATATTGTCATTAAATCCTTGTCTCCATGGCAAAAGGAAGGTCTGGGTTTCCTATTCTGCAATATTGTTGGTATCTTTTATTGCCTCATTTTTCTCTGCCTAGTGGTCACATTTCCCTGCTTCTTTGCATTTCTATGAATTGTTCTACTGGGTGCTGGGTATTACGGATGTTCTGTTGTCGACTGTCTCAATTTTGTTGTCTTTCTTTAAAGAGTTTTGGCTTGGGGAGCACCTGGGCGGCCCAGTCAGTTAGGCATCTCTTCATTTTGGCTCAGGTCATGATCTCAGGGCCATGGGATCGAGCCCCGCACTGGGCTTCACATTCAGGACAGTGTCTGCTTGAGAGCCTCTCCCTCTGCCCCCCCAACTCATGTGCATGCGCTCTCTCTCTCCCCAACTTTCTAAAACAAATAAATAAATCTTAAAAAAAAAAAGAGTTTTGACTTAGTATTAGTAGGTTCAAACACAAACAAACAAAAAGCAGAAATAGACTCATAAACACAGAGAAAAAACTGGTGGCTGCCAGGGTGGGGGGCAATGGACAAAGTGGGTGAAAGGGGGGAGAGATGCAGGTTTCCAGTTATGGAAAGAATAAGTCACAGGATAAAAGGTACAGCACAGGGAGTATAGTCAATGGTATTATAATAGTGTTGCAGGGTGACAGATCCTTTTTGAGAAATTCGGAAACCAGGTAAGAGATGCCTGGCTGGGCATCTTCCTGTAACTTTTGTGGTGAGCTTGGCATAATGTATAGACTTGTTGAATCACTATGGATTTTTTGTTGTTGTTTTTAAGTTTTTATTTATTTAAGTAATCTCTACACCCAATGTGGGGCTTGAACTCACAATCCCGAGATCAAGAGTCAGATATTCTGCCGACTGAGCCAGCCAGGTGCCCCTTGAATCACTATGTTGTACACCTGAAACTAATGTAACAGCGTGTGTCAACTATACTTCAATTCTGAAAAAGAAAGATACTTAAGGTGCAGTTTAATCTTTTCAAACCCTGTTTTTAAACTTTGTTACAGCAGGTCTAGATGGGCTTTTATTCTTCAGCTAGTTCGATCCTATTCCTAAAAGGTGGCCTTTCTGACATATCTTAAGGAATGCTCCAAGTTTTCAGGGAGATTCCTCTGGTCTGGCTGATCAGAACTGAAATGTCTGCACCCTGTACGAATTCCAGTAGTTACTCAAGGTACGGCTCCTAGCGATACTCAGCTAAAGTCTGGTAGAGATCCTTATACAGGTTTCTAGAATTCTTTCTCTGCATACGCCCCTCCTCTTCTACCCCACAATTCAATCGCTGCCTCCCCAAACTCTAATTTTTGTCTCTTCAACTCAGGAACACAATCACGGTCTGCCTTCCTAGATCTCAGATCTCAAGTGTGTGAAGGCAGAAAGCTAAGGTACTGGTAGGGCTCACTTCAACTGTTTGCCTTCTCTCAGGGATTATAGTTATGTGCTGTATGTTTTCCAATAGCTGAAAACAGGTATTTCATATGTTTTCTCCATTATATAACTGTTTGCATGAGGAGAGCTAGGCTGGTACCAGTCACTCCATAGGTGGAAGCTGAAGACTCTTACCCACATTTTTAACTTTCTAAACTCTTTGTTACCCTTAAAATCTAGTTGGCATTCCCCTCACTCCATTAACTTCCCTTACTCCTTTCTCTGCAACTTCAATAAACTCCATAGCCCTTTTGTGGCAGTTATCACATCCCTATTGCACCACAGGTCCCTGCAGGAGGGAAGATCCTCTTCTTGACCACCCAGCAATGCCTAACATGTTATGGAGTTCAAAATAGGTATTTGTTGAATAAATGAGATACCCCAAAAATATTGTCTTCTCATCAGTGGAAATATGTAAGAAGAGGATAAATGACCTTCCTGCTTACTGAAATGTTGGAATATATGTGGTCCGGGGCCCCTCCCAACTCAAAATTTCAATGAAAAAATGGTTAGGCAAAATTGTGCCATATCTATACAATGAATATTACACACATTTTTTAATTTAATTAATTAATTTATTTATTTTAGAGAGAGAGAGTGTGCAAGCGGGAGGCAGGGGCAGAGGGAGAGAAGGAGAATCCTAAGCAAAGTTTCTGGCACAGTGTGGAGCCCAACGCAGGGATCCATTTTACAATCCTGAGATTATAACCTGAGCCGAAATCAAGAGTCAGACACGTAACCAGCTGAGCCACCCGGGTGACCCTACATGAATATTTTAAATTTAGGGATCTATTCGATGCTTACAGTGAAGTGTTAGGTGAAATATTAGGATTAAAGTTATATATGTGATCATAGTTACAACTATGTAAAAAACGCATAAAACTAGAAGGAAAAACGCATAAAAACTCGAAGGAAATATATTTTTAAATAATGGAGTTAATGCGTGTGTGATCTTCTCATGTTTTTAATGCCATGATCCAACTGTCTTGAAAGACAGCTGGCCTGGCTACTACCTACCTTCAGGAAGTATGACACAGGATGAATCAGTTATTCCAAAGCCAAACTTTATTAAATATCCTCCAACATCTATGGGATTAACTAACTGCCTTATTGAGAATACTAGTTCATGTAGTTTTGTGCACCAAGTTTATCCTGTAGCGTTCACCAGGAAGTCTCACTGCTCACAGGAGTGCTTTGTTGAGACTTTGTTAATGACTGAAGCCATTGTTTGATAACATTCACTTTATATTTTTTCCAGGATGAAATTTGGGCAATCAACAGGAACAAATTCGGTGTTTGGTTTTTTGGTTTTGTTTTTTTTTACGTATGTCTGTACATCTGTGTGTCTGTTCCACAATACTTCTAATCAGGAGATAGCAAGCATTTGAAGAGTTTTTATGGACTACCTCAATCATATTTCCAGGCCAGCCCATCACAGTTTTCTTCTTTTTCTTATATTCACCCATCTCTTCGGTTATTGAAAGGCATGAAATGTGCTATGAAATGTCAATATGAATTCTGCCACTTACTAACTGTATGACCCTGCACAACGTATGTGACCTCTCTGTGTTGTGGTTGCCTGATGCATGTAAACTGTAGATAATGATAATAATTACCTCCCATGGTTCTTATGAGGCTTCAGTGAGACAATTTTGTAAAACTCTGATCAGAGTGCCTCGCACACACAGACTGTTCAATAAATGGTCTCTTTCGGTATAGTTATTTTGCTATCTGGTTTTACCACACCCTCCTCCCTATATCTTCTCCATTCATAATTGATGTTTATATCAGTGAGTTGGGATGAAAGACACAAAAATCTTGTTCTAGGGACACCTGGCTGGCTCGGTTGGTGGAGCCAACTCAGGGTCATGAGTTCAAGCCCCACGTTGGGTATAAAGATTACTTCAATAAATAAACTTTAAAAAAAAAGAATCTTGTTCTATGAAGGTGAATTTTTCCCCAGGCAGGATTTCTGCATTCCAGAGAACTGGCTCTGGGTGAAAGGGCTGTTTGATCAGGCAATATGAACTCATCATCAAGACATGGATAACTGAAAGTAGTAGATAATTCTACTAACCAATTTTTGTTTTGTTCATTGCTGTATACCTGGAGTCTAGAACAGTGCCTGACAGGTTATAAATATTTGGTAATTATTTCTTGAATTAATTAATGTTATGACACATTTTTATACAAAATCTTAATCTAATACCTAGAAAACAGTTTATAGATCCTTTATTGCCACTTTAAACTCACAGATAACACTTCAGAAAAAGAGCTGAAATTAAAATAAATTTTAAGTACACGTTGGATATTTTTATTACAATTACCACAAATTCTAAGTCAATCAACACAAGGTTTATTTCTATGTAGAAAGGCTCTTATTCTTCTCTTTCTCACCTGACATATCCCTCAGGCTCTTTACACAACCCAAGACCTGGGCAGACATATTTTATTCTCAACTACTCCCTCAAAGAGAATAGACTAATTCCTTGCAGGTCACCTTTTCCTCATCAAAGTTTTTCCACTCTGCCTGTCAGGTAAGACACTTGTCCAGTTTCTTCCAGGAAGGGCCATCCTAGACTGTTCCTGGGGAGACCTACCTCCTGCCATGACCCTGTGCTGTCCTCTTCTGGCCTCACGTGGAAGGAATTTGGTGCTGTATTTCTGCAACAGGGTTCCTTCTTCACATTTGTCATTCAGCTGCATTTAGTATCTGCCACCACTATCTTGATGGTGCCTGATCTGGTTTTATACTAACCCATGATGTTAAATTATCAAACTAACAACAAATTATCTACAGAATTATATATAGTAGTTTCCTTCTGCCTCCTCCCTGCTAAGAGATTAAAGCAGGACCCTATGTCCTAAATCATGCCACAATAGAAAGACCGCTAATCTAGTCATTAGAAGTCAAACTCTAGATAATCCATCCCAATGTTGCAAGAACAAATCACATTTCAACTTGGGATTCATTTGAGCATCAGATATTCACCAAATAAGTTAATATTTGCTTTGTGAATTATAAAATATTAGATAAATGTTGTTCTTAATTGTGGCTATTCTTATGTCTTTCCAGTCTTTCCCTATCTCATAAGAAAGAGGTCATTAGATTTGAGTGAAACACCTGGATGTGGTCCCTGGTGGACCAGAACATTCCCCTGGAACCAAAACATAGATGCAGCTGCTCCAGGTGGCTCCAAGCTACATCCCCTCCCCAAGGAGGCTCTTCTTCAACCCCCACAAGGGAAGGATGCTGCCCTGGTTTAAGAAAAGGCACTGGTGTCCGTAGACGCACATATAGGATAAGGACAATAGTCTTCTGTGAGCACCCTGGAGTAGGGAGAAGGCAATAACATGGAGCCTCCATAAGAGAAAAACAGAAAATCCACAGAGCTGTCAGCTGGCAGAAGAATCTAGTCTGGAGGTAAGACAACCAGGAGAGAAGGAGTTGACTCAAAGCCCACAACAGATCAGGCTCCCTTTCCACTGCATCTGAGTATGTATCTAGGGTTCATCTGGCTCAACACTACTTTCTACCAACAGAAAAAACCACCTCTCACCCAGCCTAAACAAATTTGGAAGAGAGCTTCCCATATTTTTTAAATGTCTTGTGTTTGTTCCAGTAGGTTTCAAAGAATGGGACCCATTATTTGCCAACTTCTGGGGCCTCTAGGAAGACAGTTCATTCCCTCCCCTCTGACCCTGTCCAATGAGCCTTATTTTATTTTAATACCCAAAAATCATGCTATAAATAACAACAGTCAGCCCCAAAAGAATCACCTCTTTGAAATCAGCACAGGTAGGTAGGTATGGGTTTTCCACCACCACCACCCTTTGGTCCATGTCCTGCCCTCTGAGCACCTATGAGCTAACTATAGTCACTCTTCATAAGACTCCTTCCAGGGGCAGGGGGGAAGGGGGAGGGAGGAAGGAATTGAATGAAGATGGTCAAAATGTACAAACTTCCAGCTACAAAATAAACAGGTCCTCGGGGGACAGGAGGAATCCTTCCAATACTTGAAAATAGCTATTATAGTCTCCCATTATTTTGTCATTTCCAGAGTAAACATGTCCACATTCTTCATATGTTCCTCATACTTCACAGTTCCAAAGTCTTAACTCACAATAGTCAACAAAAATCTCAAATCACATTCACATAAATGGCTACTTTTCAACTGATTGTTAAAGCCTACAAGCAGATTTTACATGCGCCCCTGTTACATTTCATCTTGTTTTTAGTCCCTAGCATCCAAACACAAGATTATTTTGGATTATAACTCTATCACTTATAATATTGGTTTCCCTTCTTTGTTTCATATCATCTGAAGTTTGATGAGCCATGCATATTTGCTCTTTATCGAAGTCACTACCAAAACAGGTGAAGAAGACAAAAAGACAAAGCCTTCTCCTTTTCACGAGATGTGTTTCTCCAGATTTTCAAAGTCATTAATGAATAATTTTGGTCTATAGTATCCAAACTAAAAGTGTTATCTTTAAGCTCACAGTCATCATCTTTTCTATGAAACTTTACCAAAATTATGTCCTTTTTCTACTCCTTTCTCCTGATCTACTAAATTATTAATACTACCAATAAGGGTCATTATGTGAGGTTTGACATTATAATTAGCATTATATAGCTCCTGGTGATGTCTCCTTATGAGACTTCCATGTGTTCTTATAAAGCATCTATTTAAGAATTTTACCAGGGACCAAGGTCAAATTTACTGGTTAACAAGGGAAACAGTAACTTTTTTATCATAAGCACTGACTCAGAGACTTGAGAAGGCTTAAGAAGTTTGGGTCAGTTGACTGGTTGGTTGGTTGGTTGGTTGGTTGGTTGGTTGGTTGGTTTGGTTAGCTTTACTAGCTTCTTCCCTTGCTCCATCTTTCTGCTTAACCTGGGATCTATTCCATTCCCAATTCAAGTCTCTCCCTGGCTCTTTAAGTCATTAGTAAGGGTTCCTGTGGCTCAGTTGGTTAAGCGTCCAACTCTTGATTTCAGCTCGGGTCGTGAGATCAAGCCCTGGGTTGGGCTCTGCGTAGAGTAGGAAGTCTGCTTAAGATTCTCTCTCTCCCTTTCCCAGTGTTCCTCCCCCTGCTCTCTCTCTCTCTCTAAAAAAAAAAAGTCACTAGTATACAAAAAGATAAAATATATATCAAATACATATGAAAGTATTCTGTTCCCTCTATGTTTGTATCCCCCATGTGACCAAATGTGTGTCTGCATTATGGAAGCCCAAAACCAGAGGGAAAGATAGGACAAGGGAAGGAACACAAAAACCCTGTGCTCTTGCTACCATTTGCTAATGTGGAATGCCATCTTTCTTAACTTCAAAAATGAGAAAACTCTCTATCGTGTTGGACTTTCTGGTTTTTTCCTCCTACCATTTACATATACACACACAGTTACTTGACTTCCATCTCCAACCTTAACCATGGTTCTGTCTCAAACTGAGTGACAAAATTCCAACATTCCCTCAGTTAGGGGAGGACCCAGAGATTCCTTCTCCATTTTAGCAATCATTTAAGTGCCTCTTTCC
>NW_024425119.1:39184394-39353015 GCF_017311325.1 Ursus maritimus
CATTAATTGTCAGATGCTGCAAATTTTCTGTGGCAATTTACCATTGGAAAATTACTGTAACTAATTCACATATTTATTCATTCATTCCACAGGTATTTATCAAGGTCTTCCTATGTGTTTGGTGTTAGCGTAGTTTTGTAATGATTAAGAGAAGGAATCCTGTAACAGGGTAGAAATGTCTAAATAATCCACATTAGGTGAGATAAAATGACCATGTGACCTGCATAGAGAATATAGAGCAGGGGAACCAAGGGGAAAAAAGTATTCTCGGCTTCCAACAAACTGATTAGAGACTGAGCATAGTTTGAAAATGGCTTTACCAATGGTCACCAGGCCACTTGTCCAAGGAAAAGGAATGGATTCCCAGGGAAATGGGATCTGAGTTAATTCACATCTTTCTATATTGCACCTCTTTTGGAATAAATGATATAGATTGCTCATCAAAATGTTCAAGTCTCATTTCCTTAAAAAGGGAAAACAGCTTGAGATGAGTGGCTACTTCAGGAATGTGCATGACCTCAGGGTAGGACCACCTGACCACTAAGTGCTGGGCAGTCCTCCCACTCCGCCCGGAGGAGCTCACCAGGTGCGGTTCTGCTGTTGATCCTCAGCCAAGTTGCCAATAAATAGCTCACTGATGACTGGAAGAGTCCAATGCTGCTCTCAGACACAGATTTCTATCACTCGGGAAGGACTGGGGAAAGCACTGTAGGATAGTAGACTGTGGCAAGAGTTTTGGAGTCAAGCAAATGTGGGTTCACATCATGACTCCATCTTAATTGCCTTGAATAACTGACTTAATCTCACTGGGTCTCAGTTTCTCCTCTGTATACAGGAGACAATAAGGCCTACCTTTAATGCTTGCTGTGATGAATAAATGAATAAGCCAAGCATAGTGTGTGGTCCTAATAGGATCTTGGTTAAAGTTACCTTCCTCTCTTCTCTTGGGCCCAGATCTAGATGAGGAAGCAGTCCAGTGGTGACAGCGAAAACCAGACCACGTGGCTGATCCTGGTCGGCTTTGGGGAGCTGCAACATCTGGGCTTCCTCCCCTTCACCTTCTTTTTGGCCATTTATGTGGTAACAGTTGGGGGCAATGCCCTCATCGTGCTGGCTGTGGCCTCCAGTCGGACACTCCACACACCCATGTATTTCTTCCTCTGCCACTTCTCCGTGCTGGAGATTGGCTATACCTCCAACATCATGCCTCAGCTGCTGTGGAGCTTCCTGGAAGGGAGGGAAGCCATCTCACTGGTCAGCTGTCTGGTCCAGTTCTACATGTTTGCCTCACTGGCTGCCGTTGAGTGCCTCCTGCTATCTGCTATGTCCTATGACCGTTACCTGGCTATCTGCCACCCCCTTCGCTATCGTGCCCTGATGAGCTCCTGGCTGTGTGGCTGCCTGGCTGCTGGAGCCTGGCTCAGTGGCTTTTCCTTCTCCGCCTTCACTCTGGCCCTGGCAGCCCCTCTGCCCCTCTGCCCTGGCAGCAGGGAGATCGACCACTATTTCTGTGACTTTGCTCCAGTTGTAGGGCTGTTCTGCGGGGATGTGGGGGTCATGTGGGGAGCTGGAGTGAGTATCTCAGGCTTTCTGACGCTGGCCCCCTTCCTGTTGATTGTGGCATCCTATGTCTTCATCTTGAGGACTGTCCTGCAAATACCTTCAGGCCATGGTAGGCAGAAAGCCTTCTCCACCTGTTCCTCCCACCTCAGCGTGGTCGGGGTGTTTTATGGCACCCTCATTGTGGTCTATGTAGCCCCAACAGACCACATGGCCCCCTTGCTCCAAAAGGCCTTCTCTGTCCTCTACACTGTATTCACTCCTATGGTCAACCCCATCATCTACAGCCTCAAGAACCAAGAGGTAAAGGGGGCCCTTCAGAGGCTCTGGGGAGAGCTTATCCCAAGACATACTCCACTGAGACGGATAGGGCAGCTATTGGCTTTTTCCTGGATTCCAGCTCAGCCCCTCCCTCAAAGTCTAGAGGGCTAGAGACCACTGTGATGAAAAGATAAATACTGTGGGATTGAAAACAGATGTCTGACAAAATGAGGTAACTTCATTTATCCAGGGGGTATGCGGCAGGGTTCAAAATCTTATGCCTGGTACAGGGCCTAAATATTATGGACACTCCACAAATATTAGTTGAAAAAATGAATGGATGAATGAATGAATGAATGAATGAATATGGAAAAGAATGCGAGAGGAAGCACAGCACAACTCAAGTGGGGAACATTTGCAGATTATTAATCTAAGATGACAAGATAAAGTCTGGCAGATAGAGAAAGGAGGGGTAGGGAGATGGCAATAAGGACCAGAATTAAGATAAGATCTCATGATATGCTTCAAATGAAATCTCAGAAACAGAGAGACAGACTTGGACTTAAAGTGTGTAGACTAATGATGTAGGTAGTGATGGCACAAGAACCACTTGGGAGAGGAAGGGTCAGCCATTCATGTCTGTAGCCCAGGAGGCCAATTGGGCCACCGCTCTGGGAGTTCCCATTAGTCCTCCTGTTGTTGATGTCAGACAAGTAGGAAGCAGGGAAAAGGAAGGAGATTAAATGAGAGGGAAATAAATTAAACCCAATGAGAGAATTCTGAAATTTTGCCTCTAACAGAAAATCTTTTTAATCTTTTTTCTTTCTTTTTAAGATTTTATTTACTTATTTGAGAGAGAGAGAGCAGGGGGAGGGGCAGAGGGGAGAGGGAGGGAATCCCAAGCAGACTCTGCACTGAGCACAGAGCCCATCCAGGGGCTCGATCTCATAACCCTGAGATCATGACCTGAGCCAAAACCAAGAGTCAGATGCCCAACAGACTGAGCCACCCAGGCGCCCCTGCGGTCTTTTAAAAATGACACAAAAACATTTCTAATTTTTTATTAGAACTATATCAACATGTTTCTCAAGGTATGGTATCTAGATTACCTGTGCCAGAATGATCTAGAGTAGCTGTTTACACAGGCCTTTCACCAGGCCTACAAAATCAGAACCTCTAGAAACAGGGCCCGGGGTCTACATGTAACAAATGCCACAGTTGATCCTCAGTGTAGGGAGAGGGCATGGCTACCAGGGATGACAAGATAACAGGAAAACTGACCAAAAGGGGGGGAGGGGGAACATAGTTCCTCATGGATGTAAAGAGATGTAGCCCTGAATGGTGGGAATCAGGTAGATGCTAGATATACAGAAAGGGTCAGAGAGAGGATCTGGAGGAAAGTAGAGAACCTGGGATAGCTGGCCCTGTCTGGGCGGGGTGGAAATACAGAGCAAGAAACACCAAACAGAAAATTTCCCTGTCTGGGAGCACCTCGGTGGCTCAGTCAGTTAAGCATCCAACTCTTGGTTTCAGCTCAGGTCATGATCTCAGGGTCGTGAGATCAAGCCCCCTATGTGGCTTGCACTCAGCAGAAGTCTGCTTGGGATTCTCTCTCTCCCTCTGCCCCTCCCCCTGCTCACACTCCCTCTCTCTCTCTCTCAAATAAATAAACTGAAAGAAAGAAAAAAAGGGAAAAAGAAAGAAAGTTTCCCTGTCCAGAATGGTGCTTAGAAAGTGGGCAGAACCTGGGCTTTATATGAGTACTAAAAATGTCTCTGTGATATTTGTTCTTTGCCTTAAAGTCAAAAGTGAAAGCCTGCATTGTAACAGCATCTTGGACAGAAAGCCCAGACAGAATGAACACGGTGTGCATCCGGTTCCCCAAACAAAGAACCCAGCGGCTTCCTCAGGATGCGTGCCTCACCCCATGCCCGCAGGGGTTTGTACTGGCTGTGTGAGCGGAGAACCGTCTACAGACAGGTCGGGAATTGTTCTGGAGGCACAGGGGGGTGTGGGTCCCAAGTCCTGCACAAAGCATGTGGCTGCCTTTATGGTATTATTTCCAGGGTTTTGAGAAAGTTCCAAGCCCTTCTCCTCACCCCTATCACTGACATCACCTGACACGCCCCTCCATGAGCAGTCCCGTGCCTTCTCCTAAGGCCAGGAATTCCTATTGAAGTGTCACCGTTTTACGGACAAACGCGGAGGGTACTGCAGGAGAGGAAAGCAGCAGACCCTTCTTTGTGGATCTGAGCTCTACCATTCTCCAGCTTGGGCAAACTGAGTCTCAAATTCCCAAGGTATACTATGAAAGGAAGAATTAGACATACCTCCGTGCTTTGATTGGCCTATGACACATTTTAACAAACATTAATGTCCTCCCCACCCTCCCTTTCCTCAAGGAAAGTCAGGAGACCCCCTCTCCCTTCAGTCCCATCGCTGAGGGCCAGCGCTTCCCCTGAGAGCCTCGCTGCCTGTAAACATGAGCCACAGCTGCTCCTTCTCGTCCCCTGGCCTTGAAGGACTGAGACAACCCTGGGAGGACGCCAGGTCATAGGCAAACTGGACCTAAATAGAGGAGAAACCCCAGGGGAGAGAGTCAGAGAAGGAAAGTAGAAAAGAGGAAGAGATGGGAAGAGGGAAGGGGGAGGAAGGGAAACGACAAGACAGGGGAAGCAGAGGGATAATGGAAGGGAAAGTAAAAGCCACAAGTGGGAGAGGTAAGAAACGGAAGAAGGGGGCGCCTGGGTGGCTCAGCCGGTTAAGTTTCTGCCTTCTGCTCAGGTCAGGATCCTGGAGTCATGATCCCTGCTCGGCGGGGTGTCTGCTTGTCCCTCCCCCAAACTCATGCTCACTCGCTGTCTGTCTCTCTCAAACGAATAAATAAAATCTTTAAAAAAAAGAAGAAGAAGAAGTAGGAGAAGCAAAGGAGAAAGGAAGGGTTCCAGAAACCTTCCCCAGATTCCTCCACTGGGACCACATGTTTATGTTCCTAATGAAAAGAAAGGAGATTGGTTTTTTAATGGATTGTATTAAAATGTGTCAGTTAGGGGCGCCTGGGTAGCTCAGATGGTTGAGCGTCCGAATTTTGGTTTTGGCTCAGGCCATGATCTCAAGGTTGCGGGATCAAGGCCAGCAGTGGGCTCTGTGCTCAGCGTGGAGTCTGCTGGAGATTTTCTCCCTCTCCCTCCCCCCTCTGCTCCTCCTTCCTCTGCTCCTCCCCGGGCTCACGCTCTCTCCCTCTCTCTCAGATAAATAAATACAATCTTTTTTTAAAAAAATGTTTCAGTTATTAATCGGACTTCAGCTCAATATTGCGGTAAGGCCATGCTTTGCGATACCCTATCTTCAGCAAGCACACAGCAATAACTGAAAAAATGCAAAAGGAGAAAATGTAAGCGGCATATAAATAGCTCAAAAACACAATAAATATCTATCTCCATGGGCCACAAATGTAAGGCAACTAATAATAAAAGCTGTGAGGAGGGCTGAAGCCAAAGGCCTGCTCGATCCCAGGCTGGAGCAAGAAGAGGCAGCTATGAGTTCAGCCCCTGCAGCAGGAACTAGAGCCAAAGGTACTCTAGAAGGGAAGGACTGAGAGCAGGGTTTTTTTTTCATTAAAGAGAAATGGAAAAAAAACAACGGCTGCCCGCTACTGTCTGAGGCAAAAACTTATCCAGAGCACATCTAAGGGGGCAAGAGCGCAGAGCTTCAGGGGTTGGGAGCTGAGAGCACATGTGCGTGGCCCCCGCTCGAAATGAGTCTGAGCTCCGACACCATAAAATACTTGGAAAAAACCGAACTCTACAAAACGCAGCCCAAAAATCGACAGTTGGAAGATAAATTTACACTAGAGAATACTAAAATATTGAGTCTGAAAGACAAACACCATACGATTTCACTTCTATGTGGAATCTAAAAAACAAAACAAAGGAGCAAACCAAAAAAGCTGAAACAGACCCATAGATACAGAGAACAAACTGATGGTTACCAGAGGGGAGCCGAGCTGGGAGATGAGCAAAGTGGATGCAGGCGAGGGGGAGGTACAGGCGTCCGGTTACGGAAGGAGTACGTCATGGGGATGAAAGGCACAGCATAGGGAATAGAGTCAACAGTGTGGTTTTGTTGTTGTTGCTTTTGTTTTTGTTTTTGTTTGTTCTCCAAGTTTTTATTTAAATTCCAGTAGGTTAACATACAGTGTAATATTGGTTTCAGGAGTAGAACTGAGGGATTCATCACTTCCATACAACACCCAGTGCTCATCACAAGTGCCCTCCTTAATGCCCATCACCCATCTAGCCCATCCCCCACCCACCTCCCCTCCAGCAACCCTCAGTTTGTTCTTTATAGTTAAGAGTCCGTTTTCTGGTTTGCCTCTCTTTTTGCCCCCTCTACGTTCATCTGCTTTGTTTCTTAAATTCCACATATGAGTGAATACAGTCAGTGGTATTGTAACAATGTTGCACGGTGACAGATGGGAGCTACACTTGCGGTGAGCACAGCACAATGTATGGACCTGTCCAATCACTATGTCGTACACCTGAAACTAATGGAACAGTGTGCGTCAGCTATACTTCGAGTTTTAAAAAATATATTAAAATTCTGGAAATGCCTTAAAATAAAGGACTAAGATCCTTAAAAAGATAGTGAATGAATAATTTACATTTAATACAGGAGAGAAAATCATGGAATATCTAGGCAGAATTAAAACAAGTACAGATAAGGGCACCTGGGTGGCTCAGTTGGTTAAGTGTCTGCCTTTGGGTCCTGGGATCGAGTCCTGAATCGGGCTCCCTGCTCAGCTGGAAGTCTGCTTCTCCCTCTCCCTCTGCCCTTCCCACTGCTCGAGCTCGCTCTCTCTCTCTCCTGCAAATAAATAAAATCTTTAAAAAAAAAAAAAGCACAGTTAGATATGTAAAAGAACAAATTATAAAATTGGAAATGAAAAATATAGTCATTGAAATATTTAAAGACTCAATAGACGGGGGCACCTGAGTGGCTCAGATGTTTAAGCATCTGCCTTCAACTCAGGTCATGATCTCAGGGTTCTGGGATCGAGCCCCATGTCAGGATCTCTGCTCAGCAGGGAACCCACTTCTCCCTCTGGCTGCCTCTCTCTCTCTCTCTCTCTGTCAAATAAATAAATAAAATCTTAAAGAAAAAAATATGCTTAAAGACTCAATAGATGGAATAAACTATATACTTAACTGAGGTGAAGAGAGAATTCGTGAATTCCAAGATAATGTTGTATAGTTCACCCAGAGCATAGCACAGAGAGGCAAAGAGATAAAATACCAAAGATAGTTCAAAGGCCTAGAGTTTAAATGGAGAAGCTCCAACATTTGCTGATAAGAGTTCCAGGAAAAACAGGATGGAGAAACTGAAAGAGAAGAGTAACTTGAACAGATGGTGAGAATTTTCCAGAATTGAAAAGAGATATAAATTCTCATTAGAATATATTTAAAATACCAAACAAAATAAATAAAACACAAATTCACACTTGGACACACTGAAGCGAAACTGCAGAATATTATGAATAAAGAAGAAGGTACATACAATTACGCTCAGCATTCCCTAAACAACAAAAACTGGAAACAGTCTAAATACTCATCAACGGAAGAATCACTACAAAACAGTGGCAACACAATGAAATACTACAGAGTAGCTCATGTGAATGACAGCAACAGCAAGTATTAGCATGAATAAACCTGGAAAACAAGTTGAGGGGCATCTGGGTGGCTCAGTCGTTAAGCGTCTGCCTTTGGCTCAGGTCATGATCCAGGGTCCTGGGATCGAGCCCCACGTCGGGCTCCCTGCTCTACTGAGATTCTCCCTCTCCCACTCCCCCTACTTGTGTTCTCTCTCTTTCTGGCTGTCTCTCTCTGTCAAATAAATAAATAAAATCTTTAAAAAAAAAGAAAAGAAAAGAAAAGAAAACAAGTTGAATGAAAAATGCAAGGTGCAGAAAAATATGCACATTATTACAGCATTTGTTTGAAGTTTAAAACCACACAAAACAATTCATAGAACGTTTGTGGGTGTGTACATGTGTAATGAAGGCATGAAAACCTACATAGATGAAAACCAAATAGAACTCATACACACAAATTCAGAATCCTCCCCACCTCTGTAATAATTGCTTCCAGTAGAGTCTATTTATTTTCCCCAATCCAGGTACATCTGAATCTAAAAGTAATCAATCTCCCTCCTGGCACTTTGAGACCATCACCAACCCCACCTTCTTTAAAGTCTCCTATTTCTTTCAGGTGTATGTATTCTGGCCATATGCCTACTACCTCCCCCATTCCTTGAGAACACTGATATTTCATAGAATTTCTCTCCATCTCAAGATCTACTCCTACTCTGAGTGAGTCAGACATCCGTATGAGTGTCCTGTCCAATGCCTAGCCTCCCCGACCCAAGAAGCAGCTCCTCTGATGCCCTTCAGTCACCCATCCTCACCACCCCATCCTGGATCTTGCCATCACCCAGACCTGCTTCACCTCTAAAACCACAAACTCAGGTATGCTCTTCTCTCACCAACCTCTTATTCTTTCAGATCCCCTGTTCACCTGCTCCCAGTTCTCCTGTTTGGATTCCATGGAAACATTCAGTCCACTGACAGCCACTTCTACTGTATCTCTATGTAATAATCTCCTTCTATCTTCCCTTCCTTCCCTACCCAGATAAGACTCCATAGTCCAAAATCTACTTTTGCCAAAATCTTCCATTATCTTGCCTTATTATCTTTCTGTCCACTTGTCTGGGAAAAAAAAAACAAAAATAAAAACCTAACCCAAATGCATATTCTCATAGGTGCCCTTAGACTAAAGATCAGCCTCCTTAACACGACTTGGCTCCTGAATGCCTCCGAACATAGATATGGAATTAATCTAATCAGTGGAAGCCTGAGTAGATGGATAGCCAGACCAATTAGCTACCCTGAATGGATATTATAAATAAGTTATGCCTCGTATCCGTTCCTTTATGTCTCCAACTCAACATCATATAATGCCCTTTAACAGCAAAAGCTTGCCAGTTACTCTAAGACCTACAGAATCCGCCTCCTAGCACTACCACTATTATTACTCTTGTGTGTCTTCTTAGAAAGAATTGATCTAGTGACAACCCTTCCTTCACAATGCCTATCCACCGAACTGAAATCAAGACCTTGTGCTCTAATAATTATCAGCTTTTTCTAACCATATACATCCCCTATTAGTTCTGTTTCTCGGGAGAACCCTGACTAATACAAGATGCTTGATGATAACTGATCACACAGATATTAGAGAGAATTCAATATAGTTGGGGTTTTATATCTGATGACTTCTTGCAGACACAGAGATATTATGAACTTAGGCTCTAGTGGTCTCCTGTTCAACCAATAGTTTACTGATTGCAGATGCCAGAAGATCCTCAATTTCTCCAAACTCAGTGATGCTCATCATGGGTCCCCCACTAGACTGAGTGGTGAAATACCTTTAGCCAAGCACAGATAATGAGCCAAATCAGCAAAGCACCCAGGAACAATCCCCTCTGGAGACATTCCAACAAAAGCACGAGGCTTGAAAATCATACTTCTTTCTCCTACCAACTCCCTTCTCACCCCCATTTCCCTCCTCCATGCATTTACCCAAATCCAGGACCCACCCCCCACCAAAATGAGACTTTATTCCTGGTATTATTCTTGGTTACAGCCCCTTTCCTGAAGTTCACGCTGGCTGGACCAGTTTGGGGAACTAGTCTTGGACAGCCATGTCCTTCCTGGTATAAATGCCAGCATTATTGCTCAATCAGAGATACCTTTGAGCCCAGAGGGTATAAGAGATCACAGTGTCCTGGACATAGCAGACTCAGGTCCCACCAGCTACAGAAATGAGGTCTATTCTGATCATCACCCTCCTCAGCTGCTTCTGGGCAGTATATGAGGCCAAAGTCTTCTCCAAGTGTGAGCTGGCCCGCAAGCTGAAGACCATGGGAATGGATGGCTACCATGGCCAAAGCCTGGCAAGCTGTGAGTGTGAATGTTCTTTCTGTCTCTGCCCAAAGAGACCTTCTTCCCCTGCCAAGCAATCTCTCCCTTTTCACTTCCTGATTTACTTATTTGTCAGGGCTCTCTTCCACTCCCTGACTGCTCTTCTTGTCTCTGCCTCCACTGCCTTACACTCCTATCAGGACCTCCTTTTATCTCTTTCCACCAGGGATTGTTTTATCTATAACAAATTTTCTTCTGCTGTTCCCCCAAATCACCTTCCCACTCAGTGGCCTGGAATACTTCCTCGGAAGCACCCAGAGACTCACCCAACCTTGCTCCATCTTGCTCCCATCACCTTTGCTTTCATCTGCATCCTTTCTAGTCCCGTCTCTGCAGCACAGTTGCTTCTGCCTCCCACCCTCTCCCCTGCCCTTCTGTCCACCAAAAAATAACCTGCATCTGCGGCATTTGCCTAAAGCTTGTTCTACCCATGTCACAAGAGAGTTGGATGGGGACTGTGAGAACAGAAGGGGAGGCAGTGAGTGACAAGGTGCAAGAAGGACCGAGAATCTCTGTCACCCATCTCATTAGTGAGAACACATGAAGCTATTTCAATTTCCCTTGAATATCTTCATTTTTCTTCATGCTAAATATACTTTCTTGTCACCCCCCAAAGATGGCTTTCTGGGGCTTCCTTTCTAGGATTCTCTTCCATTACTTCTCCACCTCTTCTCTTCCATGTACTTTGGGATGGAAGGCAACGTGAATATACAAGGCAAGAGTTGGCTAATTTGGCTGGGACATGAGGCTGGAAAGGTAGCCTGGGAGACAGACGGTGATTGATGGATTATCGGTCGTGCCAAATGCATTTTTTAACAAATTGTGATTACATACTTACCATTGGGCTGATTATGGCTTGGGACTAGGAATACACAATGGATTATAAATATAAATCTAACACTGAGGATCTCATAATCTTTTCATTTTGGTCTCAAGGGACTTTCTGGCGGGGCTAGTATAGCACAAGCTGTGTCTCATCGTAAAACAATCCCCCTTTTCTACCCACACCTTTTGCTCTCTCTGATGCAGGGGTCTGCATGGCTGAGCATGAGAGTCGCTTCAACACCCGGGCCTTTAATGGGAAAAATGACAATGGCAGTAGTGACTATGGGATCTTCCAGCTGAACAACAAGTGGTGGTGCAAAAACGGCTACCGTTCCTCGGCAAATGGCTGCGGCACAACGTGCAGCAGTAAGGACCCCATCCCCGTCTGAGCGCTGGGGAAAGTGGGGCATGTAAAATAGGGAGGAAATGGCATGCCCTCCTCCCTAACACCTGACCCCCGGCCTGCACTGCAGAAGCCCAGCCCAGGGAATAAAGCGGCCCCAGACAGTCCTCACATCTAAAGTAGGATTCCACAGCACTCCCCCTGCCAAACAGGAGGAAGCAAGGGACACTGACCCCTGACTAAGCCTCACCTTCATGGGTCCCCATCCCTCAAGCCATGTTATCCCGTTCCTGGTCCACACACGGCTGCATCCCCAGTCCACGTGCCCCCACGCAGCACTCTGGACACAGAAGCCGTCTCCTGGGGGAAACAAAAAAAGGCTCTCCCTGGTCCATCGGGTCCTAGACACCCTCCGGAGGGGACAATGCTCAGAGGCAGATGCAAAGCAAGGCCAGAAAACCCAGGCAAACGGAAGGCAAACCCACAAAAGGGCTCCAGAGATAGAGGGTTTCTCACTCAGGCTCAGTTTCCCCCGGAAATTCCCCTCTAAAAAGTATTGATTAAAGAAACAGGAAAAGGGCTTTGTCCCTCCCCACTCAGCCCCTTTTCCTTTCAGAGTTTCTGGATGACGACATCGATGATGACATCATCTGTGCCAAGAGGGTTGTGAGAGACCCTCAAGGGATGTCTGCCTGGTAAGCAGAGCCTGAAGGGCAGAGACCAGCCACCTGGCAAGGCATGGGCCCAGACAGTATTTGGGATGCTGGTAGAATCAGCAGCATCCCGGCTGTGGGATTCTCCCTGGGCGTTGTAGGGAGCTGAGACTCTTCTCCCGACATGAAACGAGGCAGAGTAAGACTGTGACGCGGCCACCCAAGGCATCCCCGCAGCACCGACTCACGCGTTCTCAGATGGGCAAACCCTCCCTGAGACTCTCCCACAGCGCTGACTCCAGCCTGCAGACCCTCCATTCCCTCTCAGCTGAGCCCCTATAGACTCCTGCCCCTGCCTCTGATTCATGCTGTGTTTCTTCTCTATTCTTAGGAGAGCCTGGGTAAACAACTGCCAGGGCAGGGATTTGTCCAAATACCTGGCCGGCTGTAAGCTGTGAGACGGTCACTGAATATGGCTCCTGGAGAAGGGGGCCCAGAAGGCAGAGTAATTCTTCAAGGTTCTTGGAAACTCGGAATGTCCCCTGCTCTCTGCCTCCAAAATAAAAGTTACTCAAGTTCAGCTGTCTCAAGTGTGTCCAAGGGCTGGGTTGTGACGAGACTTGCTACCCACCATGGACTGCTGGAGGTCCTGTTCTCTCCACACCCACCGCGGAAGTTCCCCCATCTCCTCTGGAAAGATGGTTAAGGAAATTAAGGAAAATCCTTTACTGAGAACTGCTTGAGGCTAAATTCGACAGTTGAATACAACACTCCAGATGTGAGCTCTCAGGAAATTCATTTAGTAGAGGTGGCTAGTATTATTCTTCATCACCAGGAAGGAAAGTTTCAGATGAAAGAGAAGAAAATTGTGGAGAGATTTGGTTCAGACGTAGAGGAGGACTGGCAGACTGTCAGGATGACTGTGTTGGCTGGGGTAAATGACTAAGCTGCTGTAACGGAGTCCCCGAAATATGCTCTCACCAAGCAGTCCACGGTGGGTAGACAGGCTCCTTTGTCCACACAGACATTCAGAAATTCAGATGCTTTCCATCTTGCATCTCCACCATCCACTAAAGCGGTGCTACTGAGTGTGGTCCATAGATGGGCAGCACCATACATCTGGATACCTGTCAGAAATGCAAATTCTCGGGCCCTCTGCAGACCTACTGAATCCTTGTTTTAATCTCCATTTCAATGAGCTCTCCCCGTGACTCTTATGCATTAAAAAAGAAATTGAGAAGCACTGTCCTAGGGTATTGTCCTACATGGGTAACGCTAGATTGGAGGCACTCCTTGCTCTAAATTGCAGTAATGGAGGGGCACCTGAGTGGCTCAGTGGGTTAAGCATCTGCCTTTGGCTCAGGATCCTGGGATCAAGCCCCGTATCAGGGTCCCTGCTGAGCAGGGAGCCTGCTTTTCCCTCTGCCCGCCCCCCACCCCCGCTCGTGCTTTCTCTCTCTCAAATAAATAAATAAAATCCTTTAAAAATAATTAATTAACTGCAGGAAGGGAAGTAAGTTTGGAGAAACACACATGTAATGTTTTAAGGTCCAGGCCTGGAAGAGGCACATGTCACTTCCATTTATACTCCAGAGACAGAATTTAATCACAACCCATTCCCAGCTGCAAACGGGTCTGGGAGACATGGTACCAGCTGGGCACCCCAAGTCCTGGTAACAATGCTAGTATTACAGGAAAAGGGCCAAATGGGTTTACATGGACAACTAGTAGTTTCTGCCGCAGTAATTAATAAATCATTTAATAGAGTAAATCATAATCACATTCCTATAGTGTAAATGTTTCCTGATAACAGTATTTTTGTGCCCCACCATCCCTTTAAATTTATTCTGTGGGGTAAGTTCTTCTCCTGCCTCTGGATTAAAAACTCAGGCAAGTACCATGACTTTTCTGGTCACCGTGAGGTAAGGAGAACACACCAACTCTGTCCAAGGAATTCTCCCCTCCTCTCTCCAGCTCTTTTCTTAGCATCTCCAACATCTTTTATAGACTGACCCCGGAAGATCAACTAAAGATGCAAAACATATTCCCCAGATCTCCTTTTTAAATATTTGTGGTCTTACATTCTGTTTTGAAATGTGATCTCTACCATCTTGAAGCCTCAGATGAACCTAAAACAAAAGTTTCCTTTAACCTCCTGATACAACGACGTCCGAGGGTGGACAGAGTACTCTCGGAGACCAGATCTGCTCTGAGCACACTCTGTGTGTTCTAGAAAGACGCGGATGGCCACGATACTGCCTTGCTCCTCCGGCGGCTGCCAGCTTCCAGGCAGCCAGCTTTCCGACTGGGGCCCACCCCTCCTGCTGCTGCTGCTCCAGCAGCTGGCCGGACCCCTCTCCTTGTCTGGCTGCCGTCACCATGGCTTAGCCCCAGCTGAAGGCTCCCAGGTGGGAGAAGCAAGCAGTGAAGGGACCGGCGGGTAAGGTGACATGGACATAGAGAGAGGCCAGCTGGCATTCTGGCACCGGCATCACAGAGCTCCTTATCAGGGCTAATTCTCCCCCAGGCTTTCTGGAGGAAGTTCTCTGCACTTTCACATTCCAGGGGGCAGCAAAGTGGGCTCCCACCACCATCCAGGGACCCTGTCCCTTCCCGTGTTCGAGTGAGCTATTATCCCCTACTCCTCGTCCCCTCCCTCCATCATGTGATCTTCCGGAGCACGACAACGGACACAGTCCCCCACACATGGACGTTGAACTTGGACATGTGGTTTGCTCTGCCAACGGAGTGGTAGCAGATGTGACACAAACAGAGATGAAAAATGTGGTTGCATGGTTTTGTTTGGCCTCCTGTGCTCCCATGATCGCCAGGCAAGAGCACACCCCAGATACTCACCATCCCCAACCGCCACCCCCAACCTGGGCCTCAGAATGAAACATGTGGAACAGGCTTGAACCCAGTCCGAATCCTGGCTCCTGAGGTAGAGTCTTTTCCCCCTCCACCTGACCAAAAACCCACCAGACCCAGGAGCAGGAAAAAAATACTGTTATAAGCCTGTGAGCTTTGGGGTGGTTTATGACACAAGAAAAAAAAAAAAAAACTGGGGTGCCTGGATGGCTCCGTCCTTTAAGCATCTGCCTTCAGCTTGGGTCATGATCTCGGGGATCCCTGCATTGGGCTCCCTGCTCAGCAGGGAGCCTGCTTCTCCTTCTCCCTCTGTGATCTCTCTCACTCTCACTCTTTCTCTCAAATAATAAAGTCTTTTTAAAAAAAGGAAGAAGGAAGAAAAGAGAAAGAAGAAAGAAAGAAAGAAGAAAGAAAGAAAGAAAGAAAGAAAGAAAGAAAGAAAGAAAGAAAGAAAGAAGAAAGAAGAAAGAAACAGAGAGAAAGAAAAAAAGAAACAGAAAAAGAAAAGAAAAAGAGAGACTAATACTCTTCCCCACCCTGTGTCTTCTCAGAGCCCTCACCCTTACCGGACCACCGCAAATCCTACCCCGGCTTGGACACCTCACTGTGAGGATGCAGATTCTGTACCTCCCTTGATGGATTTGCATTACATTTAGTTTAAATATGTTTACTGAGCCTTTGCTTTGTGGTTAATTGCCCTGAAAAGGGATTTATATGAGGGCCTTGCCCTTTATCATATTACAAACCCAGAGGGGCTCCTGGGTGGCACAGCGATTAAGCGTCTGCCTTTGGCTCAGGGCGTGATCCTGGCGTTATGGGATCGAGCCCCACATCAGGCTCCTCCGCTGGGAGCCTGCTTCTTCCTCTCCCACTCCCCCTGCTTGTGTTCCCTCTCTCGCTGGCTGTCTCTATCTCTGTCGAATAAATAAATAAAATCTTTAAAAAAAAAAAATATTACAAACCCAGAGACTCTGAAGTCCCCAGAACAATCCAACCAGTAACTAATATAAATGGGCCCTTTAAAAAAAAAAAAGATTTTATTCATTTATTTGACAGAGAGAGAGGCAGCAAGAGAGGGAACACAAGCAGGGGGAGTGGGAGAGGGAGAAGCAGGCTTCCCGCTGAGCAGGGAGCTCGAGGCAGGGCTCGATCCCAGGACCCTGGGATCATGACCTGAGCCAAAGGCAGACGCTTCACAACTGAGCCACCCACCCGCCCCTAAATGTGCCCTTAGTCAAAATCTAATACAGCTCCTTTCCTCTCCCTACATAAACCAGTGAAGGGAATGTATACATAGTTTTTGTAAATTTTGGTTAGGAATTTATGAAACGAAAGATTTGAGGGGGGCACTTCTTTAGACAGAGCTTTGGGTGCTCTCTCAAATAAATAAATAAAATCTTAAAAAAAAAAAAGAAAAAGGAAAAACAAAACCAGAAGACTCCCACTATCAGATACCAAGAACTATTACAAAAGTATAATAATTATGACAGCTTGGTATTGGGGCAAAGATAGGCAGATAGGCTGGTGGAACAGAAGGGTGGCTCTCACAGACCTGGCCAGTGGGTAAGACAAAGACAGGACTGGATTGCAGTGGAGAAACGCTTACAGCTCCCCCAGACGGTGCTCAAGCAACCAGCTGTCCGTACGGCCGGTCTTGTTATCTGTTACTCATCCCAGAGCTCTTTGTAGGATTAGAAGAACGGGGACAGATACACATGCATGATTCTAACCAGCTGTGAACTTTTCCACTCATTTAATAAATAAACATTTAACAGAATAGGTAATAGTAGACATCATCCCAAAATCCAGGTATAAACTGGACTTTGAAGTAGTTTGCGTCAGAACGGCAGAATCAAACAAAACATCTGCCCTAGAAACTCGTCCTTTTTTTTTTTTTTTCCTTCGTTACATCAAAAGAAGCTGCATTAGAAGGAAAGGCAAGCAATCCTTTCACCCCGCAGCAGAGGAGACCCCAGGGTGGAGAACAGCCGCCAACGGAGTCAGCAGAGTTCTTCTCTGGATGGGAAAAACTCCTGCCGCACAGTTAATAGACCTGTGTTCTATCATTTTATTCGAAACCAATTAGCTTCCTTTTCTCTAGAAAAAGGAGATTGCGTTTGTTGTTTGAATTTTTAGAAATCCTTGTTTGTGCAATACTGACCTTTAGCTCAAAGGGAGGGAAAGAGAAGTTTAGACATCGGGGTTACAAACCCCTCTCTGACAAGCATGGCCAAGACCAGGGGAACTCTGAACAGACGCTTCACCACAGAAGATATACAGATGGCAAATAAGCATCTGATGAAAAGATGACCAACTGCATTAAGCACTAGGGTAAAGCCGATTAAAATGACAGTAAGATACAGCCACACCCCCGCTAGAATGGCTAAAATTTAAAAGACTGACCATACGAAGTGTTGACAGTGTTGACAAGGACGTGGAAAAATGAACTCTCATACTTTGCTAGTGAGAATGTAAAGTGGTAAAACCATTTTGGCAAACAATGTTTTAGTTTGATGCAGCCATTTGACTTGTGTTCACCCAAGAATAAAGGAAATAGATGTGCGCATACAAATGCATGTACACAAGTGCTCAGAAAAGCTTGATTTGTAGGAGCAAAATCTGGAAATAAGCCAAATGTCCATCAACATGTAAGCAGATAAATTGCAATATATCCATGTAAGGGGCTGCTACTCGGCAATCACAAGGAACTGTGGAAATCCACAATATAATTGAAGCTCAAAATAATTCTGCTAAAAGGAAGAAGCCAGACCAAAAAAAGAGTATATAATTCCATTTATATAAAACTCTAGAAAATGCAAAAACCAATGTATAGTGACAGAAAGCAGACCAGTGGTTGCTTGGGAACAGGGATAGAAGGAATGGGAGGGAGACACGATGCAAAGCCACAGACAAGTTTTCAGAGGAATGGATATGTTTGCTATCTTTATTGTGATGGTTTTATACATATGTAAAGTCTAGCAAACTGTGTACTTTGAATATGCACAGTTTCTTCCATATTAATTATGCCTAATAAAGCTGTTTAGGGGCACCTGGGTGGTTCAGTCAGTTAAGCGTCTGCCTTCGGCTCAGGTCACGATCTCGGGGGTCCTGGGATCAAGCCCTGCATCGGGCTCCCTGCTCAGCAGGGAGTCTGCTTCTCCCTCTGCCCCTCTCCCTGCTCATGCTCTCTCTTGCTCTCTCTCTCAAATAAATATATAAAATCTTTTAAAAAGAATTAAAAAAAGCTGTTAAAAAAATAAAACTGGAAAGGGTCAACCACAAGCAAGACAATAAGATATAAATGTCAAAACTTTACCTAAAAGGAAAGAGGTTGAACTAAAACTTCAGAGTTAACATCCTACACAACTGGGATAATTCCTTACAAGAACACGGACTTGTGCAGAGCACCATGCGGAGTCTATCTGGATTCTTACACCAGCTCTGACACTAATTACTTGGTGTTACGGGTTGACTTGTGGCCCCCAAGAAAGGCACGTAAAAGTCCTAACTGCCAGCACCTTGGAACGTGAACTTCCTTGGAAATAGAGTCATTGCAGAGGTAATTAGTTAAGATTCAGTCATACTAGATTAGGGCAGGCCCCTAAGCCAATGTAACTGGTGCCCTTATAAGACGATGCCAGGTGAAGACAGAGAAATACAGGGGAAATGACGTGTGATGAAAACAGAGATTGGAGTTATGAAGCTGCGAGCCAAAGAATGCCAAAAATCACTGGCAAACCACCGGATGCTAGGAAGAGGCAAGGAAAGAGTTTTCCGACAGCTTTCAGCGGGAGCATGGTCCTGCCAACGCCTTGATTTCGGACCTCCGGCTTCCAGAATGATGAGAGAACAAACTTCTGCCCCTGCGTGAGTGCGGGAGGTGACAGAGCCTCTTGCTTTAAGAATGCCCTTCTGCCTGCGTCTGACCCTCTGTCACGGCTATTTAGGACGTCTCTCTGCTGTTCCCCTGCTTACTCTGTCCTCACCCCTGAATGACAGCACGTTTCTGCTCCCGTTCGGCTCTTTCTCAGCATTCCCCGGGATCGGCTACACGCTCGAGATCGCAGAGCTGCTGCTGCGAGCACGGCCGCACCGGCCTACGCTGCCTCGGCGCTTCCCCGTGCCGGGCACGGTTACCGTCATCTTCCGCTCACAGAAAGCGAAGCCAAGGCCTAAGAGATTAGCTCACCCAAAGAATTTCGTATATAATGTCGTATAACCCCCCTTTGTAAAAGGCGAGGAAACCGAGACTCAGAAGGATCACTGACCTCCCCAGCAACGCCAGGTGTGCCCGGCGCTAAGGCGCTGAGGTCACACGGCCTACAACCTGGGTGCCAGCCGGCTCCCCAGCTTGCGCGACGCTTGTGAAGGAGAGAGGGAAGGACAGGAGCTTGGGTGGAAGCTTCCAAAAGCGGTTCGACACGTTTGGCAAGGTCCGTGGGGAGTCCGTGAGGCAGTCATGCAGCAGGGGAGCCTGAGTGTCCCAGGACAGTGGCTCTGCGAGCGGCGGGAATCACGACTTGGTGTGAATGTGGTGCGCGGCAGGGAGGGAAAGGAGTAGCTGCGAGCACTGAACTCCAGCATTTGTGCTGGTCATTTTAGCAACTGTCTTCACGGGGATCCCTGACCCCAAGCAGCCCCTCTCAGGTGAGGAGGAGAAGCTGCCATCAAGTGGAACCGATGGGAAAAAAGGATTGCTTGGGAGTTTTAAGACTCCGTGCTCTGCAGTGAGGGTGTGAGAGGAGAGCCGAACCAATTCCCTCTCATACTCCAGGACGAGCACAAAAAGAGCGGGAGCCGTCTAGCTATCTGGGTGTCCCAAGAGCCTAGCACAATACTCGGAACATTAGTAGATGCTCAGTAAAGGTCAGGTTCTAGGTTCATTTACTTACAATTAATGCTCAGATACAAAGCAAGTGAGAAGCAGGTGTTAGAGTGAAACTATGAAGAGAAGAAGATAAAGCCATGAATAGGATATATATATATATAGGCTTTAGATAGTATCGGAAGCAAAATGAGGCACTCCCACCAAGACCTATACATGGGGGTATGACTGACCTTAAAGAATTTAACCAACAAAATGGATCTATAATGGACCGGGAAGACGCTTATAATTACTTTAAAAATATAGAATGGGGGGCGCCTGGGTGGCGCAGTCGTTAAGCTTCTGCCTTCGGCTCAGGGCGTGATCCTGGCATTCTGGGATCGAGCCCCACATCAGGCTCCTCCGCTGGGAGCCTGCTTCTTCCTCTCCCACTCCCCCTGCTTGTGTTCCCTCTCTCACTGGCTGTCTCTCTCTCTCTCAAATAAACAAATAAAATCTAAAAAAAAAAAAAAAAAAAAAAAAAAAAAAAAAAATAGAATGGCCCAGGTCAAGGCTGACAAATATTTACTGAAGATGTTAACATTTTGTGCTTGTTTTTGAGAGCCTTAGCATGACCTTTTGGAGTCCAAAGGTAATGCAGATAAGAGACAGACCATCTCGCATGCAAAATATTAGGATATTATATTGCTGGACATCATGGAAAATAGTACATGGTCCAAAGTGCCCGTTTTTAACACAGACTAGTTGCATAAAATCCCACTCCCATTACATCATTTCAACCCTTGTCTTGTCACCATGACATTCATGGGAGAAAGCCTGACACTACAATCTTCACACCTCGTTCAGAGTCTCTTAGCAAAGTTCTTCCCTGTTTCTTGTAACCTCTGGACATCTCAAGACCTTCTACTCCACGTCTTGGCACATAAATATTCCCTCCAGGCCCATCACCAACACATCAAAAGAATACCGTGAAGCTGAGCCATGGGAAAGGTGAGGGGGTGAGTGCTCTAAAACAAAGAAATACACGTTGCCACTACATCCAGTCATTAAATGATAATGCAAATATATACACTCACATTTTTAAAGTGGAATAATAAAGAGGAGATAGACAAGAAAGGCATATGCTTTTTAAAAACATAGGCTTTATTTTATAATTTTGACTATGGAATCATGTAGTATTCTATATAATTATAAAATAATTTTTAAACAAGCCCTAAAAATATAAAGGCACTTAAGTGTTTATCCATCTGGCAAAATAATCATCCAAGAAGGAACTATTCCAAAGTGACTTTTTAAAATATTGTAATTTTACTGAATATCCTTAGTGGAATCTACCCTAAGGGCAAAAGATCTGCAAAAATGTCTTCACTATTTTCACTGATCATATTCCGGTGACAGTGTTGATATTGTTATTATGAAATTTTTATGTTTACAAGGTATAATAAAGCAAATGTGCAGCTGGGTGATATTCTAACTCTATCATCCTCGGTGTCCTTGAGAACGGAGATGGCCAACACGAGGGGAAAAAACGTACAAATGTAAGATGCAAGAGGTTAAGTTAAAACTGTTTAATTCCGAATTTGAATTAGAAGTGTCATTATGAAACCATGAGGCATTGTATCTTTTTGAAAACAGAGAAAAATAATTCTTTCCTAATTCTGTCTAGAAACAATGACCAGTCTAGTAGCAATGGGCATCCCTGGCACTCAGACCGTGAAACACCACATCCTGTTAAAAAAGAACCACGGCTGCCGGTAGAAATGGGTGATTCTAGGTTTGGAGCTGGAAATAAATGAGATAAACCTTCATGTTGGCATATAAACAGCAAAGAAACTATCAGACTACTGAGGTCACATCAAAAGGACTCAGAAAGCAATTTAGAGAACATCCTTCTGGGCAAAGACAACTTTAGTATTATTAATAAGGATTTTAACTTAGACTAAAACACAGCAAAAATATTCAAATCCAGGGGTGCCTGGGTGGCTCAGTCGGTTAAGCCTCTGCCTTTGGCTCAAGTAATGATCTCAGGGTCCTGGGATCGAGGCCCACATCGGGGTCCTTGCTGAGCAGGGAGCCTGTTTCTCCCTCTCCCTCTCCCTCTGTGCTCTCTCACAAATAAACAAAATCCTTTTTTTTTTTTAAGATTTTATTTATTTATTCAACAGAGATAGAGACAGCCAGCGGGAGAGGGAACACAAGCAGGGGGAGTGGGAGAGGAAGAAGCAGGCTCATAGCGGAGGAGCCTGATGTGGGGCTCGATCCCATAACGCCAGGATCACGCCCTGAGCCGAAGGCAGACGCTTAACCGCTGTGCCACCCAGGCGCCCCATCAAAATCCTTTTTTTAAAAAATGCTTAAACCCTTAAGTTTGTAATGATAATTTTTAAAACCCTACTCGATTCCTTTTAGAGGCTGCTAATGAACCAACTCATTATTTTTAAAAATAGTGAATGGAGAAAAAGAAGTAAACATTTATCCTGCCTTTCCTATACAAACTGTACCACTGGGTAAACAAATAGTAGATAAGGAGAAATTTCTCTTCTTAGAAGTTTCCCAGATAATAAAGAAGAAGAAATGAAGGCAGAATATCATCATTTTGTAACTCCTAAGGAATCGATAGATACAGGCATTGAGCATCAAATGGCTGCTGTCATCACAAGAGAGAGACGCCCAGACATCACGTGCCTCCTGCCGGAGCACAACACGGTCTCTAAGGCAGACTTCCCAAAATAATGGCCTGAAATCTGATTAAGCCTCTGGACTCAACTGCCAATTGGCAGGAAATACAGATGACAGAATATCATGTTAAACTGCACTCCGGAGACGCAACCAACTAAATCCAGACTGTGGAATCTCTACAAGAGAAACAACCTGTTTTCTTTCACAACAACAACAAAATTGGGAGAAGAAAAAAGGAGTAACCTATGGAGTAAAAGAAGCTTATAAGACATACCAACTAATCATAACGCATACACTTTATATGGATTCTGATTTAAATAATCACCCTATAAACACGCACACACAGCCCAGAGAATCTCACAGAGGACGGACAGGCATCTTAGACCTTATAAGCAGCCCCAGTGGGGATGGGTGGAGATAAACTGATAACCCCTGAAGGAATAACAGCAATAGAAGCCAGAAGATAGTCCTGAAACAAAACAGCAGGCCTAGAAACCTATACCCAGCAAAATTTCCTTCAAGAATAAAAGTCAAAATAAAGAAAAAATTCACCCCAAAATGGAAATGGTCTAAATGTTTCAGTTAAAAGGCAACTATTCAAAAAAAGAGATAATTTCTAAGAGTAGTTAAAAAAATAAAACCCAACTATATGCTGTTTATAAGACTAGCATTGAAAATGAAAATACAGAAAAGTTTAATCTAAAATGATAGTATGCACCCTAGGCTTATCATGGGGATCATTTTATAATATCTAAAAATATCAAATCACTATGATATACCTCTGAAATTGATGTACATCTGAAATTAATAGGGTATTGATGCCACTTATACTGTAACTAAAAATGATGAAAAAAGATACATGCAACCACTAATTGAAAGAAGTCACTATATATGGGGCGCCTGGGTGGCCCAGCCGTGAAGCGTCTGCCTTCGGCTCAGGTCATGATCCCAGGGTCCTGGGATAGAGCCCCAGCATCAGGCTCCCTGCTCAACGGGAAGCCTGCTTCTCCCTCTCCCACTCTCCTTGCTTGTGCTCCCTCTCTTGCTGTCTCTCTCTATGAAACAAATAATTAAATCTTTAAAAAAAAAAAAGGAAGAAGTAACTATATATATATTAATATCAGGCAAAATATACTTTAAAGCCAAGCATTATTAGACATAAAAATAATAGATTTATTTGAGGCAGAAAGTAGGAAGAAATAATCAAGATAAAAGCACAATCAATAAAATAGAAAAAAATCCAATGGAAGAGAACAACTTAACTCAAAGTTGGTTCTTACGAAAGACAAAGGAAATTGATAAACATCTGGGGAGATTAAGACAAAAACGAAGAATGCGCTGATAAATAACAGGCATAGAAAAAAGAGAATCACTAAATATGATTCAGTCTTCAAATTGTTAAGATTATATTACAAAAAATTTTGTAATAAATTTGAAGATTTTATGAAATGGGCAAATTCTTACAAAAAGTATCTTACAAAACTGACACAAGAAAAAACAGTAAATTTAACATTTACCATTAAATAAATTCAATCAAAAGTAAGTATCTTCCACAAAAAGCAACAGCAACAACAATGAAATAAACCCTGCAGCCCCATGTCTCCATAGGCAAGATCTGCTAAATAGTCAAGGAAGAAATAATTCTAAACTTGCACAAATTATTCCAAAGAATGGAAAGAGGTGATAGAAGCCCAATTTATTTTATGAGGGCAATAAAACCCTGACAGTAAAATAAGAAAGGAAAATTACTGACCAATTTCACTTACAAACCCAGATGCAAAAATCCTAATATATACGAAAATGAAATCTAGGAATCTACAAATATGTAAAAAGAGTAATAAATTATGACCAGTTGGGTTTATACAAGGAATACAAATGTGTTTAAAATTAAAAATAAATCTTTGTGTTTCAACATATTAGAGATTAAAGAAGAAAAATCATAATCATCCCAATAGAGTTCTTCTAATAAAACTAAAATCAATGTGATTTTTTTTTTTCACTTAGCAAACCAGAAATACAAAGGAAATTCATTAATCTGGTACTAGCTACAAAATAAATGTTCAGCAAATTTTTTATTTTTATTTTTTTTAACATCATTTTTAAAGTAATCTCTACGCTCAACATGGGGCCGGAACTTACAAGCCCGAGATGGACAGTTGCACGCTCTGCCGAGTCAGCCAGGTGCCCCAAAGTTTTAAAATCCAGTTCCTTCCGAGCCCAACCCCCATTCATTTGGCGCATTTTAATGCATCCTTTTCAAACACACCCAAGAAGTTGAATATGGCTGGAAAGCAGCACACGAGAGAATGAACATTCTTTGAGACAACAGTCATTAGATAATTAAGGGCAGATCATGAAAGGTCTTAAACGCCATCCTAAAGAGGTTGTTTGTTTGCTTTCCTGAAAACAGTGAGGTGCCACTGAAGGTGAGAGCTTGGCAGAAGCAGCAGAATGACCAGATAAAGCTCCTTTCAGAGAATCATTCTGGCTGCAGTATAGATTTTAAAAGGGTAGGGGCGCCTGGGTGGCGCAGTCATTGAGCGTCTGCCTTCAACTCAGGGCGTGATCCCGGCGTTATGGGATTGAGCCCCATGTCAGGCTCCTCCGCTGTGAGCCTGCTTCTTCCTCTCCCACTCCCCCTGCTTGTGTTCCCTCGCTGGCTGTCTCTATTTCTGTCAAATAAATAAAATTTTTTTAAAAAATTAAAAAATAAATAAATAAAAGGGTAAGACTTCAAGCTGGGAGATGAGTTTTCAAGAAAGAGAACAAGGAGTCGCAAGTTCCAGTGCCTGTAGGAGCCAGACATCACATGAGTGAAGTGGGCCAGCTCTAAGACAACAGGGAGAGGTGAGAACTGTAGAAAATGAAAAGCACATGTCACTTTTTAAAAAAAAACCCACCCCTATTCAGCTCCAGTCAATTGTTTTCATGCAAGAATATTGCTCAGTATTGCTAAATCTTCCAGTCAAGAAAATTTCAATGTATTTTTTTTTCATTTTCAAAATTGTGCAAAACACACACACACCAACCAAACATGGGCCAAATCTGGTACAAAAGTCATCAGTTTGCAACCTGTGGCTCAAAATAAGGTATTGTCAGTAGAGATGAAGAAGAAAAACTCAAAGCATATTATGAAGGAAGAATTGTGATAGCGATCCATTGGGTGTGCGCAGCAGAGAGGGCTAACAATGGATGACTTCCAGATTTCCAGTTTGGTCACTGGGTGGATGGTATGCCACTCACTAAGCCATGAAACACAGGTAGGAGAGGTTTAAGAACATCCAGATAGCTATAGCCAATCAGCAGAAGGAATGTAAGACTAGGAAGACGGAAGTCATTTTCAAGCTGTACACCTCAGTTCTTTACCCACCAGCACTCCCATCGCTACACCTTCAGCTCAGCTGCATCAGTGATACCTGGGCAAGCGAAGGAACAGGCGAAATCAAAGTGGCATCTGGAAGTAAGCAGACGAAGTCAGAAAAGTTGGGTAGATATACCCATCAAATGGATCCACAGGCGCTAACAGTGAGGCTGGGTGGGATTATCTGATGATGCCAGGATGGGGACAGTCCTGGTGACCTAGGGTTACAACCAAAGTGGACAAGCATTGCAGGCTGTGAGATCTGGGCAGCTGAGCTAGTGGGGGACCTCAAAGTGTTAGGAAAATGAAGTAACAGGGAATCCAAAAAATACTCTCTCCACTTAGAGGAAGCTAGATTTCCAAAGATTGAGACTACGATCTCTTAGCCATTACACACCATCCCTGGTTGCTGGAATCTGAGAGCATTAACCTATCTTTATCCCAACCACATACTGGTCACAAGACTTCCTGGAGAAAGGAAATTCTGCCATTTGGGACAATACGGATGTACCTTGAAGGCATTATGGTGAGTAAAATAAGCCAAATACTGTATAATCCCACCTACACATGGAACCTGAAAAAACCAAATTCATAGAGCAGATTGGTGATTGCCATAGACAGGGGGTGAGGGTGGGATAAATGGATGCTGGTGGTCAAAGGTAAAAATTTCCGGTTACATGATGAATACACTCTGGAGAAGTAATTACAGGTTGAAAAAAAAGTTAAGAGCTAAATCGGAAGTAGGAGCACCAAAGGGGTTTCTTAAAAGGAGGCCTCTTTCACGTGCAGCACAAAAGCACTCACAGCTGAGTACAGCTGAGTAGCAGGCTAAAGATTTTAGAGCTGAATTCCAGAGAAGCTTAAAAAGTGGTACTGTTATGCTAAGATCAGGAGCCTGATTGGAAAAACCTGGAACCATAAAGTATAGTATTAAGGCATCTGGATGGAAGCTCCCAAGAACACTGGCTCTGCAGACTTCCACGAACCGTGTTTACAGAAGCGGCCCATCACTCCCTAGCAAGAGCTAGCCCTTTCCCCATGCAGAAGACTAAGAGGGCCACTCTCACAAAATATGTCCTCTTCCTCCCACAAAGCTGCCTCCACTCATTTCTTTGCTGCCAGGCCAATAACTAGGGTTAAATTCCAGCATAACCTAGCTGGAAACGCACCAGGCCTGATACGGGAGTAAAGAAAATTGTACCTCAAAGGAACTGTAAGAACTAGCTAGCAGGTATTGATAGAAGGCAGGGGAATACCCCTGGAATCGGATTTTGAAGGTGCTTAATCAAGGGGACCAGAACATAAATTTGGATAAGAAGTCATTGACTTGGAAGCATGTTCTCAGTACTCGGGATTTAACAACTACCTTGGGCAGGAGCCCAGAGAATGGGGATAAACTAGCTTCAGGGGTGCCTTTCAGAAACCTGGAAAAAAAATAATGGCAAACACTCAGCAAAGTGAAAACGCTGGAGTTGTCCTGGCAAAGGAATCAAAAGGTACAGGGAGAATATGCCAAAATGGGTCCATTATGTGAGGCCCAGAGGACATTCCCATTCACCAAAGCCGCCAGGTAAGAAGGGCACCAATATCACTAAGCTCAATGAGCCTTCTCTGCAGGCCAGGACTGAGCATGGTGATAGCCACGAGGATCACAGGGCTGCTGAATAACGGAAGTCAGGTGGGCAGCACTGTAACCAAGGTCAAGGGACAATTACAGGCGTACCTCATGTTACTGTGCTTCGCTTTATCGCGCTTCGCAGATACTGCACGTTTTACAGACTGAAGGTTTGTGGCAACCCTGCACCATTTTCCCAAAAGCATCTGCTCACTTTGTGTCTGTGTCACATTCGTAATCTTGCAAGATTTCATTATTACATATGTTATGGTAATCTGTGACCAGTGATGATGACTTGCTGAAAGCTCAGGTGATGATTAGCATTTTTTAGCCATAAAGTATTTTTAACCAAGTTATGCACTTTTTAAAGACATAATGCTATTATACACTTAATAGACTATGGTATAGTATAAACATAACTTTTATATGCACTGGGAAACCAGAAAATTCACCTGACTTGCTTTATCAAGGTTGTTTTTACTACAGTGGTCTGGAACCTAAGCTACAATTTCCAAGGTATGCCTGTAACAGACAACTTCTAGCATAGGAAACTCAATCCTAAGTGAACTTAGATTTTAACCCTATCTTTAGATTCATCATCAAAAAGATCTTGACAGTTTATGCCTAGCTCTGTGATCTTGCATCAGGCTCAACTTCAATGAAGTTTTACATACATACATTCCTAGCTCTAGAGAATTTTGAGATAATCAGACATTAATTGGGAGAAAGAAATGCAAGTGGGAGTAGGTGGCACAGAGAGCAGGATGAAAAGAAGGAAGATTTTTGGAACTGGTAGGCTTTAATAAGGAAGTTCCATCCCTGTCCACTTACTTCTTACAGGTTTTTATCTTATCCTCCCCAGAGCAGACCTAGTTACTGAAAATGTATTTACTTCTTGGGATGGAAGTTTACCTGTCTTATTTTTCCCTTTCCCATCAGAGACAACTCCCTAAGAACCCAAAAAATATATATACACATCCAAATACAAAGAAAACATGCATTCAAGTGTTTTACATTTTCGTAACATTTTAACATTTAATATAAACTATATACAACAATTTTTTATTATCTTACATAAGATAGCCACTATAGAAATTTACATATGTTAGAAGCAAGATGGATGGTTAAGGAGGGCCCAGTCCTGTGGGCTATTCTCAGAGGTCATAGGTCAGAGTTCAGTGGAGGAAGGATGGGTTCAGATTACCAGTCAGGTGAGAGGTGAAGAAAGGCTAAAACACAGGCCATTAGATAATCAGACACTGAGTTCCATTAATATCCCAAGGGTACACATCTCCTACCTAAAACCTGTGTGTATTTGTGCCTGGACTTGGGAATTCCCATTACAAAGATGTCTCTCCCCTTAGGCACAATCCCAAATACTCTCTCAATCGCAGCAGCTCTGACAGGAGTCACCCATCTCTCTCTTCCCTGCAGAGTGGGAAGACACTATTGGTCCCTCCCCCACAAATTTGGTTTGTTTGACTACAGCACTCAATAACCCAGAGGAAAAACCACCTCATAGTCTTTAGTTGTCCTTCAGTGAGAGACAGTCATAAATACTTGTTTAAAGAATGGAAAATTCAAATCCGCCAACGTCAAATGGTTCCCCAAATTATCAACTGATAGAAGAGGGTTCTGGCTTCCCATTTGCAGTAGCCACTCCGCTCTGAAGCAGTGGTGCAGAGGCCTTCTCAGAATTTCGAGACCCCTGGGATCTGCACCCATCTCCAGCCATCTGCATGTGGCCCTGTTAAAAGAAAGTCACTTTGGTCACAAATCCATTCATTATGGTCTGAAACATGAATCTAACTTATCACAGCAGAAATACAGTAACTCTGAGGCGTTGCTCTTCCCCATACTTAACTACCCCTAACCCTTGGAGTCAGCAGTCATGATATGTAGCATTCCCGAGGCCCTCCCAACGGGAGGGCAAACTGTGGTTGTTTCTTCCAATGAAACAGCCATTCTCTGCTGAGGTTCCAGAACAGCCAGCAGATCACAGGAAGACAGTCCTTTGGGCCTCTGCTTGAAACCAACAGCTATAGTACAACTGCCAGTCTTCAGTCAGGGCCACCAGTACCCCACCCAAGGCTCAAAGAAAAAAGCCAAGTCACATTACTTGTCCTTACTCTATGATGAAAACAATTCCAGTGCTGAACTCTCCCTTTAAAAAGAACCATTTATGTAGATTCCTTGTCTTAACCTCTTCTAGTTAACCAAAGAAACGCGTCCCGCTCTCTGAGGCTCTGGGACTAGTGGTGTTCTCTTTAAGGGACCATCTGGAGACCTGCCATCTGGGGCACCTGTACAGTCTACTTGTGATGACAATCCCACTCACTAGGAGTACACGCTAGCCATAGCCCGCAGGGAGACCTGTGCCTGGATGGGGTTGTCCTTCACTTGCCAGAATATCCACTGAGCCTTCAGCAATTTCTTTGACTGAGTGATCTTCAAGGGTTAGTGAAGGATCAAAAAGTAAGGGTGAAGGAGGGCACTGCATACCATCACCCACAACATCCAAGTCCTAGGAAAAGAAAGAGAAAAGCCTATCAGCAAAACCAAGGGAATCAATAAGCTGAAGCTGGCGTATTTTTCAACAAACCTCAAAGCAATTTTCCCATATTTCCCTCACCCCCTTGCCTACCTTTAATCAAAAAAAGATTTTCCCAGAATGTCCAACAAATGGGATAAGATCCAAAAGCACTAAGAACTTTTGCTTGCTGCTGAGTATAAAGCATAGACCACTATACTAGCTTTAAAACAAAACAAAACAAAACAAAAAAAAACAAAACAAAAAACCCCACACCTATTTTCAAATAGAAAAATTCAGAGACAAGAAGTAGAATAGTAGTTACCAGGGGCTGGAGGGAGAGAGGAAGCAGGAGTTATAGTTCAATGGGCAAAAAGTCTCAGGGCTGATAGATGGACAATGTGCGATATTGTGAATGTACTTAATACCACTGAATTGTACACGTAAAAATGGTTAAAACAGTAAATTTTTCATGTTACAAATCTTTCACCAAAAAATTTTATTAAAAAAAAAAGTGTATTCCTTCTAAGACTAACTATAGTCACCATGTAAGTTCACCAGTAGTGAATCTAATATGGACAATTAGGGTAATCACAAACTAAAATAAAATACTGCTTTAAAAGACGGGACGATATGTGGGGTGCCCGGCTGGCTCACTCGGTAGAGCATGTGACTCCTGATCTCAGGGTTGTGAGTTCAAGCCCGATGATGAGCAGAGAGCTTACTAAAAAAAAAAGACTGGACAATGTAAGATTGCTTGATTAATGTCCTAACAGTCACAGTGAGCTAGGAAATATTATTCTGATTAAGTCCCTATCCCCACCCAGAAATCCCTAATTCTGAAACAAAACATACTTCAATTGCTCTTTTAAAAAAAGGAGGGGGGCACGTGGGTGGCTCAGTTGGTTAAGTGCCTGCCTTCAGCTCAGGTCATGATCTTGGGGTCCTAGGATGGAGCCCCATGTCCAGCTCCCTGCTCAGTGGGGAGTCTGCTTCTCCCTCTGCCTCTGCCCCTCCCCCCACACTCCTGCTCCCTCTTCTCTCTCCCACTCTCTCCCGTCTCTCTCAAATAATTAAAACCTTTTTTTAAAAAATAAGAAAAAAGAGAGAGAGAGAGAAAGAAAAAAGGAAGGAAGGAAGGAAGGAAGGAAGGAAGGAAAGAAAATAAATCATATTCCATAAACTATGTTCTTCCGATTGAACGAGCCATTCCCACTGAGATGCTGAATGGCTAACAGGCCACAGAAACACATTACTCTTGGCTCCTGTTTGAAACCAACAGCTACAGCAAACCACTGGTCTTGATTCAGGGCCAAAAGCATTGCAAAGCCACAGACAATGTGTCAAACTGACTTTCATGCTACCAAGAGTTTACTGCAAAACTCCCTTCCCAAGAGTGAAAATTACAAAGGGCTTCTACTCCCCTATGCCCAATCCACTTTATAGAGGCTCTGTTTCTAGTAATCTAGCTTTACAACAGACTTAGTTTTATGCTTTTAAATTAAGTCTAAGAGTGTGAAACCCTTTCCACTTCTTTGGTGTGCTAATCACCGAATTAAGTATCACACTTCACAATAATTAAGGTAAAGAATATTAATTAAAGAATGCACCACACTTAAACCTGCTCAATTTAAGCAGAAATTTAGAAAAGGACATGGTCAGCTACCTAACATCGATTTCAGAAGTGTCAAAATCAATCAACCTATCTATCTATCTATCTATCTATCTATCATCTACCTATTTTAGAGAGCACGCAAGTGGGGGGAGGGACAGACGGAGAGAATCTTCAAGCAGACTCCCCCCACTGAGCACACAGCTGGACACAGGGCTTGATCTCACAACCCATGAGATCATGACCTGAGCCAAAACCAAGAGTCCCACACTAAACTGACTGAGCCACCCAGGTGCCCCTAGAAACTTCTGTAATATCCACAGAAACCTGTATTCTCACGTGGTTAGGCCTCTGAACTGTTTTCTCCAATTCTTTTACTATGCACAATTATTATACAAATAATTAACTTGGAATTTTTAAAAAACCCATTTAGGGACGCCTGGGTGGCTCAGTCGGTTAAGCATCTGCCTTTGGCTCAGGTCACGATCCCAGAGTCCTGGGATCCAGTCCGGTGTCTGGCTCCTTGCTCAGCTGGGAGCCTGCTTCTCCCTCTGCCTGCCACTCCCCCTGCTGGTGCACGCACTCTCACACGCTCTCGCTCGCTCTCTCTGGCAAATAAATAAATATTTTTTAAAAATAATAAATGAAAATAAAAGAACCCATTTAAGTAATGAGGCATAGAGTTTCCAAGTCTCAAGATGACAATGGTATGGAAATGTTTTCTAAAGAAAATAGACACTGAAAAGGCTTTTCTCAAATATTCATGCTTTCTGTTACAAGAATTAAAATTGGGGAAAGGAACCTAAACCAAGAAGAGAGGATCAGCAGAAATGCCTATCACAACAGGAATATTCAAACACATAAGTCCATAAGGACATAAAGACAGAATCCACATTTTGTTCTGATCTCAAAAATCACACACAAAAAGTTAATAGGATTATGGTATTAGGCTGTTACTTGCCAAACATCCTTGGATCAAAGCACAGAAAACAGGCAAGTATTAAACATCCAGAATGAAAGACTGAATTTTAACCTAGATTAATATCTAATACCTGGTCCTCCCATAGGTAAAATTACCAGAAGTTATTCTATGGCAGAATGTAGGTTTATAAGCTAAGATTGCTTGGGGAAATTCATCCAATTAAGAAATCATTTTTCCCCAGCAAAACTGCATACTAATAAATATATCCAGAATTTATGGGAGGACAAAGTTTCTTTTCTAAATGGAGTTTGTTTCAACATTTTCTGGAGAATTTTTACCTCCAAAGATTAAGAATAAAACTATACTTATAATGACCAATATGGTTTATCAAAAGTATATTAATATGAACATAGGAGATGATCAAGTACAAATGACTGTTTACCATTTTTAAACCTCTAACATCAAAGGTCCATCTTTTTTTTTAAAGATTTTATTTATTTATTTGACAGAGAGAGAGACAGCCAGCGAGAGAGGGAACACAAGCAGGGGGAGTGGGAGAGGAAGAAGCAGGCTCCCAGTGGAGGAGCCTGACGTGGGGCTCGATCCCGGAACGCCCGGGATCACGCTCTGAGCCGAAGGCAGACACTTAAATGACTGAGCCACCCAGGAGCCCCCATCAAAGGTCCATCTTAAAAATCCACTGGAATCCCCAAAATAAGGTTACTTCTTACACATTCTTTCGGAAAAAAACAAAAAACAAGCAATAAGAATTAATAGATTTGACTGTATGTTTTTAGGTATTTTTAAAGATTTTATTTATCTGAGAGAGACAGAGAGAGCGAGCACGTGGGCACAAGCAGGAGAAGGGGCGGAGAGAGGAGGAGGGCCAAAGAGACTCCACGCTGAGTGCAGAGTCCTGCTGTGAGGCTGGATGCCAGGACTCTGAGATCATGACCTGGGCGGAGATTAAGACCCTTAACTGACTGAACCACCAGGAGCCCCGATTTCAAGATTTCCTTAATGTCAGTTTCACATATAATCATGAATCTTATAATCTCTAATATTTTGTGTAAAAATTCTCCAAAGAGCAATACTAATATGGTAAAAACGGGTGAAAGGGGAAAAGCAAAAAGGTCAAAACAGAAATGGCTCTAAGAAATTATCAGATGAAATAAAAGTTATTAACCTAATACATCTACAAAAAAATACATGTGCTAGCCTCTACATATGTACATTATTATCTGAAAGGAATGTGCTGATAGTGATTAGGTTGATTTTCAGACCTTATAAAGTTGCTCATGTTAAAGTTAAAAAAAAAAAAGATAGCATCTCTCTGCATTTTCTTCACATTTAAAAATGAAGGGAAGTGGACAAAACTCTGTCCTTATCAACAAAGGGCTATCTGTTCATTTGCCCTCTTCAACGTAATCTCATTGGAAAAACTTGGGAAGCACTGAAGTATATAATAAGGTCCCTTTCTAGTTTCCATATTCTATGAAGTCTGTGTGGAAGAAATTTTTTAAAAAGCAATTATAATCAGGATTATAATAAAAATTATTTTATTATAAATGAAATAATGAAAAAAAGTTTAATAAGCCTGTAGATCATATGTAGCCAAAAGGAGGGGAGGGGATTACCCAAAAAATATATATATATATTAGAATCAGTTTATTCCTAATACCACCTTTCTTTTTCAGATATTACCTTGTCCTGGTATATCCTTTTTGCAAGCAATACCCTTGAAGCCACCCAAACTTTGCCTCTACCCCTTAGCAAATAATCTTGCAACCTATATTCAATTTTCCATTTAGAGTTGTTACATTAAATATGTCATGGTTATATACAACACCCCTTTATTATGAAATACAGATTATCTTCAGAACAAATAACGAAGACCTTTATCCAGAGCGCTAAATATTAAGTGTAGTGCTAAAACAGACTGACCCGAGTCAGACAGTAGGGTAGTACTAACGAAGGGTACGAATAAAATCAGAGATGGGTTTATGGGACCAACTGAGGAACAAGCTTATAAAAGTGTACATACTTAGAAGGCTGTAAATACTTAAAAAGAGATCACTGTTGTTCCAGTCCATTCACAACAGAATCTACAATAACATATAAAAAAAAAAAAAAAGCCAGTAGGCAGAGCTAAGTTTAGAGTCATTTCCTGAGGGGCACATTAACCTGAAAATTAAACATTTACTACTAAAGAGCAAAAACACAAGCTTACAACTGTCAAGAGTAGATATGAGAATTCATTTGTATGATTAAGATTCTAGTGAATCGCTCACCTTGTGGACGGGTACCAAGTTTCCTGGCTATATCAAATCCAACCATAATCTTGACTTTCCAACTTCCCATAGTTTACAATTTAATTCCCTTATCATTCCCTCAGAAAAAGAAAAACGCCTGCCAATTTAACTGTCTCCAAATCAATATGCCAACATATACATACAACCATACATGTATCATTTCAAAAACTTTATCAAGTCTCCTGGCCACAAAAGATGAACCTAGTCTCACCATTAATAAATAAGGCCTTGCCTCAAGGGCCAACCAGAGCAGAGCTTCTCTAACTTACATCACTGAACTCCAGAGGTAAACTCTCAGTGGGCTGAAGCTCAGCAGCACTCAAGTACAGATCCATGGGGCCGGCTTCCAGATCGTCTGGCACAGACAGTACCTGCTCGGGCTTATACATCTGAGGAGGCAACTGGAAATGCAGTGGGCAGCAAGGATCCTCAGAGAGGCTTACAGGAACTGGTTTGTTGCAGGGTACCTCTTCAGACCCCTGGCAGCATTTGAAGAGAACCTGATTCGTGTCCTGACAAATATCTGTAGAAAAATGGTCAAGGGAAATAAAATGGATCCATTGGAGGCACAAAATACAAGTATTGTCTGCCATGTAAAATTCAAGGTCTGCACTACAGAAGACAATTGGTTACACTTGAAACAGAACCAAACACAGTTAGCAATTTTTAAAGTTCTCAAAATAAGTGTCATTCACTGGTATCTAATTCTCTACCAGTAATTTAAATCTAGACCCCAACCTACACTTCAGGATCCCAGTCATTTAACTAGAGACACTAATCTTGTTTTCACTTAGGAGAGTCAAACACAAAACATCTGAAAACACTGCTAAGCAAACAGCAAGAACAATTCTAGGAATCTATACCCATTCAGAAGAAACATGCTATGGCAAAGGCAAATAGCTTGCAGAAGCGCTACCAAGCCCTCCCAAGAGTCAAGAAATATAGTGTTGTTTCTGCTCTGTTCAGCACACTGGCAAAAAAATTGCAAAAACTTTTTGAACCTTGTTTCCAGAATGTTTACATATGTTTAAAGCAGCAGAGAACTGGGGAAAATAGGAGCTCTAGTAAAAGACAAAAAATAAAAATAAATTCCCATGCCCCCTTGTTTTGGAGGATGGGCTGCTAGTGCAGGGGAGTTCTGTCATGGCCCCAAAGAGAAAGGAAAGAAGATAACTTTGCTTATGAGGTCCCATGGAAAGGAAGTACTCCAGGAACACTCCAGGAGCACTAACAACTTCTATTAACAGAAAAGGGCCCGTTTCCAAGGTGGCAAAGCAGCTCTGTAGAATGAATCAAAATTAAACTGATTAGATAAAACAACAAAATTTAGTTCAAGTTACTCTATGAAATGTTTTAGTCAAGTGATAACCATTTCTTGAAATCTTAACATGGATTTTCCCCTAGATTAAGAAGCAACTGTTATTTCAAACGCGGGCTTATTTTTTATTTATTTATTTATTAAGATTTTATTTATTTATTTGACAGAGAGAGACAGCGACAGAGGGAACACAAGCAGGGGGAGATGGAGTGGGAGAAGCAGGTTTCCTGCTGAGCAGGGAGCCCGATGCGGGGCTCAATCCCAGGACTGTGGGATCAAGACCCGAGCCGAAGGCAGATGCTTAACGGCTGAGCCACCCAGGCACTCCCCCCCACTCTTTTTTTTTAAAGATTTGTGGGCTTATTTTTAAACCAGAAAGCACAATTTTCTACAAATTAATTGTACCCAGGATTGTAGAATTATGGGTAAACTTTCCTCCCAAATTTTAGGGTAATTTCTGAAAATTAAAAAGTCTGCATACATTTTATTTTTAAACCAAATAAAACTTCTTGAATAAAGCCATTTGTTTAGATCAATTCTTGGAAATTGTTGAACTCTTAAGGCAGGGTTTCACCACTGTAGTACTACTGACATTACTGGCCATCCTGTGCATTGAAGGATGCTTGGCAGCATTCCTGGCCTCTGTCCACTAGATGTCAGTAGCACTCTCATCCCTAAATTATAACAAGCAAAACTGTCTCCACACATTGCCACATGGGGATAAAATGATCCCTAGTTGAGAACCACTACTTTAAAGGAACAGTAAATAGTACAAAGTAAACTGTATTTATTGAATGAAAATGAACAATCAAATGAACACATGAATCTAACGGGAACAACCAGATTTGCATTCTCTATGTGCTTAAGAAAAAAAATCTAGGGGCGCCTGGGTGGCACAGCGGTTAAGCGTCTGCCTTAGGCTCAGGGAGTGGTCCCGGCGATCTGGGATCGAGCCCCACATCAGGCTCCTCCCCTATGAGCCTGCTTCTTCCTCTCCCACTCCCCCTGCTTGTGTTCCCTCTCTCGCTGGCTGTCTCTATCTCTGTCGAATAAATAAATAAAATCTTTAAAAAAAAAAAATCTAAAGTCTCTGATGTGCTTTAAAAGTCCAATCTTATTAAATTATTAATACTTTAATCATCCATTAAATTAAATGTTTTAATCAGAACTTTTTTCACGGATTTCAAAGGACTTTCACAAGTCTCTTATTTAATACAATATCCTGGAAAAACCCTCCCCCATCCTCCTCCACCCCCTTTCCTTTCCAATGGGGACGAGAGAGACAAAGAGAAGGGAATGGTTGACCTACAACTAGAGTGTGGGTCCTTCACTTTCAGTCCAGTGCTGTCTCCATTAGACCAGAGTAAAGAGTTAACAGGTCACCAATGGCAGTCGCATCTTTCTCTGGGATAAGGACTTAAGGAAGGGTAAGTGACTTAAGCAACTATGGAGTGGAAAGGAAAAAAAGCATAAAACAAAAGAAATCATACTTCCCTTCTCTTTTCAAATACATTTCATATTCAACTTCGCTTTTTAAAATATTAATATCCTAATAAACTATTTGAGTATAATACCGTAAGTCTAAAATATTCCTTAATAACTGCAAATTGAGTTTTTCTGACTTATAAAGTAATTCAAGCTCACTGAAGAAAACCTGAAGAGTACAAGGCAGAGGAATAAAGGGTATTCATAACCCCACCATTGAAAAGTAGCCAATTTCTGTTAATTCCCCTCCCAGTATTTGATTATATGTAATTCCATATCCTATTTTTGTCACAATCATTTTCCTATGTCATTCATAAATTTTGTTAATCTAACGTTTATTGCTTAAACATATTCCACATAATGTTGTATCATAATTTTCTTCTCTATACCCCATCTATGAAAATTTTAAGGCTGTCTCCAGTTGAAGGAATTTTATGTAAAAATAACGGTCTGCATTTGATTATCTCCTTAAAATAAATTCCAAGGTAACATTATAGTATCAAACAATATGAATACTGCCAAGCTGCTTTCTAAAAAGCTTGTACCACTCGATCTTCCCACTGGCAGTACTGAGGACCCATTCACCACAATCTCACCAACTTGCAATCCACTCACTCACTAAATATATATCTACAAGTATTAAATTCATAGATTAAAAATTTCCTTATTTCCTATCTCACTTACGTACAGTGAAAATAAACACTTTCAACACTGAGCCACTTCTTTTAAATCTGTCCACCTTTGCCCAATCATGTTTTGAGCATTTATCTTTATTTTTTAATTACCTTGCACAAGTATTTTGTATATTAAGGACAGTAATCCTTTATCAGATATTCATTACAAAAATTAATAAACTGGTAAAATATTCAATAAAGGGAAAAGAATTTTTTCCTCTCAGAAGACCGAGAGAAGGTTCTCCTTCTTTTCCTATTAAAGAAGATATACTTCATTTCCAAATATTTTATATCGCTGGCCAGGCAAATGAAATCCAGCAAGATTTAAGTCTTTCAGATAATAAAGATCATCATACTGAACAAGTGCTTTTACTGTGAAAGTAACTTTCTTGATATCCATAATAAAGACGCACTTTCACAATCCAATCAACGCAAAAAGTCTTACAACCTGATAGTAAATGTGGCCTCATGGCAGAATCAAGAGATACTATGATGGTTCAAAAGCAAACTAACTAGGAGGGTAGGGAGTGGAATCATTCCATTTTTGAAAATAGTAAGTTTCCAATTTGAATGAAGTCTAAAATATACAAATTAGGGCCCTGACCATACAAAAGGATACTTCTCAAAGAAAGATAACAGTTCAGAACCTATTGTTTTTTGGTGGAAAACCCACAGTAATTTTTGTGTGTGTGATAACTGGATTTAACACTATTCTATTTCCAGTGAAAAAGTTCTATCGGGGATCTCTGTATTTTGGAATCCCAGTATTAATCTACTACAAATGAGTATTAGCCCACCCCTATCTCCAATGACTCAGATGTTTCTTTCTAATGAATTGACCATTACATTTCCAAAGTTCTGAAATGGCCAACAGACCATAGAAAGACATTTCTTTAGGCTCCTGCTTGAAACCAACAGCTTCAGCAAACTGCTGGCCTTGATTCAGGGCCAAAGGAAAACAAAGACCTTCAATTAAGCAAACTATCAGAGATTCCCACCAGCCTTTAGTCTAGCTAGCAAACTGAACTGAATAAAAAAGATACGGGTAAGGCAGTGTCTGGTCATTGGAAGAGACTGATTGGAACAACGAACATCATCCACAAAGGCTAAGCACCTCTGACTGGAACGAGTCGTATGAGCCTAAAATGGAGAAAATAGATAAACAAACCGTCAAAAGAAAATACAACCAATTGGGGCATCTGGGTGGCTCAGTTGGTTAAGCATCCGACTCTTTGTTTCAGCTCTGGTCATGACTTCATGGGTTGAGAGACTGAGCCCGTGTTGGGCTCTCTGCTCAGGGGGAGTCGGCTTCAAGATTCCCTCCCTCTGTCCCCACCCCACTCACATGCATTCTCTCTTTAAAGTAAATAAATAAATAAATCTTACACACACCCCCAAAAAAGAAAATACAACCAATTATCTATGAGAATACTTACTTAACACATTTAAGGAAGGTACATCCTTAAAGGCTGAAGAACTCAACATATGACAACCTCAAGATCAAGAGTCTCTGGACTCACGTGCTCTTTTCAAACTACCCCACATCCAATTAAGTCAGGTTTCAGAGCCAAGACCGTACAGTGTTTTGACTATTACCCTAACTTTGTAAACAAAGCAAATACATACCCCTTAGAGGTATAAACACGAATTACCTGTTGGGCAGCACCATCTGTGGCCAGCATTCTACGTTCCTTCAGCTGCCTATGTAATAAGGCTTCCACTCCATAGCGCTGACGATACCGCCGAAGACATTTTAGACGCTTCAAGTTCTCTCGTTCTTTGGCCAAAAGTCCCTCTGGGCCAGTCAGGAGACTACTACCTGGTGAGTCACGACAGTCAAGATGTTATGTGCCAAGCAACCAATAAGGGATGGCTGCTCCAAATTAACAAGAAAAAAACGGTAAACTTTGGCCATAAGATAGCCACTTTCAAAAGCAAATTCTCCTTCACTCCAGGTACCAAGATAGAAATAAATCTAACTACTAACAAATTCACATTCTGAAACCACAAACAGCTGGTGGAGACTAGCATAAAACTTGCCTAGAGCTTCATGTTCTACTTTGCGATTATGTAAATAACGTCGCTTCTTCTCTTTGAGCAGATGCTGAAGTCGTTTAAACTGATCGATGTACAAAGACTGCAAACGAATTAGCTTCTCACGCATTATCAGGGCAACTTCTTCTGCTGTGTAGACACCAGCATGTCTGGAATAAAACAGTATTCAGCAAAAATAAGAAAACACAGTATTAAACCCAAGCTTAAAAAGAGAAAAGGGTAGAGAGGAGACTTAAGTTTGTTATTTAACAAGAAGTCAGCACTGAGACCATCACCTTATTAAATATGAATGTTTTCACAAACAGCATTCAAGTTATTAAAAAACAAATAATAAGGAAAATCCCCGAGCATGGATACTAATGTATGATCTCACAACATGAGGAAGGGAAGAGGTTTCTTCATTTTTCCCAGTTATCTAGAGTTAAGAAGTGCAGATATGGAACATTCAAAATTTTTATTAACCTACAATCTTATTACATTTCATAATTTAGTCACTTATAAGTCAGGACAGCTTAAAAGTATTCCATTTAAAATGTAGCATTAATATCTTAATATATTTTAATGGAAGTATAAAAAATAATAATTTCAATTTCTAATTTAAAATACACTCCTATATTGGAATTTACATAAGCCCTCAAAACACTGGTCCACAGTGGCTATTCACTGTCCCCAGCTCACTTTCTTGACAAATTTCTCAAAATACAGTACCCTGGGTTAGCCGTTAACTGCCAAAGATCCAGATCCACATCAACTTTACTGAGCTTTGCCACCAATTATAACTTAACAGAATTTTTAAAAAAGTTATTCTAGTGATTATGATGAGGTCACATAAGCAACTGAGTTAAATAGCAATTTAATTGGAGACTTTCCTGATTCTGACTTATGTAAGTCTGAATGAAAAGATAAGCCTCGGGGCGCGTGGGTGGCTCAGTCGTTACGTGTCTGCCTTCAGCTCCGGGCGTGATCCCAGAGTCCTGGGATCGAGCCCCACATCAGGCTCCTCCGCGGGGAGCCTGCTTCTTCCTCTCCCACTCCCCCTGCCTGTGTTCCCTCTCTCACTGGCTGTCTCTCTCTCTCTCTCTCAAATAAATAAATGGAAACTTAAAAAAATAAAAATAAAAAAAAAGATAAGCCTCAAATTTAAAAGATTTTTGGTTCCATTAGCCTTGTATGATCATTACATAATCAGGAAGAGGAAATCAGATATATACTTGACATCCTATTTTCATATTTTGACTGAATAAAAATTATTTCCTTTATTTAAAAAACAATACATACAAATTACATACTCAAACTAATTTTAAATCCAAAAATTACACCTTCTTAAAAAATTAGCTGTTAAGCCATTAAAACACACAGAATAAATAAAATTATTAACTTCAGGACTGAAAGCAAGGAATCTCTGCCCAAAATTTTCCTCGAATATAAATGGAAGCCAATACTACCTGTGCGTAAGTACAATTACAAAGTACTCAGAAGTAAAAATAAATTAAGAACCAAAACATGATGAATAAAATCTAGCAAATTATACCAATGACAAAATCTAAGACTATCAAAAAATTGTGAAAAGGTTTTAAAAATATCTGAAGTCTAAATAAGACTAGTTTGCATCTTCAGGAAAATGGGTTTGCTGCATTTGTATGTCTGCACACCGAAAATACTGAGGTCTTAACCTATATCAATTTTGTTAAAATGAAATTAATTTCATTGTACCCTGTCAGAAGAGAATTTAACTAATAGTCTAGGGACTAGAATTTATAAATGGAAGGCCACTATAATTAGGATTTACTACACATCGTTGGGAGGAGTGGGGGAGTGGGTTTTATTTAAAGATGGATGTTCCAAACATTCACAGCTAGTTACTAAAATCATGTACCAACTTCCCTTATCTGATATTCACAAATTTAAGTCACAGTTTTATTATCTGAATTCATCTTCAAAAAAGAGGGAGTCATCTTCTATTAAATAATGTCTCTTATGAAAGAGTACTCCCCCAAATTTAATAACGATGAAGACTCAATAACCTGAAATGACCTTTACAAAACTAGTTCTGAATGCCTGTAGACGTCACATGGTAAAAATTACTTTTTAAATAAGGAAAGATTTAACAATTAGTTTTAAGCTAAAACTTCACCAGTGCAGGATGTTGTTGTAAATGAACTCTTCAGATTTCTTTTTACAAAGCAATTAAGTAAATGGTGACTTTGAGGAAAATCACATAAATATACCTACAAGGGCGGAAAGAAACTATACCACTATTAATTCTAGTTAGGATAAAATTTCTAATGACATCATCATAAACAATACAAAAGGCACCCTTCTGAAAAGTGAAGTGAAAAGTTGTTAATGATTGAAAAATTGGTCCTAGAGACAAAAAAACACTGACACCAGAGATGAAATTAAAAGAATTTCATTAAATAAAAAGACTTATTAAATTTAAGACAGCAATATGCAACCATATTAAAAAATTTAGTATTATAAGACACTTAACAACTCTACTGACATCCCTAAAAATGCAAGTATTTTAGGAGGCTGAAATTTTGGGGGAGTAATCTCACAGGGGAATTAAGGGAAGCCTTGTATTTAGTTGCCTGCTTCATTTTCCCCTTTGAATGTTCCTCTGAGGAGAAACTGACACCAAGTACCTAGTCCTCTTAACATTTATAAATCTCATAAAATTAACTGGTATTTTTAAGTTACACTAGCATAAGTATGTCCCCTAGAGACTGATCCACTCTAGACTACTGACAAAATCAAGTTTTTGGACCTTCGAAGCTGAGTATTTACCACACCAAAGGACAGTCACTTTGTGACCCCACAGAGCATATACCTCTTCAAAGCAGCACGTCTGGCATTTCCAGAAGCACAATGGGGAAAAAAAATGTTTGGTATAAAGTTACTACTTTGAGAGAATCTTGCCAGACAACGAACATTCCTTTTCAAACCACTTAGATGACTTTCCAAACAAGTACTTCCTGAGGAGGTGACCATACTGATAATACTCAAGAAAAATAAGATGAAATTATTCTACTTAGAAAATGTAAACCTAAATGACTTTATAGAGACTAGAAATTCATTATCTCTCATACTACTTACAATACTTCTAAGCAAACTGTCAATGGAAGTGTTGAGACAGTAGTCAGAAAAAATGAAGAAAACAAAAAAAGAAAAAAATTAAACTAAACCCAAACCATGAGACAGAAATATGAGACTGTGAGTGGCAACGTTTTTGTTTCTACAACTCCTAAGGCGATCATGGGCTAAGTGAAGAGTAGAACCTTAGTTAAGATATAATTAGACTGATTACTCACTTCTGGGTTTCTAAATCAGTTTCTCTTTCTTAGGCATGAAACCAAAGGAAACTCTTGAACATCTTTTTATTTTTCTACTAGGGGGAAAAAAAAAAACAAACCTCATAAAATGTAACTTTGCAAAAAAAAAGCAGGTATTCAAATATAGGCACATTATTGTTCCTGAGGTTTACGCCAGGAATCCATTTACATCAATTTCCTCTTCTCTAACTGACCTAAGCATTTCTCAACCAACCTCCCATTATGTCCAAGAAATTTCCTATTTTCTCCCCTATACTTTTCATGTGTAGAATTTGATATCTAAAATTTTTCCAAATTACACGGCTTCCAAAAAAGAATAAAGTCTTGCCCTGCAGCAGGATAGTGATGAACCAGGACACTTTAAAATGCAGAAGCTATTACTGCTCACAAATAGCTGAACTCTCTTCACCCCTCCTAAGTTATTTATCTATTAGTAGCATGCATTACTATAGTCCACATTCTAACTACAAAAAAAATTTTAAAGCCTTATGTGGAGTTACAACTTACTTTAGGGGATCTTCTTGATCACTGTCTATGCTATCAGCTTCACTGTCAGGGTCACCTCTCCATGTCTGATCCACAGTAATGGGTTCCTGCTCCCCATCACTCCAGCTGTCTTCATCTGAGGCAAGGAAGGGAGAGCAGCCATTAAGACTTCCCACCTCTGTAACTCCACCACACAAAACTAGATTACTTAACACATCAACCCAAACCTTAACATTTAAGAAAACAAAACAAACAAACAAAAACCCCAACAACTTAGTAAAAAGGTACTGGCAAATAAAATTGGCTTGAAAAAATATAACCCAGGTAAGGTTACTTAAAACAAATAAGGTGACCATGCCCTCAAAAGGACAGAAAGGTCCAACTCAAAATTATTCTTGCTTCCTGAAATTACCTTGCCTAACAGAGACAAGCATAAAAACAGCAATGAAGGAAACAGTCATAAACTCAAGAAAGTAAACCCAAGCACACATTACTTCAAACTGAAAAGAACTGGTGAACACAGCAATCCTGGAATTCTCACCAAACTGTCAACCAATTAACAATATTATTGTATTATCACGTGCCATGTATGTTCAAGGCACTGTACTAAACCAAAATAAGTTCTTTGACTTACTTTTCCTTTTTCATTCTTATGAGAAAAGATCCTTACCCAGAATTCGGCTGGCTTCACTGCGGCTACTTTCTGGAGTCTGAGACCCCAGCTCTGTCTTAGCATAAGAGCTCAGCTGGCACAGGAGTGTTTCACCCATAGGCCCTGGATTGGTCTTCTTCATTTGAGCATGAAGTGCCAAGGCATTCCTACGAGCATGTTCAGCACAGAAAGACACCCTAAGGAGACAAAATATTAACATTTTATACTCAGGTCCCTTCTTGAAGGAGTTCAATCATTTTCATAGTCACTAGTCTTCAGATCATTTTTAGGAAATTAAAATAACTATTACCTTCATTTATATACTGAAAAAGCCAGTGAGGCAGAGTAATTTAACTGGCCCAAGGTCAACTTATTTGGTATTACTAAGGGGAAATGCAGGTAGCATAATCTGGTGCTTCATTCATCAAACAAAACATCCCAACTATAAAAATGCTGACATCATCCTAGAACAAATCAAAGAGATCCACTTTCATCTCTCAAAACCGGTTCTGGCAACTCTACATTTTACTTCAGTATCAATCCACTGTAGGTAATAAGATGTGTGGCACAATTTTAAAACCAAAATATACATGAACAATTAACTAGCCAAGTTACGTTTCTGCATGAATACTCTTACATGATGAAAACTATGAAGCCTTTCCCAGAAGAATACACATATACACAACCTAACAAGGTTCAGGGATGACCCAAAGAGTCAGGGACCCCAGGGTTAAGAATATTCTAGAATATCCCTTATTTTATAGACGAGGGAAAAGGTCTAAAGAAATTGAGTGGCCCAACTGGAAGTGGCCTCTTTGCAGTTTTCAACGGTTTTTTTCCCCAATTTTACAAAAACTCCAGCTATTCACACGCCCACAATATACCACACCCCTCTTTCGTTTTAAAAGTACAAACGACATAGATTATCTATACATATATACCCATCTTTCTTCTCAGGCTTTGGAGCAGCACTGGGACATCTTTTTCCATTCTTCGTCGATATATAACTACACTGCTTGAAGGGTGCATTCTTGTCTTCAAGGATATGCTTAATGCAAAACTCCTGCCCCTCCAGGCGAGGTTGCGAGCATGGGCGATGAGTGAATGAACAAGACAGGGGTTCCTGGGACCTGGGCACTGGGGTGATCCTCCCCCGACTGGTCGGCAAGACGTGGATCCGAATCCTGTTCATACCAAAACCTGCACACAGAAGATCAAAAAGCCCTTACCCTTCCCGAAAATTCCTGCTCCACGACATCCGGACCGACCGCGGGCAGCTTCCAAAAGACTGGTAGAAGTCACGCTCCGTAACTTCCCTCCGCCCACGTCTGCCCCAGGCCATTAGTCAATTTGTCTCACTTAAACTTCTCCCCCATGCCCGCGCCGCCCCCCACCCCCAACCACCAGCACGTCGTAAGTATCTCGGGCTCGCACGGCGACAGCACGAGGAGCGCGCGCCCGCTCCACGCGGCGGCAGCAACGCCGCAGCGCCGCACCCGGCCTCCGCCTCCCTGCATGCCGCCTTTGTCCCGGCCCGCCTCAGAGCTGACGGCTGGGCCCAGCCCGTCCTCGGCCTCCCGTGCAAGCGCCATTTTGTCCTCCGGCTCCGGGCACTGGAGAATCTGGCTTCTGGAAGCCTATAGGAGGAGAGCAACCTCGACGCTGACTGAGACAAAGTAGCAGCCCGGAGAGGGCAAGACGGGCGAAGCAGCAGTCTAACTGCGAAAGCGAGATTAAGCACCGCCGCCATCTTACCTCTGCCGCCGCACCGCGCCGCTAGCCCTCCGGCCGCGCCACCCGCTTCTAACTCGGCCCCGCTCCTTTCCGGGCTCCCAACCCCTGATTGGCTACTGTGCCCACGGCTCTGTGTCACCATTGGCCGAGGCCAGCTACCTATCATGTCCATGGGGGCGGGGCGCTGAGAAAATGCGCGGCTGGGGTGGCTAAGACAACCTGTCCGTCAGTCAGCAACTCCGCCCCGGGGAGAGTGGGGTTGACCGTACCCTGGCTGCGGCACTCGCTCACGCCGCAGTGCTTTACTTCCAGTTCACCGCGTGGCCGGTTTTCGGGCTGCTTTTGGCCGCTGTGTAGTACTAGGCTGCTACCACCTCACCACCCCGACAAAGCGGGTAAAAAAATCAGACATACAGAGGCTAAAAGATCACTGTACAGTCAGTCGACTCTGTTTATACCGGAAAAGGCTGTAGTTTTCTTTTGTGAACAGTTCATTTATTGAAACATTGAGTATTTACGGAGCCTGGGGAATTACATATATAAACACTTGATTCTCAGAGCAACCCTGAAATAATAGAGGCTATTACCTCCATTTTTACAGATAAGTTAACCGAGGAACAGAACGGGCCTCTAGCTAGTAAATGGGAGGAGAATTTGAACCCAGTCCTCATTCTGTATCCCTTATTGCCTCTCATATAGTATAGACCATTAGACTGAGAGTAAGGAAATATGAGTTCTGGTTTAGGCCCAAGTTCTCTAAAATCCTCTACAAGTTCATGCTAAATAATGCAGGTATGTAGAAATGGCAGATACAACCCCAATTTTATCATACTTTAACGATTTTTAGTTAAAAGCATCTTTTTTCATCTCCACTACACCTCTTGTAGAAAGGAACCAACAATTTCTCCCTCTAACCCTTCTGGATCTTTTCTGCATCCCATCCTTCCAATGCTTCTTTATCTAGTGTCAGTTTAAGAGGTTTCTCCAGCACCAATAAGCACGTATGATTCACACAGCAGGTGAGCACAGAGAATCTACAATGCTCAACAACAGCAGTTTAAGAGACAAGAAGTGATTAAAACAAAAATGAGGGGGGCAGTTGGAAGAGATGCCATTTCCAGGTTAGGGCGTCCCTAGAAGGCCCTTCCCTGAAATTCATTTATTCAACAAATATTTACTGAGCACCTAAGTGCCAGGCACTGGAGATAGAGTACAAGAAAGATAACCCTGCTCTTTTGGAGCAATTTGGGACTGTGGATACAATATAAACATAATATCAATAGCAACTATGATTTAGACACATAAGCAAACACTCCAACCCTCAGAAGGGGTACAAAGAAGACATTTGTTATAAACTCCCTACAACTCAAAACTAGCTGGAGGCAATCACATTATAGAAAATATGGGAATCAGAATCTGCAAGCAGGGGCGCCTGGCTGGCTCAGTTGCTAGAGCATGCAACTCTTGATCTTGGCATCCTAAGGTCAAGCCCCATGTTGAGTGTAGAGATTCCTTAAAAATAAAATCTTAAAAAAAAAAAAAAAGAAATCTGCAACCAAATGTGATATCAAAAAGGAATATTAAAACTCTACTATAGTGAACAATGAAAAGAGGCATTAGGAACTAGTTAGGGATGCAACAGCCTTTCATTGTTTAATTAGAGTGTCTCTTATAGGTCTTAGCTGAAAAAAAAAATCCTCCTCATAAGCCCAACAGGCAAAAAAATTGCTATTTAGAACCACTTAAGTGGGGAAGAGGACAGATATTATTGAAGGGTTAAGATGTTGGCAAGTTCTTTGTGCTGTTTAGCAAAGTAGACGGCTGTTTTTAATCCACTGAACACTTTGTTAGCTATTGAATAGGTTAAAGTGGACCTGAGGCTGTTTGTAAATAGAATTTGGCAAAAATGAATTCTTAAAGGAAAAATAATTTTTGAGAATTTGGCGTTTTGGGGGCCAATCCTAGAGAACCGGGTTTGTGTGTGTGCATGGGTGACAGAAAGAGAGAGAATGAATATGAATGAAGGCCAAACTGCTTTCTGTAAGTCATCCTCAACTCAGTATGACAACTCCACCTTTCCAGTTGATTAGGCCAAACACTGGGAATCATCCGTGACTTCTCTTCCAAACATACAGCAGATCCTACTGGCTCCAACTTCAAGATAAGTAACTTCTCATTACCTGGTCCAAGCCACTTTCATTTCTTACCTTAATTATTGTGAAAACGATCTTAAACACAGCAGGCCAGGGGCGCCTGGGTGGCTCAGTTGGTTAAGCGTCTGCCTTCGGCTCAGGTCATGATGCTGGAGTCCTGGGATCCAGCTCCACATCAGGCTCCCTGCTCAATGGGGACCCTGCTCCTCCCTCTCCCTCCGCCCCACCCCCTTCTCGTGTTCTCTCACTCGCTCACTCTCTCTCAAATAAAATATTTTTTAAACAAAATAAACACAGCAGGCCAAATGAACACTTTAAAACCTAAGCCAGATCACGTCACTTTTCTGCTCAAAGATTTTCAATGGTGCATTTCATACTCTCTTCATAGCGGCTTACAAGGTCCTACGGTATCTAGTCTTCCATTGCCTCTCTAACCACATGTCCTACTAGTCTCTCCTCATTTGTGTCCATGCTAGCTACACTGGCCTCCTTGCAATTTCTCAAACATACGAGCATGTTCTCACCTCAGAACCTTGCACTTGTTTCCTGGAATGAGCCTGTGATGTTCTTACCCCAGCTATTCTCATGGCTTGTGCTCTCACCTCGTTCAGATCTTTGCTGAACTGTAATTTCATTCCAATCTCAATCATAGCCATCTCATTTCCAATTTCAAGAGCCCTACTTAGCTACACACAGTTACACAAAACATCTCTATCCCCCCTTTTCCACTTTACTTCTCCAAAGTACTTATTATCTAACATACTAAGTTTTACCTATTTGTCTCCCCTACAACTAAAATGTGTAAATTCTACGAGGGCAGGATGTTTGACATGTTTACAGCCATATTCCCATCAGTAAACAGTACATAGCACTTGAATAAATTTAAGGCAGGAAAGTACCTGAAACTACTCTTCAGAAAAGGTCTATCTAGTATTCAATTTTAGCTTGTTCTTATGTTTTATCACTGTGGTTTTTCTGTTACCTGTTTGAGTGCTATGTGAAATGAAGCGGCTGATTTACCACAGTACAAAAAAAGGCAGCACAAGTAGGACATGTGACATAAACCAAATCAGTTCAGAAATAGGCCCCAGAGCTACAGATTGCAGTGAATACGTGCCTCTTATACAGTAAATACAATCCACAGAAGACATAGAAAGGGCTTCAAACTTTTCTCAGATCATTGAATGATAGAGATCAAGCCTATCTTATTCTATGAAGTGTCATGGAGACCAGGATCATGTAAGCACTGACCATACGATGAAGCCTAACTCTGTACCAATTGGTTTGACAAGCCCTATTAATGGGGATCCAGTTGCACACCACCTTTATACTGATTTATACCTCATCTATTGCCAAGGATGACACAGTTGATAGTAACTCTCTTAACAAAGGCAAATCACTAAACTTAAGGATTTTGTAATATCATCCATTCCTACATTCTTCATTTTCTTTTCTTCCAAACCAGACCAGAATTTCTAAAATGTTAGCAACTTCCACAAAATTTTCAGAAGTACAGCAATCAAAAATCTTAAGTTGTATTATTTTAGAAAATGATAGGATGACCGGAACTCGATATTGTTTTTCAGAAGTGTACATCATTCATTCTGTCAAATTGATATTTTTTTCCTTTTAGTTTTTAAACTACAGCTTCTGCTAACTTTGTGTTGTAAGTTTGGAGTATTTTAGCATAAGAATTCTTTCTCTTTAAATGTGTTATTTACAAGATTTACCTTGTGTATGTGGTTTTATATGTTCCAGGAAAACAGTGAGTTTTCACTATCCATTTTTCCAGGCACCACCAAGAATGCTACATTGAGTGAGGGTTTTTCCCCCCTCTGACTACATCATACTTTATACTACCAGGTTCACTGTGACAACCAAATCTTAGTCTTTCCAATGAGTTCAATTCCCACAGGATCTTGTGTAGTCAGAAAGTACATATTACTACCAAAACTAAAAACTGTAATCGTAACAGTAAAATGACAGTTATAGACTAATTTGAAGACTTAGGACACATAAGCAACAATCAGATGAGTGTTTTATCATTAACATTTATTGATGGGATGGATAAATACATATTGAGAAACATACTTGACAGCAAGATATCAAACTGATAGCCAGACTATAAAATGTATACAACATCCTTTTTTAAATTTTTTAAAAATGTTTTTGAATTTTTTACAAAGAGCCCTTACTGTAATGGTCACTTACATCCTATCAATCACATAACAGCAGTAGAGATCCCCGGGGTAGCATCCAGAACTGAGGTGCCCCAAGGAAGACAGAGGCAACAGCAGAATAGTATGCTGAGAAAGGACTCTTAAGAGCAATACAAAGAAAACAGACAAAAATATTACCACAAAATTGTACCTGAGTGACATAGATTGGTAAAGTATTTTACTTTTTTTCTTCTTCTTTGCTCTTTGGTCTGATAAGAAAACGGACAGTTTCAGGTGTGTGGAGCAGGGTGAGGGAAAGGTCAGTTTCAAATCCAGAAACCTAGGTCTAAACGCTAAGTTAGGCTGCTGCATTCTTTTCTTTGGGGGCTTAACCCAGACAGCACTTCCATCTTGTAACCAATTCCAATGTGATCTACCACTAACCAGTTAGGTCCTCAGCGTTCAACTGAAGAGTTCCTGTAACCTGATGGAGACATACCTGCTCTGGCTTCAATTAGCATGCTGTCAAGCATCCCTCTCCATGCTTAACATGGCAACGGAAAACCCAAGAGTCTTTTCTCTTCTCTTCATTCAACCACAGATATGCACTCATAAAGGGGAAGAGCAGACACTGCTTTTTAGTAAACATTTTCTTTCCCTCCCTTTTCCAATGCCAAGTTCATATTAAAAACTTTAGAAACATTAAAATGGAAGGGTCTCCCACTTAGAAAATAATTCTCATTCCAGACCACTCTATCAGGTAGGATTACAGTACCATGCTTGTTTCAAACTCACAACCACAGAGGGATAAAAAGACAAAATAAAACTTGATAGTGTGATACAATACAAACATTTCTTAAACCATCAGGAGCAAACATTCAGTTTTCGGTTAAAAGCCGGGTGTTAACAAGCAGCAACACAGGAATTCTGGGGAGGTATGAAAGTCACTGAAAGTTTGGTTGGGACTGCAAAGGGCTTATTTCTCACCATTGTGAAGGGTTGCATAGACTGCTTAAATTTTCCCAAACCCAAGAGGATAATATTTGTACTCCAACTTTAAGATGTTCTAGAATATCCCTTTTCCTAGCATTAGTATCAAAATAACTCACTGACAAAAGAATAATCCTTTAAAAAAATTAATCTGTTCCCAAGTTCCCACAACTCCTGTTTCTGTGGGGAAACAAAGATTTTTAAAATCCTACCATACTGGTCTAAGACCCCTCTAACTGCCTTTGTCCAGAAGCAAAGTATGAGGGGTATGCATTTTCAACATGGGGAATTAGGTAGCAGAAGCTTAAGGAAATCCAGCACTGATGTTACCATGATTTTACTTCTATATCCTAACCCATTGCTGTTCCAACTGGCGATTTGTTTTTGTTTCTATCAACACCGGTGAAGTCAATAATACAGAACTATGAAAAATGATACACTGAATCAAAACACAAAATAATTAAAAAAAAAAAAAAAGGAAGCTGAGAGTCTCAGATATGGAAACACATTGATTCATGAGTGAGCAGGTTAGACTAATTCCTACATATTTTCTAAACCCAAAAAGCATAACTGATATCGCAGAAGACCAATTTAGCTTTAAATTAATGCTTCACTAGAGTTCAGCCAACAGTAACACAGGTATCTGATTAAAAGCCCTAAGGACATTCCACAGGTGTTTGTTGTTGCCAACATAAGAGTCACGCAAGGTTTTAGTAATGAGATTTATAGAACTTGAGGCTCCAGGCCTGCTTACCACCACTTATCCTTGATAGTCTAGGTTAAAAGGAGAAAAAAAGCCATGTTTAACTAGACTAACTTTGGATGTATAAATCCCCTTTCTCACCCTTTGAAGGTGTGAGCATAGAGAAAACACAGAGTTTAGAAACCACGCAAGCCTTTGAAGCCTAAATTTATGTAATCTGAACAATATACATGCTAGTCGACAGGCATATCTGCTAACCCAAATGCAGCAGCTTCATGCAGAGCACACAGGACATTCAAGACATATACACAGATCTAAAAGCAGACACCGTATCTTAAAACAGTATCCGGAGGCATTAATATAGAGGTCTTTAAATTGACCTACATCAGCGATGAACTACTAGTGCAAAGGCCAGACTGCACAGCATGAAGCAGCTCTGAGGCTCTAGTAAGCACTTTTTCTAGTTCAGTCCTAACACAAGGTCTAAGGAACTAACTACAGATGCCATGGAGAACTGCTCTGAGGCCAAGTGGATATGTCTGCCTCTGTGGTGAAGGAGTGCATACGATTAGAAAATATGTGACATTTGATGAGAAAAACTGAATGCTGGAAAAGGCATTTTCATAATCAAATCAGTGATCAATTCCACAAACATACAGATCCAAACTAAATAAACTTTTGGGAAGGTCAGAAGGAAAGCAGACTCCACCAAACAAAATCTAAACAAATAGAAAGCCTAGATTTAGTAAACACATCACACATCTACCAATTACCTAGCACAACACAGAAAATATCAGGGAGATACAGGAAAATGCCATCAGTGAAAATGAACTAACATTCTAAGTATTAATGGTTTATAGGTCGGCAGAGAGCTCATTTTACACAGCAATGGCAGGCACTCTAGACAGTTCAAATATGCAGAGATGCAGGACATTAATTCACCTCAAGGTTTCCTGTACAAATTCCTTCCAGTGCATCAACAATTCCAACTGCCTCAGTTTTCTCCCCAACCTGTTCCTGGCAAGCAGCAGCACATGTACAACTCCTGTCTCCCTATGACTTCCAATGAAAAATATTCAATTTTTCTATATATCTATACAGAATATTTGGTGTAAAGGAAGCTGCATTAAAAACAACAAGACAAATTCAAATTGCATCATCTTTTCCATAGCAAAAAATACCATGAAGACCAAAGAATATCACATCAAATGATCTGTGGCTTAGTGGCATTTTCAGCTAGACAACCTGGCTTAGAATTCTTTCTAGTCCCTGGAAAGATTTCTTTCCTCAACAAAAGTGTTAAGTTTTGACTGCTGGGATCTTGAACACCAATTATCCTGAAATCTGGGATAATCAAGCACCCATAACAGGACTCCTGGATCCATTTTCTTTTTTTTAAGGACTCTTAGAAAATCTTCTGAAAAACCTCTGCCTAGAAACTAAAGCCACCAAAGATGGACAACCTGCATCTGTGGGCTAGGCTTGCTCACCCTCATGACATCAGTACTGTTAAATTCACAAGCTCCAACCTCTGAAGTCATATAGGTTGCAAATTTAAGGATGCAGCTGTTTCCCTTCAGATATACAGATAAAAAGCAAGTCTTACATTCATAATGCAATTTAAAATACAATATCCTAAAAATACCCAATCACAATTTCATTGTTTTCAGTATCCTCTAGGTCCATGGCTTCTCTCAGAACTACTCTCATATATGGTCTGGGCTTTCAGAGGCAGGATATAGAGCACATCCCCTTCCCTTCAGAGACCCTGAGATTGCTCTCACTTGAACACTTTCCCAAAGCCCAACTTGAAAAAAAGACACACCCAATTCTGTAGGGCAGAAGCCAGCCTTGCTCTCCAATCCTTCTTCCTCAACCCCACCTTTGTTCTGCATCCAAAGGAAAAAGGGGTAAAAGGGAAGTTTTTATAATGGAGTCCAGAAACAGGCCACTGGCTGCACTTGCCCAAACTAGAATTTAGAAGGCTACCACTCAATTACAACATAAAGAAATGGGAAAATACCATGCTAACACATGCCTCTTCCTTCCTTTATGTTCTAAAGGCCACACCGTGTTCTCTCTAGTAGACTGTTGGGAAGTGAAAATGGTGAGGGACAGGGAGGGAAAGATAAAACATGATTTTTAAACACACACACTTAAAACCACACATACCCACACTTACGTACACACTTAAAGGTCTCAACACTTCAAGTGGCCGGAGCCTATCAGACAGAACTCAAGGCCAAAAGCCTACCCTCCCATCCCCCCTACACACCCCCCACCCTCCAATCCCACCCCCCAGGAGTCATTGCTATGTATCTCATACACACAGCAAAATCCCTATCCCCTCCCCGATGATATAAAAAAAACTAAACAGATAACTTACTTTCTTTAAATTATTTTTTAAAAGTCTCTTAAAAGATTTTGACGTTTAAATACTTCCTCTCTTCTGATATATTAAACACCAAAAGAATCCACAACTGTCTGATAAAACAAACCCTCCATATTTCAGTCCTGGCAAGAAGAGGGAAGACATCAACTCTAATCAACCTAATTAGGAGGTGGAGAGGCCAAGAACAGAGAAAGTATTCTTAATCCTTCACAGCTTCAACACATTCTCACCTCTCTAATACCAGTAAAAACTATAATAAAATAGTTAAATTTCTGAGGCAGTAGATATAATTACCAAGCCCCTCTACCACCCTCCCACCTGCATGTCAATATTAATTATTCCCTAGTCCAAGAAGGGTGACATATTTCATAAGGGAAGTAATTTCCTTAGTCCAGAATCAGTAGTTAAAAAAAAAAAAAAATGTTTTTAAGGAAGTTTTTTCCTCCTCCTCTTTTTTTTTTTACTTAGGAAGGGGTGGAAGTGGTGGAGGAGGTTCTGATGGTAGAGGTGGTAGCCGGGGTTTGTCTGTATTGCCAGATCTGGAGGACATTCCACCAGCCCGTGGATTCAGATATTCACCGTAAGAATGAACAAAATCAAATGCAGGGGGCTGAGTGGGCTGAACACCCTGGGCACTGAGAAGGGAGTGAAGCATATTCACAGTATCTTGATAGTCTATTGTCTGGGTTGCATTGTGACCATTGGCCCCAGTGGGCCCTTTATCCAGTTTCATATGAGGAACTCGAGTTTTACAGCTGGGCTGTGAAAAGGGAAGGCCACTTGTGTCTGAGCTATGCCCAGGCAACTGGGCCATTGTAGGAAGAGGAGTGAAGGAGAAATTTATGGAAGAGGATTTGGTACTCTTGGCAATCTTGGCTGGATGATCAAACACTGCTCCTCCAGTCTCTTCAGGGGGGCCCCTTTTACGAGCAGAACTGGAAGAGGAGAAAGAACTAGACAAGCTATAGGTTTTGTGCGCTAAGGTGCTTGTCTGGCTACTATGTTTTGGATCACCTGGACGCTTGTTCCCAGTACCAGCTGGAAGCTGTGAGTGAGAGTGCTTGTGTGAGTGGTGATTATGATGATGATGATGATTAGATGGGTGAGTCTTGTGCTTTTCTTTGTGCTCTCGGCTCTTTGTGACACTGTCCTCTACAGAATTGTGCTTGTCAGCTGCAGCATGGACTTTAATGCGCATTTTTATCTCCTCTGGTTTTGAAGAGGCAGCTTTATCTCCACTTGCCACCGGGATTCTCATTTTGAGAGCTGCTTTGTCAGCCTTTTCCAGAAAAGGCCGCTCGGGGTTTTCTGAGCCCTCTATGGGCATTTTCAGAATGACCGAAGAATGGCTATCATGGTGAGACAGGAGATTCTGGGCAGCATATGCATACTGTGACTTCACATTGGCCTCCATGTTCTCCAGTTGCCTCTTCTGGGCAGCCAACTCTTCGGCATGTTTTGCACGGTATTCTTTCAGTGACACTTTAGCTGATGGCACACTCTTACTATTCTGCTTCTGGGAAATAAATGCATTTGAACCATCCTGTTGCAAAGAATGATCAACTCCCATAAGTGCTAAATTCTCACTAGTCCGATGACCCTGAGCAGGTTCCAGTTTAAAAGGAGGTTGGGAGGACAGCCAACGCTCGCCCTGCAACATCTCCACATTGCTTAAGTTGCTGGATGATTCTTCAGTGGCTGGAAGGGAAGGCACTGCACTTGTAGAAGAAGTTGACATGCTCATTAAACCTGCAATTGTTGTGTCTGAAGAGCTCTGGGAAATCATATTGAGAATTGTCTGCTCTGACGTGTTTTCATCTGTTCCTCGATCATCTGCTTTTGTTTTCTTGGCAGCCTGGCATGCCTAGAATGAAGCAAATGACATCTCTTCACCTCAGGTAATTTATAAAATGGAAAGAAAAACTGGAATGAGGAGACTGTGCTTCCTGCAACACTGGAAGTTCTGGATAGCCATAGGTAGGCAGCTACTCTAAGATCATTAATTATAACCACTAGAAGTAAGATTTTAAAAACCCTCAGTCAATAGTCATACAAACAAGATCTCAAGGAGATCTCTGCACTCCCATGTTCACGGCAGCATTATTCACAATTGCCAAGATACGGAAGCAACTGAAATGTCCATTAATGGATAATGGATAAGCAAAATGTGGTATATAAGCACAATGAAATCACACTTAGCCTTAAAAAAGGAGGAGAAGGATTCTCGGATAATGTTAGAGTAGGAAGCACCAGGAATCTCTCCCCCTCAGACAACAACTGCACTGGCAGAATTCGTCCAATGTAACTATTCTGGAACACTGGAGTCTGTTAAAGGCTTGCAACTTTTGGGGTAAGCCTTGGATAGTAAATTGGGGTTAATTTACATCAATTTTACCTCTCAGCACATTAGCAACTTCCCATCTCCTACCCCAGCCACAATGGAGGCAGCTGTGCACCTGCTGCTGGAGCAGCTTACACACTCTGGGGGAGCCAGTACCAGCAAAAAGACTCTCTCCTGCAACTATCAGACTCTGTGCTCTGACCCCTGATTGCACTTCTGGCCAAAGAGGTACAGACTAAGAGGCAGGCAGTCACTGTTACTGCGCCTCCCTCTACTGTTGCAAGCTCCTCGCCCTCTGGCTAAAGTGACTTCCAGGAGACTTAAAGGACCAGCACCCTTTCTCCCCTTCATTTTTTGCTTTTTTCCCATCTTGGGAGCCAGACATTAAAGAGCAGGATATTAAAACACAACTGCATATACAGAGAAAATCAGAAAATTTTGACCACACATTCCCAGGGAAAGAATCAGAAAAGAAGTGAGAATATACCTCAGGCTGATCCTCAGCAGAGACACCATTCAAAATCAAACCCACCCCCCATCCAAAAATAATAACAAAAGAACAGAAATTTGATTGGGAATCTGATTAGATTCCACATTATTAGATTCAAATGTCCAGTGTCCAACAAAAAAATCACAAAGCATTTTAAGAAACAGGAAAGTATGGCCCATTCAAAGAAAAAAAATAAATCAACAGAAACAGCCCTTGAAAAGAATCAGATGACAGAACCACCACCACACAAAGACTTTAAAATAACTCCCTTAAATATATTCAAATAACTTAAAGGAAGTGATGGAGATAATTAAGAAAACAATATATGAACAAAATGTAAGTATCAATAAAGAGGTAAAAAATCTAAAAGAAAACCAAAAAGAAATTCTGGAGCTGAGAAGTACAGTAACCACGAGGAAAAATCCACCAAAGGGATTCAAACACAGATTTGAACAGGTGGAGGAAAGAATCAGCAAACTTTAAGATAGCACAATGAAAATCATTAAATCTAAGGAACATAATGAAAAAAGACTGAAGCAAGTGAACAGGGACCTATCGGATACCATCAACTGGACCAACACATGCATCATGAAAACTCCAGAAGGAGAAAAGAAAGAAAGGGGCAGAGAGAATATATGAAAAAACAATGGCTGCAAACTTCCCAACTTTGATAAAGACAGTAATAGAAACGAAAGCTCAACAAATTCCAAGTAAGATGAACTCAATGAGACTCACACAAGACCTATCAAACTTCAAAAGTGAAAGACAGAGAATCTGAAAGCAACAGGAGAAGTGAATCAACAGGTGAAAGGGATCCTCAAAAAGATCACAAGCAGGTATCTCATCAGAAACGCTGGAGGCCAGAAGACCATGAACCAATACATTCCAAGGGCTAGAAGAACAAAACCTGTCAACCAAGAACGCTATATCCAGCAAAAATGTCCTTCAAAAGTGAGCAAAAAATTAAGACATTTCCAAATAGGTAAAAGCCGACGAAGTTCATGACTACTAAACCAGTCAGTTGTCCAAGAAGTGCTCGAAGAAGTCCTGCAACGTGAAATGAAAGGAGACTATATAGTAAATCAAAGCCATATGAAGAAATAAAGATCTTCAGTAAATACATGGGCAATTATAAAAGCTACTTTTTTTTTTTAGCAGTAATCACTACCCTCAACGTGGGACTAGAATCCACAACCCTGAGAACAAGAGTCCCATGCTGTACCAACCGAGCCAGCCAGGTGCCCCAAAAGCTACTATTGTTTTAACAATGGTCTATGACTGTGCTTCTTGTTTTCTACATGGTTAATACATTAATACATTTTAAGGAAAAAAACACAATTATTAGTGTAAAAGCTAGTATTACTGTAACTTTTGTTTGTAACTCAAGCCTTATTTTCTATTCAATTTAGGACCCTAAGGCATTTAAAAGGATTATTAGGGATGCCTGGGTAGCTCAGTTAGTTGAGCGTCTGCCTTTGGCTTGCGTCATGATCCTGGGATCCTGGGATTAAGTCTACATCTGGCTCCTTGCTCATTGGGGAGCCTGCTTCTCCCTCTGCCTGCCTCTCCTCCTGCTTGTGCTCGTGCGCACTCTCTCTGACAGATAAAATCTTTAAAAAAAACCTGTTTAAAAAAAAGGATTATTAGTTTATGTTCTGGGGCATGCAATGTATAGACAATTCTGTGACTTCAACAACTAAAAGATATGGGGACCCAACTATAAAGAAGAGAAGTTTTATATGTTACTGAAGTTAAACCAGTATAAATTCAAATTATAACTTTATGATGTTAAACGTAATCCTCATGGTAACCACAAAGAAAACAAACATAGAATATACACGAAAGAAATGAAAATGGAATTTAGAATTTTCACTATGAAAAAATCAACTAAAAGACAGTAATGCAGGAAATGAGGGTCAAAAAGCTACAAGGCGAGGGGCGCCTGGGTGGCACAGCGGTTAAGCGTCTGCCTTCGGCTCAGGGCGTGATCCTGGCGTTATGGGATCGAGCCCCACATCAGGCTCCCCCGCTATGAGCCTGCTTCTTCCTCTCCCACTCCCCCTGCTTGTGTTCCCCCTCTCACTGGCTGTCTCTATCTCTGTCGAATAAATAAATAAAATCTTAAAAAAAAAAAAAGCTACAAGGCGTGTAGAAAATAAACAGCATAAGCATAATGACGTTATCTATAATTACTTTAAATGTAAACAGATTAAACTGTCCAATAAAGACAAAGATTGTCAAAATGCATAAAAATATATGATCCAGCTATATGCTGTCTACAAGCAACTGAGATCCTAAGACCCAAACAGGTTGAAAATGGAAGGAGGGAAAAACATATACCACGCAAACAGTAACCAAGGAAGAGCAAGGGTGGCTACGCTAATATGAGACAACATATATTTTAAAACAAAAAAGGTTTCAAGAGACACAAAAGGACATTATATATTAATAAAAGGCTGAATTTAGCAATTGTAACAATTATAAACATTTGCATACCTAATAAAAGACAATCAAAACTGACAGAAGACTTCCCTTGGAGACTTCAATACCCACCCACAACAGACAGAACCACCAGACGAAAGATAAGGAAACAGAGAACTTTAAAAAAATAAACCAACTAGATCAACAGACATATACAGAACACCCTACCCAACAACAGTATAAACATTCTTCTCAAGTACACATGGCACATTTACCAGGACAGACCATATGTGAAGCCATAGACAGTCTCAACAGATTTTTAAAAGATAGGTACCACACAAATTAGCTTTTCTGACCACAACAAGATAGTTAGAAATCAGTAACAAAAGGAAAACTGGAAAATTCAAAAAAGTGTGGAAACTAAAAAACACTTTTAAACAACCAATGGATCAAAGAAAAAAATCAAAAGGGAAACTGGAAAATACTCAGAGATGAACGGAAACAAAAACACAACATATCAAAACTTATGGGATGCAGCAAAAGCAGCACTAAGGGAAAAATTTATAGCTGTGAACATTGACATTAAAGATCTCAACGTAACAAACTATAATGTGAGGAACCAGAAGAAGAATAAACTAAAGCCAAAGCAAACAGAAGGAAGGAAATAACAAAAATTATAGCAGAGATAAACAAAATAGAAAACTATAGAGAAAAGTTAATAAAACTAGCAGTTGGTTCTTTGAGAACATCAATAAAATTAAACCTTTAGCTAGATGGTCTAGGAAAAAAACAGAGATTCAAACCACTGAAAACAGAAATGAAAGTGGAGACGTTGCTATGAATTCTACAAAAATAAAAAGGATTATAAGGGTACTCTGAACTTAGGCAATCTGGAAGAAATGGATGCATTCCTAGAGATGAATTAACTACCAACACTGAAACAAGAAGAAACAGAAAACCTGAACAGACCCATAACCAGCAAGGAAACTGAAGCAGTAATCAAAAATCTCCCAACAAACAAGAGTCTAGGGCCCGATGGCTTCCCAGGGGAATTACACCAAATACTTAAAGAAAAATTAATACCTATTCTTCTGAAGCTGTTTCAAAAATAGAAATGGAAGGAAAATTTCCAAACTTATTACCTGATCCTAAGAACAAAGACCCCACTAAAAAGGAGAATTACAGACCAATATGCCTGACGAACGTGAATGCCAAAATTCTCACCAAGATACTAACCAAAAGGATCCAACAGTATATTCAAAGAATTATTCACCACAACTAAGTGGGATTTATTCCTCAGCTGCAAGGATGGCTCAAAAGGACATCCACAAATCAATCAAAGTGATACACTACATTAATAAAAGAAAGGACAAGAACCATATGCTCCTCGAAATAGATGCAGAAAAAGCATTTGACGAAGTACAGCATCCTTTCTTGATTAAAACTCTTCAGAGTGTAGGGTTAGAGGGAACATACCTCAATATCATAAAAGCCATATAAGAAAAGCCCACAGCAAATATCATTCTCAAAGGAGAAAAACTGAGAGCTTTTCCCCTTAGGTCAGGAACATGGCAGGGATGTCCACTATCACCACTGTTGTTCAACATAGTACCGGAAATCCTAGCCTCAGCAATCAGACAACAAAAAGAAATAAAGGACATCCAAATCAGCAAATAAAAGGCATCCAAATCAGCAAAGAAGTCGTCAAACTCTCACCCTTCACAGATGACATGATACTCTGTGTGGAAAACCCAAAAGACTCCACCCCAAAATTGCAAGAACTCGTACAAGAATTCAGCAAAGTGGCAGGATATAAAATTAATGCACAGAAATCAGTTGTGTTTCTATACACTAACAATAAAACAGAAGAAAGAGAAATTAAGGAGTCAATCCCATTTACAATTGCACCCCAAAACCATAAGATACCTAGGAATAAACCTAACCAAGAGGCAAAGGATCTGTACTCAGAAAATTATAGAACGCTCTTGAAAGAAATTGAGGAAGACACAAAGAAATGGAAAAACTATTGTTAAAATATCTATGCTGGGGCGCCTGGGTGGCACAGCAGTTAAGCGTCTGCCTTCGGCTCAGGGCGTGATCCCGGCGTTATGGGATCGAGCCCCACGTCAGGCTCCTCCGCTAGGAGCCTGCTTCTTCCTCTCCCACTCCCCCTGCTTGTGTTCCCTCTCTCGCTGGCTGTCTCTATCTCTGTCTAATAAATAAATAAAATTTAAAAAAAAACATATCTATGCTACCTAGAGCAATCTATAGATTTAATGCAATCCCTATCAAAAACCACAAACTTTTTTCACAGAGCTGGAACAAACAATCCTAAAATTTGTGTGGAACCAGAAAAGACCCCGAGTAGCCAAAGGAAGGTTCAAAAAGAAAATGAAAGCTGGTGGCATCACAATCCCGGACTTCAAGCTCTATTACAAAGCTATAATCATCAAGACAGTATGGTACTGGCACGAAAACAGACACACAGCAGAACAGAGAACCCAGAAATAGACCCTCAACTGTACGGTCAACTAATCTTCGACAAAGCAGGAAAGAAGATCCAATGGAAAAAATACAGTCTCTTCAACAAGCGGTGTTGGGAAAACTGGACAGCCACATGCAAAAGAATGAAACTGGACCATTTCATCATACACAAAAATAGACTCAAAATGGATAAAGACCTAAATGTGAGATAGGAATCCATCAAAATCCTAGAGAAGAACACAGGCAGCAACTTCTATGACCGTGGCCGCAGAAACTTCTTGCTAGACACGTCTTCAAGGGCAAGGGAAACAAAGGCAAAAATGAACTACTGGGGCTTCAACAAGATAAAAAGCTTTTGCGCAGCAAAGGAAACAATCGAAGAAGAAACCAAAAGACAATCAACAGAATGGGAGAAGGTATTTGCAAATGTCTTATCATATAAAGGACTAGCATCCAAAATCTATAAAGAACTCATCAAACTTGACACCCAAAGAACAAATAACCCAATCAAGAAATGGGCAGAAGACATGAACAGACATTTCTTCAAAGAAGACATCCAAATGGCCAACACACACATGAAAAAATTCTCCACATCACTTGCCATAAGGGAAATACAAATCAAAACCACAATGAGATACCACCTCACACCAGTCAGAATGGCTAAAATTGAGTCAGGAAACAGCAGATATTGGAGAGGATGCAGAGAAAGGGGAACCCTATTACACTGTTGGTGGGAATGCGAGCTGGTGCAGCCACTCTGGAAAACAGCTGGAGGTTCCTCAAAAAGTTGAAAATAGAGCTACCCTGAGACCCAGCAATTACACTACTAAGTATTTACCTCAAAGATACAAATGTAGTGATCCGAAGGGGCACATGCACCTCAATGTTTATAGCAGTAATGTCCACAATAGCTGTGTTATGGAAAGAGCCCAGATGTGCACTAACAGGTGAATGGATAAAGATGTGATATATATATATACACACACAGTGGAATACTGCTCACCAATCAAAAATCCTGAAATCTTGCCATTTGCAACAACATGGATGGAACTAGAAGGTATTATGCTAAATGAAATAAGTCAATCAGAGAAAGACAATTATCATATGACCTCATTCAGATGTGGAATTTAAGAAGTAAAGCAAAGGATCATAGGGGAAGAGAGGGAAAAACAAAACAAGACAAAATCAGAGAGCGAGACAAACCACATGAGACTCTTAATCATAGGAAACAAACTCAGGGTGCTGGAGGGGAGAGGGTCAGGGGTGGGGGACCTGGATGACGGACATTAAGGAGGGGGGGAAAGAATGAATTTTACTCTACATAAATTATACCGCAATAAACCTGACTTAAAAAATATTTTTTCAAAAAGAGTACTCTGAACAACTCTGTGCCAATAAATTAGATAATCTAGATGAAATGGACTAATTTCTAGAAACACAAAACCTACTGAGAATAAACCATTAAGAAATAGAAAATCTAAACAGATCTGTAACTAGTAGGGAGACTGAATTAATAACAAAATAATTTCCCAACAAAGAACAGCCCTGGACCTGATGGCTTTACTGGTGAATCTTTTTAATACTTTCCCAAAAATCTGAAGAGGAAGCAACACCTCTCAACTCATTCTATGAGGCCACCATTACCCTGATATCAAAGTCAAAGACATTACAAGGAACTACAGGCCAATATCCCTAATGACCACTGATGTAAAAATTCTTAACAAAATACTAACAAAGTGGGACACCTGGGTGACTCAGTCAGTTAAGCTTCTGTCTGCCTTCGGCTCAAGTCATGATCCCAGGGTCCTGGGATCAAGTCCTGCATCAGGCTCCCTGCTCAGCAAGGAGTCAGCTTCTCCCTCTGCTGCCTCCCCCCCTGCTTGTGCGCTCGCTCTCTCTCTGACAAATAAAATCTTAAAAAAAAAAAAAGTACTAACAAACTGAATTTAGCACCATATTAAAAGGATTATACACTATGACCAAGCAGGACTTATTCCTATAATGCAAGAATGGTTCAACATACAAAAATCATCCACATAATATGCCACATACACACAATAAAGGAAAAAAAAACATACCATCTTCCAGATACACAAAAAGCATTTGACAAAATTCAACACCCTTTCATGATAAAAACACCCAACAAACTAAGAATAGAAGGAAACTACCTCAATAAAAGCCATATATGAAACACTCAAAGCAAACATCACATTCAACAGTGAAAAACTGAAAGCTCTTCTGCTAAGATCTAGAACAAGGAAGAATGTTCCTTTCACTTCTATTCAACAAAGTACTAGAAGTTCTCATCAGAACAAGTAGGCAAAAGAAAGCATTCAGGGGCATCTGGGTGGCTCAGTCAGTTAAACGCCTCTTGATTTTGGCTCAGGTCATGATATCAGGGTTGTGAGATGGACCCCCACGTCAGCCTCAGTGCTGAGCATGGAGTCTGCTTAAGATTCTCTCTCTCCCTCTGCCCCTCCCCACTCATGATCTCTCTCTCTCAAAAAAAAAAAAAAATAGAGCATTCAAATTGGCAAGGAAGTAAAATTATCTGTTTGCAGAGGATATAATTTTTTTAAAAAGACTTCAGTGATTTGATAGAGAGAGAGAGAGAGAGAGAGAGCATGAGCAGGGGGAGGGGCAGGAGAGGGAGAAGCAGACTCCCCGCTGAGCAGGGAGACAGATGCAGGACTCAATCCCAGTACCCTGGGATCATAACCTGAGCCAAAGGCAGACACTTAACTGACTAAGCCACCCAGGCGCCCCTACAGGTGATATGATCTTATATAGAAAACTCTACACACATAAAAAGTTAGAATTAATGAATTCAGCAAAGTAGCAGGATACAAAGTCAACACATAAATTTCAGTTGCATTTCTGTACGTGAACAATCTGTAAAGGAAATTATGAAAACAATCCTATTTACAATAGTATCAAAAAAAAAACTTATGAATTAACTTAACCAGGGAAGTCAAAGACTTGTACAATTAAAACTGGAAAACCCTGCTAAAAGAAATGAAGTAAGACCTAAATGGACGGGATGCCTGGGTGGCTCAGTTGGTTAAGTGTCTGCCTTCAGCTCAGGTCATTGGGATGAGTCCCACATCAGGCTCCTTGCTCAGCGGGGAGTCTGCTTCTCCCTCTGCCTACTGCTCCCCCTGCTTGTGCTCGCTCTCACTCTATCCCCCCACCCCCGGCAAATAAATAAATTTTTTTTTTAACATTTTTTTTAACTTAAAAAAAGACCTAAAATGGAAAACTCATTCCATGTTCTGGATTCAAAGACTTCATATTGTTAAAATGTGAACATTACTACCCTAAGCGACCTACAAATTCAAGGCAATCCCTATCAAAATCCCAATGTTTTTTGCAGAAATAGAAAAGGCCACCCTAAAACTCATATGGGATCTCAAGGGACCCCAAATAGCTAAAACAATCTGAAAATGAAGAACAAAACTGGAGAATTCACACCTCCTGATTTCAAAACTTACTACAAATCTACAGTAATCACTGTACAGTAACATAATGTGACACCGGCATAAAGAAACATACAGATGAATGAAACAGAAGAGAAAGCCCAGAAATAAACCCTTACATATATGGTCAAATGATTTTTGCCAAAGATGCCAAGACCATTCAACGGGGAAAGGATAGTCTTTTTATTTTATTTTATTTTATTTTTATTTTTTATTTTTTTAAAGATTTTATTTACTTATTTGACAGAGATAGAGACAGCCAGCGAGAGAGGGAACACAAGCAGGAGGAGTGGGAGAGGAAGAAGCAGGCTCATAGCGGAGGAGCCTGATGTGGGGCTCGATCCCATAACGCCGGAATCACGCCCTGAGCCGAAGGCAGACGCTTAACCGCTGTGCCACCCAGGCGCCCCAAGGATAGTCTTTTTAATAAATGGTGCTGGGAAAAGTGGATATCCACATAAAAGAATGAAGTTGGACCCTTACCTAACACCTATTACAAAATTAGCTCAAAATTGGATAAAGGACTTAAAGCAATAAGACTCTTAGAAGAAAACAGGACAAAGGCTTCACAACAGTGGATTTGGCAATTTCCCAAATATGAGATCAATGGCACAGGTAACCAAAAAAAAAAAAAAAGGAACAATCTGGACTTCAAAATCTTTTTATTTTTCTAATTAAAAAATTTAAAAACAACTTCCAAAAAAATTAAAATTGAAAACAGAACTACCATACAATCCAGCAATTCCAATTCTGGGTATAAAACCAAAAGAACAAAAAGCAAAGTCTTGAAGACATACTTGTATACCCCACGCTCATGGCAGCATTATTCACAGTAGCTAAAATATGGAAGCAACCCAAGTGTCCATCAACAGATGAATGGATAAACAAAGTGTGGTGGATACATAAAATGGAGTATCACTCAGCCTTTAAAGGAAACAAAATTCTACAATATACTACAACATGGATGAACCGTTAGAACATTACGCTAAGTGAAATAAACCACGAAAAGACAAATACTGTATTATTCCACTTACATGAAGTACTTAAGAGTAGACAAATGGCAAAGACAGAAAGTGCAACTGCGGTTGTCAGGGGCTGGGGGGCGGGAGCGGGAAGGGGGAGAGTTATTTAATGGGTATGAAGTTTCAGTTTTACAAACTGAAATGAATCACACAGATGAATGGTAATGATGGTTCCCCAACAATATGAATATACTTAATACTACTGCACTGCACATTTAAAAATGGTTAAGATGGTAGCTTTTATGCTATATGCATTTTACCACAATTAAAAAAAAAAAGATGGAAATCCTGCCATTTGCCACAACATGAATGAACCTGGAAGGCCTTTTGCTGTGAAAAAAGCCAGACACAGAAAGACAAAATATGATCTCACTTATGTGAGGCATGTAAGATTTAAACTCCTATAGACAGAGTAAAATAGTGGCCTGGGGGAGGGGGAAAACAAGGGCATATTAGTAAAAGAGTACCAAATCAGTTATACAAGGTAAGTCCTAGAAACCTACTGTACAACATAATGCCTATAAGTTAACTGTATAATCAAAAATTTGCTAGAACGGTAATCTTACGTTGTGTTCCATCACACCCCCAAAAAGTTACAGCAATCTATACCAATGTTAACAAGCCAATTAAAAAAATTAATTTGTGCGTTTCTAAAACTCATTCATGAACGTCTATGCCTTATGGCTGCTTATGACAGCAGTTAGTCTAAAAGCAAATTCCAGAAATTTTGGTGAGGTGTCCTATGATCACCAGTGATGACCTATGTGTTCTCAAGCCTCCTTTGAATCCTAGGCAAACTCATTTTCTACAATTCACTAAACTCAGGAGAATGAAATTAAGTTTTTCAACCTGGATTTCTGAGAATGCAGGGAACATATTTATTTATTTTAAAGATTTTATTTATTTGAGAGAAAGAGAGAGAGAGATAGTGAGAGAGAGCACGAGGAAGAGGGAGAAGCAGGCTCCCTGATGAGCAGGGAGCTCGATCCCAAGACCCCGGAATCATGACCTGAGCCAAAGGCAGATGCTTAACTGACCGGAGCCACCCAGGTGCCCCCACAGGGAACATTTTTGTATGAACTTTCTACCTAATGCCAAAGAAAAAAAGAATGATTCCATTTTATAAGACTTTGAAAAATGTTTGAAATACAACTTTAGCCTGTAATCTATATAAAAACAAAATTCTAAAATCCATTTAAAAAGCAAATAATGTCAAAGCAGAATGATACCAGCTCTAACCTTGTAACTCTCTTTCCTCTACCACAACCCAATACTATATGACTCAGAGAAGCCATATTTTCTCCCTAACAGTCTCCACACAGAAAACATTCAACCAATGTTGCCGAATGACTGTATCACAAGAGTTACACAACACAAAACAAATCCTGCTATCACCTATCACCATTGACTTCTGGGCCAGTATCCAGGCTAGGAAGCTTAAGTCACGATTATTACGTAACTAGGAAAAGGGAAATTCCAAGCCTGGGGTACATACCCATTTCTGGTATATTCACTGTGCAGTCAAAAGACAAAAAAACTGGTTTTGTTCCACAAGCTGACAGCAATAATTCTTACCCTCCAATTCCGAATTCGTTTGAGCCTGTTAGGGGTTTTCTCCAGAATCTGTAGAAATTCATGTGTCAGTTCTACAAATGAAATAGAACATTTAAGAAAAACTCAGAGAAGCAGAAGTAAAAAAACAAGAATAACCTCAACTAACTATTTTCATCTGAATCAAGTCACTTTGGGCCAGATATGTGACAGATGAAGAGCAAGTGCTTTCCAAGGTCCCTTACTCTAAAACTTACCATCTAAAAGTTCCAAGGTCACAGTGGCGTCAACATACTCCCACCAGTGCTTCCCATCAGTCGAGACTGGGATCTCCCAGTTGGACCACTTGCAAGCCAGGTGAATGCAGACACAGGCCACTACAGGAGGTGTGTACTGCAGGCTAAATGTGGTCAAATGCAGGCTGACATCAGAGGGAAGGAAACAAGAGAGTGTCATGAGCTCTCAATTCTGAACCCAAAGTTAAAACTCTCCATTATTTAAAAAGAAAAAAAAATTAAAAAACACTGGAGAGTAAGAAGGGTAAGAAATCTCCAGTGCTCTGATACAGCACTCAACATGATTTTCCATTAACCCACCTGGCTCAGGTAACATTTCTGAATTTTTTGGCTATACGTCATTCAATCCCACACACTGACGAAAGACCAGGACCAAAACCAGAAAGACAGAGTACTCAGTTTTTTTAAAATAAGGATCAATTATCCTGAGAAGCAGCTTAGAACTTAAGGAAAATTATAAGATTTTCAGTTATGTGTAATCCCTAAATCAAATCCTTAAAACCCCCTTAAAATTATCTTATCTCTTGCCAATCACAGGTCTGGTCTATTTAATATAATGAATAGAGGGGTAATTGGGTGATGGACATTTAAGAGGGCACTTGATGTAATGAGCACTGGGTATTGTATGCAACTGATAAAGCACTAAATTCTACCCCTGAAACTAGTATTATAGTACATGTTAACTGAATTAAATTTAAATTAAAAAAATAAAGATATAATAAACTAAAATAATGAATAGACAATCACTTTCTCAATTGTAAATATGCTTAATTGATGGTTTACTTCAAAAAGTTCTCCTATCAGGCTATAAAAATGAAATGACAGTCAATAGGAGTATCTTTATTTCCATGAACAATCAATTGGAGACTGATCGAGTAATTTGGTAATACAAATCATGTATTAATTTTTGTTTTAAAAAGGGAAGAAGAAAAAACCATCTTAACTCTTCACACATATACACGCACATTTATCTGGCAATGGGGGAAGAAAAAGGAACTTTTAAATATCGTAATTATTGGGACACCTGGGTGGCTCAGTTGGTTAAGCATCTGACTTCAGCTCAGGTCATGATCTCAGAGTCCTAGGATCAAGCCTGTTGGGCTCCCCACTCAGCGGGGAGTCTGTCCCTCTCGCTCTCCCTCTCCCTCCGCCCCTCCCCCTGCTCATGTGTGCTTAGTCTCTCTCTCTCACACACACACACACACACACACACGCACACGCACACGCTCCCTCCAATAAATAAATAAATAAAATCTTTAAAATAAATAAATAAATACCATAATTACTGCAAAATCCTCCAAATTAGATTCTCAGTCACATCAACCCCAAGTTTACCTAAACTTATAGAACTATGCTCTTGGATTATTTTTTATTTTTATTTTTTTAGATTTTATTTTTAAGTAATCTCCACACCCAACATGGGGCTTCAACTCACAACCCTGAGATCAAGAGTCACATGCTCTCCCAACTGAGCAGCCAGCACCCCTGCTCTTGGGATGTTTTAAAGCAAAGGAAGACATGCAGAATTGAGTAGGCTTTCAAACAATCAGTACTACATAATTACATCACCTTAACAAATTAAAAAGCACCTTGGAAATTTAAGGTAAAATATAAAAACTACAGAAAAATCAACATTTACTAGAGAATTATCTTTAATACACTGTATCAAAGATCCATCCTGGGTTTCTGGGTTCTAGTTTACTAAGTGCTGGACCTGATATCTTTCCATATACCCCTCAAAAAGTGACAATTCCAACCCAAGTAAAGCCCTATCCCAAAAATAGAAGGGAAAAATATTAAAATATAAACCTGTTTGTTGCCATGAAGTAAGACGTCTGTGCTAAGTCCTTGCTTGCTAAAAAAAAAAGGGGGGGGAGGGGAAAAGTTATTAGTTCCATTCATTCTCAATTATTTAGTAAGCATTTAACATTTCCAAGTAGAGAACATAATAACGAATTAAGGCAGATCTGGTCCCTGACCACCTGATGTTTAGCATTCTACAAAAGAAGACAAATCAGTAACTTTTAATTATAACTATCCTGCTTCCAGACCTAGGAACTCAAGCTTTACACTGCACACCAAGTATTTGGAGTACTTGTTTAAAATGCAATTCCTGGACATCCTTCCTAAAGAGTGACTCAGTATGTTTGAAGAAAGACACATGCAGTTTTAATAGGTAACCTAGAAATTCTGATGCAAGGGTTCACTGAAAAATACTGAACTAGAAAATGAACTAATATGGAGGCAAGATCAGAACCCAGAAGGCCTTTGTATATTTGGGAAAAGTGATCTGTGCTTAAAAAAATTTTTTTTAATTGAATAGCCTGTGATTCAGACCTCAAATCATCAAAAACATAAATTACCTGATATACTACAACGGACAGGGGGAAAAAACAAAACACATCCCCCCTTCCCCAAAAAACTGCTCTGGGTAATAAAGTAAATCTTAATTTTCCTTAAAACTTAGTCTTTTCAATTTCAGGATATATCCACCTTTGTTTAACCTTATCCTTACTCAATGTAAACCTAATGCTTTCTAAATACAAAAAACTTAGGAAAACTTTGGGAATTTACAGATAAAGCACACATAAGCAAAATATAAAATAAGGCTAACAACTATCAGTTTCATCTACAAAATTATAAGGCACTTCAATGCACAAGTGTCTATATATTCACATTACTATTTACACTAAATAAGAAGAACAAGGTTTCATGCAATTACAGCCACTAAGGTTAAATTAAAAGAAAGGCTGTCTAGGACAATCAATCTAAGAATCACATTAAGATCACCTCTCCCAAGATATCCTTAAACTGCTATTAGATATTTGTCATCTGACTTTATGAAATCTGCTCCAGGCTCTGACAAACACCCTCAAGAGGCTAGTTCACTTTAACTGGAGATCACCTAAAAACTTTAAGAACCCAGCAGAAAAATCCCAAGTTAGAAACATTCATTTTGATTTGAGCCAGGTAATCCTTTCAATTTAACTTCTAGACAAAGCAGCTGTGTTACATATATGTCCACCATAAATCATAGCAATTAAATGGTAAAACAATTTAAGACAGTCATTTCAAGTAGGGATGCCTTACCTCGAACCAGCTGAGTGCACTTTACCACATGTGTATGTGGGTGATCAATTGTTAGTTCAAAGCCTAAAAAAAAAAAAAGTACTTTAGTTAAAAAGCTAAAGATACCCGAGACATTTTATACTTCTTTTATCTGAGTCACCATTAAAAGCCTCCCTCATTTTCCTCTCCCAAAATCACTGTTCAGAGGCTAAAAGGGTCACACGACACATATAGCACACTCTTCTCTAAGGCACATTCTCTTCAAAGACAATCATATTTTTAACTAAATAATAAAGCTAATGCAGTCTCAAGACCCCTAAGGAACCAATAATCTCTAATAGAAAATTATTCTCAATGGACAAATGATTCATGCGAATTAGATCTTACTGGTTTCCACATTAAAATATTAATAAAAATTAATTCCACCAGAAAGATATCACTGTCCCCTAAAATACAGTTACTTTGAAGATAATTTAAAGTAAAAAGCTAATTAACAGAAATTAACTTCAGAGATAAGCTTTGAGTGCTCACTTTGGCAGCACATATGCTAAAAAAAAAAAAAAAAAGAGAGAGAGAGAGAGAGATAAACCTTGAAGAATTTTGTGTACAGACATGCAATAAAATACAGGTGTACCAGTAACTTTCCAACACAACTCATGAACTCCTGCCTTACCCAGAGAAGAGAAAAATAGCCCAGAAGAACTAGGAAAAAAATCTTTATTTTCCAAATTTGCTAAGCTTTTAAAGGTAGTATCTCTGATAAAAATAATAATAGATAATCATCAGGGTTGCCCATCAACCATTAGAACTGAAATTTCTCCACCTCCACTCTGCTGTTCTAAACACTGATTGGAGGGGTGCCTGGGTGCTCAGTCCACTGAGCATCCAGCTCTTGTTTTTGGTTCAGGTCATGATCTCATTCATGCGTTATGAGATCACCGAGCCCCGACATCCTGCATGGAGCCTGGGGGTAGGGAGTGTGTTTGAAGATTCTCTCCCTCTGCCCCTCCCTCCACATAGCTGTGCACACGTGCACGCTTGTTCTCTCTCTCAAATAAATAAATCAAAGGGCGCCTGGATGGTTCAGTCGGTTAGGCATCTGCCTTCAGCTCAGGTCATGGATCCTGCAGTCCCACATCAGGCTCCCTGCTCAGCGGGGATTCTGCTTCTCCCTCTGCCTCTCACCCTACTCCTGCTCTCTCTCGCTCTTTCTCAAATAAATAAAATCTTTTAAATAAATAAATAAATCTAAAAACAAAAACAAAACTATATGACCTCTTTAAAAAAAAATAAACTCTTAACCAATTTTCAAAATAAATGCTGTTATCTAAATATAATGACAAACAGATCATAAAGATCCATGAAAGGAAAAAAGCTCTTTAGTTTCTGCCATTATTTATCATAACGTTAAAAACTGACCCACCTTGCAAAGCAAGTCATGAACGTAGAATTAAAAAAAAACCCTGCTAACTGCTATTCCAAAGGACGGCTATACCTGACTTCTCTCTATGGTATAGGTCAGGGTCAAACTGCATTCCACAACCTCTATAATTTGCAAAAACCTTCACTAGAGATTTTCTTCCTATTTCCTATTTTGCAAATTTTAAAATTTTACATTACATACATTTCTTAATATTTTAAAGAAAAATAAATTTACCTAAAGTCTGCAGAATTATGCTTTCTAATATCACCAGATCTTGAACTTGTTGCAGGTAAGCCTGCAGGTGAAAAGACGGATAAATTATTCCCCAAAAAAGCACAATATATAAAGTATCAACAATTCTAACAACTCCTTCCAGGAAAACCAAAGCAACAAAAGGCAGGGATGAAGTTAGGAAGTAGCCTAGGAACCGAAATGTAATCCTTATCTCTATTTAGTAATCCTTATCTCTATTTCTTTCTCTTAAAAGAAGAAAAAAAGTGGTATATTGAGAAGTAACACTTTATTCATAATTAGCTACAGAAAAGGCACCAGAGATTTGGTTTATTTTCAAGACTAACATTTTAGGTTTTAAAGTCATGTGATGTAGACAAAAGATAATTAAAAATACATCTTTTTGCAATATCATCAAAATACATTTGTAGACCCTTCCTACAGTACTGTAGGCAATCTCAAACACTTGACTCCTGACAAGCCTTCCCATGTGAGGTAATGCTAGATTTCTGAGAATTAGAAGAGTTCAAAGGAAAAGGGAATAAACAACAACAAAAAAGTTCTCTCAGATTTGTACCAGCCAATACTGTAGCCACTATCCACACATGGCTACTGACCACCTGAATATAGCTAGTCTAAATTGAGATGTGCAATAGAATATATGCCAAACTGGGGAACCTGGGTGGCTCAGTCGGTTAAGCATCTGCCTTTGGCTTGGGTCGTGATCCCAGAGTCCTGGGATCAAGCCCCGCATCAACTCCCCACTCAGTGTAGAGTTTGCTTCTCCCTCTCCCTCTGCCCCTCCCCTGCTCTTGCGTGCATGTGCTCCTCCTCTAATAAATAAAATCTTTTTAAAAAAAGAATATATGCCAAATTTTGAAGACTTAATCAAAAAATAATAATGTAAACGACCTCATTAATAATGTTTTAATACTGATTTTGTGCTGAAATGATATTTGGGATTAAATAAAAGATACTAATAATATAAAATATTACAATTTCACCTTTTAAATTTTTGTTTTTTAGAAGATTTTATTTATTTGAGAGAGAAAGAGAGCACAAGAGAAGGAGCACGAGTGGGGGGGAGGGGCAAAGAGAGAGGGAGAAGCAGGCTCCCCACTGAGCAGGGAGCCCAACACGGGGCTCCATTCCAGGGCCAGGACCCCAGGATCATGACCTGAGCCAAAGGCAGACACTTAATGGACTGAGTCACCCAGGTGCCCCAATTTCACCTTCTTTTAAATGAAGATTTAATTTCTAACGAAGATTTTAAATGATGTTCAATGAAAAGTTAAAATTTCTTAAATACACATGACTCCCTCTATATTTCTGTTGGACAGCACTGGTCTAGAACTCTAGGAGAATGAGACTTGGGGCAGGAGTTAGATCTACATTGTAGTGAACTTTCCACCTACCTTTATGATCTTGAATTAAGTCCAATAAGGACTTAAACTACGCTAGTACTCTTTTCCATATAGTAAAGAAAATATCTTCCTCTAAGATTCCCCATCTCACAAGGAATAGAAACTCAGGTGAGAAATTATATAAATACACTTTAAAAGAAAAAAAAAAGTGAGAATTGTTTTTTGTTTTACCTTGTTAAAACAAAATTCTGTTTCATGTGGTCAGTTCTATGGACCAATGTCACTTACTAGTCTAAAACCTAAATAAAAATCCAGGGCAGTAACTCTTTCAACAAGAACTACTGCTGTACCCAAGAGAAAACGAAGGGAAGTCAAGACACTGCTATGTGAAACAATTCCCATAATTAGGGGCTATTATCAAAACAAAAGGGGTGCCTGGGTGGCTCAGTCGGTTAAGTGTCTGACTTGTGATTTCAGCTCAGGTCATGATCTCAGGGTTGTGGGAAAACACGCTCCGCAGGGAGTCTGCTTGAGATTCTCTCCTGCCCCTCCCTGCACTCTCTCTTCTCTCAAATAAATCCATAAACAAACAAATAAATAAAATAAAAACAACCCCTTCAAAGAACCACTTTCTTCAATATAATGAAAACATGCAAATTTATTTATCTATTTGATAAAGGATGACTCATGCATCCATCCTAAGAAATTTAAATACTCTAGTAACAGAAATCCACAGTTTAAACACTTACAAATGTCAGATCTCAAAATTTCTCACAACTCATCACTCCCCAACAACAGACTTCTAAAGCCAGGACACAGTTTCCCTTCTTTAAGAAAGTCAAGGAAGGATGGAAGGAAAAAAAAGCTATATGTACATGCATAGGATAGAGGTTTGACAGAACATACACTGGAATTATAATCAGCAGTATCCTGCTGGGAGGAGGGGAGATGAGCTTTAACTTTTACTTCAAATGATTCTTAAATGTTTGGGTTCTTCTCTAACAAGCACATATAACTTTTGCAATTTCTTTAGAAGTTAAAAAAAAATGACAGGACTCACTTTTTTAAAGAATCCATAATAAAAATTTATTGGTAAGAATATTATTCATGGGGCGCCCAGGTGGCTCAGTCAGTTAAGCATCTGACTTTGGCTCAGGTCATGATCTCAGTGGTCCTGGGATCGAGCCCTGAATCGGGCTTCCCGCTCAGCAGGGAGTCTGCTTGTCCCTCTGCCCCACCCTCCACCCCAGCTCGTGGGCTGTTTCAAATAAATAAAATCTTAAAAAAAAAAAAAAAAAAAAGGAAAAAGAAAATGGAGAATAAAATGGGAAAATATTTGCACTATAATAAGTGGAAATGACATACAAAACACATACGTGTGTAGCTATTCATAGAAAAGAAGCTAGAAATACTAATGATTCATTTACATACTTGTGGGCCAAATTATATCTAGGTAATATATTTTCTTTTTTGTTTTTCTGTATTTTCCAATTTTACTATAATGAATACAATTAACTTTTGCCATAAAGTTTCTGATGTTTTTGTAAAGGAAAAACAAAAACTAAAAATTTAACAGCCTCCATTCAGACTTCAGTAAATCAAAGTTACAAAACTAAGCTATCATCAAAATAAAGAAAGAAAAACAGATATGTGTAAATTAATCCCCTACCTCACTCCTAGTATCAGGAAGTGATTCCTGTGGATGGAGACAAGCATGTGCTACCTTGATGACGTGTTCCAATTTTTTTGGTTGCTCCTCTACTTTAGCTGCTAGAAATAAGGCCGCTGGAGCCACAGACTGGATGGAGAGAAAATAAATCATATTTATTATTTATTCCTAGATCAAGGTAGATCTAAAAAAGAACTAAGTCTCAAACCAAATTCCCTGCTTGCCTCAACTTCATCGCCTCTCGTTAATGCCTTTTCTTAAAATGTCCTTCCTCTCCTATCCGTTAATCTACATCCACTCCCCAAAACCAATCCTTCAACAAACTCGTTTAAGGCTATCTATGTGAGAAACTACTAGATGTAAATAGTTGGCTTTCTATTTAAAATGAGATTCTTTCTTAAGTTTATATCATAACCCTCTACATACTTTTTTTAAAAGGAGCAAATTGAAAGTAGATTAGTGGTTGCCCAGGACTAGAACAGGAAAATGGGAGTGACCACTAATGCATAAGAAGTTTCTTTCTGGGGCAATGTAAATATTGTGGAATTACATCATGGTAATGGTTGCACAACTTTGTGAATATATTAAAAACCAGTGAATTGGGGCACCTGGATGGCTCAGTCGGTTAAGCGTCCAACTCTTGGTTTTGGTTCGGGTCATGATCTCAGGGTCATGGGATCAGGGCCCCGTGTTCACCTCCATGCTCAGCGAGGAGTCAGCTTGATATTCTTCCCCTCTGCCTCTCCCTCCCCCTCCGCTCCTCTACCTGCTCACACGCACTCTCTCTCTCGCTCTCTAAAATAAATTTTAAAAATCTTTAAAAACAACAAAAACCCAGTGTACTGCACATTTTAAAAGGATAAATTTTATTGTACATGAATTATCTCGATTATTACTTATATATGGGGGGAGCACAAACCTTAGGCACTCAGGGAAAAAAATCTCAAGCCAACACACAAGTAGACAACAAATTCAGTCACTAAACAATACAAGAGATTACAACAATATGACATAAATGTAGCCTTGTAGTGATCTGGGAAATCTCAGGAAGAACTTCTATTGAATCTTAAGAAGAGTATTTCAATCAATCAAAGATGGCAATGGCAAGAACCAGGAGTAAAAGAAATATAACAAATAATTTTATTTCACTTTACTGAGTAGAACTGACAAGCATTCTAATACTTATTAATATCCCAGCTGCTATTTGCTATTTTGCTGGAAGAGATTTTTATCCACGAATCCAATTCACAGTAACAATTCTCTTCCTTCCTATTTGTTGCAGTTGTATGCAGCAAACTCCATATATATTCCTAGACCTTAGGATAAGCAAAGCAGAACTAGAGGAAGATGGGCATGAATAGGTGTGAGGAATCAGAGCAAGAAGCACACTAAATTGAGTAAGTGACACAGATAATGGGATGCGGAACACAAAGATCTTTAACAACAGTGACACTAAAGATTTCAGAAAAAAGTATACAATTTAAGAAACATTTAGAAAGACATATCCAGGGGTGCCTGGGTAGCTCAGTCAGTTGAGCAGATGTCTGCCTTTGGCTGGGGTCATGGTCCTGGAGTCCTGGGATCATTAAGCCCCACGTCGGACTCTCCTCTTGGCGGGGAGTCTGCTTCTCCCTCTGCCCCCCCACCCCGCTCTGCTAGCTCTCTAATAAATAAAATCTTTAATAAAGGAAGGACAGACAGACATATCCGGTCCTAGGAAGGACTAAAAGGAGGAAAGAATGAAACACATTAAAAATCAATTTTAAAAAAGAATGAGTAATCCAGACATTAAGAAATAAAGTTTAGAGTAGGCATTAGCAGTAGAAAAAGAGGCAGGAAAAACCACAGGCATGATTTTAGAAAATTAATAGGGCTTCACTAAATCTAAGTGTATGTATTTGCATGCAGAGAAAAAAAATTCTAAAATGTCAACAGGATTATCTCTGAGCAGTTAGCTACAGGAATATCATCATTTCCTCCTTTATTCTCTGTTTTCTAAAAAAAAGATTGTATTTATTTATTTGACAGAGAGAGAGAGAGAGCTCGCAGCAGGGTGAGCGGCAGGCAAAGGGAGAGGGAGAAGCAGGTACCAGCTAAGCAGGGAGCCCGATGCGGGGCTCCATCCCAGGACCCTGGGATTAAGACCTGAGCTGAAGGCAGACGCTTAACCAACTGAGCCACCCAGGTGCCCCTATCTTCTTTTAATTTTATGATGACTACATATAGAAAAAATAGTTAACACTCTAAAAATTAATAGGACTTTAGGGGCGCCTGGGTGGCACAGCGGTTAAGCGTCTGCCTTCGGCTCAGGGCGTGATCCTGGCATTGTGGGATCGAGCCCCGCATCAGGCTCCTCTGCTATGGGCCTGCTTCTTCCTCTCCCACTCCCCCTGCTTGTGTTCCCTCTCTCGCTGGCTGTCTCTATCTCTGTCAAATAAATAAAATCTTTAAAAAAAAAATTAATAGGACTTTATAATTGACTGGAAAAAGCAGAAAGGAAAAGAACTACTTAAAGACACTAAGATTTTTAGCCTACAACTTTGCCTTCAAGGAGCTAAAAATATATTCAAAAGGCACAAACTAAAATATGGTATACAAATAATGGTTAAGAAGGCAAGATAATAACTCATTAAGTAAAAGACTGCAGGAGATAAATTTCAGTATAATTTCTGCACAACCATGTAAATACTCATTGCTCCTCACGGAATCACTTACCAAGCCAGTTTACTATCAAAGGCATTTTCCTATCAAAGGCAATTTCTAAGAGGAATTCTTATACCAGGTAAGAATATAAGATTTTCTCCATTTTAAAAGAATAAAAATGCTACCTAATATTTATTTGTTAGGTACAGGCACTTTGTAAATTCATTCATTTAAATATTAACTACTGGGTGGCTCAGTTGGTTAAGGGTCCAACTCTTGATTTCGGCTCAGGTCATGATCTCAGGATCGTGGTAAATTAAGAAGCCCCGAGTTGGGCTCCTGGGCTCCTTACTCGATGGGGAGTCTGCTTGAGAGTCTCTCCCTCTCCCTCTTCCCAACCCCCCCCCAACTCGCACTCCCTCTAATAAATAAATAAATAAATCTTAACAACTCTAGGAGATAAGCACTATTACTGACTCCAAAGAGATAAAAAAACTGAGACCTATGATAACTTACCCAAAGCCATGCAAAAAATCCAAACCTAGACATGTCTGACTCCAGAGCCCATTCTCTTAACCACTAAGCTTGACCCCTTAAGGATAAGCTAACCAGAATAAAATACACCCAAACAAATCTGTTAGGTATTAAAATACAACACCGAATTTTATAATCTATGAAATATTACATAAACACACCAAGTTGCTCACCATTAATTTTACACTCCCTCATTTGAAAATATTTAAGACAGTACATTTAGAAATTCAAGTCATGAGGTTAAATCTCTTCTCAAAAAGAGTAATACAATGCCAAAAATTAAATGAAAACAAATCAGTCATTTAATAATGTTCGCTAAAGAAATAAAATTTATTTCCATCGAAAGGCAAGTTCTCTATCTTCCACGGTGTTAGAAACATGCTTTATCTTGATCTGAGTGGTGGTTACATATACATACAATAAATAATGCAAAAAGTAATCAAGTTGCACACTTCGGATTTTTGTGCTTTACTGTCAATCTTCAATAAAAAAAAATTTTTTTTTTAATTTAAAAGGCAAGAGTTCCAGGCTCCAAAACATTATGAACAAAGAAACAGAACAAAATGAGAAAAGTATTCACAACATATGACATACAGCTTTAACATATATAAAGCTCATATAAATAAGAAAATCAGAATAAAAGAGAAACGAAGAGAATCAACCATCAATTTTTAAGTCAATTCTTCAATTTCTGAAAACAATGACCTAAATAGGCATAAGAAGCTCAACTTCACTAATTGAAAAAAATGTAAATTAAGAAAATAATTTAGGATGCCCTCTACCTTGTTCACCACTGTATCCCAAGTGCTCAACAAGTAATTAAAACTTAGTATTTCCTGATGTAATAAATATGTCATTTGTGAGGATGCAGAGAAAAGGACCCTCTCTTCAGTGCTGGAAACAATGTATAACTGATACAATCTTTCAGTAAGGCAAATTGATATGACAAAACAATGTACACTTGATAAAATCTTTCAGTAGGGCAAAACTGACACAACAAAACAATGTATACTGATATAATCTTTCGGTAAGGCAAATAGACACAACAAAAATTTTTTAAATGCAGCCCTGTGGACACAGTAATTTTATCTATAGGAATTTATATTAGAAAGGTCATGTAAGCCATACACTCTACGTACCAATTTTATGTAACATTATTTACAATTACTAAACTAGAAACAACCCAAATATCCACCAATAGGGAGGTGAAATAAATTATGGTAACTACACAAAGAAATACTATGTGGCCATTTAAAATACAGCTGACCCTTGAACAACACTGTTTTGAACTGTGTTGGTCCACTCCTATGGATTTTTTTCCTATAAATACAGTACAGTACTGTTACTGTATTTTCTCTTCCTTATGATTTTCTTAACATTTTCTTTTCTCCAGCACACCTTTTTTGTAAGGATTCAGTATATGATACATATAACACCCAAAATCTGTGTTGTGTTATTGGTAAGGCTTCTGGTAGTTAACTTTCCGGGGAGTCAAGAGTTATATGTAGATTTTCAACTGTGTAGAGGTAGATACCCCTCACCCCCGCTCTGTTCAAAGGTCAACTGTAATGAAAAATCACTATGAAAAGATATCCAGTATATACTGTTAACTGATAAAGGCAACTCACATAAGAGTAGTATAGTCAGAAGTTATTTTTTTAATAGAAACATATAAATATTAGGTATATGTACACAAAAATGACAAAGACACTATATGACAAAACATTTATCAATGGTTACCTCTGGAGGCTGGGATTACAGAGGAGCTTTCACTTTCTACATTATACATTTCCGTATTAATTTTTACTGTAAACATTTATTACCTTTATAATGAGAAAAAAAATAACATGAAAAACGCATGGGAGCTTGACAGAACAAATACCAATGCTACAACAATGTATTAGGTCCTCTCAAATTTGAACTTGGATTTATCACAAGTCTTAAAACTAAGATATTAAAGAGTGATATTTTTGATCTGTTAATTCCAGAATGTGCCTGAAATCAATTCTCTAAAGAAGATCAACAATCCTAAATTTTAAAAGTCACTGGATTTTGGAAAAGGTCATGTCATCCACTGGAATTTCCCTGTATTTCCTGGATAATTACCAGATCATTCATTCATTCAAGTTTACTTGGAGGATACACAGAAAAGTGAGTCTCTGTCCTTGCTGAGCTTACTACATAGGAAATAAGGAAAAATATTATTTAAAAAATAAAAGGAGTATACAATATATATGTGCATAAAGTGCACAAATTGATTTGAGATGTATTTCATCCTGCATTTCAAATCTTTACCATAATAAAAGGGAAAACACAAAGAAAATGTTCAGAATTGGCAAGACAGCTATGTACTTCTCTTCAAATTTCATTCTTTATCCACTACCTTCTATTCTAGAGCTATGAGACAGACATCCTCATTAAATGCTTTTCTCTGTCTTAATAAAACTGCTTCTTGCAATCAGAGGTAGGGCATGGCTGGAGGTAAGAGGTCTACTGGTAGGAGAAAGCCAAGCTGACTGGATAATCAGTAAAAATTGGGAATACTTAATCCACAGAGCCAAAGGGTTTCTAGTGCAGTTACTCCCAAAACTGAGTATGCCAATATCTTACATTACAAGAGCAATATCTAGTGTCATAGATTCTCTTTCCATGGTATTAAAAAAAAAAAAGAGCTCAAAGCCTATCATCCTAAGGGTAAGTCTTAAACACATTTCTTCAAAACATAACCTTTCTTTAAAAAAAAAGATTTCTTTTCTTTGACTCACAAGCCCACATGAAGTATTCATCAGGTTTAGCCCTATTACCTTGTGATTTTAGTAAACAAATATAGTCTTACCTGCAACTGGGATATCACTATGCACTCGCTTCCAAGTCATTTATAATAATGTTAAATAGGACCATTTCAGGTATCAAAACTGAAAATAGCACTATTTACAATTCTGTCCAGAAAAAAAAAATCCCTTTATTACTATTATTTTCTTTTTCCTGTCTCAAAAGTCACCCCCCCATCATCACAAAATGTGCCTTCCCTCTCCAATCAGTCATTGACTGCAATTATATCAAAGGCTTTTAGAAAATCTATATCACTTACATTCACTTGTTTTCCTGTGGCTACATTATTATTTACCACTTCAAAAAATACACTTAAGCATCTTCTCCCCTTTAATGATCCTCTCCCAACCCAAAAATTTAAGTGTTGAATAATCTATTCCTTTATTAGAGAATCCACCTATTTCAAGGATGCATTAAACCTACCAAATAAATACCCACTTTACTGGAAAACTGGAAGACTGGATTCAGTGGGACACATAATGAAAGTGATCAATCCTATTTTCTAAACTTCAAATCCCAGTTTAGCAACAAAGATCAACCTTCTCACCCCACACACACAGGAAGTTGCTGGAATAGATCACAAAATGATTATACCATACGAAAAAAACAAAACAAAAAACTTACGTTTCGATGGAACTGTGTAAAGGACTGAATCATGTAGAATCGATGCATGTATACTATAGCAGTGTTGATAGTCAATTGTGAGCTAAAATGTTAAAGTTAAGGCCCCAAAACAGGCAGGGAGAACAATTCCCAAAAATACAACCTATATATCCTCCCAAAAGGACCATGCGGCCAAACACAATACATGCTTCTAAATGAAAATCATCTTTAATTTCCCAAATTAAAGAGCAAATCTGTCTTCTTTCACCAAATTATTAACCACCAAAAGACACTTAACATAATGCCTTACAACCAGTATTCAATATGTAAATTTGCTGAAATGATAAACAAGCAAGCTTCTTAGCACGTGTGGATCAAGGAATATAAAAAATTTATGTGGACCTAAACCTGTCATTTGCCTCCTGAAAATCCTGCAGTGGTGATCCATTAGCTTAGGATATCTCTTCACATGACCTGTAACACCCTCCCTGATCTGCCCCTAGGTATGTCTCTACTATCTCCTCACTTTCTAAGCTCCAGGAATTAACTTTTCAGTTGCACTTGTCTGTGGCAGCTAAGCCTTCTCATACGGTGATCCCTGGAAGCAGAAACACTGTGGAATGATTTGATACTCATTCACTGACAAAATTTTAAATGCCTTACTTCTAAAGCCCTCAGAAGACAATGTGGGTTATTCAGGGAAGAAGTTGTGGTCCCAAAATGTCAACAACCTTAGTAACAACACACACATAAAAAAGGGCTAGAACAGAACTTCAAGCAAAAAGCTTAACTTAGTACTGTCCATGCTTAGGAAACAAATCGGATATCGGTAACAAAGAGGACACCTCTTTTGAGGTGAGCTCAACTTTAAGATATAACAAACATTACTGCCAGCCACTCACTGAAATAGGAGCTGCACCCAGAAATAATTTTTCACTTCCATAGTGGAAAGAACTTTAAAACTATGTAAGCTTTCTCTGCTACAAAATGAGTATATTCTCTGACAAAAATACTTGAAGGGAAAAAAAAATCACTAAATTACCTGATCTTCGAAATATAGAGAAAACAAATACAAATTAGAACTCTGAGTAAATTAAAAACTCAACATTTTGTAAATGGTTTTTTAAAACATTAGATCCCTGGGTCTATATTCTTACAAACAGAAACTGACATCCTTCTGTCCTCTGAAATTCCATAAAGTTTTAACAGTAGCTACCATTTGAACATGAGTGCCCGGCATTTTCTTAGGTATAGAAATTACACACAAGGATTATCACTCCATTTTACAGACACGAAAACCAAGAATCTGACAGGTTTCTTAAACAGCTAGTAAGTGGAAGGAACAGATTTTGAACCACAGGTGGGGCATTAATTCTAGGCCACCCTCTCTTCGTAAGACTACAGGTCTTGAATTTCTCAACTCTGTTTACACACTAAGTTCAAGAGACAGCCATCAACAGTGAAACCTCCACCAAACCCCTAGAGAATAGCGGAAAAGTAGAATCTCTACGTCACTAGACCAGGAGACCAGAACACAACGAAAGGGGACTAGGAAGGGCTAGTTAAAACACAAAGCTGCGAAGGATACGAATTCCCAGCAAAGCTGGTGGCACTGGTGAGCGAGCGGGAAATTAACTCCGCCTCGCTTCCCTGGCGCAAACACTGAATTTCAGCCCCCCCCCATCCGAGGCTCTTCCACCTAGACATTCAGCCCCTGCCCACCCTCTTCCCTCTTCCGTCCGACAGAGCCTGAGGCCTGGACGCCCGAGCAAGGCGGGTCTGACTCCAAGGCCGGAGGCCTAGGCCGCAAGGATACACGTTAAGACGTTGTCCCATGTCCTGGAGCAGATTGGCTGCCTGCTGGCGATGAGAAAGTTCCTTATCTGGGTCCATGCCAAAACGACGGGATGGGCTATTTTCCAGCTGTTCTCGAGTAAAATACCACCGTTTGTTGTTGTTCTTCCTCTCTCCCTCCATAGTGCTTCAACCAGAAGGCAGCGGCGGAGGCTGCAAGCACTTCCCAGCGTCACCTAAGCGGCGACACACATCCGCTGTGCGGGGGCAACTGCGACGTGACGAACTTCCGCTAAAAGGTGGACGGCTAGGTTGTGACAGGCTTCCGCAAAGGAGGGATAGTTAAACAGTCTACTTCCGGAATGGACCTCGCGGCAACCTGTAGCCGGGTTAACAGCCAGTAGGCGACCAGGAAAGACCTTGAGTCTAGGACGCAGGCGCCAGTCATGTGACCCTTGGGCGGTAGGGTGGGCGTAGAAGGTCTCGTTCGAAACCACGCTTCCTCCCGCGAGAGCTGGGTTTAGCTTTCGCGTGATGGACGGGGTGGCGAGGCAACTGTTGTGGCGGGATAAGGCGCCCGCCCACGCGCCCCTCGGCGGTTCCGCGGAGAACTTCGTTTGTGGCGGAGGTGGCGATATAAAATGGGGGAGATAGCGAACTTGACAGAGAGAGCAGGTGAGACTGTCAAAACTGAAAAAAGTAATCAAAGAGAGTGGAACTATCGTATATCGTAATATAAAGCAACTAGAAAGCTCTTGGTGGTACCCATTTGCAAAGCCGCTTTACAACATTTATCTAAAACCTTGAAAAATTCCTATATTTCACCACAGTGATTCAACGTAAGGAAATGAAATTTAATTAATAGTGTTAATTTAGTGAATACCGTGTTCCAGGCACACTATTGACAAGTATACAATTTCATTTAAAAGGCACAACCGCAAGGGGTAGTAACATTTCAATCTGTGGACGAGCGAACTAAAACTGCTCCTTCATTGTGTAAAACTTCCACCTCCACCTTGTACACGTAAGAATTTGTAAATTCCTGTCCTCCATCAAGAACCATCCCAGCTGAACGCCTGATGCCTGTTTGATCCTGGGCAAGATACCTAACCTCTTTATGCCTCTTGTATAAATGTAAATAATAACAATAGTACCTACGTTTTAGGTTGTGAGGAGGATTAAATGAAGATACAATTAATTAAAAGCCTTTATAATAGTACCTGGCTCATAGGAACATAGAAAACATGGAGTAGATGTTATCTTAGTATTTATTACATTAAAATTGAGTTGTATCCATAACACCTACCTAATACAGTCCTGGCCCTAGTAGTCAATAAATGTTTGTCAAATGAATGCTCACAACACCCTACAAAAAGAAACCGGGGCTTGGGGAAATTAAGTAGTTTGCCCTACTCTACACTGCTTCTAAGTGTTGATTTTTAAATAAGTCTAATTCCATTGTTCTTTCCGTTCTAGCAAACTGTATTCTTTTCTGAAAGAATTTACCTTAATTAAATTTGGATAGTATTAGAATCCTTTGACTTTTATAGTATTTTTAGTTTTTTTCATTTTAGACATGGCTGCTCCCACTCAGTTTGATTCTAATTCATTCTCAGAAGTATTTCCTTCCATTTCAGGCCCTTCTTTGCCATATATTATCTATAATTAGCATTAGCTACATTTTACTCCAGAAAAATTGAGGTTCAGGAAGATTTAAATGACTTATTTCAGGTTACAACATGTAAAAAATTTATGATTTCGAACTTCTAACATCACAGACTTGTTTAATAGAATAAGCATTTTTTTTCAATTATGTAGTCATTGTATTCTTTTTTTTTTTTTAAGATTTATTTATTTGAGGGGCGCCTGCATGATGTAGTCATTAGCGTCTGCCTTCGGCTCAGGGCCTGATCCCAGTTGTCTGGGATCGAGCCCCGCATCAGGCTCCTCTGCTGGGAGCCTGCTTCTTCCTCTCCCACTCCCCCTGCTTGTGTTCCCTCTCTCGCTGGCTGTCTCTCTGTCAAATAAACAAATAAAATCTTTAAAAAAAAAAAAAAGATTTATTTATTTGAGAAAGAGAACGAGCTGGGGGGAGGGGTAGAAGGAGAGGGAGAAGCAGACTCCCTCCTGAAGAGGGAGCCCTGTGTGGGGCTTGATCCCAGACCCTGGGATCATGACCTGAGCCAAAGGCAGACACCTAACCGACTGAGCCACCCAGGCGTCCCAATTATATTGTCTTTTAAACAGCCAAAATTATTTCTCCGAGAACCCTCTTGCCTATTTCTCTGACCTGTGTTTGGTTCTCCATTTTTTAAAAAACATTTTATTTATTTGGGAGAGAGCACAAACAGTGGGAGGGGCAGGGAGAGGGAGAAGCAGACTCCCTGCTGAGCAGGGAGCCTGACCCCCCCCCCGGGGGGGGGTGCACAATCCCAGGACCCTGGGATCAGGACATGAGCTCATGACCTGAGCCGAAACAGGCCTAACTGACTGAACCACCCAGGCGCCCCTGGTCCTCCATTTAAACTCTTGGATTGATGGCTCCGTTTTGAATTTGCTATCCTGGCTGAGTATACCAATTTTCCAAGAAAAAGTTCTGGTATCTGTTAAGTTCTAGGCAATGCAGGTGGTAATCAATGGCTTGCCATATAGAAGACCGGGACCTGTGTAACTAAGAGAAGGGAAATATTCTTTGAGAGGATAAATATTTGAAAGTAGGAGGCAGTAATAACAATTGCTAAACAAGAGCTATTCTTTTTTTTTTTAAACCCTCAACTATTTCTATGTGTACAGTTCCATAGTGCCAGCTATATTCACATTGTTATGCAACAGGTCTCCACAACTTTTTCATTTTGCAAATCTGAAACTTTATGTCTATATGCTTCATTTCTCCCTCCTCCCAGCTCTGACAACCCCCATTCTACTTTGTGTTTCTATGAGTTTGACTGCCTTAGGTAAAGATGTAAGTAGAATCATACAGTGTTTGTCTCTGTGACTGGCTTATTTCACTTAGTATAATGTCCTTAAAATTCCCAGCTATTCTTTTAACTATCTGTGTGATTTTTTAAAAAAAGATTTTATTTATTAGAGAGAGACAGCACTTTCGGGGGGAGTGGGAGAGGCAGAAGCAGACTCTCTGCTGAGCAGGAAGCCAGACATGGGGCTCGATTTTAGGACCTCGAGATCACGACCGGAGCTGAAGGCAGATACTTAACTGACTGAGCCACCCAGCTGCCCTTAGCTGTATGATCTTAAATGTCATCTCTGGATCTTGATGGGACACGATCTGGCACACAGTACGTGTTCAGTACATGTTTATTGTCAAAATAATGTTAACCTTCAGATAAATTGCCCTTAAAGAACAATTGACAAAATCTTAGAGAAATTTTCCTTTTTTTTTTCTCTTCTTTTTTAAAATTTAAATAGGACTCTGTTTCCTATAAAAGAAACCTATGAGGCTACTTTTTGTATTCACTAGACTAATCTTGCTCCAGATACAGGATTATACCATATTTCATGGTTTGATCTCATTTTGCATTGTGCTTATGAATGTCATATTTCAGCCATGTTGAATATTACCATCTCCTGTTGAAATAATTTCTTTCCAACATTTATATAGTCTCCAAATTAAAACATGAAAAGATGGTGTGCCATTTGTAACTATTCCAAATTCCACAGTCAGTTGATGTCATACTGATAGCTTGAACTTGGCCGTGGTGTGTGTACTGGTAAATTATTAACAACCAGCTATCCAGAAAATAATTGTATGTGTATGTATACATATATAAGTTCAAGCATGAACTTACTGATATAAAGGATGTATAGCACACATTTATAAAAAATACAGTTTGCAATCTTTATTATAAATTTCTTATAGCCAGTTGATTCTCACAGGATGCTTTTACTCGGTTTTGCCAACTTCTTGATTCAAGAACCAACCTGTGATTGCATTTGACAAATGAGAATAGCTTTTTTTTCAAAGATTAATTTATTTATTTGAGAGAGGGGGAGCGAACACACATACAAATGAGGGAGGAGCAGAGGAAGAGAGAGAGGGAGAGAATCCCAAGCAGACTCCCTATTGAGCACAGATTCCCATGCAGAGCTTGATCTCAACACCCTGAGATCATGCATGACCTGAGCCGAAATCAAAAGTTGGGTGCTTAACTGACTGAGCTACCCAGGCACCCCAGCAAATGAGAATAGTTTTGACTGTTGGTTGACATTTTCATTTGCATTAATCAGTAAGATAAAAGTGAAACAATAAGGGGCCAAGCGTGGAGCCTGCTTTAGATTCTGTCTCTCCCTCTCCCTCTCCCTCTCCCTCTGCCCCCTCCAAAAAAAAAGTGAAACAATGAAACTTATGTTGGAACTTCACTTATTTGTCAGTGACTTAGGCAACATCTTTGCTGGATTGGATAATGGTTTTTGAAAACCCGAAGAACCTTTCAATTTTTATGCTTTTGACAATTTAATGGGCATACACGATATACTTTTAATCTACGTTATTTACATACTATCACTTTCTTAAGTCTAGTCAACAAAATAATAAATCAAGCTTTTGCCTGCAGTGTTTACCATTTCTGTAGTCTAAATTCTCCCATTATGGCCAGTTTCAAGCTACCAATATGACATCACTGAGCATGGACTTAGAAAGAGATGAACACACCATCACATAGTATTTCCTCTGTATAGATACAATAGACAGGGACTTCTGGTTTCCAGTCTGATATGTAAAGAGCTTGGAAGTCATTGCTCCTGTTCTTATAACAACAACAACAAAAAAAAACCTGAATAAACTGCAAATCAACAACCCTTGTTAGATCAAGCAGAGAATTAAGGGGACAGGGCAAACCACCACAAAAACTGGAGAGACAGACTCAGAAGAAGCAGAACAGAGATCTATGGCTTACTGAGAGCAAAAACTACTATTGAAACCAGCAACTGGTGGGAATACATAAAGGGCAATTGACTAATTGCTGGAGAATGAACTTGCTCTAGATTGAGAGACTTAAAAAAACAAAAAGGAAAAAACAAAACCTCTTGAGGGCCCCCACACTTTCATGAGTTTTACCTCCAGGAACCCCATAAATCTTACTGTGAAGATTGGAGAAAAATCCCTTTGTCCTTCTGGCAGGGAAAGGGAAAAAAGAGCTACTTGGAAATAGACCCAGAGAATTCATTTACCCTTAACAAAGGCCTGTCCTCAATGGAAGCTAATTAACAGAGCCTAATCAATGTAGGAAAAGGAAAATAACCAACTCCAGCATTTGTGAAGGTCACAGTCCGGCGGGGACACAAGCTTATTAAAAAACTGAGACCTGATAGGATTATAAAGTCCTTTTCTCGCCCCCCCCCTTACCAACACATCAGTAGATCTCCTACGTAATAAAAGGGGATTACAACAGAAAGAACCACAAACTCATACCCTGTTTAAGAAGGAGTCTGTACTGCGTGCTCGGTCGAAGAGGACGACCTTCCTCGATAGAGGAGGACCGTTCTTCAGTCAAGGGTATACGAGTAGCTGCGCTCCCCTGCCAGAACCTCCAAACAAGCTCTCAAGAAGGAGTCTGTAAGGAAACCCAAAGACAACAGGGGAGACCAAGACATCAGAGGAAATTTTAGCCTCTGATACCTACAGCCATAACAAAGAGGATACAGCAGCTGAACTCCTAAACAGATAAAAGTAAAACATCCATTTCTTCTACCCAGTATATCATGTCTAACTTTCTACAAAAAAAATTAGAAGGCATGCTAAAAGGCAAAAAATACAGTCTAAAGAGACAAAGCAAGTATCAGAACCAGAGTTATATATAGCAGAAAGTATTGAATTGTCAAACTGGGAATTTAACTGATTAATATGCAAAGGACTGTAATGGAAAAAGTGGACAACATGCAAAAATAGATGAGTAATGAAGCAGGGAGATGAAACTAAAAATCAAAAGGAAGTGTTAGAAATAAAAAACCTGTAACAGGGGTGCCTGGCTGGCTCAGTCAGTATAACATGCAACTCTTGGTCTTGGAGTGGTGAGTTCAAGCCCCACGTTGGACCTAGAACTTACTTTAAAAAAACAAACAAACAACCACTGTAAAGGAAATGAATGCCTTTGATGGGCTTACCAATACACTGCACACAACCAAGGAAAGAATTAATGAGTTTGAAGATCTGTCAATAGAAACTTCCCAAACTGAAAAGCAGAGAGAAAAAATAATAAAAACAACATAATATACACATACAATAGTTATAACGTCATAAACGTAGATAATAGTAAAATGTAGTAAAATAATTAGGAAGAGATGAGTTTTTAGTATTTACTAACTTTACTTTTCATATAATTTATTCAGTTGTAAGTTTAGATAATTTTAAATAATGGCTTGTTTAACAACCAGCTTGCAAAATTCCTGAAAATTTAAGAGGCAGCTCAAAAATCAGTATGAACTGACTCAGCACACCACTGCTTGAAATAACTTAGACTCATTGGAAGTACCATATTCACATTTAAATACTATTTATGTTTCCGTTATATGCTGAACATTATGCTACGAAAATTTGCATACATTATCTCATTTAATTCTCATAACTCTGAAATAGATACCGTTGCCATTTTTTAAAATAAACAGAGGCTTAACCTATTCAAACTCAGATACTAAGAATATGGCAAAACTAATATCTGAGCCCAGCTCAGTGCTCTTTCTAGTCACTGCCTTCTGAAATTTACAGTATAATAAAGACTGGGGCAAGAAAAAGGGTAACTGGCACTTGAGTCCTCCATTTTTCTGAAGTTATTTAGCCCACTCCCACTCCAGATCTACTGTGAGCCCATGAATCCTGTGTCTCCTTTAGACAAAGGGAGTGTTAGTCATAGTAATTCTTTAGGGCATTACCATGGTTACCAAACACAAAGTCCATTGCCCCAGCCTGAACATTCCAGAAGAGGACAGGGAGGAGCTGAGATGGCCTTCTTCAACTTATATCTATTGGGATATCAAAATTCCTTTCGGAACAAGAAAAGGGACACAACTGAAGAAACAAGTAAGGGGAATATAGGGTAGAGGGTTAGAAGAGCTTCTTCTTGGCCATTTTTTTTTCTACCTTGAGTTAGAGCTTTATTGCCCATAATTAACAATTACACCAGTCACCAGTTAAAATTATGGAGTGGGGAGATTATCCATTGAGTTTCCCTCTTCTGTCATTTAATATCCTTATTAAGACATTCAATCTGTTCAACTGAATAAATGTTCATTATTATTCATTTGCTCATTTAGTTAACATTTACTAAGTACAGTTTTGTGTCAGGCTTTCTGTTGGTGACAGGATGGATAGGATAAGGTCTCTGCCATAAAGTGGCTATTGGATAAAGATAAATATGCAAACAAAAAATTTGCAATATAGTATATGAATAAATTAAATATGGAATACTGTGGGACCACAAAAGAGGAAGTACCTGATACTTTTGGATTTGAATGAGCACAGGAGAATCCTTTAGAAAAGACTTCACACAGGAAATGCTGCCAGGATGATGGGAGTTCGCCAAGTAGACCAAAAGGGAATATTGCACAAAGGAACAGAGTTGAGAGAGAGACATATTCACTGAACTCTAAGTCCTTGGGTACAGATAAAGTATAAAGAAGACAGATGCTGGGAAGTAAGCATTGTAAACTTGGCAGGGGACAGATAATTGAGGATACTGTTAGCCGTGCTAAGCATTTTAATTTTATAGGGAACCACTGAAGGATTTTTAATAGGCAGTGAGTAAATATCTGGTTTTATTATACCCACAATGCCTAGCAATGTCTAATACATAATGCTATAATGCTCTAATACATAGAGATTTAATAAATACTTTTAGGTAAATAAATTAATAAATGATATTTTAATGACTAACCGGAAGTTAGAGGAGGCTTTGGAGGAGATGTGACAATTGGTTAAGGTCTTAAAAGGTAAATTGTTTGAAGGCACAGAAATGGAGGAGAAAGGGTATTTCAGACAGAATGGAGAACATATGTGAAGGAAATTAAGTGTAGGCAGGTATAAAGCAAAGTTTTATTGGGGTGAGGGTAGCGGGTAAGTATAAAACACAAAGTTAAGATTGAGAGATACTAATACTGTATAGGACTCTATTAGGCACTCTCTATCCTTTTTCTAATGACAACAAAGAAGCTCTGTTTTACATATCTAGCTTTCAGGTAAGGTTTGTACAAAGGGTCCCACTGGTGGACCCTAGAAATCCCTTAATAGCCCCACATCAGCCCTCCCCCGCTGGCCCCCACCTGTCCCAGCATTATGCCATGGGGCTGCTATTTTCTCCATATAAGGAGCTCTTCACCCTCTCTCAGAGAAACACACTTGGCCTGCTCTATAAATTTTCCTTGTTCCACGAATAGGCCTCTCCTGGCTGCTCCAGCCCTGCCTAACCCTACTAGATGGGACTTCTCACTATGAGAGAACTAAGCAGCAAGCCTGGGGTTTTCCTACCCAGCTAGCTACCTAAACTCTAGTAAACAGGACTTGGTACCAATCCAAAGAGGTCTGAGTGTCATTTCCAATTAATTTCTTTGTAGGCTAGGCAGAGAGAAAGACTTCACTTTATAAAACTATGGGGTAGGGGCACCTGGGTGGCTTAGTAGGTTGAGCACCCAACTCTTGATTTTGGCTCAGGTCATGACCTCAGGGTCATGAGATCAAGCCCCACATCAGGCTCTGTGCTCAGCCAAGAGTCTGCTTGAGATTCTCTGCCTCTGCCCCATCCCCCTCCCTTACACCCACTTGCTCATGCATGCTCTCACTCTCTCTCTCTAAAATAAATAAAATCTTTAATAAAAAAATTTTTTAAATTAAACTATGGGGGTAATAGGGAACTATCCTGATATCTTGTGCTTGCCCAATTTTTTTTCATTCCAGTGTCAGACTATCAGAGGCTGGAGGTTTGTCCAAACTGTTGGCCTAAAATGTAAGGTTAAAAGGATGACTAGACATCAAATTTGTCACCCCTACAAATTGTTCCCCTTCCCACTCAATTTTATACCCTCTGCTTACCTCAAGATTTGGACAGAGGAGGTCCACTTGCTAACTTCTCTTTAAATCCCTAATTTTGTTGGTTCAAGCAGTTAATAATATGAAGCTATCTATTTAGTATGTACTGTATGCCAGGCATTGTGCTGAGCATTACACATGCATGATTCCATTTAATTCTCTCAACATGCCTGTGAGGTAGGTATTACTAGTCTCTTTTTACCAATAAGGAAACTGAGGCTCAAACAGGTTGACTTATTTACACAAGGTCAGTGATAGAGCCAGAATTTGACTCCAAATTGTCAAACACATTGTACTCACTTTTAAACAGTAATGGGGACAAATGACACAGGTCTTTTGCTGTGAGCAGACCACTATACAAGTGATTGATGATCAGCCTTTCTAGGAAAATCTGTTAACTCCTAAACCCTGAATTTGAATATCACGTGGGCTTTATGTAAAGTTGTTCACTATTCCCTAACAGGTGGTTCTCAAGATTCCCAGGAGCCCACCATTCACTGGAGCTGAATGGTAACTTTTTGCTCAGCTAATGGGCAGAATTGTTGACTTGGGAACTCTTCCATGGAGTCAGTGCCTTGTAACCTTCTCTCATAGCTCCTGGACAACTTCCCAAGAAAGTCAAAATTCTCCAGCCTCAGAATGGTAGTCTGCAAGCATGGGAAAAATAACTGGGTAGGTTCCTCCTCCTCTCTTTTTGTCTCTCTCATACACGCATATGCACACACATCACAGTCATTACGTGGTCTATTATATGCAGATATCAAAACAATAGTCTGATGTTTTCTGTGCTTAAAACTCAAACTTTGCTGGAGTTATTGGTGAAACCCAGTGCTAGAAGTTTATCCACATCTTATTGCTCCATAGAAAACTAGGAAGTTTCACTTCTGGGACAAGAATTTAGCGAAACCATAATTTGACAAGGCAACTAGTACATTGCTTCCATCTTTCCAGGAGGCATCTTGAACTAAATATTGTCCATCTGACCCTGGAGTGTGGCTAACCTAACCAACACCCATAAACTCCTGACCACCAACTACAGATCCCTGGTATAAACCTGCTAATAGATATCAAGGTAGCAGGTTCAGATCAATTATAATAAGTACTATATAACGCAAGTTGAATATAATCACAGTTGACCTTTGAACAACGCAGGGGTTAGGGGCATTAACCCCCGCACGTAGTCAAAAATCTGCATATAACTTTTGTGGGTTTTTTTTAAAGATTTTATTTATTTATTTGACAGACAGCCAGCGAGGGTGGGAACACAAGCAGGGAGAGTGGGAGAGGAAAAAGCAGGCTCCCAGTGGAGGAACCCAATGTGGGGCTCGATCCCAGAATGCTGGGATCACGCCCTGAGCCGAAGGCAGACGCCTAATGGCTGAGCTACCCAGGCGCCCCCAAAAATCTGCATATAACTTTTGACTCCCCCAAACTTAACTACTAATAACCTACTGTTGACCAGAAGTTTTACCGAGAACATAAATTGTCCAATTAACACATATTTTGTATATTATTATATATTGTATTCTTACAGTAAAGATAGAGAAAAGAAAATGTTATTAAGAAAATCATTAAGAGGGGCGCCTGGGTAGCGCAGTCGTTAAAGCGTCTGCCTTCGGCTCAGGGCGTGATCTCGGCGTACCGGGATCGAGTCCCACATCGGGCTCCTCTGCTATGAGCCTGCTTCTTCCTCTCCCACTCCCCCTGCTGTGTTCCCTCTCTCGCTGGCTGTCTCTCTGTCACATAAATAAATAAAATCTTTAAAAAAAAAAAAAAGAAAAGAAAATCATTAAGAGGGGCGCCTGGGTGGCTCAGTCTTTAAGCGTCTGCCTTCGGCTCAGGGCATAGGCTCGAGCCCCGCATCGGGCTCCCTGTTCCACTGGGAAGCCTGCTTCTTCCTCTCCCACTCCCCCTGCTTGTGCTCCCTATCTCGCTGGCTGTCTCTCTCTGTCAAATAAATAAATAAATAATCTTTTCAAAAAAAAAATCATTAAGAGGGGGCACCTGGGTGGCTTATTCAGTTAAGTCTCTGACTTTGGCTCAGGTCATGATCTCAGGGCCCTGGGATCAAGCTCTGTGTCAGGCTCCCCACTCATTGGGGATTCTCCCGCTCCCTCTTCCTCTGCCCCTTCCCGCATTCGTTCTCTCTCAAATAAAATCTTTTAAAAAAAATCATAAGAGAATTACATTTACAATATTTAATTTTCTTTTGTTGTAGTGTATTTATCAAAAAAATCCATGTAGGGACACCTAGGTGGCTCAGTCAGTTAAGTGTCTGCCTTCAGCTCAGGTCATGATCCCAGGCTCCAGGGATCAAGTCCTGCATCAGGTTCCTTGCTCAATGGGGAGCCTGCCTCTCCCTCCCTCTCTCTGACAAAAAACAAAGCCAAAAACAACAACAAAACAAAACAAAAAACACATATAAGTGGTCCCATGCAGTTCAAACCCATGTTGTTCAAGGGTACAGTAGACTCTTAGGCAAATAGTTGGTCAAAGATTACATTGGAAATTGGGAAATCAAGAGAAGATACATACCTTATATGTTTTAGTTTCACCTAATACATGTAACTGTAGATTCACCAATTTTTTTGATATGCCAATTCTGTTTCTTCGAAAACGTGTCTATTGATGAGTGCCATGGCCTTTTTTGCCCCTACAGTGCATGTATAATTTCCATTTGGGTCTATTTAAAGTGGAGTCAAGCATTTGCAAAGCAAACTTATTTTTTTATGATTTTTGTATTTTTCAAAACTTTTAGTTATCTTCCTCATGTCTAATCAGAAATATTTAAAAGTTATCTGTGTTGGCGCGCCTGGGTGGCTCAGTCCTTAAGCGTCTGCCTTTGGCTCGGGGCGTGATCCCAGCGTTCTGGGATCGAGCCCCACATCAGGCTCCTCCACTGGGAGTCTGCTTCTTCCTCTCCCACTCCCCCTGCCTGTGTTCCCTCTCTCGCTGGCTGTCTCTCTCTCTGTCAAATAAATAAATAAAATCTTTTTTTAAAAAAAAAGTTATCTGTAATTTTTGGGGCGCCTGGGTGGCTCAGTTGGTTAAGCGTCTGACTCTTGGTTTGGGCTCAGGTGGTGATCTTTGGGTCGTGGGATCAAGCCCCACATTGGGCTCTGCACTCAGCACAGAATCTACTTGTCCCTTTCCCTCCCCCTCTGCCTCTTCCCCAGACATGTGCACATGCTTTTTCTCTCTCTCTAAACAAATAAGATCTTTAAAAAAGAGTAATCTTTGTATTTCTTTTTCAAAATAATATTAAATGTAATAGTGCTAAAAAGCTTATAATGAAAAACGAGTCCTCTACCCCAGTCCTCTCACCTCCACTCTCCAGAGACAGATTTTCAACTCTTCTAGTTTCTTTTGGTACTTAACCTTCCTACTTCTAAAGAAAATGCTCATATGATATGTATTCATTTATCCATTTTTGGCTATTATATATTGCCTTCCTGTTTTGACAGTTGAGAATTTAGCTTTCTTATGCCATACCCTGTGCTTCTCCCCTCCCACCCTGATTTTTCCAGTATAGTTATATCACAGTTTTAGGTTTGTGGTAGACAGAATTCTAAGAATGACCCACAATGAACTTTGCCTTTGTATAATCCCCTCCTCTTTGAGTGTGGGTGGAACCTCTGAATATTATGGATAACACTCCTTGATTGTTACTTTATATGGAGAAAGGGAGATTATCTGAGTGGGCCTAATCTAATTACACAAGCCCTTTAAAAGCAGAGTGTTTTCTCCATTTAGCAGCAAAAGAGGAATTCAGAGATTAGAAGCATGAGTGGAATTTGACACATCATTGCTGGCTTTGAAGATGGAAGGGGCCACATGCCAAAGAATGTGGGTGGCATTTAGGAACTGAGAGTGCCCTGGCTGACGGCCAGCAAGGGCTCAGCCCTATAACTGCAAGAAACTGAATTCTGCCAACAACCTGAATAGCCTGAAAATGGGTTCTTCTTTAGAGCCTCCACATAAGACCCCAACCCAGACAACACCTTAATTTCAACCTTATGATATTAAGCAGAGGACCCAGTCAAGCCTGCCCAGAATTCTGACTTACAGACCTGTGAGGTAATAAAAGAATCATGTTTTAAGCCACTTAAGTGTAACTAAGTTTGTGATGCAGCAATAAAACATGAATAAAACTTTAAATCAAGTCTTGTAGTCTTTTTTTTTAAAGATTTTATTTATTCATTTATTTATTTATTTATTTATTTGACAGAGAGAGAGACAGCCAGCCAGAGAGGGAACACAAGCAGGGGGAGTGGGAGAGGAAGAAGCAGGCTCCCAGTGGAGGAGCCTGATATGGGGCTCTATCCCAGGACTCTGGGATCACTCCCTGAGCCGAAGGCAGATGCTTGATGACTGAGCCACGCAGGCGCCCCAAGTCTTGTAGTCTTAAAAATATGTAAAAATTGTTCACTGATGGGGCACCTGGGTAGCTCAGTCAGTTAAGTTTCTGACTCTTGGTTTCAGCTCAGGTCATGATTTCAGGGTCATGCGATCAACCCCTGCATCGGGCTCCATGTTCAGTGTGGAGCCTGCTTGAGATTCTCTCCCTCCCTCTCTGAAATAAATAAATAAAATCTTTTAAAAAATTGTTCACTGCTAGGCCAAATAATGTCACTATGATAACTTTCATTTAACCTTTTCCTTACTCCTAGAGTTAAGAATTGCCACCATTTTTCATTTGCTTGGTTCTTGATATGATTACTTTTTTCCCCAAATATTTCAACAGCTCTGTCAAATGCCCAATATATTTTTTTCAATCACTCAAAACAATAAATCCATTCTATTTTTTTCCTAACCGCATCTCTCCTACTCCATCTGGACTGTTCACTCTCTAACCCTAGTGCATAGCTCTTGTCCATAGAATTTGCTTTTGCCTCTCTCCAAGGTTTTATTCCCTATTTCCTGGATCTCATGTTTTCTTTCTTGGTTTTACTGCCTCCCTTCCCTGGAATATATCCTTGAATAGCTTTCTAAGAATGTGTAGAAGGTATATTTTTGAAGCCAAAATGGTTTTATTCTACCCTCACACTTGTCAGTTTTTCCAGATGTGAAATTCTAGGTTGAAAATTCTCATTTTCTGAGAATTTTGAAGGTATGTTTTTATTGTCCTCTAGCTTCCAGTTGGAGTCTTTGTGACTTACTTCTCTCTGGAAGCTTCTAATTTTTTGTTGTTCCTTGGTGTTCTGATATTTCATAATGATGGAATTTGCTGTAGGTCTTTTTCCATTTATTGCAATAGATACTGCATGAACTTTTTCAATCTGGAAATTTGTGCCCTTCATTTCTGAGAAATTTCCTTTAATATTTATTTATTTATTCTCTATTTTCTCTCTTCTCTCTTTCTGGAACTTCTGTTTTAGGGACACCTGGGTGGCTCAGTTGGTTAAGTGTCTGCCTTCTGCTCAGGTCATGATCTCAGGGCCCTGAGATCAAGTCCCACATGGGGCTCCTTCCTCAACAGAGAGCCTGCCTCTCCCTCTGCCTGAAGCTCCCTCTGCTTGTGTGTTCTCTGTCGCTTGCTCTCTCTCTCTTTCTCTCTCTGGCAAATAATAAAATCTTAAAAAAAAAAAAAAAAAAAAAAAAAAAAAAAAAACCTCTTGTGTCACCTATAAAACCTGAGATGATCCTCTAACTTATTAATATTTCTCTTTATTTTCTTTGGGTTTTTAAAAATGCATTCTTTGGGAGATTGCCCATCATTATCTTCCAATTTTCTGTGTTAATTATCTATTAGTATGTAACAAAGTGTCCTAAAACAGAGGCTTAACAACCATTTATTTTACCTCACAGTTTCTGTGAATCAGGAATCCAAGGAACAGCTTAGCTAGGTAGTTCTGGCTCAGGGTTTCTCATGTGGTTGAAAACAAGACGTTAGCAGGAGCTTCAGTCATCTGATGGCTGGAGGCCTCAGTTCCTCTCTGGCTGTTGACAAGACTCCTAATTTTCACACCACACTCCATAAGCTGCTTCAGTGTTCTCAGGTTTTAGCTAACTTCAGAGCAGGTGATCCAAGAGAGAAGGAAGCCACAAGGCCTTTTTATGACCTAGTCTCAGAAGTGACTGTCACTTCCACTTTATTCTGTATGTTAAAAGAGAGTCACTAAATGCAGCCCACACTCAAGGGGAGGGGAAATAAGCTCTACTTCTTCAAGAAATATCTAAGAAGTTGTAGATATATGTGGAAAAACACCACACCTTTGTATCAGAATATTTTATTTTGGCTACTTTAAGTTCCAAGGGTCATTTTTGGTCCTCTGGCTTTTCTTGTCCACATCTTCTCTCTTTACTTCATGGAATATTATACTTTATTTGAAGTTCTGTTCCCTGCATAAGCTCTGTCTCCTCGGTGCTCTTTTTCCTACGAGTTTATTTTGATCTCTTTCTCTCGATGACTGTTGTCAAACAACTGGTGATCCTTGGCTCTCCATCATAATTTAAGAGTGAGGAACTAAAAGCCTAGTGTGTGGGAGTCCATTATGGGCTTCACTGGGAGTTGTCCTCTGAATATCTGCATTTTTTCCAGGGAAGGATCCTGTAACTGTTTCCCTGGGGATTGGTTAGATGCTTGTCTGCTAACACACTCGGACCAGGACAGGAGAAGGGGCTATTGAGAGTCGCACTTTTGAGGATCTCGATTTTCACTTAATCATCAGATCTTTAGTCCTGCACCTTATGCCATCCCTCACAGTGAATCCTGGCTAGGAGTGCAGTGCCTGTTAGATTCAGTTCCTCCAAAGAAATCTTTTTTCCAGTTTTATTGAGATGTAATTGACATATAACATTGTGTAAATTTAAGGTGTGCAACATGTGTGCAAAATGATTACCACCACCATAGTATTAGCTAACACCTCCATCCCATCACATAATTACCTTTTCTTTTTTGCGGTAAGAAGATTTAAGATCTGCTTTCTTAGCACCTATATAAAACAGTATGATTAACTATAATCACTATGCTGTACATTAGATCCCCAGAACTTACTCATCTTAAACTGGAAATTTGTACCTTTTGACCAACACTTCTTCATTTCCCCCACCCCCCAGCCCCTGGTAACCACCATTCTACTCTCTGTTTCTATGAGTTCAGCTTTTTTAGATTCCACATATGAGATCATACAGGATTTGTCTTTCTCTCTCCAACTTACCTGACTTAGCATAATGCCTTCAGGATCCATCCATGTTGTTGCAAATGGCAGGATTTCCTCTTTTCTCATGGCTAAGTAATATTTCACTGTGTATACATACCACATCTTCTTTATTCATTAATCCATTGACAGACACTTAAGTTTCTACGTCTTGGCTATTCTGAATAATGCTGGAATAAAAATGAGAGTGAAGATAACTCTTCAAGATCCTGTTTTCATTTCCTTTGGATATATACCCAGAAGTGGGATTGCTGGACAGAGAAATCTTTTATATCTTTGTTGGGGCAGGGGGTTTGTACTCTTGGGCTACATTCTGTAGACGATTTCATTATCCACCTTCCTGTTCTCAGACCTATTCTTTACTCCTGCCTTCTATGGTACCTGTTACATTAGAAGGTTTGAACCTACCAGATGAATTACCCCAATTCTAGTTCTATCTTCCACTGCAGAAACTAAAGTTAGAACTTTTTGATTCTGAAAGGATAGTTACTACTCATCTGTCCACTTACTATTTTCCCAAAGATATTTCTCCTGAAATGCCTCATCTGCTCTTGTATCCTTGCTCTCTCTTTGCCTTTGAAGGTTAATGCCATTGTTGTTATTTTGGTGTCATTTTAGCACATTTGGGAGAGGAAGGAAACTTATATGGTCCATTTTTTTTAAACTTCATTTGTTGAAATAATTTCAAAATTATAGAAAAGTTGTAAGATTAGTACAAAGAAATTCCCTACACTGTTTACCTAAATTAGCCAGTTGTATTTGGCCACATTTGCTTTCCCTCTCCCTCTCATTCTCTCTCTATCCAAATATATAATTTATATTATATATATCAATAGATACAGATATATTTCTCAGCTAGTTGAGAATAAATTGCTCATATTATATCCCTTTACCCCCAAATATTTCAGTTTGTATTTCTTTAGAATAAGAACATTTTCTTAGATAACAACCCACAATATAGGTATTAAACTCAGCAAATTTTAATAGTGATACAATACTATTATCTAATTATCTATAGGCTACATTACAATTTTGCCAGTTGTCCCATTGATGTCCTTTAGAGCAAAACTTTTCCTGCCAGGATCTGATTAAGGATCAGCATTGCATTTAGTTGGCAAGCCTTTTAGTCTAATGTGGAAAAATTCCTCTGTTCCTTTGTGTTTCATGACAGTGACATTTTTTATTGGTACATACAAGACATTTTATAGAATTTTCTTTAATATGGGTTTGTCTGATGTTTCTCATAATTAGATTGGGTATAAATATTTTAGGCAGGAATAAGCAGCAGTATGTCTTCAGTAGGTCATATCAGGAGGCTCATAATGTCATCTTGTCCCATTACCGGTGATGTTAACATTGGCCTTTTGATTAAGGTGGTGTTTGCCAGTTTTCTCCACTGTTAAGTTACTATTTTTGTGTTGTAATTTGTCAAGTTACTATTTCTGTTTTGTAATTTGTACTCATTTCCAGGAAGGTACTTGAAAAAATGTAAATACCTATTCTTCATCAAATTTTTACCCACTAGTTTTAGTATCTATTGATGGTTCTGAGTGATATTATTTCTATGATAGCTGCACAATGGTAATTTTCTAACTCAAATCTATTTTAACTCATGGTTTACAGTAATTTGTTAAGTTTTGAGTTTTTCTAAAACATTCAACTTAGTTTTTATACGAATCACTGCTCTTTTTTTAACACATAATCTATTAGTTTAATATTTCTTTAAATTGCAAAATTGTAATTACAAAGGAACCTGGCATAAATTGGGGGGGAAAACACAACACTACTGATATTTGGTAACTGTGCCGTTTAATTTGTGAGAGCAGAAGTATGCAGATATGCTAAAGAGTAGCTCTCAGCTGCACCTGGAATGTTGCAGGCATCTTTTAATGTTTTTCAGAGGAAATGAAGAACATTAATTAATCTAGCAAGCCTATTCAGTGGAACTTCTACTATTTATAATATTGAGCTATTCACATTTAATGTTCTAAAATACATCAAGAAATTAAAACATCTTAAAGAATTAATTACTGATAGAAACTTAGATAACCTTGTCCTGGACCAAGCTGGAGATTCCTGAATGTTTGCCAAATTCAGTATGTGAGTTAGGGTGTAGGAGAGGGATAAATTTGAGATCCCTTTCCAGATGCAGTTTAGATTCTTAGAATTCTTTGTTCTGACAGATCATCCAAAGGTAATGGTTCCTGGCAAAAATTGACAAGATTTCCTGAATTTCAGGAAATGCACAGGACCCAGAATAATCAAAGCAATCTTGAAAAATAACAGTGTTGGAGGACACATTTCCCAATTTCAAATCTTCTGCAAAGCTACAGTAATCAAGACAGTGTGGTACTAGCATAAGAATTAACATATATAGATAGATCAATGGAATAGAATTGAGAGTCTAGAAATAAACCCTTACACTTATGGTCAATAGACTTTCAACAAAAAAACCAGGAATGCCGGGGGTGCTCAGTCGGTTAAGTGTCTGCCTTCAGCTCAGGTTATGATCCCAGGATCATGATGAGTCCTGCATCAGGTTCCTTGATTGGTGGGGAGCCTGCTTCTCCCTCTGCCTCTGCCTGCCACTCCCTCTGCTTGTGCTCTTTCTCTCTCTGACAAATAAATGATTTTTTAAAAAAAGAATGCCAAGACAATTTAATAGGAAAAGAATCCTTTTTTCAACAAATGGTGCTACAAAAACTGGAAATTTGCATGCAAAAGAATGAAATTGGACCCCACATCACACCATATACAAAAGTTAACTTAAAATGGATCATAGGGGTGCCCGGGTGGCTCAGTGGTTAAGCATCTGCCTTCGTCTTGGGCCATGATCCCAGCGTTCTGGGATCAAGCCCGCCTTGGGCTCCCTGCTCAGCTGGAAGCCTGCTTCTCCCTCTCTCACTCCCCCTGCTTGTGTTCGCTCTATTGCTGCCTCTCTCTCTGTCAAATAAATAAAAATAAAAAATCTTTTTAAAAAAATGGATCATAGACATAAATGTAAGAGCTAAAACTTTAAAACTTGTCATGAGAAAAATCTTCATGACCTTACATTAGGCAGTGGTTTCTAAGATATGACACCAGAAGTCTAAGTGACAGAAAGATAAATTGGATTTCACCAAAATTACAAACTTTGTGCTTCAAAGGACACTATCAAGAAAGTAAAAAGTTTGTGGGTTTGTTTGTTGTTGTTGTTGTTGTTGTTGTTGTTGTTTTTTGGTAAATTTTTAGATTACAAGACATTTAAAGTAGTAAGTATAGGGGTGCCTTGTGGCTCAGTCAGTTAAGTTCCTGACTCTTGATTTTGGCTCAGGTCATGATCTCAGGGTCATGAGATCAAGCCCCACGTTGGGCTCTGCACTCAGCAGGGAGTCTGTTTGAGATTCTCTCTCTTTCCTTTTCCCCCACTCTCTAAGCTAAATAAATCTTAAAAAAAAAAAAAAGTATAGGGGCGCCTGGGTGGCACAGTCTTTAAGCATCTGCCTTCGGCTCAGGGCGTGATCCCAGCGTTCTGGGATCGAGCCCCACATCAGGGTCCTCCGCTGGAAGCCTGCTTCTTCCTCTCCCACTCCCCCTGCTTGTGTTCTCTCTCTCGCTGGCTGTCTCTGTCAAATAAATAAATAAAATCTTAAAAAAATAATAAAAATAATAAAAAAATAAAAAATAAAAAAAAGTATAAACCCATATTAAATCAATGATCACAAGAGAAAAACTTACTAAACAGTTGCTTGGAAAAAAAGCGGTGTGTGCAATTTTCATAGGGAATTTTTTCAAAATTTTGAGACATAATGTTAGGACATAATTCCATTTTTAAAAGCACAAAAAGTGAAAATAATTCTGTAATACTAACACAAAACTGATACAATAACATAAAACATACTATAGAATATAGCACAAAAGAGGAACCCATGGACCAATGTAAGTATAAATGGACAAATGGACAAATCCCACTATCAGATCAAATTCAAGAATATATTAAAGATAATCATCTCCCATCAAGTAGGACTTATCCCAGGAATACAATGACTTAATATTGGAAGAGATTAATATAATACATAATACCTATGTCAAATTAAAAGATATGTACAACTATCTCACTAGAAACTAGAAAGGCATTTGGGTTTTTCAGGTTTTTTTAGAGAGCACACAAGCTGTGGGCTGGGGCGGGGTGGGGGGGGGCAAGGGACCTAAGCCAAAATCAAGAGTCAGACACTCAACAGACTGAGTCATTCAGGCACCCCTGCACTTGCTATTTAAAAAAAAAAAACAAACACTTTGTAGGGACGCCTGGGTGGCTCAGTCTGTTGAGCGTCTGCCTTCAGCTCAGATTATGATCTCAGGGTCCTGGGATCAGTTGGGCATCGGGCTCCTTGCTCAGCAGAGAAGCCTGCTTCTCTCTCTGCTTGCCACTCCCCCTGCCTGTGCTCTCTCTCTTTCTCTCCCTCTCCCTCTGACAAATAAATAAATAAAATCTTTTTAAAAAAACCACACACACTTTGTAAATTAAGAATGAAATTACAATAAAGACCTCCCACTTCACATCATACATAAAAATAAATTGCAGATGGATTAAAGAGATAAATATATAAAACAACTCTAAAAATATTAGAAGAAAACAGTATTTTTACAATCTTAGGGTGGTTTTGGAAAACTTTTTTCATAGGACATAAAACCAGGAAACCTAAGAAGTTTGACAATTTGTACTAAATAAGAAGTTGTAAATTGCGTAACAAAAGACATTATATACATGAGGATATGTATGTATATATGTATTCATATATACACACATCTATATATGGCTAATATTTTCTCTCAGTCTCTTTCTTGCCTTTTAACTTTATAATTCATATGCATAATAATATTCAGAATATATAAAGACCTCCCAAGTAAGGCACCAATCCAGACTCCCCTCTCATCCAACATCAAACATTTATTTATTAGGTAGGACCTGACTATGCCAAGTACTGTGTTAAGCACTGGAAATACAACAGTGACTATCAGACAATAAATAATAAACAAGATTCACAGATGATAACAAGTGCTGGGAAGGAAATAGGGGAGGGTAATGCAATAGATTAGAAGTTATAAACTGTTGACCAAAGGGCCAGACTCAGCCTGCAGTGTTCTGTTCTTAAAAATTTGGACAAACATTTAAAAATTAGGAGATTTTATGTAAAACCCACATGTCTGACATCTTAAAAAAAAATTAGAACTGGTCACACTGGCCTTAAATTCCCGCATAACCACAAACAGAGCAAAATAGCAGCTGCCCCTTTAGATGGGACAGGTTTCTTACTGAGTTTGCTTTACTCATAAACATTATCTGCCTGGCTCTTACAGGCAACTGAGTTGCAGATCCCAAAATGGAGAGTAACTAGGAAAGGCCCACTTAAAACAGAGTAATCCAGAAGGTGATGTTTGAGCTACACCCTGAAGAATGAGAATAACCCAGCCATGCATAGAGCTGAGGCTACAGCTTTATCTTCATAGCAAATTTTAAAATCTAGATGCAATTCAAGGCCAAAACTGTAGCAAAGCACCTGCAACCCGCACTTTGATCAGAGACTGCCTTCACTGCATCCCAGCCAGAAGCCTGGAACCCATCTCCCACTTCTGAAAAGCCATTTTAATCATGTACGCCCTGAAGTATCTATGCACTCTGCCCATTGTTCGTGACCTCATAACAAAAGGAAACTTAGAACAATATTTCTGGTACTACTACCCTTTCCACAAAGACATTCAGGCAATGTGGTTGCCCTCTGCCAAGTTTGGCTTCAACCATGTCATTCAGACTTCTACCTAAAATTCTATTCAATAGTAACTATATTGTATTTCTAGCATTTCCTTGAAGCCTTTTGAGCTGCCCCAGAGCTGAAGTCTAGGAGCACATGGCCAAGGTCTGGGGCACATAGACTGTAGGAGCTCAGTATAAGGCTATGAAACTTCAGGAAGTTGGAGTGTTGAGCTCCAGGGAAACCTATCGAGAGAAAGATGCATGTATTTGGCTCTCCACCTAGGACATTTAGTCTTCTTAGAATAATTAGTACCAAAACCACAAATCTCAGGTGGGCACTCGGGACGATCCTATTATATTTCTCTGGTCACTCTCCTACTCCTCAAGGCAATTATTTCACATCTCTCCTTGAGTCTCTAAAACCCACTCTCCCAATCTCACTCTGAGCTAATAACTTCCTTGCGCCTTTTTTCGCTAAGAAAATAGAAGCAATCAGAAGAGACTTTCCATCATCACATCTAACATTCCACTGCATCCATAACTTCCCTCTGGCACAGTGAGTAAAATGACTCCATTGGTGCACTGGATCTGATCCCTTCTCACCTATTCAAGAATTTTGCTCCTGAAATTATCCCCCTCTCCCTCAGTTGTTCCTCCTCCTAAAGCATTTCCATCAGTATACAAATGTGCTGTGACCTTTTCTATGGGGGGGGAGGGAGGGAGGGAGGGAGGAAGGAAGGACCCCCCCCACCTTCAAACTATTGTTCCCATTTCTTTCTCCATTCTCTCCCCCTTCCCAACCCGATTATACCACAACTTCTAGAAAGAGGAGTTTGCACTCATCAAGTAGAGAAAAACAACCGTGCTGATAGGCCTCACTAATGATCACTAAATTTAGATGGGCCTTTATGGCTGCCCGGAAGTCAGACATTTCCTTGTTCCATGCACTCTTGCACTCTCCTGGAGGCCTCCTCATACGTTCTCTTTCCTCAGACCTCCAACGTCCCCAATTCTCATTTTCAGGTAATGACTTGCTTTTTTTCTTTTCTTTTTTAAGATTTTTATTTATTTGAGAGAGTGAGCCAGAGAGAGAGCACCACCAAGAGGGGCAGAGGGAGTGGGAGAAGCAGACTCTTCGCTGAGCAGGGCCACACTGGGCTCCATCCCGGGACTCCCGGGTCATGACCTGAGCCCAAAGCAGACACTTAACCAACTGAGTCACCCAGGTGCCCCAGCTTGCTTTCTACTTCATAGTTTTCATTGTGAAAACAGAAGCAATTAGAAGATTATTTCTATAACCTCTCACAAACCACATCTATCCATCTATCTGCATCTGTGTTCACATGTCTTATCAAATGAATGAATGGTCCACACACCTATTAAGAACAACCCCTCCACCGGTGCATCAGATCCCATCTTTTTGCCTATTCAAGGACACTGTTACTCCAATATTGTTTGTACTCTCTTGCATCAATTTTTCCATCTCTGACCATTCCTATCTGCATACATGGATGCTACAATTTCTTTCAGCTTAGACAAAGCCCTACATTTCCTATTTCTCTGCCCCCTATACAGAAAAATTCCTCAAAAGACAAAGTTGTCCCATTTCTTCTCCTCGCAGTCTCTTGAACTCATGCCAGTCAGGCCCTTGTCCCAATCACTCCACTGAAACTACTTATATCTAGTCACCAATGCTCATATCCACTTACCATGTTGCTAAGCTCTTAGCTCTTATCTTGTTCAGCAGATCAACAGAAAAGTCCGACAGAGCTCAGATTGTTCTGACTCCAGCTACTGCTGAGGTAGCTTGCAATATGTGGTTAGCTAGGGAGGTTTTGGCCTGTGGACCACCATCATGGGGAACTTGCCTCCTACATTTCTATTTCGAGCTGGTTTGGGAAATTAACAAGGAGGGGGCAGGAAGAGTATGGGTAAAATACAGTATTCTATTTGGCTCCTAGCAAGCCCACATCCCCCTTGCTTGCCCCGTCTTCCTAATCCCAAATGCTACATCCATTAATTCAAGGAACCCACGGTTCCTAACTCTGCTCACCCTTAGTTCCACAATTCAAACAGTCTTGCAGGACTCTGATTTGTAATCCACACTTGTCTTTAGAATGATTCCCTGGCTGATTTCACCTTGTCAACACATTCACTCGAGTGGCTTCAAGGCACTTCAGCCTGTTCCCTATGCTCAAATTAGCCACAATCTTAACCTTACCCTTCAGCTAGGGCTTTAACAGCAACCATAAAAATGAACCTATTAATTTTAACACTTTTTCATTCTTAACACTCTAACTATAATGATATTTTTAAGTCATTCACAATTTTTCTTTGAAGAAAGATAGGGTTTTTTCCTTCCTAGTAGGTGTGAGTATATTAACATTCTACTCAAAGGGGCCCACTCAAGCTTTCCTTATTATCATCATAATGAAAACTCATAGAGGTGAGTCAACACATGTAACTAAATATTCTGCAAGTCTCTGCCTCCTCCCTCTCTTTTCCTTCTGCTAAAGAACCAAAATAGAAAAACCAAAGAGGGAAACAGAGTGTGGAGAGCATACTTCAGTCTGTCCTTGACTTCAAAAACTCAGTTTTATCAGGTACCCAAAGTTGTTAAGATTCAGGGGGCTAACACACTAAGCAAATTCAGAGTGCCTCAGTTTCTTTGCCTGTAAATGGAGATGATAATGCCTTATAGATTTGTTGTGGAGATAAAGTGAAATTATGTATGTAATACACTTATGACCTAGCACATAAAACCGTACAATAGATAATTGCAGGAAAAGTTATAAACCATAACATATAAGTTACCATATACATGTGGAATATATATATACCTTTCCTATGACTGAAGTATCATTGTCCACTTCTCAAGACATACTTGCCAGGATAGGATACCTGGAAAGCAGTATTTTTAACTATTAAGTTTCCTTGAGAAGCAAAAAATACTGGCTGACTTCAGAGGATTTTTCACCCAGTTACAGCTATCCACAGAAGAGCACCCATGACCAGTGAACAGAACTCACATGTCCACCAATCATAGATTCCTGCCCTCCCAGACTCACCTTTCCTGATCATAATACTGATGGCCCCTGCAGGTTCAGTCCAGCTTCCAGAGTTTGTTCACCTTATACCCTGGTCTCTTGAATGTCTAAGCTTTCTTCTGTGTCCTCCCCTGGGGAACTTGGCCCTATATCTGTCCTTTCCGTGCAGATTCTGTCTCTCCACCTGCTTTGAACTCTGCTTTCCTATCTAAGCTTCATATCTGGACAGTCCTCTTAGTCCAGATTGTCGTGGTCTTCATTTCAGACAAATTAACTCTTAAATTTGGCCCTTTGCTGAGACAATTCCCTTGCCCTGTTATATGAAAACCCTAGGGGAGGCTAAGCCTCATCATAACACAAATCTATACTCAGGACATTTCCCACTGATAAGAGTCTCAGAAGCAAGTTGATGGGGGTGGTAGTAGGAAAAGATTATGCTTGTTTCTGTCTTGAGACTAATGACCTTTCCCTGCCAGACGCTTTAGCAACTGCCCTCTAGCCAGACACAATGACGTCCACGCTCTACACAGCTTCCTCTACTGCTGCTTTTATCATTCTTCTTCCCAGAGGAATTCACGGGGTCCTCAGAGTTGCTCTTCCAGTTCAAAATGAATCTCTTCAAAGGAAGACTAAGTTTCAAATATATGGTAATGTGGTAAAAGTAGAGCATGTCTCACTTGGGTTCTCATTTTCTGGATCCTGTCAGAAGATATAATAGATGGTTTTCTCCACCGTGGCTGGAATGTTTCTTGCTCAATCTTTTAGGTCTTCTGATCTCTCCAAACGGCCCGTTCGGTGACCCACCTGTTAGGAAACAGCTGGGGATGCCATTCTTAGGCTCCAGCAGAGGGCACTGTAGTTCTGGCTTTTCAAACAGGAGCACGAATGGCACAATTCAGCCAAGAATGAACTGGCCAAAGCCTCCAAGCCCCTCTGCCTTTCCAAAAGGATAAACCTACAGAAGTTATAGAAATGTATCTTGGGCCGCCTGGGTGGCTCAGTCGGTTAAGCGTCTGCCTTTGGCTCAGGTCATGATCCCAGGGTCCTAGTGTAGAGCCCTGCATCAGGCTCCCTGCTCAGTGGGGAGCCTGCTGCTCCCTCTCCCACTCCTCCTGCTTGTGCTCTCTCTGTCAAATAAATAAAATCTTAAAAAAAAAAAAAAAGTATCTTGGGGCGCCTGGGTGGCTCAGTCATTTAAGTGTCTGCCTTCGGCTCAGGGCGTGATCCCGGCGTTCTGGGATCGAGCCCTGCATCAGGCTCCTCTGCTGGGAGCCTGCTTCTTCCTCTGCCACTCCCCCTGCTTGTGTTCGCTCTCTGGCTGGCTATCTCTGTCTCTGTCAAATAAATACATAAAATATTAAAAAAAAAAAAAGAATCTTGAAAACAACCCATATGTCTTGTAGCTGCTACAGACCATCATCCCCTATCTGCCTGAAACTATAGGAGAAAAGATACTCAATCTACTCATAGCTTCAATCTGCCAAAGTCTAAGGAGTAGGCACCTCCAAGACGGGTGACTATGTCTGTAGAGCAGCAGAGAGGCCACTTTTTCTATGGAGACTCCACCTTTCCCCACTGGTTTTCCCCACTGGGAATGGTCCAGTCTACTGCAGAGTGGCCCACTGGGTTCAGCGCTCTCTGTTGCCCCAGTGCTGGAATAGGAAATGATACTCCACATTTCAGTGGAGTTCAAGGAGGCAGGGATCTGCCTCTGGAACAAGGTAATGGATATCATGTGCCCCACCCAACTCAAGCCTGCTTCCAGGGTGAGCAGACACCTTTGACAGGACCCCCATTGAGCTGTACACAAGAGATTCCAGCAGGAGGCTAGTTCTATCAGTTTATGTTTTCTCATAGTCCTTTGTCTTGCCTGGAAGCCCTGATTAGATGATTTCAAGAACAGGTTAGTGTGGTAGTTAAGACCGTAGGCTCTGGAGCCAAACAGCTTGAGTTAAATTCATGCCTCTGTCATATGCTAGTTTAGTGAACTTGGGCAAATTACTAAACTTCTCTGGGACTCTGTTTCCCTATTTGTAAAATAAGATGATAATAGTACCTACCTTTTATAGTTGTGCTGAGTGCATTCACCGAGTATTAGCTTGGTTTGTCGTTATCATCTCTGGAAGATCCATGCAGCCTCTTTTACACCAGCAGTCTGCAGCCAACACTAAGTTCTCTGTTATCCCATGCCCCACCTACACCCCCTGTGTTCAGAATCCTCAGCAAGTGCACCACTTCCAGGAGGTATTTTGGGACATGGAGGCAAAGGAACCGCCCCCATATGTGAAATGTGCCCCAGTTCCCCGGGCTCATGCTCCCATCCACTTTCTCCCAATGCACTGACAATGTCCTTGTGTCAGGGAAGACAATAAATGCAAGATAGCCTTCCAAACACATTTCAGCTAATTTCACTCTATGTTATTGCTTCAACCAACTTCAAGGGATTAATGGCCAGCATCTAATAGGAAATCTTAGCTAAGAGTCATTTTTCTTATGTACAATACCACATTTTCTCTCAAACTGATCTTGTGTGAATTTCTAATCAGGGTGGTATTCCCCTGCTTGCAGCACCACCAATTTGCAAGGAATGTGTGTTAGATAGTCTCACCATTATGTACTAAGTATTTGGAACAGTCAGGCAAGTATCCTAACCTAGAAGTCAGAATTCGGGAGCCATTGAGGTAAACCCATTCTAAAAATTCTTCAACCTGAAAACACTGGGGCCTGTCAATCCCACTTACAACTAGAAGCAATAGCCACAGTAGTGGATAAGGAAGATTTTGTGACCACCCCAGTGGTCCTAGGAAGCCTGTAGTATTGAAAAATCTGCAACATTAATTTGAGTAAGTGGAAGATCCACCCAAGTACTTTTGCACCACCCCAATGTCCTTCATAGAACATTCAAAGTATTAGATGTGGTCTTATGGCAACTCCCAATTTATGACCCAGTTCTAGAAGAAACGGTCAGGGCCCTTCATATCTACTTGCCACCAAAAACTATATAGAGCATAGTATTAGCTGGGTGGATGAAGAGCACCTGTTACACTACGCACAGAATGCCGAGTTCATCTACTTGCACAGTGTAGTTTGCTTACAAAGAGCTCACTGCCTGCCTCTACCCAGAACATACCCATTCAGAGTAGCTGTGGCATGATTTTTACCTATAGCTCATCGCCCTTCACCCCAAGTGGCTTCCAAAACTTGGCAGCTGGGGGAAACTATGGGTTACCAAAAATATCTTCTAGCTTGCCAAAAATCAATCCAAAGAGAATGCCAAGTGGTGCTTGACTCAGGAGGAAGGCATCCAAATGGGTGATAGATATTGTCCAACACACCTCCAAGTACACAGTAACTATTTATATGGGAAGCTGGGAGCCTACTACTTAAAAACAGATAATAGAGAACTTCACCTGGCTGTACCCTTACAGACATCAGTCTGAGGCCTCAGGACCAGACAAAGAGCTCGTACAATTACCTGCACCCAGACCAGTAATTACTCACAGACAAGGTCCCATTGCCCACTAGGAATATGCTCTTACTCTTTCTCCTCAGAACACATCGACTTGGCCACAGACTTCTGGCACCCCAACCTTGCCCAAAGTCAAATGACCAAAGTCAAAGGACACTGCTTCCAGGAACTGGCCCCTCATTGCTGTAACCTGTGATGAAGTACAAATCAGCCCCCGAGTCAGTTCAGGCTTCCAGAACTGTATTCTGTCACCTGTCCAAATCTTCAACTGTCAAAGGAGGGGTTTCAAACAGTGCTCCACTCTGGCAGGATCATTCTCAAAGAATGTGAAAGGAGATTTCCACTGGAGTGCAAAAGGGGGGAAGGAGGGACAGAAATGAGTGAGTGGGGTCAAGCCTGAATTATAGGGAAAAGCAGGAGCTGGGGAAATACTCCAGAAGAGAAGTGGCATCCCCATTCTCCACCAGCAGTGAGTCTGTGATCGCCACAATTTCCGGAGAATGGCAAACTTTGATCCAGCTCCCGACAAGCTCAGGATTCTGAGATGCAAGTCAAACCTAGCCTACTTAAGCAGAACATGAACTTATCAAAAAAAATATTGGTGAGATAACGTCAAACTGAACAACTCTGCACAGCAAAGGAAACAATCAACAAAATGAAAAGGGAGCCTACAGAATGGGAGAAAATAGTTGCAAACCATATATTTGATAAAGGACTAATACCCAAAATTCATGAGAAACTCCTATAACTCAAAAGAAAAAAAACTGATTAAAAATTGGCATAAGGTCTGAGTAGACATTTCTCCAAAGAAGATACGTATGACCAACAGGTATATTAAAATATGCTCAGGATGCCTGGGTGGCTCAGTCGGCGAAGCGTCTGCCTTCGGCTCAGGTCATGATCCCAGGGTCTGGGATGGAGTCCTGCCTCGGGCTTCTTGCTCATCGGGGAGCCTGCTTCTCCCTCTCCCTGCTGCTCCCCCTGCTTGTGCTCTCTCTCTGACAAATAAATAAATAAAATCTTTATTTTAAAAATGCTCAACATAACTAATCTTCAGGGAAATTAAAACCACAATGAGATACCACCTCACATCTGTAAAAGTGGCTGTTATAAAAAAAAAAAAAAAGATAACATGTTAGGGAGGATGTGGAGAAAAGGGGGAACCTTTGTATGGGAACGTACACTGGTGCAGCCACTATGGAAAACAGTGCAGAGGGTCCTCAAAAAAGTCAAAGTAAATCCTATTTTCAAATCCAAAGGAATTGAAATTATGATCTCAAAGAGAAATCTGCACTTCCATGTTCATTGCAGCATTATTCACAGTAGCCAAGACATGGAAGCAGCATAAATGTCTATCATTGCACAAATGGATAAATATGGTATACACACACACACACACACACACACACACCAGAATATTATTCAGCCTTAAAATTAGGAAGTCCTGCCATTTGCAACAACATGATGAACCCGGAAGACATGCTAGGTGAGATAAGCCAGACAAGGAAAGACAAATACTATATCACCATTGATATGAAGAATCTAAAGTAATCAAACTTGTAGAAGCAGAGAATAGAATGGTGGTTGCCAGAGGTTCGGAGAGGAAGAAATGGAGGGCAGTAGTCAAAGGGTACAAAGTCTCAGTTATGTAAGATGAGTAATCCTAACGATCTACTATACCTCATGGAACCTGTAGTTAATACTGTATTATATACTTAAAATTTTCCTAAGAGCATATGTTCTTATCACAAAATAAATAAGAACAATAAAGAGGGTGGGAGGAAATTTTTGGAGGGGACGGATGTTTATGACCTAGATTGTGGTGAATGGTTTCACAGGTGTATACTTACCTACAAACTCATTAAGTCGTACATATTACATACGTACAACTACTTGTATGTCAATTTTACAATAAAGTCGTTTTTTTAAAAAAGAGTATTGGGAAGTACATAAAAGCTGTAAACGGAACAGAGAGGCAAGTTTGGTGGACAATAACCAGAATCATGCTGCAGACCTGGTTGGGCATAGACGCTGCTGTGTTCAGTACTGTGGCAGGACCCCAAGGACCCTGGGCTCTGAATGCGCTGCTAGAAAGAAAATGCAGCTTCACTGCGCAACTTCCCATTAGTAGAAAAAGACTCTACATAGCCCTTGCTTCTTTGCAACCTCCCTCGTTGGATTCCAAATCTGAAGCAGGTGTGTTTGGCCTAGCCAAAACTCTGCCCATGCCCTAGCTGCAAGAGAGCCTGGCATCTTAGTCCAGAATGCCATAGACTGGGTAGCTTAGAAACAACAGAAATTTACTTCTCACAGTTCTGGAGGCTGGAAGGCTGACATCGGTGAGCCAGTGTGGTCCAGTGAGGGCCTCTTTCAAGTTGTAGTCTTCTCATTGTGCCCTCATGGGGTAGAAGGGGAGAGGGAGCTCTCTGAGGCCTCTTTTATAAGGGCACTAATTCCATTCATAAGGGCTCTACCCTTATGACTTAATCACCCCCTAAATGCCCCACCTCCAAATACTATCACCTTGGGAATTGAGTTTTCAACATATGAATTTAGGGGGAACACAAACATTCAGACCTGAGTAAGGAAGCTCTGGTCTTTTCAGCCTCCAGAGTGAGATTCCAGTTTTGCTTTGGAGGGGATCCCCAAATCCCCATAAGAATGCTAGGTCTAGGGGCGCCTGGGTGGCTCAGTTAGTTAAGCATTTGCTTTCGGCTCAGGTCATGATCCCAGGGTTCTGGGATCAAGCCCTGCATTGGGCTCCCTACTCAGTGGGGAGTCTGCTTCTTCCTCTCCCTCTGCTCCTCCCCCCATTCATTCTGTCTCTCTCAAATAAATAAAATCTTGAAGAAGGAGGAGGAGGAGGAGGAGGAGGAGGAGGAGCAGGAGAAGAAGGAAGAAGGAAGAAGGAAGAAAGGAGGAAGAGGAGGAAGAAGGAAGAAGGAAGAAAGGAGGAAGAGGAGGAAGAAGGAAGAAGAAGGAGGAGGAGGAGGAGAAGAAGAAAATAATAATAATGCTGCTAGGTCTACACTTCCTTACTCTACCCCACCTTACCTTACCCTACTCAAACTACTTTTCCAGCCCCTTCCCTGCCCCTCTCCACTTTACTTCACACTAATCAGGCTCCAAATCAATAGCAAGCTGAAACCTCTCTAGTGCTCCTATCTTCCACACACTTGCTATCCTCCTGCCTGAAATGCTCTTCCTGATACCACTACGTCCCATGGACTCACTCCTCCGTATCCTCCAAGACTTAGCTCAAACATAAATTCTCCTATTAGACCAATTAAAGTTCTGCAAATATGCCAGTTCCAGGAAATGAGTGTCCATCCAGATAAAGGACCTTTTTCACCTGCACTAACCCTAAGTATCTGTCAATATCCTGATTCCAGTAGGAGGCCTCTCAAAACCCAAGAGTCAGAGAGGAGCAAGAGAATGGTGAGGGAGGTCTCATGATCACTGGGTCTTCCCTCCCTCTCTCCCTCCTGACACAGGCATTGTAATTTGACATCTGAGATCCTAAGATCAGATTTGAGTGGCTAGGAGAGATCCCTGCCGTGTGCCTGGTTGGCATGGAGACTAGAGACTCAGAAAATCAAAGAGCCCCATTTGCTAATACTCATAACAAGTCTGCTCTTGTTTCAGACCAGAAGGAACTGGCACCCACTAGGCTTCCCCCTATTATCTCAGAAGATGGGAATTATTCCGTGCACCAGAATAGCCACACACAGTACCACGAAGCTGTAAAGAAGGTGTTGTTAAAGACATGTAAGTATCGAGCCTGGGTGGCTCAGTCAGTTAAGCTTCTGCCTTTGGCTCAGGTCATGATGTGGGGCTTCTGGGATCCAGCCCCGGTCTGGCTCCCTGCTCAGGGGGAAGCCTGCTTCTCCCTCTCCCTCTGCCCCCCAACCACCTCGTGCACTCTAGTGGGCTCACACGCTCGTACTCTCTATCTCTCTCAAATAAATAAAATCTTAAAAAAAAAATAAAGACATGAAAGTATCTTGGAGTGGGCACCATGCTAGGGGCAGAATAGATATGCCTGAGTTTGTAAAGAGTGGTTGGGCTGTGATGGGGCATGGTAGGGCAGGGGGAAAAAAACAGCCAAGAAGGGAGACTTGAGAAAAGGAGGGTGAAAGTAGACTTGAATGGTGGAGTGAGCAAGATAAAACAAAAATTGAATCAGACTTGGAAGTGGAAGCTCCATATTAGTCATAGTTCTGCCTCTTTTAAGTGTCTTACTTTGAGTAGCCACATATCTTCTATTAATCTGCTTTCTCATTCATTAAGAAAAAGAAAAGAAAATGCCTGCTCTGCCAATCTTACAGAATTGTTGTGAGGATCACAACAAAATGAGGCAATTTAGGATAGTACTTTGCATATTATGTGCTGTGCCTGTGAGGAGTGGTAGACCAAACACTGGCTTTGGAATTTGAATGGAGTTTAAACTCCAAACAAATTGTGTGACCTTGGGCAAGTCCCTTTAAACACTTAACCTCTCCGAACCATCTGAAAATGGGAATCATACTCTAGCATTGCTGTGAAAGTTAGAGAAAATGCACATTTATTTTTTTTAAGATTTTATTTATTTGAGAGAGAGCGAGCGAGCACAAGAGGAAGGAGCAGGGTCAGAGGGAGAAGCAGACTCCCCAGCAAGCAGGGAGCCTGACGTGGGGCTCGATCCTGGGTCTCCAGGATCATAACCTGAGCTGACGGCAGACGCCCAACCAACTGAGCCACGGAGGCACCCTAAGAAAACGTACATTTAAAAAAGCATCTAGGACAAATGACTGATACATGCGAGAACTTCTAGGAATCTTCGGGGAGTTCTGCTATGCAAAGAAAGCCAGTCCCCAAAAGATCACATACTGTATGATGCCATTTGTATAACATTCATAAAATGACAAAATTATAGAAATGAAGAACACCAACAGGGGCTAGGAGGACATGGCTATAAAAGGGCAACTCCTGAGGCGCCTGGGTGGCTCAGTTCGTTAAGCGTCTGCCTTCAGCTCAGGTCACGATCCCGGGGTCCTGGGATCGACCCCTGCATCGGGCTCCCCACTCAGCGGGAAGCCTGCTTCTCCCTCTTCTTCTGCCTGCTGCTCCGCCTACTTGTGCTCTGTCAAATAAATAAATATTTTTAAAAGGGGGGCAACTCGCTGACCCTATTAGGGGAAATCGGGTAAAGCGTACGTACACAGGATCTATGTGTATCATTTCTTACAACTATGTGTGAATCCAAAATTACTCAAAATTAAAGTTTAATTTAAAAACTAAGATGCTTTCAGAAATGTAAAAAGACATAGGGATGGAGTGTCTAAGAGTTGCACCTAATAGCAAATTCTTTTTAAGAGCTTATAACCAATCAATAGGGAAACTTAAGTCAAAAATGTACCATCTACTCAATGGTATATTACAGATTTTAGGCTATAATTCTAAGTTTAAAGAATATACGAATTTTATACAATGGTATAGTTAGATTTATCCACATCAAGAATAAAAACACACACAAAAAAAGACTAGGTAAGTCTGATACTATTTCAAAATCTTACGAACACCTGATACATTTAGAACAGGATAGGCACTTGATAAATGAACCTGCTAGCAGTATCTAAATGCGAGGTGGTATCATTGCTTAGTTTCAGAGAATTCCCTGGAATGAGCAAAGGAAGGAATTTTTTCAGAGAAGGGGGAAAGTAAAGAGGACGATTAAGCCTGGGGGTGGGGGTACAGGAAGCCAGTAGAGTAGACCCATCTTGCACATTTCCCAAGTGGGTTGACCAGCTGTTCTCCACCATCTTAGCACTTCGGGAAAGCACTCTTGGAGATGGGCTTAGTAGTAGCAGGAAGAACCAAGACCGATTCAACTGACCATGAAGGGTGTGAGAGGCTGGGATCTGGAAGTGAAGCTGGGTGTGGTGGCCAGATTCCCAGGACTTCTCAGCACCTGGTCAGGCCCAGTTGCTAGGTTGGGCTCGTGCTGCCTTGAGGCACAAAAGGGAGAAAGAACTTGAAGATACTGGACAACCTGCCCTTCCCCAACCATTCAGTCCCCAATCAGGTCTTCAGAGTCCCCTTGACTGATGCTCAGAACTTCAGCTTCTGGCAGTCCCACGATCCAGGAGTGCGCCCAGAGGAAACCATGCCATGGATCCGAAGCCCCCGCCACTGCCTCATCAAAAGCCCAATGACCAGGTTAGGCTGGGATGGGTGGGGCTGAGGAGACTAAGAGAAGTACACCCTCCCTTCCCTTAAACCCTTAGAGACTGTTTCATCTCTTCTCAGGGAATAGAAGGCAAAGTTTGGGTCTTACCAGGGATAGCCCCAGAATCTGGCATTCAAAGGAGTTAGAGTTGTTTGTACCTTTGTGTTTCGCCTCATGGCTATGACTTCTGGGGCAAGCTCAAGACAAGTGTCTATCGCTTTCCTAGGGAGTCCAGGGAGGCTTCCGCCCCCTTCACTGCTGCCTCCCGCCTCCCACCCTCCAACCACCATTCATTGGCAGTAGCCATACTTCCTCATTACTGCCCCTGCCCCTTCTGCCCTGAGGCAGTCTTGGGAGATGTTTAAGGACACCACCACACATACACCAGCCTGGCCTGGGCCTGGCCAAATCTGAGACCCTCCCTCTCTTTTCCAGGTTCATGGATCACTCTGTTCTTCGTGACAGAAACTTCAGTCTGTATTGAGCAGGATGTTTGCAGAAGGGCAAGATGGACTGCGGAAGCAGGGCAAAGAAAGAGAAAGTGGGAGAAGGTGTCCTGGTTCCACTGACTAATGGGAGGAAGGGCACAAAAGCAGAGTAAACAGATTGGACTAGAAGTCACTTGTGTGCACTGGAAGCGGGGCGGAGGGAAATTATTCCAATGCCTGAATTCCTGTGAGATCAGATGTATGGGGGTCAGAATTTGGTGTTTGGTTTGGGAGGGGCCAGGGTACAGAAAAGACCACCAAGGGTGTCTTGACCTCATGAATGGCAGGTGTCAGAGTAACAAGTCTGGGAAGACACACACTGGTCCTCACGATGCTGAAGGGCCTAGAGTAGTCATGCTCTCTGAAGACTTCAGCTTCACTTTGGCAGCGATAAAACTGGAGGAAGCCCTCTAACCACAGGGGAAAGAGGCTCACAGAGCCCTCTGGCAGGAGGCTGCCTCCTGTACCCAGCTCTGCCATTTCTGACCCAACCCAGGGCCCAGAACACCTTCAGAAAGCTAGGAATTTTACAAAGAATTTGATTTTATTGATATTTAAATATATTAAATATTTCACTGAAATACATGATACACCACCCTCTCCCCCCCCCAACAGTGGTTACATTATAAAACCAAAGTCCATGGGCCTCCCATCCACTGACTCCCCCATCACCTGGTGAGAAAGGGGGCGATGGCAGCCCAGGAGAAGGGCATGGTTGGCACTATGGTATGAGGAGTCAGGGTGTGGACAGGCTCCTCCCACTTGGCAAGAAGCAAAGACAAGTCACCAAAGACTGAGGTCTTCTCTCTCTGGTCTCCTTACACCCTCACCCCCACCCCAGGGCTCCAAGCAGTCCCTTCCTATCCAGGGACATGGCTGGGGAAAGGAAGTTGATTTTCTGTCCGGACCAACTAGTCTTTTCCCCTCCTCCTGCCATGGCTAATGAAGTGCCTGACGGCCCATTTGGTTGATGCATGAAGATCCCCAAGGGAGGCAATATGAGCCAGAAAGCAGGCCTCTGCAAGGCGCTTGAGTCGGAAAGGGCAAGAGTACCAAGTACCCTTTCCATTCCCCAAACCCAGCAACTCTGGGACCCTCTCTCCTCTGTCTCTCTAATCACCTCCAAGACCAAATGATCTTCAAGCAAAATTCAGGCTAATGCCTCTGGCTTAAATAGGTACAGACAGAGAAACCAAGGCACCAACTACTTCAGGCCTGAGGCAAGGAGGCTGTAGGGAAAGGAGTAAAAGGAAGGCAGAGATAGGAAGGGAATCTAGAGTCCAACCTTCCAACCCTCCTCCTAGCCCTTGCAGGCTTCACGGGGACCGGGGAGCCAGGAACACGCTAGACTGAGACTGAAGGCTGCCGAACGCCAAGTTTCAGGTTCCCTTGCCCCATCTCCTAGTACCAGTATCTGGGTCCTCAGAGAGATCCCATGCTACCTCAGTCCCAAAGTATACCACCAGCTGGGGAACCCAGGAATCTCCTGAGCCTCTGCCCACCAAACCCCAGACAGTTCAAGCGCATGGAGCATCGAGGCTCCAGCAGGCGCTTGGGTCCCTGCCCCAGGCAGGGAGACAGTCATGCTGCACGCGCGGCCCCCAAATGGCACTTAGGGATTTGGCACAAAAAGGACTGCTCTCCCCAGGGCCACCTTCCTCTTGCTACCACACCCCCTGCCACTCCTGTGCAACCTAGGCATCTCTCTCCATCTCTCGAAATCAGAAACGCTGCCTTACTCCCAGAAGACAGGGCCCCACAGGAGCGAGGCAACCCCGGGTAGAGAGCTGAGGAGGAGCACAAGGACACACACAGACCTGGGAAACAGATACACACACAGAGGCCGACATGCACACACATTACACAGACACACAGGCCCTCCCCAGGGCCAAAGACTTGGGAGGACGGGTTTGAGATCAGGGTCATCCTCCTCCGTGCCCTGACCCTTTTCTTTTTGGCAACAGAAGGGGTAGAGATGCTCTGTGCCCCCTTGCCAGCAGACAGCAAGAGAGCACGGGGACAGAGTTACCTGACCATGACCCCAGTGGGGCCCTCAGATCAAGAGTCTGGTACCACCCTGCTCCCTGGCCAGCCTGCTCTCTTTGGCACCTGCTGGTGAACTTTCAACTCCTGATCTTCTGACATCCCCACACACACGCTTGCTCTCTGACTGGGCATTTTCACAGTACCAATGAGGCCAGATGCCCCTTTCCCTGGAGTTGTGCAGGAACTGGGGCTAAATCTGAGCTGTCAAAAGTCCCTTTGTTCCCCTTTGGGGACAGATCATGGGACTAGGATTTGGCAAATGGAAACATTCCCCTGAAATACGGACAGGGCTGGGTCCCCAGAGCATCTCCCTCCTGGGCCCTGTGCCTAGGAGGGAGACCTGACTGGGGTGGAGTACCCAAAGCCAGGCTGGGGATGCAGGCATAGCAGAGGCAAGCGTGGAAGAGGCACTCCTCATGCCTGCCCCAGTCTTTGTACAAAATATTCCCAGGAAAAAGAGGGAAAGGAAGGGCCCAGCCCTGAGTCTGTTGCCCAGACAGACAGGGAAAGGGTAGGCATGGCAAGCTGCCACTTTAATCCCTCAGACAGGAGGGCTCCTGCTGCCTCTGCTGCCTCCCCTGCTCCTGAAGGCTGGAAGAAAGAGGCAACAGCCCTATCCCAATTAGAAAAGTAAGAGTCACTTGCATAATCCTCTTGGCGTCCCTTGTTCACCAGCCTGAGGGCAGACGAGCGTGGTCCAAGCACAGCCTGCTGGGGTGTTCCCTTTTGTGGTCAGCAGGGCCTGGAGGCTTGGTGGCCCCGCCACAGCTCCAACCAGCGAGCACAGAGTCCACTTAGATGCCCACCTTGGTCCTGACAGCTGAATTTGTAGCTGGGTCCTGCTAACTGGGGGGGCCCCCATTGAGGAAGTAGGTGGTCATCTCCCCCTTGCCCTTCACCTTGACCACCCCTCGACACTCCAGCTGGTAGCCTTTGGCAGCTAGAACCTGGTACAAGTCCGTGGTCACCTGGGGGATGGGAAGGGAACCCATTTAGCCTGGGATCCTTCCTGCTGCATTTGCAGGGGCCCAGGGGTTCTCTAATCATGCTAGCCACCCCCCCAATCCCCACTCCCCAAACCACAGAACACTGCCACCCTACCCCTGTCCTAGTGACCTCAGAGAGACCCCTGCAGAAGCCCTCTGGACCCATACTCTTCCCAGCCTCTGCTCACATCCCCCTCACCTGGATTCGGTCAGGGACCCCTGTGCTGTCCATACGGCTAGAGACATTCACTGTGTTCCCCCAGATGTCATACTGCGGCTTCCGAGCCCCAATGACACCTGCCACGACTGGGCCCATGTTCAGCCCTGCAATGGGGACAGCAGCAAAAAACTGAGACTAATGGACATTCCAGGGTCAGCCCAGAGAGTCATCCCACCTCCTGGCACCTTTAGAAGGACCCAGAGAAGAAAGTGACAAAGGGACAAGTGTCCTGGTTGTAGGCAATGGCAGATCCGAGCATGTCCCAAGGCGCTCCCCTGCGTTAAGACAGCCGTTGCCCTAACAGTAGCTAAATCCACTGAATGCTCGCTCCGCGCCAAGCCCTCTGGTCAGCATTTCACATTCCATTATTTCATCCCCTCGACAGCCCTAAAAGGCGGGTATCGTCCCCATTTTACAAACGGCCTCAGCAGAGGAGCTGGGAGGTGTGCTAAATAGGCCAGTGAGCAGAACAGCCAGGATCCAAACCAGAGTGACTCTAGAACCCACGCCGCTACCACTCCTCCCGCCCACCAGCTCCCAGCTCATCTGTGAGCAAGTGCCTCTTATCAGACTGGGAGAGAGAAGGACACAGGTACCGGAGCTTAAATCAACCTGGTTTCGAAGCCCAGTGCAGCCACCTACTAGCTGTCTGACCTCGGCCAAGTTATTTCATCAGAGAGTCAGTCTCTATCTGTAAGAGGGAGCGGTAAAGTGAAGATTAAAATGTCTAGGACAGCGCCTAGCACACAGTAGGCCCTCAATAAATGATCTCTGTTCTAAATATGAGGCGAGATAGGAGATGGGAGAAAAGGACATCCCAAAGGATTCCCGATGGGGAATCTGTGATGCCATCCCTAGCCTGCTTCCTCAGCCTCACCCAGAAACAGCCCTGGGAAAAGCTGCCAGGCAACCAGGCCATCTCACCAATCTTCATCTGGAAATTGTTGAAGGAGTGCTCATTGATGTGTTTCATCTGCTCCATGAGCCGCATGGCATAGTCGGCCAGGGCAGTGATGTGGGAGCGGCCGGCCTGATCATAGGTGCTGGCGTTCAGCCCCGAGGCAGCCATGTAGGTGCTACCAATCGTTTTGATCTTCTCCAGCTGCCGGAACCGCTCCTCGCTGATGATCTGGACAGCACGGGGGGACCGGACTGTCAAGGCGGCGAAGCCAAACGCACGCGCCCTGCCTGATGCTCACTCTTGCCATGCCTCGGCCTCTTCCCCCTTCCCTGTTTCAACAGCTCCCCTCTTTTGAGCGAGTGAGCCCCCGCCTTCCAGCTGGTGTTCTCAAGGCGGGACTGAGAAGCCAGGAAAACAGGCCTCCCTCTCCAGCCCGTTATCAGAACCCCAGGCCAGGACTTAAGCATACAGCTTCAGCTCAACTTCAAAAGCTCCCTCACGGAATCCAGAACCACGGAAGGGACTTTAGCCATCAGTTATTCTAACCATCACTTTTTGGGAAACTGAGTGCCAGAGTGAAGAAGTGACTCGGATCCAAAAGAGCAAATGGCCCATCCCGACCTGGCTAATTCAGGATACTTCCTCATGCTTGCTTCCATTTTCTCTATTCAGGGGCCCGTCTTGCTTCCTTGGGCTCAGGGGGTTCTGTCCATAGATTACTGCCGCCTTAGTCGGTAACGTTCACCTGGTACCTATCCTGTCTTCTCCACAGATCCTCATGGCCTTTGCTCCCCAGCAGTGATGACCCTGCCCCACTGAGGTCGACCTCCTTGCTGCCTCGAGACACCTTGGTGGGTCCTTGTCCTTGTCTCTGCTCTACCTACCCTACTCCTACCCCGACATCTCTGGGTCCCAGCAAACCTCCCTTCCTCCTCCCAATCCAGCTACCCATCCCATCCTGGCCTTCCCAACAAAGTTCTCCCCGCTGCCCTAGTCCCCCCAGCCACCCTGCCAGCAGCAGCCAACCAGACAAGTACCTCGTCGAAGTCAGCGATGATCTCGTTGAGCAACCGCAGACACTCAACGCCCTCGTTGTTGGCCTCCAGCTCCACATAGAACTCAGAAAAGTTGGCAATGGAGGCAAACATGACGGCCACACACTCACACGACTGATAGTAGAGCTCGTCATTCCGGCGCTCCCGGGCCAGGAAGTGGGCAGCCACGTCCTTGGGCAGAATGTTATGCAGCAGTCTTCGGTTGTAGGCCTGGAGTTCCTCCATCTCCTCCTTCTCCCCTGTTGCCTGTGGATACCACACCCATCACCCATTGCCCAACCTTCACAAGGGGTGGTATGGCGGCCAAGGCCTGGAGACGGGCATCAGAGGGAATCACGGGGAAGAAGAAAGGCATGGACGGGTGAGACCTAAAGACCAGGCAGAAGGGTGAAAGGGGCAGGGACAGGAGGAGGCAGGGGTTAGGGGATGGGCGCAGAGAAGGCTTGGAGCCAGAGTGAGCTTGGGCGGCCCGAGCCTTGGCCGGCTAACCAGGTCTGTTTCTGGCTTGGCCCAGGTTCTGTGGCCAAGATCCTCCCCCTCCCCCAGAAGCCCACCCGGTCACCTGCAGTTTCCAGAGGAAGTCCAGGCGCGCAGTTGACTCCACCTGCTGGGCGTGCAGATACAACGCCAGTGCAAACACCAGCAGAATCACGGGGGTCATGTATTTGAGCGCCACCCTCCCTGCAGCTGGGCTGAGGGTAAGCAGAGGCAAGCTCAGCGTCTGACAGAGGCATGTGGCAGCCCTACCCTTCCCCGCCCCAGAGCCCTCACTCACCAGTCCAGCCCGTCGAAAGTCTCATTGGAAGAAGCCCTGGCAGGAAGATACAAGAAACAAAGTCATCGGTTCTTCTTGGGTTGCTGGGTGGGAGCAGAGGGGAGGGGAGACAGAAACTGCATTTACCGAGCACATAGCACAAAATCAGCAAGGGCCAGGGCTTTTGCTTACATGAACTCAAGAGCAGACGTTAAGAGAAGGTTCCACTGCTAGCTCCCCTACTTACCTGTCCTGTGACCCAGAACAAGTTGCTTAAGTCTAGGCCTGTTTCCTCATCAGTAAAAGAGGGACGAGATCTAAATAACATGCGCAAAAGGCCTGGCCTGGCACTTGGCGTGCAGTAAGGCTTCGACAAATGTTAGGTACCACAGTCTTTCCAATCACCTATGACACAGGCGCCATTGCCATTTCACAGACGAGGAAACTGAGGCTCAGAGACATTAACTCACCTGTCCAAGGTCACACAGCTAATGAGCAGCAGAGCGGGATTCAAACCCAAATGACTCCAGAGGCTTTTCCTACCACATCAAGCTATGGCCCCATATCACAAGGGGTGGGGTTTGCAGAGAAAAGCCAGTGTGGTATCCCAGGCCAAGCCCCTACGCAGGAGTCAGAAGTTTTGGTTCCTAGCCAGGGCGCTGCCACCAAGCAGCTGTGTGACCTACAGGTGGTTAAGAGAATGCGTATGAAGGAACCATGCAAACGAGACAGGGAATTTTTTTAAACGTCTGGCCTAAAGATACAGGGACTTCCCAGGACTGGGGTTTCCTTGGGGTGATGGAGGAGTCATATGCTGGGAGCTCCTCCACTGCCTCCTTCTCCCCCACAGATGAGGGGTGAGTGGTAGGTAGCTTTCCAAGGGCACAAGAGGCCTGGGCACCAGAGAGACTCACAGTGGCCAGCAGGGTCAGGAAGCTCCTAGGGGATTAAAGGGCTGAGGATAAACTCACAAGCCATGGACACCAAGCAGCAGGTCATAGTTGTCAAAGACGGTGGCTGGGGGGCCCAGCAGAAGCAGCACCAAATAGACGAGCCCCAGGACAAAGATCACGGCCAACTTCCCGATGCTGCTGATGTGCAGGAAGACAGAGCTGGCCAGGAGACTCAGCAGCATGTTCCCAACGAAGTACTGCGGGGCGATGGCAGCGGCGGCGTCGGGTGGAGGCAGAAGCCAGGCACCCCAACCCCATGCAGGAAGAGCCCTGCACTCCCCTCCACGACCTCAAACCCGAAGCTCCTTCAGCCTCTGCACCCCGCCCCACACCATGCAGGGGCCCCTGGCTGCTCCTCCAGCAGGGACTCTGGTGAGACCTGGGCCCCCTGGTGAGACCTGGGCCACCAGTGCCTGTCGCCAGGCCTGACCCAGAGGACTCAGTAACCAGTGCTAATCGGGACCACCCCCCATCCCGCCTGAGCACGGCTTGGACACCTCGGGGAAGCTGCAAGTGGGTGCGGTGCCCTCACACAGCGGAGCATCCAGGCCCAGGGAGTAATTGAGCTGCTGCAGGTGGCAGGCTGTGATGTCCGCGGGCGTCACATTCAGCATCCGGGCTGCGCAGGTCCGTATGGGGGTGTGGTTACAGGTGAACTGCAACAGTTGGGGGAGACGTATCAGGGTAAGCACAGAGGGGAGTGGTTACCAGGGCCATGCCCCAGCGCCTTACACCCTGGAGGTCAAAGTTCTCACTGAGGGGTGACAGGAGGTACAGAATTCAAGGAGAAAGGGGGATGGAGTTAACCTCATCCCCTCCGTTGGGATAACGAGCTCTCAGAGGGCAGGAAATGGGTCTTCTTCCTCTGCCCACCCCCAGGACCCAGAGCAGTGCTCGGCACAGACGAAGGGCAGGAGAATCCCCACTGGACCTTTACCATGTTGGCAATGGCAGAGGTGAACACAAGCAAGACTGAAAAGATGCCAACCACAGTGCTGTGCGCCCGAGAGCGGACAATGCTGCGGGAAAGGCGTCGCAGGGCCTTGGGGAAGAGCTGCAGACAGGCAAGAGACCGAGGGTTAGAGACCGTGTCAACCAAGGGGTAAGACCAACCAAGGATGGGGCCCAGGGCGGAGGCCTGGCCTTCTCCTCCCCATCCCCGCGTGACTCCTCACCACCCCAGCGCAGCCAGCCCTCCCCGACCGGCCCTGGAAGAACGCCCGACATACGGAGCCACAGGAGGACACGGCACAGGTCAGCACGGCGGTCAGCAACAGCAGGAAGATACCGGCATAGGTCCCAAGCATCAGGGTGGAGCTGGGGCACAAGAGGGCCGGGAAAACGTTACTCTGGAACATCTGGGCGTCCTTGTCCCACTCCCCAGACGGGCAGGGGGCAGGCTCCAGGGACCGTGAGCTTGCACGGGTGTCGAGGAAGGTTCGGGGAGGTGGTGGAGGGAAGAGAAGCAGAGCGAGGAGGGGCAGGGCTCTCACTGTGGGAAGACGAGGAGCTGGATAAAGCAGATGAAGCAGAAGACCAACAGCGCGCAGGCCACGTAGGCTCCGAAGCGGGGGTCCGCCTTCCGCGAGTACTGAGGGAGAGGAGGCTGAGCTGGGCGCTGCGCTCTGCCCTGGGGAGGCATGGCCCCACCAGGGGCCTCAAGGAGGGGAAGCAGTGGCCCAGTTGATAGAAATCCCCCCTGTGCCCTGTGGTCGCCCACCCCCCATTCCCAAAATAACCTCTCCGGTTCCCTCAGTTGCGCTCAGCCTTCCCTGCCTGGACCTCCCCTCTTCTCTCGGCCCTCGGCCCTCTGCCCTCCAATCCCCCAAACCTTCTTTTCAAGATCTTCTCTCTGGAAGGTGAGCAGGAAGCGGCGCACGTGGTCCTTCCGTAGCTGATCGATGCTGCGGGCATCGATGGCACGGCCCAGGAACTCATCTACTTCATCCTCGGGGTTCAGGGCATCTTGGGCACCCCGGCTGAGGGCAGGGGACATGGCTTCACCGGGGGCATGAGCACTGCCACGTGCGAGGCAATGAGAAGGGAAGGGCATGGGCAGCACCCCAAAACGGAGTGAGCGGGTGTGTGGCCCCTGCTTCCACAGGACACACCTAAGGTCCAGGAAAGAGGGAGTCTCGGCTCCCTGCAACCCTGTCCCAGGGTGCAAGCGCCTTCTCCCCTCCTCCTCCTCCCTCCTTTATAACCTGACTTACTTGTCTTTGCTGGAATCATCAATGCCCTGGAGAAAGGGACAAAGTGTGCAAGTGAGGTGAAGGGCAGACCACCTTCGCCTCCATCAGTCCTTCCCCATCCCCAACAGTGTGCTGAGGGATCCCCCGTGTGCTTGGGGGGGGCTTGGGACCCCTGGCACGAAGTCATCCCTCCTGTCCCCAGTACCAGAAGTCATACGTGGAGGTGTATGAGCCACAGCAAGGAAGGCAGAAGAGGGAAGGGGGGCACAGAGTGTCAGGAAAAGGCCTCGGGTCCTAACGCCGTGGGCCCCTCACCATCTGGCGGAAAGCCTTGGAGTCCTTGGTCCGGGAGAAGGCGCGGTCGGGCACCCAGCGCGGCATCAGCCCTTCCACGGAGTTGGCCCGCGTCCGCTGCAGCTTGGCCAGCATGGCCTTCTCCTCTTTCTGTGCAGGCGGCCGGGTGCAGGATCAGAACAGGGGCCCGAGAAGAGGTCTGTCCGCTCCCCACATCTGCCCTCCTCCCTGCCTGCCTGCCCCGCCCCCGGCCTGACCCGTTTCTGGCTGGCCCCCAGGATGAGGAAGGTCTCGATGTGCTGCTCCTTGAGGTAGGCGTTGCGCTCGCCGCCGCGGCCCGGCTCCACCTCGTAGTCGCCGTTCAGGTACTGCAGCGTGGCCCGGGTGATGTGGATGCGGCTGTGAGCAAACAGGAGGGTGAGACCAGGGCTCGCCCGCCTCGCTCCGCCCCCCACCACCCGACCCCACACTCACCCGGCCCGGCCCCCCGCCTCCATGTGGTTGGCCAGCGTCACGTCGTTGGACCACACGTCGAACTGCCATTTCCGCAGGCCAAGGACGCCACAGTGCACGCGGCCGCTGTGGATGCCCACGCGCATGTTCACGTTCACGCCCGTCACCTCACGCACCAGCCTGGGGGGAGGCGGCTCGGGCTCAGCTCCTGGCCCGGTCCTCGCCACTCCCGGCCCAGAGCTCGGGCCCTTCACTCCCCTCGGAGCCGAACAGACCAGGACAGACCCAGACGGGGGACACAGGAGCACAGCCTTCGGCTGGACGGCTGGACGTGGGCAAGCGGCTGCATGGCTCTCAGGGACAAAAAGAACCCTGTTCAGCAGGTGCAGCACTGAGCCAGAAAGGGAGGGGTCGCTGTTCTCCCCTCAGGCCTGCTCAGCTAGCACTCACACCGGCCCAAACCCCCTCACGCTGGCTCCCCTACCCTGCCCTCTGGCGGGGGCCTAAGCTGCACAGGCTGAAGAAAGATCCATTCCCCTCCCCGCTGATGGATCTCCAAGACAGAGAAATGGCCACAACCGAGAAACAATCCTGAGGACGCATCAAACGGTAGGAGTGGGCCGGGGCACCCTCGGTTCCAGGAAGCCTAGGGGGGCACTGCTTACGAGATGGCCTCGATCATGTCCACCCCCATCTCCACACAGCAGTGGGCATGGTCTGCCCGGGCCTCCGGCAGCCCCGACACACAGTAGTAACAGTCCCCTAAGATCTTGATTCTCAGGCAGTGATTTTCCTAAAGGGGAGAGTTGGGGAGAGTCGCGCTCACTCTCTTGCCTGCCCAGCACCCTCCCTGAGTCACCATCTGTCCCCACTGAGCCAGGCCGCCCCAGTAAGGCTATGCTCGCCCCACCCCCAGCCCCAGGCCCCTCACCGCAGCCAGCTTGTCAAACCGGGCAAAGAGCTCGTTCAGGGTCATGACCAGCTCCTGCGCGGTGCACTGGGATGCCAGGCTGGTGAAGCCTTCGATGTCTGCAAACAGGATGCTGTGGACGATGGCAGAAGATGGAAGGACCACATGGCCCTCAAAGACTCCCAGGTCCGCCGTCCCTGCCGGTACCCTCCCACCCCCACCCTACCTGACATTGTCATGCTTCTGGATATAGATCTTGTGGAACATCATGTCTTCTTTCTTTGTGTTGATATCTTCTTTCATCTCCATGGCAACATGCTGGGGCAACACGGACAGCAGCAGCCGTTCCTAGACCAGTGGTTGCGACAGGGCACCGCTATCTTCTCGGCCTCACACTGTAATGCCTCCTGATGCCTCCACCACCCCAGAGCCCTCCCAGAAGCCTCTGGAGACCTGAGCTTCCCTTCTGGACCTCCCCCATGAGAACCTACAGCAGGTACACGTCCCAGCCCCCTCTGAGCACCCCATGCAACCCCTCACTTGTGCCCCCATCTGCTCTCTCCCACCCTCAGGCAGGACAGGAACCCCAGCGTCCCAGGGCCTGCGTGACGCACAATCGAGCGGGCCAGCCACACTCAGTCCATGGAGTGGTATGGGGCGGCGGACCCAGTCTGCGGGTTCTGTGGGGGTGAGGAGCGGGCCGGCCTCGGACAGGGAGAGCAGCCCCACCTGCTGCCGATTCTCATGCTGCAGGTGCAGCCGGGCCTGGATGTAACCGCGGGTCTCCTGAAAGGCCTGGCGCTGAGACACCTCCGCCGGGTAGTGCGTGCAGATGCCGATGACGTTGGTGCAGAGGAACAGCAGCACGTTGGCACCCAGCTGCAGGAGGGTGGCAGAGGCAGACGGTGGACGCCCCCACCCCCACGACGCACAGGGGCGACCTGCTAGGCTCTGTGGATCCCGGGCCCTGTCTGTCCCCAAGCTGTCCCAACCCCTGTAAGCCATCTCCCCCTTCCCCCACAGGACCCCGGCCCCCTGCCTGGATCACCCCACAGCTAGAAACGGGACTTTGTCACAACTCCCGGGCAGCAGAAGCACCACCCAGGGTAAGATGGGCCCCGGGGCCTGCACCCAGCACGCGAAGATTCCCTGCCCCACAATCAGCCCAAACAAAAAGCGAATGCTGCTCCTTCTGCACGTGGTTCTCCTCACAGGACAACACCCAGGGGACTTGTGCTCTCTATCCCCCTAGGAATGCCCAGGACAAGTCCTCTCACCTCTCTGGGCCCCTGCATGTTCATCTAGAACCTGGAGAGGGACAGTAAGATTTCTAAGGTCCCTCCCTGCTCTGACACCGCTGGATATAACAGTTACTATTATTATTATTATCGGAGCTAATTTGTTGACGGCCCCCTAGTTAACATTCCTGACTTCTATAGCTGCCTCTACACAGTAACTAACAAATTTCTCCTAACTCTACCAGACAGATAACAGTATCTCACTCTAAAGGTGAGGCACTCCAGCACAGAGAAGCTCAGGAACTTGCCCAAGATCACACAGCTAATAGTGGCTGGTGTGTGACTTGAATCCAGGATAGTCAGACTCCAAAGCCTGTGTCCAAACCCTACTGAACGGTACGTTCCAGATTTCCAAGATTCCTACGCACTCCACTCACCCGAGCTCTTGAGGCCCAGCCTCAGAGCCCAGGCTTGGGAGTCTTCAATTCTACTAACGTGGGACCTTCCCTTCCACCTGGGAAGGGTTGCCACCATGCCCCGGCACCCCCAGTTCTTGCCACAGCCAGGCCCCTTGCCCTAGGACCCTGATCTCGGGATGGTCAGCCCTCCTCAGCATCGGGAGTACTCACCAGAGAGCAAGTCTAAGGAAAACTGGCCTCAGTGTTTCTGGAAATTCAGGGGTTAACCTGGCACTTGTGGCTCCACCCCAGAGTTGGCTGGGGCAGGGCTCTGGTTTGGGGAGAAGGGAGGGAAAGAGCACCAAGTGGAAGCCAGGAATTCTGGGCTTTGCCCAGAACCAGAACTAGTCCTGCAAACTTAATCTCTGGGACCTCGGTTTCATTTTTCTTAGGTAAAATGGAGGGGTAGGTTCAGCAAACCCCTGAGCCATTTCTCACTTTGACCCTCTAGGACTGGCCTGCTAGCCTCCCTTCCCAGTCCAGCTCACAAGGCCCCCCGCCTAGCAGCAGGGGTGAAGAGGGGGGCACACTATCTCCCCTAGGGGTTTCTAAGAATAGCCCCCAGTGGGGGGAGAAGGGGAGGGGGGTTAACCAGGCAACTTCCCTTCCTGGCCCCAGGAGCCCAAGAGGAAAAAGTGAGTCATGGGGGAGGGAAGGGGAAGGGGGACGGGGACTGAAATAGATCTGTACGCAGACCCCTATCCAACTGTGAGAAAAAAGGGATTCCAGGACACTCTAGGAGACTCCAGGCTGGGCCGGGGTCACCGGGTGAAACTGCTCAGTGCGTCTGAATGAGTGGGTCAGAGGAAAACGAAGGCTCCTTCCCAGGAGTGTGAGCAGGGCTGGATCTGGAAAGGGGCTGCCCGAGGAGCCTAGAAAGGAGGCCACAGCCCCACACTATCCAGATACACACAGCCCAACTGAATACAGGGAATCAATCCTTCTCACTTCAGAGAAGCGGTATGGGCAACCCTGGCTCTGAGGACGGGCACAGGGGCGGGGGTGACTTTCCCCACTCACTCTAAGAACATGCCTGCTGAGACCTACTGGGTCAGGCTGCAGCTGGGTACCCCTGGGGAGGCAGGAGGCTGGCACAGTCCCGGCCTCCGTGGGGCTGCGCCTCCCCAGTCAGGCCCTGGGCCTGGTTCTGGGCACCATGCCAGCTAAGAGCAGAGAAGAGACACCCACCCACCCCTGGCCAGCCAGAGAGAAGGTGGAGGGGTGAAGGGAGGCACCACCTCCAAGCTCCTCCTTCCCCAGGAGGGTAATCCAACTCCAAAGCCCAGTGCCATAGTTACCTGGTGAGAAGTGGGGGGCTAGTAGAGGCAGAAAGACCCTGGCCCTTTAAGAGGTCTGACTGCCCTGTGGGTGCGTGCTCCACAAACAAATGGGCTATAAAGTTACTTTTAAAAAGGTACATTCTGTTCCGGAGCACAAGCTGGGCGGAGAAGGGCATCATGCCAGAGCACCCAGCTTCTCACCCTGGGAGCCCCAGGCAACTTCCTCTTAGTGGGTGGGGCTAGGGTGGGCTACAGGCCACAAGCCCTAGGCAAGGCAGAGGTGGACTCCCTCAAAACTTGAGCAAGAGAGAGGACAGCACCCTCAAAATCAGGGTGCCAAGAGAGGGATCATGAGGTGTGTTGGTTTGGGGCTATGCCCTGAAGGATCTTCTAGGCAAGATGTCCTGGTCTCTGCTCCCTGCTTAGAAGGATGACCCGAGACGACAGACTCCACACGCTCTTGTCTCTCTCAAAGGGACTTCTGGGAAGGCCCTTCCCTGGGTACCATCCCCTACAGCACTCCCACACCTCCCTGCCCCCAGGTGAGAACCCTGCCCTGCCGGGTTCTACTCCACTCTGGGAGAGGGTGGGGCCCTAACAGCAACATCATGAGGTAGATACTATTTTTATCCCAGTTTTACAGACTGGGAAATCAAGGCTGGGAGAAGTGAGGTTCGTTGTCTAAGATCTCACAGAGAAGAACTCAGCCCATTGGACCAGCAGGTCTGCCCGCAGCCAAGCCTTGATTTCTCACCATCGTGCTGTCAAGCCCCACCCCACACACCACTCAGAACCCGGATACAGTAGCTGGCATGGGCAGAGAACCTCAAGGCAGGGCTGCCTGAGCCCTGGTGCTCAGCGGGAGGACGGGGGGAGGAGATCTGACCCTGACGCCCCTCTTCTACAGTCCAACTCCACTCAAACCATGCCCAGGCCCGGAGAAAACAGATCCCACTCGTTACCCTCCCTGTCCTCTAGAGATGGCCTTGGTCCGGAGAGAAGCAACTCCTCCCTGGCTAACTCCATCCAAACCCTGCTCGATCCTTCCAGATCACCACCCGGAGCTGCTTTTCAGGGATGGCGCTGGCGCCTGAGTCTCAGGTATCATCTTGGGGCCAGAGATGCCAAGGCCCTGCCCGGGCCCCGGGGCTAAACATCACGCTCCCACCTCCAATGCTCCCTCACACCTATGGGCTATTGCAAGGGCCTCAGGCGGAAGAGCGGCAGACGGTGGCCTGCAGAGCGCAGGCTTGGGTCCGGGGGGGCCCCCTCTCCTCAGCAGTGCCCTCCACTCCAGACCCTGGATGGAGCCGACCCCTGACACTTGGCCTCCCGTCATCTGCCCCTCCCCTTGGACACAGCACTGTCTCCAGTATCCACCCCCGACCCCCCCCCCCAGTCGCCAGACCCCTTCTCATTCCCGGCCTGGTGCCCCAAGGCCCACCTCCCTGACTACCCACCTGCTTCCAGAGGAAGGCGTCGCCGCGGTTGAGCTGCCAGGCCAAGATCAAATGCAGGGTGGAGAGGCCCAGGCCGCTGAAGACAGCCGCCCGCATGCGGATGGGCAGGAGCGTGTAGGCGATGTAGACGAAAAACACAGGGCACCAGAGGCCCGAGGAGGGGCTGCGGGGGTCGGCAGCCAGGGCACCCCCCACCTGCACGGCCGCCAGGATGCCCAGCACCACGTAGCTCACCACCCACATGGAGTCCTGGCGGAAGCTGTGCCGGTTACACACCACCATGAGCGCCACGAAGAGGGCGGCGGCACAGGCCAGCAGGGCCACGTAGGCAGGCCGGGGGCGGGCGGGCGCCGCGTGAAAGGCCAGCAGCACGGCCGTGAGCAGCACCAGCACGGCCATCAGCAGCGTCAGGCTGCTCTGGTTCATCTGAAAGAAGTACCGCTGGTACAGGCGCTCCAGCTTGGCCGAGCGGAACTGCTTCGACTGGAACACCTGGGCCAGGCGGCGCCAGCACGATCGCCGGCCCCCGGGTGTCGCGTCGGGGGCCGCCTCAGCCGCCCCGGCCGCCGCCTCCACGTCCTCAAAGCCCAGGGCCACCGCCCGCAGGCCCAGCTCCGTGCCCTTGCCCGGGCCGCCCCTCCGGATGAAGGCCTCATCCTGCCAGGGGCACCGAGGCGGAGCTGCAGGGGTGGGACTGGGGGGCTGCGCATCCCGGAGGCAGCTCATGTAGCGAGGCGTGCAGAAGCCCCCGGGCCGAGTCCCACGGCGTGGACGCTTCTGCCCATTGCGCTCACCCCAGGCTGTTTTCCGTTCATCCACTTTGGGGACCAGGAGGCCACTAAACCATGACATGCTGCTGAGAGAGAGGAACGAGCTGGTATTAACGCCACCGTCACGCCCTTCCACCACCGGCAGCTACCATAACCTGAGTACTTCCATGGCCAAGCTAAGCCCCTCGGTCGGCACAGCACTCACAGAATCCCCGAGGAAGATGATGGTGTCCCCCTTCAACAGGCCGGGAAACGGGAGACAGGGAGGGAGGTAACTGGCCCTGGATCACGTAGCCACAGAGGTGTAAGAACCGACATTCGAACCCAGACCTGCCTGACCCCCAAGCAGCACAACTTAAACATTCACCTCTTCCCTAAAAAGCACTGATCTGTGGGTGGTGACAAACTCAAGCGCCTGTGTCCAGGGGCAGAGCACCCCGTGCTCAGGAGACGTGGGAGGAACTACGGAGTGCCCCCCAGCACGGCAGGGGCACACAGCACCCCGCACTACTGGAGAGCTGCCACCCGCCTCCCGCCGGAGCCTCATCTTCTCATTTTTAACAGAAGCTGACAAAAAAATGTCCATTTTAATGTGACAGCTCCTGATTTTTAAATGTTGGCAAGTAATTCACATTTTTCAACACTGCAAGCCAAATAAATCACGTCTGCGGAATGAATTCAGCCTGTGAGCTGCCAGTCGGTGACCTCTCTACAAAAGGGAATCTCTTTCCACATCGTTCCCCATCACACTCACACCATGCACACTTCAGCAGGCCAAATTCAACTTCTTCCTCGGGTCACGGCTTAGAAGGAACTTCCTCAGGGAAGATGTCCCAGCTCCCTTACCCAGACTACATTTCGTCCCGTTTACCCTCTGCAGGTTTCCTCCATAGCACTTATCACAATTGTAATGACATTGCCCCTTGTTCCATGTGGGTCCCCACCCCTCTGACTATAAACTCTGTGAGAGTAGGGATTATCACTATTTGGCTCAGCACTTTATCCCTAGCACCAAGTACTGACCCCGGCTCATGGTTAGGACTTAAGAAATAGGTTGAAAAGACAAAAAGAAAGCTCAAGATGGGGCGTCTGGGGGGCGTCTGGGTGGTTCAGTCGATTAACTGTCTGGCTGCTGGTTTTGGCTCCGGGTCGTGAGATCGAGCCCTGTGTCAGCCCCACCCTCAGTGCAGAGTCTGCTCGGGGTTCTCTCCCTTTCCCTCACCCTCTCCCTCCCACTCTGTTCCTCCCCCAACCCCCCCCCACAGCACTCTCTCTGTCTCTCTAAAATAAATAAATAAAATCTAAAAGAAAAAAAAAAAAAAAGAAAGCAAGCTCAAGGGCATTGGCATTGAGCAGCTAATGTGAAATAAAAACAAATAGCGATAATCCTGTGACTCTTCTTCCTCCCTGCACTCGAGTCCTATGAGCCTCCTTGCTGTTCCCCAACACACGGTGCACAGGCCGGCCTGGGACTGCGGTGCTCCCCGTGTCCTCCGCCTGCTACAAGAGCTCCTCCAGGTCACAGCTCACATGTCCCCTTATCAGTGAGTCTTTCCCTGACCGTTCTATTAAAATAGCAACCCCCTTTCCTGGAGCTCCCTATCTCCCTTCCCAGCTTTATGCTTTATTTTCCCCCATAGCTCTTATCAGCAACTGCCGTTCTATATATTTTCCTTATTTGCTCATCGCCTCTCCTCCCTGGAATGTCAGCCCCACGAACGCAGGGATTTGGGCCCGTTCTGCTCACTGCCGTCTCTGCCACACCTAGCAGAGTCTAAATAAACGTTCGTCGAATGGCTGGGTAGACAATGCTTTCTCTGGGCTAATTTAAACTTTCCGAGGTTCTCTCACATGCCGAATTCCGTCTGATCTTCACCAAAACCCTGTGCAGCTGCTTCTGGGGCCACCTGGAGCACAGATTTCACAGGGGGCAAAAAAAGAAAGGAAAGAAGGAAAGGAAAACAAGATGCACAGCCGCTTTATAGGACTGGCCCAAGTTACAGAGATCCGGGGCCACCGAACCCACCCCAGATCTCAGGTCTCCTGGAGGGTGTAGCGCCTTGAACCAGTACAGGGAGGGCTCCGTGACAACAGCCTCAGCGTTCCTCTGAGCTGAGCCCAGCTCAAGGGAAAGTGAGGATGAGCGCACTGTCATCTCCTCCATGCCCACAGGGCACCCTGGGGCTCCCGGTACTTAAAACTTGAGAGCCAGCAGCCTTGACATTTGTACTCACTAGGGGACACCTGGGGGGGGGGCAGACAAGTGGCGCTTCAAGCAGACACCCACAGGCCCACAAAAGACAAAGCAGACTGGAGACCTCTCTGCAGGCTGGAAACCGCCCCTAGTTCGCCCTCAGCCAACCTCTCTCAGCGCCCCTTCTCCCATACCCCACAGAGCAGATATCCCCTCTCCCATATCCCTTCAACCCCTTCACACCACCACCACCACCCTCTGGAGGGACAGATCAGAAATCCAAGACTTTGGGTCAGGTTGGCATTTGGAAAAAATCACCACAAAATACTTCATTACAAGCATGATCTTTGGAGCAAAACCAGGCTTCAAACCTGAGAGTGATTATGTGCCAGCTGCACAGCCTTGAACATGTGCCTGCCTCCCTGCCTCAGTTTCTTCATCTGTAAAATGGGAATAGTAACAGTTGTGAGGAAAGATTCCAACAGTATCTGTCACACAGTACATACTCGATAAGTGAGTTCTTCTCCCCCACCCTACACCACTTGGAACCCAAAAGTCTGCCCCTGTCCAAGAAATGGAAAGAGAGAAAAGTCATAAGCAAGAGCACACATCTCCCCAGCCAGCCAGACACCTGGTTCTATCTGTGCCTGTGTCCGCGGTTGTCAGTCCTCAGAGCTGCTGGAGACAGAGCCCAGAGCGAGCAGGTTTCCCACCACCCCCACCATGACATTTTACTTCATTCAGCCTCCTCCTACTCGCCAGTCCCCTGTCCTGTATTTACCATCCCACCCCCCCTCCCCAAATGGCCCAGACCTCTCTTCCCAAAGGACCTGCTTTTGGCTGTGTTCCCAGCCTCCTGGAAGCACATCCTAGCATCTGGCTCATACCCACAGAGGAAGGGGCAGACACTGTCCCCAGAACACTCTGACCCCCCAGGGGGATAGCTTCAGAGCTGTGTAATGGTCCAACTAACTGCAGCCATCCCACCTGGGGATCCACTCCAGGCACTGCCCACCTTGGGGAACTCACCAGGCTCCCAGCACTCCTGGCACTCCAGACTAGGCTGGTATGACAAGGAACAGGGGAGGGCACTGTTCAAAGCCACAGAACTTCCCTATATGGTCCCCCAACCCTCACTGTCCAGAAACAGCCCATCACTATAAACCACAGACCACCTCCCTCTTCTCTAGGGACAGGCTCCTGAGCCTGTGCCTCTGACTTCCTCCTCCCCTGGGTCCTGGTCCCTTGCTCTCTCTCACAGATCTGCTGCTCCAGGCACCACAGGCATAGCCATTCAGCTTGGCAGCTGGAGGCCCAGTGCCTCCCAGACCTCAAGTCCCTCCCAACCCTGATTCTCCAGCCTGGACCCAGAGTCTGAGGCAGGCCAAGGCCCAGCCCCAAGGATAGCTCTGCCCACTGCTTCTCCCAAACCCTCTTCCTGGCCACCTCGGTCTGTCCCTGCCCTCCCTGGCACAAGGAGGCTCCAGGGGATTTCAAACGACTTCAGAAAGTTCATGGTAGAAGGCGCTGCCCAGGCAGGGCTCTTCAGTGCCAGCACCGCCCACCATGCTGGGAAGTGGGCCTCAATTCCAGGCCTTTCCAGATGTAGAGGAGCCTCCCCCAGGGCCTGTGTCTGGAGGTCCAGGACTGCCTTCTCCTCCCTTCCCCAATCCTCGGTCTCCCCGAAGACTGCAGAAGGCTCCCGCTTCCACACCCAACCACACAGCCCCCACCACCACCACCACACAAGGTTTTTCCACCTCACAGGGGTGTTGTGGTAAGGGGAGGGTATGGGAAGAGAATCCCCGCCGCCTGCTTCCACGTCTAGGTTTTCAGTCAGGCCCTGCTGAGAATCAAGTCTGCTCCCCCCGGCCCCCTGCAGCGGGCCCTGACACCACCCTTTTCATTGCCAAGGTCTGGGGTTAGGGGAGTGGAGGGAACTCCTACAGGCAGAGGGCATCCCTCCTCCGCCCGGCCTGCCCCCTCCCCTAAACACAATCACACTCTACCCCAAACTCGTAGGCTCACCCCACAGCCCCGCTGCAAAACCCTCCGCCACCCCTCCCCCAGTACAAGCCTTCCCCCAGGTCCCAGCAAGCTGGGCACTCGCTTCGGATGGAGGAAGGCAGTGAAGGGTGGGAGCCTGAGCCCCCCATCTCCTCCCAGATTTCTCTCTCCAGCCCCAACGGCCTCAGGCTCCCCTCCAAACACTATCGAGCCTCCCCATCGCACGCTTCCGTGCCCGCAACAACAAAAAAACTCTCGGGAGCCGCGCGGGAGTCTTCACGCCCCCCGAGACCCGAGCGCCCAGCGCCGCCGCTCCCCCCGCCGCTCCTCCGCGCGGGCTCACCTGCCGGCCCGGCTCCGCGCCTCCCCCGGGCCCCCGCCCCGCCGCCCCCGCGGGCTCCGGCCCGCCGGCCGGCCCTCCCGCGGTCGTGCTCCGTGCCCGCGCGTCCCGGCCGTCCCTCCAGCCGTCCGCAGTCCGCCCGGCCCGCGCCCCCTCCTTGCTGGCCAGCACAGCCGCCCTCTACCCCGGATCCAGAAGTCCCCTCCCCGCCGGCTCCCGGACTCCCCGCCTTAAAGGCACAAGCTCCTATTGTCTGGGCGCCCCCTCCCCCTCCGCCTCCCGAGCCCCGCGCAGGGGCCCACTCCCCTTCCGAGGAGCCGGGTAGGGGTGGGGGAGCCCGAGCAGCGCCCCTCCCTCCGCGCGCCCCCTCCTCTCTCCCGCCGCTCCCTCCCCCAGTCCTGGGAAAACAAGCGGCTTCTGTTCTGGGATCAAGACCCCGAGGGAGGGGGCCGTCCCGCCCGCTGCCCCTTCCCTCCACCCCCCCTGCTGCCTCCTGCGGCGTTCTCCGCCCACCCTCACCCAGGGGTCCCCGGGCGCGCCTGCAAACGCACTCTGTTTCTCGGCGACTGGCCCCCGCCCGGACCACGGAGGGTCGGCTTCCTTCCGGCCGGGGTCCCCCGGGGCTGAACCCTCGCCCAGCGCCCACTCCTCACTCCTCCTCCCTTCCTCCCTCCCCCAGCCCCCACCCTGCCATTCCCGCCCAGCCGCCACGGCCCCGCTCCCTCCCGCGGGAACTCAGTTTAATAATTAATTAAGATTTCATTCCACCGGGCGCCAGGTGTGTGCGGCCTGCTTCCCCACACGCCACTTGTTTCTTCCTCCCCCAACCCTCTGGGGCACCGACCCAACGCGAATCTGCTGCACCCAGAGCCCAAAAGGGGGACTGAAGGAAGGGGCGCTTCCCCCCACTGGCCCCTTTCCCTTTCTCTCTCTTCCCCTCCCTCTCTGGGCAGCCCCTCCCCCGCACCTGCGAACGTGCAGAGCCCCTCCCCCGGGCACCTTTTACCCACGGGTTGTGCTTCCCTGTTGAGGGTGGGGGTGAAGGGGGCGTGCATGGCTAGGTGCACATACTGAAAAATTGTTTGGGACTTTTATTTATTTCCCATGTTTTCTCGCACAAAGCAGCAACCCAGGTTACCTGGGTGATGGGAAAATCACGTGGAAGTGGCTTTAACCCTTAAAGGGTTTGAAACAGGGTATAGCCAGAAAGGGAAAGAGGGTTAATTCCCAGAGTATAGGTGAGTCTGACTTTGGAATGAGTGCCATTGCCCCAGAGCTGGGAAGAGGGCAGCCTGCCTGGCTTCCCTTGGAGGCCTGGCCAGTGGTTCCCTCAACCACACCTGTAGCTCCTCCTTCTCTTTGGCAGCCTCTTCCGCACCCGCACCTGAGGTCCCACTACAGTTCACTCCTCAGCGCCTTCCACGTTCTAGTCCTTCAAAGCGCAACTCTTGTCCATGCCAAATCCCCTCTTGGATTCCTAAACCCAGGACAGAGTTTGAGGCAAGGAAGAGAGGGGAGGAATTAGGAAAATCACTCTTTCTCTCTTTTTCTCTCTCTTGCTCACTCTCTCAAATAAATAAAATCTAAAAAACAAAAACTTTTTTTTAAGATTTATTTATCTGAGAGAGAGCGCTTGCGCGCTTGCGCATGGGCAGGCCAGAGAGGGGGGTGCAGAGGGAGAAAGAAACCTCAAGCCAACTCCCCACTGAGTGGGGAGCCCATGCAGGGCTCTATCCCAGGACCCTGAGATCATGACCTGAGCTGAAATCAAGTCAGCCGCTCAACGACTGAGCCACCCAGGAGCCCCTTTGAGATTTTATTTTTAAGTAATCTCCGCATCCAAAGTGGGGCTTGCACCCACAAGCCTGAGATCAAGAGTGGCACTCCCTACCCACTGAGCCAGCCAGGTGCCCCTAAAATGGGAATTTTAAAAGACTCTACTAAAATAAAATTAAAATAGCATATAAAAAATCAAATAAAATAGGGATAAAATTATCTGCCTTGTCTTTCTTACAGGATTTTAAGGCTCAGTTCAACAGTGGGAAATGAGGGGTGCCTGGGTGGCTCAGTTGTTAAGCATCTGCCTAAGGGCATGATCCCAGGGTCCTGGGATCGGCCCACATAGGGCTCCCTGCTCCGCTGGGAGCCTGCTTCTTCCTCTCCCACTCACCCTGCTTGTGTTCCCTCTCTCGCTGGCTGTCTCTCTCTGTCAAATAAATAAATAAAATCCTAAAAGAAAAAAAAAAAGGGAAATGAGAAAGGGACAGATTATTCTGCCATGTGTGATTCTCGGTTATGCCAGCCTGGCCTATTCTTTGACCTCTGGGGCCTCTTCACCTGACTTCTCCCTTCAAGTAGCCAGTGTTCTCACCACTATCAAAATTTCCTCTCCCAGGGCGCCTGGGTGGCTCAGTTGGTTAACCTGCTGCCTTCGGCTCTGGTCATGATCCCAGAGTCCTGGGATCACCCCACTTTGGGCTTCCTGCTCTGTGGGGAGCCTGATTTCCTTCTCCTCCCCTTGTGCTCTTTAGCTCTCTCTCTGTCTCTCAAATAAATAAATAAAATCTTAAAAAAAAAAAAATGTCCCCTGCAACCTGAAGCCAGTATCTGCCATTTACCTCTTAGAATAATATGTTCGTGGGCCACATAGTGAAAATACAAAAAACAATTGAGAAAAAGAAATTATGAAATTTTGAAATTTGTCTTTAAAAGGGGGGGCACCTGGGTGGTTCAGTCCATTAAGCATCTGCCTTCGGCTCACGTCATGATCCCAGGGTCCTGGGATCCAGTCCTGCTCCGTGGAGAGTCTGCTTCTCCCTCTGCCCCTCCTTCCACTCGTTCTCTCAATCTCTCTCTCTCTCAAATAAATAAATAAAATCTTTTTTAAAGAAAGAAATTTTGAAATTTGTATTCATCTATGCGCATTATAAATTTTTATACTTTGGAATGGAAGGCTTTGTCCTTCGTTTTATTTTGGAATGAAAACAAACTTGGACACCAACCAAGCAAGCTGGAGAAATGTGCTAAGGGTCCATCTCTGGGTCCATTCAGTCCCGCAGGCCTCCTCCACCCTTGCGTATGGCCGGTGTGTTAGTCCAACTTCCTGAATTCCACTGCCCTTGCTGGAGGGCAGAGCCACCATCAGCACCCCCCCCTTTTTTTTTTGGCTCCTCAGCATCAGCACTTTACATAGGATCTCTTCTAGCTCGATAGATTGTCTGGTCCTTAAAAATGATTCCAGGCTCTCATTCCATAGATAGGAAACACGAGCTAGTGCACATGGGAAATACTCAATTATTGGATTTTCAGTCTTATAAGACATCAGAGCAGGAAGGGGTCATAAAGATGATCTAATTCAGCTGCTATCCTTTTTGTAATTGTAACAGCAAGCACTTATACAGCATTACGATGTGCCAAGTTTTCTTCAAAGCCCTTACCATAAAATAACTCATCAATCCTCATAAAACTTCCTGATGCTATGATTACTAACATGCCCCCCTTAGACATGGGAAAAATCGAGGTACAGAGGGGTCCCATAATGGAGTCTAGTCTCTAAGACAGTGGTTCTCAGACTTACTCTGAGCCCCTGGAAGAAATGATACTCTTAGCTCCACATGATGAAATAAGAACATATTAAAAGAACTACATAATCTGTGCTCTGCCAGATCTGACAGAGTCTAGAATCGCAGGCACCAAAGATTGAGGGGGAAAAAAATTGGAAAATCCTGAACAGTGAGAAAATGCTACCGATTCTTTTTCTTTGAACTAGGACAAGATGGCTATTACTGAATTCTCATGACAGAACACCTTGATCCAACTTGCGGAACACCAACCCTGCTGAGCCTAGCTTGAGAACCGCGACAATAAGGAAAATATTCAGAAAGGACCTCCCTGCGATGAGAGACGGGCAGCTGGCACGGACTGTTTCTATTTCTCCGAGTCTAGCTTGGTCTCAATGACCTCGGTTTTTCTTTTTTTTTTTTTTAAGATTTTATTTATTTATTCGACAGAGATAGAGACAGCCAGCGAGAGGGAACACAAGCAGGGGGAGTGGGAGAGGAAGAAGCAGGCTCACAGCGGAGGAGCCTGATGTGAGGCTCGATCCCATAATGCCAGGATCACGCCCTGAGCCGAAGGCAGACGCTTAACCGCTGTGCCACCCAGGCGCCCCAACCTCAGTTTTTCTAATACAGACCACAGTCACCGTGATGTTGTTGCAACCTCTCACTTTCAGGAAGAAGAAATTCCTACAAGGAGAGTGTATTACATGTAAATGCAAGTTTCATATGTGGACAACACTATAAATATCCAGTGTTGAAAATACGCTGTAACAAAACTAATGGATGGGCTCGAGTCCCCTGAGCCTTCCCCAGGCTATTCGGGGAAGAGCTAAGCAAGCCTCTGCCTACTCCCTTTGACAAAGCACGGGTTCCTTCTACAGTGCAGATAGCCATTCCCTGACTTCTCTGCTTAAAGATCAGATTTCTGCACATTGCGTTTTCCGAAAGTAAGAAAGATGTGTAAAGAAAGCCCACATTCATTCAATTCAGCAAATATACCCTGCCTGCTCCACCACCCCCTAGCCTGACTGCTACTACCACCAGCACCCCAAAGACTCTGGCTTCCTCTAGGTCGCAGAGTTGGAGGAGGCCTTGGCCACCACCAGTCCCACAGCTGTGAACACCCACGGGAACGAAATGATTGCCCGTAGACTCCAGAGGGATACAGACCTCCCTTGCCCATTCCTTCGCTCCCCACCGTGCATTCATTCAAACGTTCCTCGCACGAATATTTACTGAGTGCTTACTATGGCCCGGTCCTATTCTAGTAGTAGGCGCTGGGGATACAGTAAGCAGACTGGCTCTCAATCCTCCTGGAGAAACCCAGGAACAGATGAAAAGGTATTTGATGGTGGTAAGTGCCATGATGACAATTAGAAATGGGATGGGTAGGAAGTGACTGAGGGAAAAACCTTGGCTGGATCGTCAGTGGCCTCTCTGAGGAAGTGGCGTTCAGAGACCTGAACGACAAGGAATCAGCCATGCAAAGAATCTGGGTGAAGAGCGTTCAGGCAGAGGGAACAACTCATGCACAAGTCCTAAGGCAATAGCAAACTCACTGGGTCCAAGAAACAGAAAGAAAGTCAGTAAGGCTGAAGGGCAGTGTGTTGGAGGAAGAGAGGACAAGATGAGGTCAGAGAGGGAGCATGTCCTAACTAGTACAGAAGCTCATAGGCCAAGGTAAGGAGTTTGGATTTCATTCAAAGTGTAATGAGAAGCCTTTAAAAGATGTTAAGCTGGGAAGTGGCATGATCTGATTTACGGTTTTAAAAGATCATTGTCTGGTGGGAACAGAATAAATCAAGGGATCAAGAGATGCAAGAGAAAGCACTTAAGAAGCAATCCTAGTGGTACCGGGAGAAAGAGCAGTGGCTTGGGCAAGGGTGGCAACAGTGGGCTGTTGAGAAGCGAAGGGACTCAGGAAATGTTCTGGAGTTGGAGTACCCTCAGAGCCTGCCTCGGTTCCCTCTGCATGGTTTATTCGTACCAAATAATTATCAACAACCAACAAACACTTATTGAGCACCTACTATATGCCAGGCATGGTGCTAGGAACTGGAAGTTACAGTCCAGAGGAGAAGACAAACTACCCTCCTGCCCTATTGCCATAGAAAGCTCTAGGTTCGGGGCGCCTGGGGGGCTCAGTCAGTTAGGCGTCTGCCTTGGGCTCGGGTCATGATCTCAGGATCCTGGGGTTGAGCACCGCATTGGGCTCCCAGCTCAGCGGGCAGTCTGCCTCTCCTTCTTCCTCTGCCCCTCCCTTCCTGCCCCCCCTTCCCCACTTGTGCTTTCTGCTCTCTCTCACTCTCTCAAATAAATAAATAAAAATCGAAAGAAAGAAAGAAAGAAAGAAAGAAAGAAAGAAAGAAAGAAAGAAAGAAAGAAAGAAAGAAAGAAAGAAACAGCAAGCATGGTCTAGGTTGGGAAAGCCACTGCCCATCCCAACCCTGCCCCATTTTCAGGGCCAGAGGCACACCCCTCACCCCACCCCTGCTCCAACGTTGAGCTGGGGTTGATGGGGTGGGGGGAGTGTTTACGGTTGGAAAATTGATGCCATAAAAACGAGTCCAAAGTTCTCCCAAGATCTCAGAGCAAAGACCAGGGGAGCCCAAAGCCCCAACAGTAGGAAGAGGGTGCAGCCAGAGCCACGAGGACAAGAGAAACCTGTTGGCGCCCACACCACTGCTCCTTCTTCTCTAGGTCCCCAGAGCCCAGCCTGCAGAGAGCCCCGCTCAAGGCTGACTTCCTCAGCCTTCTCCACCATTCCACACAATCCTGCAGCCCCATAACCTCAGGCTCCCTTAGTAGATTTCTGAGTCTCGTGTGCCCTCTGGTGGCAGATTTCTGACACTGCAACCCATTGTTGCTCTTCCCAGTTTTTCACTCCTCAATCTAGTCTTCTCCGCCTACCTGCTCCCTGGGGGGCAGTACGGGAAATTCGGAAGTCCTGGGAAGAGCTGGGAATGTCATTGCATTAAAGCAAAGGGTCCTATCAATTTCTGAGCCTTAGAGGCATAAACCAGGCTTCCACGTGGACCAGATTTGTCTTTTGTTTATAAACTGAACGAATGATTTTTGAGCACCAACTGTGAGCTGATCCCAAGTACCGACATGTGCAAAGCTGACCCAAGCTCAGACGATCAGACACTCCCGATAAGGGCTTTGAGTCTGGAGCTGGTGATGCGAAGAAGCTAGAGCAGCTTAGAATTTATCGTGCCCTCAGCCGCCCTGCATTCGGTGACAGTGGCAAGAGCTTCCAAAACCAGCCCCTTCCATGGTTCCTGCCTGTTTTTAAAGCCTGGCTAGTACTCTGGCCTTTCCATCAATTCTGTGAGCAAGTTATTCCCTGCGCTTCCAATAAATATCTTTTCTGCTCACATTACTTGGAGTCTGTTTCTGTGTTTGCAACCAAGGATGACTGGTACACTGGACAATCCTCTCTGAGCCTTGGTTTCCTCCTCAGTAAGAAGGGATGGTAACAACGTCCGTATGCAAGGCTGTTTTATTCCATGTGTGTATTAGTTACACGTTGCTACATAACACATTACCACACATTGGGCATCTTAAAACAACACACATTTGTTATCTCATAGTTTTTGTAGATCAGGAGTTGGGACATGTCTTAGCTGGCTGCTCTAGCCTTCAGGATCTCACAAAGACGCAAAGGGTCAGCCAGGGCCACAGTCTCATCTGAGGCTCGAATGAGAAAGAATCCCAGTCCAGTTCAGGTGGTTGCTGACAGGACTCACTTCCTTCAGGTGGTTGGCCGGGCCGCATGGGCCTCTCCGACATGACAGCTTCTTCATCAAAGCCAGCAAAGGAGAGAGTCCTCTAGCAAGATGGAAGCCGTCGTCTCTGGTAGCCTAATCCCCAAAGTGCCATCCCAACACTTCTGCTGTGGTCTACAAACTAGAAGCAAATCACTAGGCCAGCGCGTACACAACTGGGGGGATCACCCAAGGGCATGAATACCAGAAGATGGGGATCATTTGGGGGCAATCGTGGAGCTGTCCTGCCACAATGAGGTAGCTGTTAGTCATCATTCAAGGCCTTGGTCAAAATCCCACTTCCTTCTCGAGGGCTTTTCAAACCCATCAAAATTTAATTCGAATTCCCCTCTTACAAACAGAGAAACTTGAAGATGTACCAGGTATTTGATGGAAATATCTTTAATTGTGTTGGGAGGGATAATGCTATTTTGGTGCTGTAAGAAAATGTTCTTTTTGAGAAAGACGGCTGAAGTATTTGGAGATAGACTATCGTAGTGCCCACACTTTTCCTTAAAAATTTTTAGAGTAATAAGGAGAGAGCCAGAAGGTCATTCTTCCTTTGTTTCCCAATCTCCCTGACTAAGCCGTTAGCATGGAAAAAGTTGCTTTGGCTTGTGCCAGAAATGATCCAGGAAGCCAGCTTTATATGAGTGTGTAAGAGGTGAGAATATATTTAATAATACAGTCTTTTTTTTTTAAGATTTTATTTATTTATTTGACAGAGATAGAGACAGCCAGCGAGAGAGGGAACACAAGCAGGGGGAGCGGGAGAGGAAGAAGCAGGCTCATAGCGGAGGAGCCTGATGTGGGGCTTGATCCCATAACGCCGAGATCACTCCCTGAGCTGAAGGCAGACGCTTAACCGCTGTGCCACCCAGGCGCCCCAATAATACAGTCTTTTAAAGGAACACTATTTAGCAAGTATCCAACCGCCTCATCTCACAAGCCTCAGAGGGCTCCCCCGTTAGGGCTGCGAATATACACTCACAGATATATACAAACTCACGGAAATTCTTCCATCAATCCTGAACCGAAGAATGTGGCGTGGAGATGGTTGTCATTGATACTGTCAATAGATATTGTCATCAGTAAAAAAGTGGTGTTCAGCCTATGGAACTCCTCCCTTGTGCGTTGTGCCTGAGCCTTCAGATTAGGAAGAGAAAAGATCCTGGAGAAAACCCAGGGTGGAAAACCAGCTCCCAGAAATCAGCGGCTCGTTGCCAGCACCGTCTCCCAGATGTGGAAGGCAGGCATTCGGGACAAGTATCCTCTTTTAATTTGGTTTTGACCCAGTGGATCTCAGCTCTTAGCGCAGGACGTGGCCTTAGGGGAAGGGAAGGGAGACGAAGAAGATGCTCAGCATGGCTCGGGCCGGATCCATGGTTCACAACCTTGGCCGCAGGAAGCACCAAGTCCCTCCATGTAGCCTCGGCCCCGGGAACACGGTGAACAAGCAGCGCCTTTCTCTCTGAGGTCTCTTCTCTGATCTCCTCCTCTTCCTCCTTTCAGTTCCCCTCATTTCTCTCCTCTCTAAGGTGACATCCTCCCTGATGAAGGAAAATGCTGCGAACACCACTTTAACCAAGTGATCAAATTTAACACCGTCAAAAATGGGACAAACTGACATCATATGCCCCCAGCGGGATGCACTGGGAGGGACACAATGTCACCTATATTCTTACCAACAACGTTTAAACTCAATCTGACCACAAGGAAACAAATTGAGGTACATTTCTAAAACAGTTGGCCTGTTGTATTCAAAAATATCAGTATTATAGGGAAAAAAAACCCAGCTGGGAAACTGTTATGGTTTTAAGAAAATAAGAGAGACATAACTAATCTGGACCCCAGATTTTTTTTTTTTTAAGTCATCAGGACGTTGTTGGGACAATTGGGAAAATTTGAATTGGACTATATATTAGATAAGATTGTAACAACATTCAATTTCCTGAGTGTGATCATGTTTTGTGGTTATGTGGTAATATCTGTTCTTGGTAAGCACATGATGAAGCATTTAGGAATGAAGTTGATGTCTGCAATCAACTCTCGTATGTTTCAGCAAAAACAACCTAACAAATATGGGGAGGTGTTAACAACCAGTGAATCTAGATGAAATTGGACTCTTGCAAATTTAAACCTACAGAAAGGTTAAAAATTTTTCAAGATAACAATGTGGGGAAGGGCACCTGGCTGGCTCAGTAGGAAAAACATACCACTTTTGATCTCGGGTCGTGAGTTCGAGCCCCATGTTGATTGTAGAGATTACTTAAATAAATAAAACTTAAAAAAAAAAAAAAGAAAGAAAGAAATTAGGGGAAATGCCAGTTCAGAGTTTTAATGCCAGCAAGAAAATACTCCAAATGAGGAAAGTGACACTGTACCATGGTTCCTCTAAATTTCATGTTGCCTGCAGAGGCGGGGGAGGGGGTGTGCAACAGTGAATATTTACTCAGTAGGCACATGGAGTGTTAGGTGCCAGCCCAGCAGATGCACTGAAAAATATTTATGTAGAAATAATTTGAAGGCACCTGGGTGGCTCAGTTGGTTAAGTGGCCAGTTCTTGATTTCAGCTCAGGTCATGATCTCAGGGTCGTGGAATGGAGCCCCCACGTCAGGCTCCCCACTCAGTGGGGTCTGCTTGTCCCTCTCCCTCTGCCCCTCCGCCTGCTTGTGCTCTGCCTCTCTCTCTCTCTCTCAAATAAATAAATAAAATCTTTTTTAAAAAGAAAGACTTTGATATTTGTCATTTTCCTTTAAACATGGGATTTGTCATGGAAATTTTCAGAGTTTTGTTAGACAAATTTTTTTTACAGTTGAGTTGTTTGTTGAATTGTTTTTCACTGCACAAGGCTCATCATAATCTTTTTCATGCTTAGGGCATCTTAATGTGTCCATACACCCACTGAGGCAAACAGACTGGGAGCTGGGAGGCAGGGAAACCAGGAAGACAGGCATTCAAGGGGACTGAAAAATTGTAGAAAGCCCTTTAGAATTGGGGAGCAAGATATGCAGAGAGCCCAAGTCTGGGAGTCCAGGGATAAAGCTAGCTGCAATGCGAATGGAAACTTTATACTCCAGTCTATCCTGGACTGTTCTACTGTTCATGCATTGTCATTGTTTATTTGCTTTTTGTTCTTCCTTAATATTGGGTAAAGTTTTTTGTTTGCTTCAAACACATGTGAGCCTCTCTAAGCTATGTTGAGAAGAACCAGGACAAGGGGCTTATGCTCCCCTTTGGGGGGAAAAGAGACCCTTCCTGAGCTGCCCCCTTGGCCAATGTGTTTTGTCAAAAATTTATTTGCCCCTACTCTCCTTCTCGCTTCCCTTCGCTCCTCCTGCCCTTTCCCTTTTCTCTCTCACCCCACCACTACCTTTTTCCTTCCCAGTGTGGTGGAATGAACTCATCAGTTGGGGCTGTGAAGTCCAGGAGACCTAGATTCCAATCAATTAGAATATGACATGGGCAAATCTCAAGACATTGTCTTCCTTTCAACAAATACGCATTAGGGCCAATTAGCAGGCACGATGATAGCTACTGGGGATACAGGGGTAAGTCAAGAAGACAGACAAGTTTCCTGCCCTCAGGCCACTTGCATTCTTCTTCAGGGAAGCAGCCAGCAAGACAAATGAATAAGACAATTACATATCGTGAAACGTATATTGCAGAATCTAGCTATGTAGCCTATGAAGCCAGCTCCATGACCTTCTGGAAAAAGTAGAACTATGGAGACTATAAAACAGCTCAGTGGTTGCCAAAGGTTGGGGGAGGCAGAACACAGAGGAATTTTAGGGCGGTGAAACTGGTCTGTGTGATATTATAATGGTGGATAGATGTCATTACACATTTGTCAAGACCCACAGAACGCGCGACACCCAGAGCGAACCCTAATGGAGACTATACACTTGGGGTGCTAATGATGCGTCGAAATCAGACTCCATCAGTATTAATAAATGTACTACTCTGGTGGAGGGTTTTTTTTTTTTAAGATTTTATTTATCTAAAGAGAGAGGGAGAGAGCGTGCACATGAGGGGGGAGGGGCAGAGGGCAAGCGAGAAAGGCTGAGTGCTGAGCTCAGAGCCCACGGGACTCGATCCCACCACCCTGAGATCATAACCTGACCCGAAATCAAGAGTTGGACACTCAACTGACGGAGCCACCCAGGGGCGCTGAGGATTTTTAAGAATTTATTTTCAAGGGCGCCTATGTGGCTCAGTGGGTTAAGCACCCAACTCTTGGCTTCTGCTCAGGTCATGATCTTGGGGTCCTGAGACTGAGCCCTGCATCTGGTTCCACACTCAGCGTGGGCTCTGCTTGTCCCTGTCCCTCTGCTCCTTCCGTTGCTCGCTCTCAACTCCCGTGTAATCCCCACCGTAAGTGTGGGCTGGGTCTACTGACTTGTTTCTAAGGAGTAAAATGCAGCAAGCGTGAAGAAAAGTCACTTCCAAAACCAGGTTACAAAAGGACGATGATCTCTCTCTCTGTCAGCAGTAAGCTGCCGTGATGTGTGTCACCCTCTGGAGAGGTCCCCGGGACAAGGAACTGATGTCTCCTGCTAACAGCCAGCGAGGACCTAAGGTGAGGTCTTACAGAAGGCCACTCCTAGACACGGTGTGATCCTTGACTGGATGCTGATTAGGAAATATCAGTTGCAAAAGACATTTTGGGGGCCAACTGGGGAGATTTGAATAGTGACTGGAATTAGATAAAACGAAAATGCATAAAATGGAAAGGTGGAGACTATTGAGTAAAAACAAGAAGGTACAAAATAGCACGTTCATTATGATCTCATTTTGCTAAACACACACACACACACACACACACACACACACGTATGTATGTGTGTGGTGCATAAAATAGATACAGCCTACCCTACAACCCAGCAATTCCATCGCTAGGTCTATATATCCAAAGCAATGAATTCGTATACCAACCAAAAGACACACGTTCAAGAACGTCCACAGCAACTGTATTCATTGTAGACACAATTGGAGTCATCCTAAATGTTCATCAACAGGAGAATGGATAAATAAATAATGAGATGATCTGACAATGGAATACTACGCAGCCAGAAAAAGAGCAAACCGCCGATAAATGCAACAATCGCAAGAACATAATATTGCAGGAAAGAAGCCAGACACCAAAGAGTACACACTGTATGATCCTTTTTATATGAAATTCAAGAACAGGCAAATCGTGGTAAGAGACTGAATAATCATGGCCCCTGGAGGCTGATGGGGCCTGAGGAAAACCCCTGGGCCAGGGATAATATCATAAGCCTTGATTTGAATGTGGTTACACAGATATAGATCGATATGCAAAAAAATCACTGAGTTATACATTTAATACTTGTGCGTTGTACACAATTGTTATATGTCAATTTTTTAAAAAAATTTTAAGAAAAAGTCCAGAGGGATTACACGAAAAGTATTAATGGTGCTAATTTCTGGGTGGTGGGAATGCTGTTTGGATTTATCGTGCCGTGTTGTTTATCGTGTGAGGAAGAAGTATTCCTTCTGTAATAATAAAAGGCTAGTTTTTAAACCGCATTCCAAATACAAGATAATATTATTCATGCTGTCTGGGGGGGATGTACTTGCTGCATTATTCCTAAAGGAGAGAGGGGTGTGGCCACACAAATTACAAAGGAATGAAGTACTAATCACTGTGGCATCCGGGTGTGGGGGACTTTTCAGGGGAAGTCTCCAGGGCTGAGCGCCTGGAAGGTCAGCCTGGAGCCGAGTTATCCAGCCCACACAGCGTAATGGAAAGAACCCAGGAGGTAGAATCTGAAAGATCTCGGTCTGAATCTCCATCAACCAGGGACTGATTCTGGCCTTTGGAAAGTCATTTGACCTCGATGTGGAAAGACCAAGAGCTGGTCACAGGGCTTGGACTAAAACCCAGGCCACGACTGTGTACGGGTTCTGTCCACTGCCTGCTGCTTCCCTGCACCTGACAGTCTTACCCAAGAGTAACAACGAACATTTACGTAGCAATTTCCATTTTATGAAATACAGTGGTTCCTGTTGAATTCTCACAGAACCTCTTGTTAAGCAAGCACTGTCCTTTCTCCCTTGTAAAGGTAAAAAAACAAAAAACCAAAAAAAACAACTCCAGTTCCGAGATAATAAGTGGTTTGCCCACAACTAGTAAGTGATAGAATGAGGACGCGCCCTCTGGTTTTCAGAGTCCAAGCCCCGTGTTCTTTGCACCAGGGCAGCCAGCCTACCCAGGACCCGGGGCCCAGCTGCACGGTCCCCAGCACTGGGCATGTGCTCCCAGCAGCTATTCTCTGCAGGTGCCATCTCCCGGGGAGGGAGGGAGGGCTCTGCACAGAGCATCCCTGAATGACCTAATACCCTTCCTGGTGCTGACTCCAGGTCAAAGAAGGATCCAGACTCCTTCTGGCTCTGTGTTACCCAGACGCACATAAGACTTCCGACCTCCAATGGTGGGCAGTCGCTGGGGTCAAGGGTCTTCCAGTCTCAGCTCCCAACCCAGCCCCAGGGTGGCTGTCGGCTCCTTCTGCCCTCCTGATTCGTGAGGAAGGGCCACAACTCTTTGCCAGCCGTCTTCCCTCCTCCCCAGGAGGCTTCTCCCCGGGGTCTGAGTCTACACTTCCTCGTCTCTACACAGTTCCTGCCTCTCCCTCACACCCCCATCCCTCATGCCCCTTGGAGCTGGTGCAGAAGCAGTGAGAGGCAATGGCAGGCCCAAGGGGCAGCAGCTGCGAGCTGCTAACATCACGCTGTCCTCAATAATTCATTCCCAGGGAGGCTGTGGGCACCATGCCCCACGCTGAGCCGGCGAGGACTACCTCACTCAGATCCGTAAATTGAGAGCGGTGGGAGTCCGGGAGGGGGCAGAGGGCTAGTGAGAGTAAGCAGAAGGGTACCTTCTGAGCCTTCTTAAGGCCACTTTCAGCCCCTTGTCAGCAGCCCCACCTCCTAAAGGATGCCCAAGTCCCCTTTGGCCCAGGCTTTTGAAAGCCCTGGGATGTTTCAGCTGCCCCTGCTTGGGGAACTCTTCCCGCAAAGAGCTCTGACCGCTTAGGCCAGTAATCTGAGTCAAACATCTCAGAACAGGGTGGGCCTCCCAGGGATTCCCACCCCCACCCACCTCTTTTCAACCCCAGTTCCCTGGCGAACCTCTGATGATTACAAAGTTTGTAAACATGTGGGAGCGAAGGAAGGACTTGAACGGACCCCTTGGGCAGTGCTGTGATTCAGAGTCCTAAAGTATTCAGGGTTTAGCAAGAGAAGGAGAGAAGGCCAGTGAAGTCTAGGACAGGCCCCCTTCCCCAGGCCACCCTACGGATCCCCCTGCTGATGCCCCTTCCTCCACCTGAGGCAGCCCTACAGTTCTCGCTCTGCTCCTGTCCCGGCCTCCTTGCTCACTCCAGCTCATCCTGGAGAACTGGAATCACCAGTCCCATGCAGGGGATGCAGAAGGGGTAACTGAGATCTAAGACTAAAATAAAGATGTATCGAGCACCTACTATGTGCCAGGCTGAGCCAGACTCTGGGCAGCAAGAGAATGAGAGCCGAGCTTCTCAGCCCTCTCACCTTCCCTCCTTCCCGGGCACCAGAAGGAACCTCCAAACCCACAGAGCAGTCACACTGCCTGCACCAGAGCTGGCAAGTGCTGGGTCTTTAAGCCACAGCTGAGAGCCCAGGCCCTCCAGAGAGGCCTGGTGTGGGAAGGAAGGTGCAATCTCGCTGGGTACCGTCAGCAAGAAGCTCTTCCGACATATTTATAGCAAATGCTGCGTCAGGGGATGGAGACTAGAAGTGCCTAGACGCATCAAATATCACCATGGGCCTAGAGGTGGAGCCCAGAAAAAGAAGAAAGAGGTTGCAGCAGAAGGGATTGAGGTTGGATGTTGGAGGAACTTCCCCAGAGTGATACACAGAATTGGCAAATGGGGATTCCCTGTGGTAGCTACCTCCTAGAGCTTTCTCAGGAGAGTTGGGAAGACCCTTTATGGTCTCAGTAGAATAGATATAAAGGGATGGACATGGTGATATTTGTTCTCTGTCCCCATGATACACAGATTTTCAAATGCCAGGGCCACCAAGTAGAGTTTGCAGGTTATGCCTTTGCTGGGGAGGCAAGCGGTGATTGAAATCCAACTCTGGATCAGTAGGACAACCCCTTGGCCCGGAATATACCTGCACAAAAACTAGCCAAAAAGGTTAGCAGCGGCCCGGCCAAATATGCCAAGGTCCTAAGACCCTGGGAGTCTGGGAGGTCACAGAATATGGTGAGCCAACCCCGGAGAGCAGGGATAGACTTCGTGGGAAGCCCTGAAGGTCTGTATGCGGGACCTGAAGGCCTAAAGGGCCCAACTAAGGCGTGGTTCCCAGAAGTGCATCCAGTCTAGGGTCCCCCTTTAGCAAGGTGCCAGATACTGTGAGGTCAGAGCCAGAGATGGGGGGCCCAAGGTAGGTAAACTGGGGAGCAAGAGGGTGTGCGGCCGGCACAGGGCCCAGAGAGGGATAATTCTGCTTGTCATCTCACACAGAGGGAGTGGGAGAGGACATTCTGGGGGCCCGCAGGCTGGGCTCCCCGCTCTAGTTCTGAGGTTCCTACCTTCTCTCTGTGGCAGAAGGGAGAGGGGTGTGGTCCAGCAGCTGGAGTGAAAATAAGAAAAAGTGAAGAGCGCAGAGCTGTCCTGAGGCACCTCAGTCCCTCTGATAGGCTCCGAGAGAAGTCATTGATATTTCTATTTTAAAATAAGGGGTGGAGAGAGAGATGGTGTTCTGGGCAGTAGGTTCTGGGAGATTGGAGGGAGGGAGGGGAGGAACGGGGAAGCCAGGGACAATTGCTTGCTTTGGCCAGCACCCCCACCCCCCTTTCCCATATGGAAACTTAAGCTGCCCCAAGGCACAGAGGAGCCAGTCCATTAGCTGTGGTCAGCAGGGGTGTTGGGGGGGTGGCTCTCTCTCCCTCCAGGTCTTATTGCCAAATGAAATGCAAAGAGCTCTGCTCCATCTATTAAAGCTAAAAAACTAAACCTATAAAAAACCTCCATGCACATTTTAATAACACACACACACACACACACACACACACGACCTCTTTATCTGAATAGTTGAAGCTGAGTAACTTGGGGGTTGGTGGGTGGTAGGAGATCCTTGGACCCACTGGACTAGACCACAGAGGGAGGGGAGGAGGTGCCCTCCTCCCAAGGCACGTTCCAGGTTTAAGCCCAGCCTGAGGAGAAGCTACGGGTGGAGAGAGGAGAATTGCTTCTCCCCAGTTTAGCTCCCTCTGAAATAGGGGCAGTGGAGAGGGTCAGCTCAACAGAGAAGGAGAGAAGTCTTCCAAGATCCCCAGGGGATGGGAGGATTGGGGGGAGGGTGTGTTCCAGGAACCCCCAGGGGAAGGGATATAAAAGAAGGGCCCAGGAGGATCGGTGGAGCGCCCTTCGTCTTAAGGGGAAGAGTTCTGGCTGGTGTAAGGGGAACTTAGGGACTCTGTCACTCAACATCCGGGCGTGTCTGTGTCCGTGAGGGGTTCGGCCGCCCCCTCCCCTTTAGTCACCGCCTTGGGTATACAGAAGAGTCCAGCCTGGGGGTGTTGGGAGTGTGGAGGGACCAATGAGAGGCTGATCCGCTTAGATGGGTGTAGGGAGAGAGCCGGCTGGGGCTACACCCCCGCTCCCCCTTCCCCCGCCAGAACTTGGGCTTGTCCTGTTTGACGTGCCCGCCGAAGGGGGCGGAGGGGGGTACTGACCGGAGCAGCGGTCCCGCGACTCTGTACTCCCAGCTGCCCAGGCCTGGCCGAGAAGCTGCTGGGCTCAGCGGGGGCGCCCCTGGAGACCAACATGCAGGTAGGAGCTGTCTAAGACCCCAGAGAAGCCAAGCGTCTCAAAGGAATCCTGCGGGGGTGGAGATAGGGTGCAGCCTGGGAGTCCCATACTGGGGGTCGGACCAGTGGGACCGCAGTTCTTGGACAGAGAAGGAGAGGGGTTCGTCCTAGGCTTCGGTGGGGGTCTGGCTGCGAGCTGCGCCCCTTCCGCTCCGGCCAGGGCAGCGCCTCCTGCTGGCAGGGCTGGCCCCCAGCCGGCCGACAGACTGGACCCCCGGGCGGGTACCGCCACCTGGAGGGCGTGTGCGGCCACCGGGCGAGTGAGCCTAGGGGGCGCTGCAGCCGCTCCGGGAGAAGCCGCCTCTCCTCGCCCCGCGCCTTCGCGGGCTGAGTCCCGCGGCGCCAGAACCCGGCAGAGAGGGGAGATCGAGACTCCCGGGCGCGCTGGAGACACAGGCTCTGGGTCCGGGACGGGTGGCCGCACGTGGCTTCCCCGGAACTCGGAGGGGGCGCCTTGCCGCGGGGGCCAGCGAGCCACACACCGGCGTTCCTCCCGTCGATCCTTTCCCCTGCTGAGGTCGGGGTCGAGCTCGGGCGCTAGGCTGCCTTGGGCTCACGGAGCAGGAGTCGGGAGGGACCAGAACCTTCCGCCTGGAGCTCCGGAGTCCGGGCAGCCCCGGGGCTACTCCCGCCCTTCTGCCTGCGGCGGCGGGAGCTCCAGAGCCCCAGCCTTTTCTGGGGGTCGGCTTGAGGAGGGAGGAGGAGGCGGAGGAGGGAGGCGAGATGTGGGGATGGAAGGACAGTGGGAGGCACGCAGATAAACAGAGAACATGGACCGTAGAGGGGAGGAGAAGAGACGGAAATGGAGAGAGCGGGGCTGAAAGGCGACGAGAGAGGGAGAGTGACAGAGGCGGCGAGAAAGGAAGGGAGAGGGAGGGAGAGGGAGGGAAGGAGGAGGAAAGGGGGAGGGAACCCGGAGAGAGGGACGCGAGCCGGCGGCGAGTCGGGAGGGCGTGGGGCGAGGCCAGGCGTGCAGGCGGGAGCCAGTGTGCAGAGCGGCGGCCTGGTCCTGCTCCCGCCTCGGAGCCCCTGGCCCGGGGGAGGGGGAAAAGGCCGCTAGCCCGGTCTATGTCTTTTTCTGACTCCAGTGCAACCTTCCTGCTGAATGAGGTAAACGCGGGGGACCCCTCCCCAGTGGGTGGAAGGAGAGCCCCACTCCAAGCTAGGAAGAGGGCCCGCATTTGGGGGAGACTGCAGTGATGGGGAGGAGGGAAGGTCGAGGAGGTGAGGCTAAGGGTGGAAGAGGGAGCAACCAGAGCTGGCAGCTTCTAAGCACTGGGATTGGGATGGGAGGGGGAAGACTGCCCGGAGAGCCAAAAAAGGGGCTAGATGAAAGGACCAAGTTCCCCTGGTGTCCCTCTCCAGGCTTCCTGAGGGCAGCCTAGCTGCTGGAATGCTGGGAGGTTCGGCTTGGTCCGAATCTTAAAGACTGCTGGGGAGAAGGAGTTCCCAGAGGTACTGGCTCCTGACTCAGTTTCCTCACCTAATACAGAGGGATTAGATCTGTCCAGCTTCCTGGTGCACTTATAGGAGAAGCTAGAATGCCTTCTGGAGGCTCCCGAGAACTCCAACTCCCAAACCTGGTTGGTTATCAGGGCTTCCCTGCCACCACCACCACCACCCCCCGCCCCCATGTTCTGCATCCATGCCTTGGCTACCAGCCAGCTGCCAGTCTAACAGATCTCTCCTAGAACGAGGAATCCTCTCCTCAAATCCTTTTTGTGCCCTCGCTCTCTCCCCTTAGGCTCAGTCACGGAAAATATAAGGGGTTAGAGGCCACACGGATACTGACAGGCGCAGGTCTTGTTCCAGGGCAGGAAGTTGGCATGAGAATTGGACCAGGCAGGTGTGGGTGAGGTGAGGAAAATGGAAGGGGACATTGAGTAGCAACTCAGAGATAAGGGAAAGAGAGCAGCTCCGAAGCTCCCGCAAGACCCAAGGGATGAGCCCAGGTATGAAAAACTTGAACCCATCTCCCGGGGGTGGTTGGCATGGCAACTCATGCCTCAGAAGCAGACTTGGAAACCACTGTCCCAGATGGGGACGAAGACAACAAGGTGTGTGAGGAAGGAGTGAAGCTGATGGCAGATCCGCTGTATAACTACAATCCCCAGGACCCCCTGGTGGTGGAAAGAGTCCCAAAAGGAGAGACCAGGAGAATAGATTCAGGGATGGGAAGAAAGCAGATGCCTCTGCAGCTGTCTTCACTGGGATCATCTTCCAGGAGAGGGAGCGCCTTGAAGGTCCTATTCTTTCACACCTCATGCCTCCTTTCTGCCTTTCTGGAAGAACAGAAGGAACTGAAGAGGCAGGGAATCAAAGAGGAGGATCCGAGGAATTCTGAGGAACTGGAAGAGGCACGAAAGTGAAAAGAACAGCGTCTGGGAACTGGCACTACCAAAGAATCCAGTGTATAACCAGCCCCAAACGGTGCAGGACTCCGCAGAGGGAACCGTGAAGCCAGCTGCCCCCCCCCCCCGCCCCCAGCAGTGCTTGCCGGCCTCGGGGCTCCAACAAAGTTGTCTGCCCAATTCGGCAGGACAAGGATGCTAAGCAGAGCTGGGCTGCTCCCTCACGGGGGAGACAGACTAAAGGCAGACTAAAGTAGTCTTACGATGAGGCCCCTTCTCTCCTTCTTTCTTGGCAGTGGAACATGAACAAGGGACATGAACGGGGAAGCCAGTTGGGTGGGGTGGTCTTCCTCTCTCCCGTGCACAGTGCTTTCCCCCCAGACTCATCAAACCGGGTCAGTTTCGGTCTTCTGACTCCCCTGTAGCTCAGAAAGGTAAAGCCCTGAGCAGATTCCTGATTCACCCTCCTGGGTGTGAGAAACTGGGACTGGAGAAGGACTGAGCTCAGAAGGGCTCCAAGTGTAACCATCTTTCTATCTCACATCCCCCCCAGTGGTGGGGGAGGGCGGCAGGTAGGTAATCAAAATTCAAAGGAACAGTGTTCCAGGAAATGGAAGAAAGGAGGGAGCTCAAACGCGTGGACCTTCGGGGAAGTTTATTCGAGATGAGGGCTGCTGCTCTGTCTGTAACCTCACATCTCAGTGCTCCTGGGAAAGAGACTGACGGGTACAGAGTGGCACTGTGGCTCCAACCCGGATATCGGCCACCCCACCCCCAATCTTTTCTCTAAGGAGAGAATCTGGCTTTACACTAGTGATTCGGTCGTCTTGCCCTCCCCCCCTCCCAACCCCAGTGTGGCCAGCATCCCACCTTTTGTCCCAGCCTTGACAGTCCCCCTACCTCCACCCTCCGGTTTCTTTCCTCCTCCCTTTAGGCTCACCTAAAACAGCCCCTCCCTCCCCCAGTTCCCACGGATGCCTTGGCACTGCCTGGCTCAGTCCTTGGCAAGGAAGTGAGGAAGGGAACCCCCATCCCGGCCGGACGAGGATGGAATCCGCTCGCGCAACAGGTGTGGGGCGGCAGGACCCAAAACCAACCCCCCTTTGCACTGGTTTGGCGACAAGGCCCTTTGCTGCAAGGTCCCAGGCCTGAGGGGGCCGAGCACCTGCCGGGGTAGGGGCTACTGTCACGGCATTGGCCTGGGGTGGCCAAATCCATTCCTCCCCGGGACCATTGCGGGGTTTGCTTTCCGAGTCTCTGGGCCGCCTGGGCCCGACACACCGCCCTCTCACCTGGGGCCCCTCCCCCGTCGGCCGCCCGCACCGCCTCTCCGATCTCCCCCAGTCTCCCCAATTTCCTGTCTCCCCTCCTTCCTCCCTCTGCCTCGGCCCCTCCTTTCCCTGACTCCTGCCTCCCCGCAACCTGCGCCCTCCGCTTTCTCGGCTCGGGTACCATCTCGGCGCCCCCTCCCCTCCCCCGCTCCAGCCCTTTGTTTCCCGGCGGAGTATTTCCTGGGTTGCCGAGCTTCTCTGTCTCCGCATCTCTCCTCGCCCCGCCTCCTCCGAGCCTGGATCCGCCCCGCCCGCAGTCTCTCCTCCCCTTCCTCCCCGCCGCCCCTGTGCCCCATAGGTGCTTGGGGACCCACCTTCTCCCCGGCTGCGGCCGGCCCCCCTCTCCCGGCCCGGTCTTGGGCTCCCCGGGTGGCCGGCGCCCCCCGCCGCCGCCCCCGCCTGCTCCCGGGGAGGGGGTCAGGTGGGCGGGCACTATTGTTGTAGGAGCCGGCGCCAGATTCCTCAGCCGCGCTCGGGGTGGGACCGGCAGGGTTTGGGGGGGTGGGGTGGGGGGAGCGGTGATTTGAGCTCCGAGCAGCTGGTCTTCGCGGCTCGCTCTCTCCTTCGCGCTCTCTCGCTCTCCGCCGCCGCCCGCAGGGCTGCGGGGCTCGGTGGCATCTCTCGGGCGCGGCCCGCTGTCCTCGCCCCTGCCTCCGGGCTGCTGCCGCCCCCGGCGCCGCGCTCTCCCCCCCCCACCCGGACTCCCCCATGTATGACGACTCCTACGTGCCCGGGTTTGAGGACTCGGAGGCGGTGAGTGCCCACGGCGAGGGTGGGGGTGGGGAAGTTGGGGTGACTCCTCTTCTCCCTTGGACCCTTCCCCCCGTTCAGGACTTTGAAAAACGCCTCAGTGGAGGGGCAGGGCGTGCGGGGGGGCGCTCCTGGAAAGTGGGGAGATGGATTTTCCTGCCCAGGGCTTCCCAGGACCCCAGTCCTAGACCAAGGGGTCTAGGGTGTGTGCAAGGCGGGGGTAGTGCGGGGGAAAGGCTCAAGCAGGTGGCTGCAGAGCCCAGGACTGAAGGGTAGAGGGAGGAAGGGCTGAAGGCTGAGGGCACAGAGGCTGTAGAGCGGGCACACGCCGTGTCTGGAGTTCCCAAAGGAGGATTGACGGGGTCTGAACACAGCAGCTACAGGAGCGGCTGGGGCTTTCTGGGAGGAGGACCATTCAGCCCTCCCATGCTTCAAGTAAAGGACAAATTGAGAGAGCCTAGGAGAACCTCAGAGAATCAGGTACCAGCCTCGGAAGGATCATAAACTTGAGGACCTCCATTATTCCCTTCTGCTGCCATCCCTGAGCATTGCCTCGTTTCCTCACCCTGCCTGTAGCCCAGCTTCTCTCCCAGGCTGGAAACTAGGCACCCAGCACATGGGTGGGCCAGCTGACGGAGCCCCATCCATTCCACGCCTCCCGCTGGGGCGTCCTCAGAGCAGTGGGCTTCCCGGGCTCCTACTCAGCATGGAGGGCCTGGAGGTGAGGCCAGAGGGGCCGAGGGCCTGGGGATGGAGAGGAAGCTCTTTGCTCAGAGAACTAGGCAACTGATAAATATTTAATTCTCCTCTTTGCTTTTATCTCCTGACCCACTGAGACAAATCAGCTCATTAGGCAGTGATTCCCGGAGCTCAGGGAGCAGAGAGAGTGCCTGGAAAGATGGGGCAAGGATGGGGAGCAGCTTCTCTGTCCCTTCCCTCGAACCTCCTGCATGAAGGCCTCGTTCGGAGAGGACCACTAGGTGGCTTGGAAGGGGTCCCGGACAGGTGTGGAGGGTAGAGCACTCCGGACAAAAGGGGACTATTTGCGTTTTCTTCCGTGTCTTGCTGCCAGGCCCAGGATACAGGAGTTCTAGGGTTCAGAGTAGACAGCTATCAGTCCTTTTCTGGGACTGGGCTCCTGCTGGGCCCAGTTCCCCATTGGGCCTCCGGGGCTAATTACATTGCAGCCAGAGCAGCTCATTTTCAAGGCTCTGGTGGACACCTCTTTCTGACAGTTGAAGGGACAGCTGGCATGGCCCAGGGTGCCAAGGTGAGCTTAAGAATGAAACTCTGAGGGGCTGGAGGGCCCCAGAAGATTCTTTCCTGTTCCTGGTGAGAAGGCAAGGGCTGTTGTAAGGTAAAGGCTGACATGTGGCTGGTGTTGGGGCAGCCTGCTGCCCCCTCGCCGGCTCCCCACCCCTTGCTGGTTCCTGGATCACCCTCCCCCACTTCCCTTTCTCTTGCCTGGCTCCTTGCTCTCCCTGAGGCCCCCTCTGAAGCAGTAGGAGGGAGACCAGGCTCTAAATAAATCCACCGGCTCATCTCCCTCCTCTTCTTCCCCCTGCCAGGCAAGAGCGGAGCTGCAGCCTGCCCACACACTCCCCAGGCAAGGGGGGCACCTCCAGGGCACTGTGCCAACTCCTGGCAGCTCCAAAAGTACTGAACCTCTGGCTGTTTCGGCATAACAGGGGGTGAGGGAGGCAAGACCCCGGGGCACACTTGGCAGGGCGGCCCTGGCCTCCCAGGTGGTACCCGCGCATGAGGGATGGGTGAGCTCTGAGACTTGGGAACGAGGGAGAGGGGGTTCCATTCTGAGCACAACTCACTAAACATTTAGGGGGAGATCTTGTCATTCCCATCCTGAGGTGAGAGGCCGGGTAACCCAGATGCCCCAGGCAGGGACGTGAAGATGACTAAATTAGGCCGAGAGCCTGTGGAGCAGAGGGTAAAGGTCAGACTCCTCTTCCGGCACAGGCCTGGACATCTAGGAGGCGTCTGACGTATACTTATCTAAGTGAGCCGTCATCCCGCCGTGTCTCTTGCCTCCCTTCCCACTGGCCCCTGTTCACCTTAGACAGCCACCTCCTACGTCCGGGACCCCTGCAAGGACGTCCCCCCACTCCTCTGACAGGGCAAAGCTTCTTGCCGGGGCTCAGCTGCTCTTTATCCTGCTGTCAAGCCAGCCTTATTTTGTTCTCAAGAGAGATGGGGAATAGCAGGCAGGCTCTACTCCTCTGTAAAACGAGAGACTTTTCCCCTCTGTGCTGTCTCCATGCCTTCCCTCTACCGCAGACATTGTCTTTAGCTGAGGCTCAAGGCCCTGGGCCGATATCAAGTTGACCAGCCCTCTTGCGGGTGGTGGGACTGGGGCAGAGGGCATGGCGATATGTGAGTTTGTCTTCCTCCCCCACTGAGTCTGGCTTCCGCTGCCTTCTGTAAGTGGTCAGGCATGGAGCTTGACGGAATGTTCCTCAGTCTGAGAACATTCTAAAACCCCTTCCCTACACACACACACACACACACACACACACACACACACACTCCCACATGGACCCCTTATCTAGGCCCCTATCTCATCTCTGCCACTTGCACCTCAGAATTGATGGAAGTACCGCTTCAGGCTTCTGATCATGAAGAGGGGAAACTGAGGCAGAAAACAAAAGATTCTCTTTCCCCAGACATCCTGACTTCCATCCTCCTGTCCTGAGGGCCAGCTTCCCTCGTTCATTTGTGCATCTCTCTCAGGGCCTCCCTTATGGTGAGCTCTGCAACCCTCCAAATGTACCCCCTGCCCAAAGACCCTTCCTCTGGGCAGGACTCAGAGACTCTGCTGGCTCAGGTTGTCAAAGACCCTGTCCGAACATCCCCAGGGTCCTTGGCTGGGTTGCCTGGCACTGAGAGGTCCTTCCTCTAGGGCTGATACCCCTTGGGGCAGGGCTGGGGAGATGTAGGCCAGATGGTAGGTGTGGCCGAGCCTCCCTGGGGCCCAGGGAGACACCTTTGTGTTGCCTTCTCGGTCTGTGTCTTGTTTGCTGCCCACACCTGGCCAGTTGCCCCAGCAGGTGTGAGAGGAAAGAAAGTGGGGGCGGGGAGAGTGGAGGGGAAGTGACTTCCAGGAGTTGGCAGCTCTGTGTCCTCCTCTTCACCCTGGAGAGGGAGGCACTGGGGGAGCTGAGATCTAAGGGGGTGGACGGCTCTATCCTGACACTCAGGACCAGTGCCATGCCAACCAGAGTCTCTTGACTGTTCCCAGCTGACTGTACTGCTGCCACGCATTTTAAAGGGATAAGGTCCAGGCTGCTTTGCAGGCTGATGCGAACAAGAGGGCTGGGTCTTTTAGATTCAGAATCATCTCCAATGTATCATCTTCAGCACGTCTCCCTTCACTCTGCCCCAGAGGCCAGGGTAGAGGGGAGGAAAGGGAGCAAGGAGGAAAGTGAAAGCTCTATTCAAGGCTGCAGTATTAATAGGCTTGGGAGGAGGGGCCCAGATCTTAGCACATATGGATCGGGCTGGCTTTCCTGCAGTCCCAGAGGCGCTGGGCCCTTCTTAGGGAGATAGAAGGGACCACTGGGGCCCAGCCACCCGTGTGGACATGGACAGGCTAGGGTTAGTGGAGGCACTGCTGTAGGGCTTAGAGGGTGCCTGTAGTGCCCTCCCACCTGAGCCCAGGGGTCACAGCCTCTCCTCCATGCCAGGGTTCAGCCGACTCCTATACCAGCCGCCCATCTCTGGACTCAGACGTGTCCCTGGAGGAGGATCGGGAGAGCGCCCGGCGGGAAGTGGAGAGCCAGGCTCAGCAGCAGCTTGAAAGGGCCAAGGTATCGACTTGGGTGGGCGGGTCGGACCAGGCTGGGTGGAGACTCGGTCCTAAGTCCCCACGGGTCAGTGGGCAGGATGCTCATGAGTGTGAAAGAGTGTGTTTGTGTCATGGGCGATCTGTTGGGGCCTCCGCCCTCTACTGATGGGGCACTGAAGTTAGAAGGGGTGCTGTGACGCTCCCCTCACTTGCACGGATGGCCAAATTCCCTAGCACAAACCTGTGGCATTTGCTGTGAGGACCAATGTCAGCTACTGTGGCGTACTGGACGAGGAGTGCCCAGTCCAGGGCTCTGGAGTCAACTTTGAGGCCAAGGATTTTCTGCACATTAAAGAGGTGACCAACCCCAGCCCCAAAGAGGAGCCGCCTAACGCCCCTGCTCCCGCCCTAGCTCCCATGCCTCTTACTCCAGTCTTCGTCTCTCATCAAGTCCCCAGACTCCTCAGCTCTTACCCAGAACACACACCCGTATGCCCCTCATATCTAAAACCCAGTCCCCAGGGCCTCCATCCTTCCGAGACCTGGCTTGGGCCTCAGTCTCCGTATGTGTAAAGCGAGCAGGTAGACGAGTTGCCTCTTAGGTCCCCCGTGACGTCAGTGATACCTCACACCGAAACCTTGGGTGGCTCAAACCCGGTTGCCCTTCCCTCCGGCTCCCTCTCCTGCCCCCCTCCTTTCATGCTGCCTTCCTCAGACCAGCTCTCTGAATGCCTCCCTGGCTCTTTCACGTTGAAGAGCCAGGACTGAGGCCTGGTTGCCTCCTCTCACCGCCCCTTCCCCCAGAAGTACAGCAATGACTGGTGGATCGGGAGGCTAGTGAAAGAGGGCGGGGACATTGCCTTCATCCCCAGCCCCCAGCGCCTGGAGAGCATCCGGCTCAAGCAGGAGCAGAAGGCCAGGTGAGAGCAGGGTTCGTGACTCCATCAACATACCCCCCTCGTGCCCAGAAGCAACACACGTGCAGAAACACAGATGGCACACACCCCCCTTCCTCACTAGCTACGATGTAAGGAAATGTATACAAGTATTAAATAGTGCATAGGACGCTTATCGGCCTCCCTTTCTGCTCTCAGGAGATCCGGGAACCCCTCCAGCCTGAGTGACATTGGCAACCGACGCTCCCCTCCTCCATCTCTAGGTAGCCTCCCCTCAACCCGCCCATCTTGGGTAGGTGGGTGACTAAGACACAGGGGGGAAAGGGAGCTGCTTCCCAGGTGAGCTGTGTGGGAAGGGGTTGGTGGAGGGACCAAAAGAGCGCAGAGAAACCCAGCATCTCCCCTGGGGAAGGGAATACCATGCCCCCAGGGCCTTTCCCCCTTCACCAACCTTAATCTTTTATTTCCTTTTCCAAAAAGCCAAGCAGAAGCAAAAGCAGGTGAGTCAAGGAAGGGATCGGGGCTGGGGGGCTCATGGCTTATGGCTGTGGGGACAGGTTTCTGGAAAGTCATTGTTGGAAGGGCAGGAAAACAGAGAAGGGAGGGAGGCCAGAACTTCTGAATCTGCCCCACACCGGTCAGGCATAGGACAGGCGACAGGGCCACGGCCTTGCTTGACCTCAGGTCAATTCTGCAGGCAGAACATGTCCCCCCATATGACGTGGTGCCCTCCATGCGGCCTGTGGTGTTGGTGGGACCCTCTCTGAAAGGTTATGAGGTGAGAGAAGGTCCCTGACCCCAAAGAGTTGTCTCTACCCAGCCTGCACCATGGGAAGGCCCCAGGGACGGTGGGAAGGGGTGTTCTCCCCTCATCAGTTCTGTGTGTAGAGGGGGCGGGCTCCAGGGCCATGCCTAGGGACGCTGCCTCTCTCCCAGAGGGCCCTCAGTCGCATGCCTTTCCCCTCACCCCTCCCACCCAGGTCACAGACATGATGCAGAAGGCTCTCTTCGACTTCCTCAAACATAGGTTTGATGGCAGGTGAGCTGCTCTGGCCGCAGGTGGCATGAGAACCGGGGAGGAGATCATTGACTCCTTCCAGGTGCCTGTAGCAAGGCCTTCTCTAAAGAGAAGGTTAGTGGGACGTGGGTAAGGAGAGGCCTAAGGCTCGAAACTCAGAGGTGGGCTGGGATTCTCTACCCCCACCCCAGGATCTCCATCACGCGAGTCACAGCGGACCTCTCGCTGGCAAAGCGATCTGTGCTCAACAATCCCGGCAAGAGGACCATCATTGAGCGCTCCTCCGCCCGCTCCAGCATCGGTGAGAAGTCCCGGTCTCCTGCTTCTCGGGCCGCTCGAGCATTAGTGAGACCCTTCCTCCCACTTTTCTCTTCCCTGGCACCTTGCAGTCCTGCCCAGCTCCTCCACCTGCCCCACGATGGCGAGAACCACCCCAGTCACCCCGGTTCCCTGTTTCTCTGCTTGCCCCGGGGCCTTGATGAATACCCTCGCCCTCCAAGTCCTTCCCATCTCCCACCTGGGAGAGCCCGCAGCCCCGCCGGAGGAAGAAGTCGGTGGTTCCCGGCGGGAGCATCACAGCTCGCTTGCCCCCTCCACAGCGGAAGTACAGAGTGAGATTGAGCGCATATTCGAGCTGGCCAAATCCCTGCAGCTGGTCGTGCTAGACGCTGACACCATCAACCACCCGGCGCAGCTGGCCAAGACCTCCCTGGCCCCCATCATCGTCTTTGTCAAAGTATCCTCACCAAAGGTAGGTCAGCCGCGGCAACGGAGGAGGCCCCTGGGGCTGCCCTCCCATAGTGTGGTCCCTGCCGAGGGCTCCGGAGCTCCCTTTCCCTGCTG
>NW_024425119.1:39353025-39373229 GCF_017311325.1 Ursus maritimus
CCCCCCACCTCGGCCTCACCTGCTACTGAGGCTGTACCCCAGATGGGGGCCACTCCAGTTCTCTGTAGGCCCAGCTCTGCCCTTCCCCCACAGGTCCTCCAGCGCCTCATCCGCTCCCGGGGAAAGTCACAGATGAAGCACCTGACGGTACAGATGATGGCCTACGATAAGCTGGTTCAGTGCCCACCGGTGAGCGCTCGTCAGCCACTGCTGCGCCGCTCTGGCTTCTCCAGGGCTGGGGCGGCGCTGGAGATGGGGGGGCCGCTGCTGAGAGGAAGCCGATCTCCCCCTCTTTCCCTCTCCTGCCCAGGAGTCGTTTGATGTGATTCTGGATGAGAACCAGCTGGAGGATGCCTGCGAGCACCTGGCCGAGTACCTAGAGGTTTACTGGAGGGCCACCCACCACCCGGCCCCCGGCCCCGGACTTCTGGGCCCTCCCAGTGCCATCCCCGGACTTCAGGTACCCGTGTGCAGTGGGCACAGAAGCTCAGGCTAAGCCAGCCAGAGCACTGCCCCCTCCTGGCCCAGAGGATTGTCCTTGGCCTTCAGCTCGAAGGCCAAAGGATTGGAGAACTCCACTCCGCTGTACATAGCTGGGCAGATGGGCAGAGGGACTTCCTGATGAGAGAGGGAAGAAATCAATGAGATGGGTAATCTGAGGTTACTTTTCTGGGCTCAGAAGAAACACACTCCCTCTCTTAGTCTGTCTTGAGGGCAGAGGCTGAATTCTGCAGGAGTCCAAAGCTCCGGCTTTCCACGGCTCTCTACGTGGAAGATGCTTCTCCCTCCTGGCACCACTTAGGCACTGAGAGTTGAGGGGGAGAGTCGCCACCCCTACCCCACTAGAGGTGGGAGGGACGCCCAGGCGAGGTCTGCCGCCTCTACTTAGAGCTGTTGTGTCGCCCCCAGAACCAGCAGCTGCTGGGGGAGCGCGGCGAGGAGCACTCACCGCTGGAGCGGGACAGCTTGATGCCCTCAGACGAGGCCAGCGAGAGCTCCCGCCAGGCCTGGACAGGGTCTTCGCAGCGCAGCTCCCGCCACCTGGAGGAGGACTATGCAGACGCCTACCAGGACCTGTACCAGCCTCACCGCCAACACACCTCGGGGCTGCCTAGTGCTAACGGGCACGACCCCCAAGACCGGCTCCTCGCCCAGGACTCGGAGCACAACCACAATGACCGGAACTGGCAGCGCAACCGGCCCTGGCCCAAGGACAGCTATTGACCGCCTCCTGCTGCCCTACCCTGGCAGGCACAGGCACAGCTGGCTGGGGTGCCCACTCCAGGCAGGTTGGAGGTAGACTGGCATTAGGCTGGCACTAGGCTCAGCCCCCGCAACCCCCTGCCCGGCCCCAGCTCCAGAGCTGCCTGTGGTCCCAAGGCTCTGGGAGAAGCAGGGAGCCCCCTTACCTCCTGGGCACAGTGACCCCCCTAGGCTCCCATTCCAGGTACCACACCCCTGGCACCTTCCTCTCCTGCACAAGAAGCTGCCCCACTGGGCAGTGCCCTCAGGCCAGGATCCCCTTCGCCGGGGCCTTCCCACCAGACTCAGGGAAGGGATGCCCCCTCAAAGTGACAAGAGGGTGGGGGTGTGGGCAGCAAGGCATGAGGAAGAAACAAGGTCCCTGAGCAGGCACGAGTCCTAACAGTCAAGGGACTCAGGGGTTGTGCTTTGGGGTTCGAGGTCCTCCACTCACCTCACTGCCACACATTAGAAATGAGACAATCAGAGCCCAACAGGGTGACACTCCCGTCCATCAGCTGGGGTGGGGCATCCACGCACAAGGCTGGAGCAGCAGGCAGGCTAGGCTGGGGCCAGAGGCCTCAGGGCTGAAGCTCCCAACGGTTCTCTTCACCTGCCGGGAAAGCTTCTGAACATGTGACAGCACCAGAGACCGGAGCAGGGCAAGCCAGACGGGTGGCAGGCAGGAGCCAACCAGGATTGGGGGTTTGGGAAGGGAGGGCGTGTATAGCGGAGAATGTATGGAACAGCTTGGGGGCCTCCTTGCCCCCCTCATTCTTTTGCTCTTGCATCCTGTCATTTCTGTTCTTGGCCCTCACGCCTCCTGGGGAACACGGGCCCAACTTTATTTGCTGATTCATAGCTGCTGCTTGTTAAGTTAGGGTTAGATGGGGGGAGAGAGGACACAGCGGACAGCCCCCCGAGGCCCTGTCTACCTGACTACCCTTGCCTTACGGCTCTAGTGTGTGACCTACAGAGCATGTTCCACAAGACCCCCACCTCACTGTCATCACGAATAAACACCATGCACAGTCTCGCGGGCTCCTGTTCTGTGTCCGCCGGCTCAGCGGGCCAGCCTCGTCCCTGCGCAGTCTTGAGTCCGGAGATCAACAAGTACCCTGGGCCCTCGCTCTCACAAAGGAGCCACTGAGTGGGAAGGGAACAAGGACAGAACTGGGGGAGACACGATGCTCCCAGGCCCCCCCTCACGCCCAGGTGCCGGGAGAACGTTCGGCAGCACAGAAGGGCCCTATTCTGGGAGGTGGGGAAGAGGCTGTCACAGCCTTACACTGTCCCCGCCTCAGGTCCAAAAGGCCCAAGAGTCATTGCAACTTGAACTCCATGTACTCGCCCAGCTCTGCAGCCCTCCCCGCACCCCCTAGCTCCGTGGGCCCCGGCTCATCCCTCCTCAATGCCCCTGGCCCCCACCTCCGCCCCTCCCGTGAGCAGCGGGCTTGGCCACGAGGGAGCCGCAAGCAGACGTACTGAAGACTGGACGTCAGCCGTGCTGCCAGAGGCTACGGCTGCTCTGTTCCCACCCCGTTGCGGAGCTCTGCAGACGGTGCCCCGGCGGGCAGAGCCACAAACCAGGTGAGGCCAGAGCCGGCAGGGAGGATGGTTCTGATCCCGTCAGCGGCTCTTACAGCTCCCCTCAAGGGGCCTCCCGTCCATTCGGACTATGAGCAGAGGCCCGAGGCTCTTCCCCGGCTGTGCTTTTCTTTCATCCCCAAGTCAACCCACCGAGCCCCGTGCCGTCCGCCTGTCTTCTGCGGCAGCAGGGACAGCCTGGGAGACGCGTGTAGCGAGGACATGACACACCCCTCGTCTTCATGTGTTTATTCTCAGAACATACAAACTCATCTTCTCAGAGAATAAAAAACAGAAATTTCACTCAGTGACTTCAAGATGGGCACAGCCAGCTCACCCTGTCCCCACGTCTACTAAAAAACTCCCTGGGTGCGGGGTGCCGAGAGTGCAGAGCGCCCCTTGGCGCGGGGCCGCGCACAGCTCTAAGCAAGGCTCTCACCTTGCTTCATCATCCAACAGGGCAAACGGCCGTCGAAACGACAGAGTCCAAGGTCCCTAACTCTCACCGTGCCAGACCCCCCCGGGGTCACCGAGGACGGCGACACTGCTGCCGCTCCCGCAGTCAAGTCTGTGCTGAAGAGGTCCGGCCAGGTAGCCAGGTTTTTGCTGCGTCTGTGAGGCAACGCCAACTGGCTGCCCCACGATGGGCAAGAGCTGAAGGCCCAGTGCAATCCCGAAGCCCTCCGGAGGGGCAGAGCTGGGCCAGAATCCGGGGTACTTGGTTCTGCACCCACAGCAGTTTCCTCTCCCTCTGCAGCCCCACGCTCAGGCCTGCAGCCCTGAGGGTAGGGGCCAAGGAGTCTGATTGTTTCCTAAGGCCCCGTAAGAGTGAGGACCCGGAAAGAGAGACGGGAGGGTCCTGAAGAACAGGCTTCAGAACATGCCCTTAAGCTGCCGGGAAGCGTCTGTGTCAGGCAAAGATGGTCTCTTCCCGGCGCTTCTTGGTGAGGATGGTGCCGGGCTTGTGCTGGGCATCCGGGTGGTTGGCTAGCTCCGGGGGGCAGGAGGACACTGGGCTCTCCAGGATGGCTTGCTTTAGCTCATAGAACACAGCGGAGTCCTCTTTGGTGAGGAAGGTGATGGCCACACCACTCTTGCCAGCTCGCCCCGTGCGGCCAATGCGGTGGATGTAATCTGGGGAGGGGAAGGAACGCCACTGAGGGTCCCAGGCCTCGCTCCGACAGGCATCACCCACCCCGGGCCACCCCACCGCGCCTCCGAGGGCAGTCAATCCCACTCGTGCCGCCTGACCCTGCAGCACCCACCGTGCTCTTCCCACCACTACAGACGGCGGTCATCCCCCCACACCTAGACTGAGAGCAGCCCAGCGCCATTCTTCCCCACAGCCCAAGACAGAGCTGTCCCACATACTGGGACGACAAACCCATGGGAGATAAAGAGCAGAGCTCGTCTCAGTGAGACAAGCAATCCCGGACTCGGAGCTGTGAGGAATGCCCATCCGACAAGCGGCCTCCCTTTACCTGGAGGGAAGCTGCTTTCCCCTGCACGTACCTTCGATGTTTTTGGCCATATCATAGTTGACAACCATAGACACATCTTGGATGTCGATACCACGACCCGCCACATCTGTAGCCACCAAAATGTCCTTGGCCCCAGCCTTGAGGTTGGACAGTGCAAACTCTCGCTGCTCCTGGCCTTTCCCACCGTGCAGCGTGCAAGCATTGTACTGTGGGGAGAATGGGGAGGTGAGGAAGAACAGCGGGGTCAGGGAAAGACACAGAAGTGAAGGGGGTGAAGACACTGAGGGAGGGCTGCACAGCAGCAGGGTAGAAGGGAACGGAAGGGGAGAGCAGGAGAGCAACTGGAAGCAAGAGGACAGGCAAGCCGGAGAACAGGGTGTGGTGTGGCAGGGGCAGACAGAGTCGGGTCAGAGGTAAAGCAGCTCGGGGGCAGGGGATGTGGAGCCAGAGATGGGAAGTCATCAAAGAGAGAATGAGGCTGAGATGTGGGCGGCAAGCAGGGACCAAAACCCTTAAGGAAGTTCAAGTGCGGAGTGGACGGGACACACCCTTCCCTTCCAACACCAGCACCAGGACGAAAGGACACTGATCACCCCCATCTCCCTCCCCTTTCCCAAACACGTATCCACACGAAGACCTCTGACCCACTACTCCAGAGCCTAGATCTGGCCAGGACGTGAGTCTCGGAACCTGTCCCTGGCTAAGTCCCCTGGAGGAGGACCCGTGGCAGCTCTGGCTGGCACTGCTGGACTGCACAGGGAAGCCCAGCACAGACCCAGTCCGTCAGCCCCATCCAGCCACCCGCTCCCTCTGGCCCTGACTTGACGATTAGAGAGGCTAAAGAACGGGACGGAACTGAGAGGAGGAGCCTTAGAGGGGCCCTCTATTTTGAGAAAGCCCCACCAAAGAGAGCAGACTTGGTTCTCCCCTGCCAGACACACCCCCATCTTCTCCAGGGATTTCGCCAAAACATCGCAGCCCTTCTTCTGGTTGACGAAAATGATAATGGGTGGATCAAAGCCTTGTTCCAGGATTGCCAGCAGCTTTTTCCTGGGGAGAAGAGGAGAGGAGAAAAATCAGAGGCACACCTCCGTGGGAAATGCTCACCCTGCCCTACCAGCACCAATCCCACGACCCGCCAGCCCGCGGCGGCCCCAGCAAGCAAACCAGCTCTTTAACACGGCCCGACAGCTGCCCTCCACCCCTCATACTGAAAAAAGCCCCTTCTCCATCCTGTTCCTCCTGGTTCAGCTGCCCCGTACCTCTTTTCTGACTCGGACATGAGGAAGACCTTCTGTTCCACGCGTTCGTGGGGCTTGCCCGCAGAGCCGATGTACACCACAGCCGGTCGCCGAAGATAGCTCCGGGCCAGACGCTCCACCGCCGGGGGCATGGTGGCCGTGAACATGACTGTCTACGGAAACAGGCAGCTCAGCCCTGGGCCCAGGCAGACAGCGCCACGTACCCCCATCGCCACAGGCCGCAGAGCCTGGGCTGAAGAACCTACAGTGAGCCGCGAGTAAGCTCTGACAACCACCACCGGAGGGAATCATGTCCTCGGCCTTCCCCCTTCCTTCCTTCCTCAGTACCTGTTCACCAAGGTCCTTTACATCCTGTGATGACAGGAAGGGCTGAGAGCATTTGCTGGCACCCACGGTGGGCAGCAGCACGATGCCCTGGAACCACTTTCTAGGGCACAGCCAGTGGCGCCACTGCTAGGACTTTCAGAGGACTGACATGCCGGGAAAGGTACTCCCGGCCCACCCAGGACGAGAAGGGCCTCAGAGCAGGTTTGGCAACTTGCCCCCATTTCCCAGCCTCGGGAGGCAGCCTTACTTGGCGGTACTTATGTTTTCCCGACTCAAAATTGGCCAACATCTTCTCAGGGTCCTCAGCCTCATCTGTGTCCGGCTTCTGGTTGCTGACCGGCATGTGCTCCAGGATCTTCTGGACATCTGGCTCAAAGCCCATGTCAATCATGCGATCTGCCTCATCCAGAACCACGTAGGTGCAGCGGCTCAGCACAAGGTAGCGGTTCTCCAGCACATCAATCAGCCGTCCCGGGGTAGCGATCACGATCTGGAGAGCGCGGTGGGAACACATGCGGCCCCAGCACGTCCTTCTTCCTTCTCCCGCCTGTGAACTATCCGCCCGCTTGGGCGACAGACCTCCAATGCTAAGGAACCTGGACCCCGACCTCCGGTTAGGACTGGCAGCAAAAGTTCCTAAGAACTGGCACGAAGTCGCTTGCTGCCACCTTGGATTTTTTTTTTTTTTTTTTTTAAAGGAATGAATAGGGTCTCTGAATAAGGTCCAGAAGTTAGAAGAGGCCAAATCAAAGGAACTTTCTTAGACGGAAGAAGGACTCAGGGCAACTATGGAGAGGGTTACATAAAGGGATTATGGTAAGAAGTCTGCAAAAGACAATTCCTGCACCGGAGTTCTTATAGAAAGCTCCCCCCCCCCCCCCCCCCCCGCCTCCGAGAAGACACGGTCTGGCAGAGTAATTAAGGGCACAGGCTTTGGATATGAACCTCAGCTCTGCTCACTGCCGGGTGTGACTCTGGGCAAGTTACTCACCCGAGCCCCAGTGTCACCTGTACAAGGGAGGGACCCTACCTATTCTCACACGGCTGTCGGTAGGATTAAGGACGTGCGAGTACAACACCTGGTGCAAAAGTTCTCAGTAAGTAACAGCACGTACATACAAGCCAGTCCTTTCTTCAGTTTACTGTACATCCAGGGCAGAAACTAGAAACACAGCCCCCAAACGGAGAGCCCTCGCCCAGCGGGCTGGCTGCCGGCAAGGTGAACCAACCTCACAGCCCATGCGCAGCCTGAAGCCCTGGTCTTCTCTGGAGATGCCGCCAATGACGGCCACGGTGCGGATGCCCAGTGGCTTCCCAAACTTGATGGTCTCTTCCTCAATCTGCTGAGCCAACTCACGAGTGGGGGCCAGAATGATGGCGTAAGGGCCCTGGTCTGACTCTTCGATCCTGTGGTAAATGGGGCATCCCACAGTTCCATGAGCTTTGGTTCTCATCCAGCCCCAAACAGGAGCGAGACAAAGTCACTCTTAAGGGTGGCTATGGGGACGGGGGGCGGGGGGGGTGGTGGGAAAAGGATGCAAAGATCTCACTTAAAAATCAGAGACTCCAGGGCAACCCTCTCGGGTCCCCTCCCTCTTCGGGAGCTTTGAACTATCACTTTACTATCGCTCAATAAATTTTGCTTTGCTGCCCACCAAAAAAAAAAAAAAAATCAGAGACTCCAGCACAGCCAAGTTCTTCAGGGAGTGGTCCTGACCAACCAAATCATATACTTCTTTGATACTGTGATCCAATTATTCCCTAATATCTGACCCAGACTAAAGAAGGGGGCTTCTGATTATAGACTTAAAAAGAAAACCAAATGGGAGCACCATGCTGGCTCAGTTGGAAGAGCACGAGACTCTTGACTATGGGGTCGTGAGTTCGAGCCCCAAGTTGAGTGTAGAGATTACTTAAGAATAGGGGCGCCTGGGTAGCTCCATCAGTTAGGCATCCGACTCTTGATCTCAGCTCAGGTCTTGATCTCAGGGTTCTGAGTTCAAGCCCCGTGTTCAGCTCCACACTAGGCGTGGAGCCTACTTAAAATAAACATTGTCTAAAAAATAAATAAATACAGGGACGCCTGGGTGGCTCTGTTGGTTAAGCATCTGCCTTCAGCTCATGATCTCAGGGTCCTGGGATCCCAGGGCCCATGATCCCCTGGGCTGAATCCCACACTGGGCTCCTTTCTCAGCGGGGAGCCTGCTTCTCCCTCTGCATGCCGCTCCCCCTGCTTGTGCTCTCTCTCACAAATAAATAAAGTCTTCAAAAAAATACATACATACATAAANNGGGAGGGACCAAACGCTCATTTGCCACTGTGACCTTTCCCACCCAGCCAAACCCACTCCAACTGGTGCTAGCTGACCCCACCTGTCAATTTTGGGGAGAGTGGTGATCCAGACCAGCAATGGGATGAGGAAGGCTGCTGTCTTGCCGCTGCCAGTCTCGGCTACACCAATGATGTCACGATTCTGTAGCCCGATGGGGATCGCCTGACGCTGGATCGGTGTCGGTTCCTGCAGTGACCCAGAGAGAGCAGTGGGTACAGATGGAGTTCTGCTCCCCGGGCTACTGCTGACAAGAGTGGGCCCGTGTGCCAGCACAGGAAGAGGACGCCAGTTCACAGCGAGGAAACACGGTCACCAAAGGCCAATACTTCCACCAGAAAGGGGTAGACAGGGTCACCTGAGTGCTCCCTGGCAGAGAAGGCACCAAACAGAGGAACAAAGGAACAAAGCTCTCTGTTCCCAAGTTAAGTGTGTTTCCCCTGGAATGTAGGAACATGTCAGGTCTTCTGGGCCAATCTGCCCCTCCTTACCTTATAGCCACACTTATCGATGACTTCCAAGATATGTGGGGGCAGAGAAGAGTCCTTCCAGGACCGGATGGGATTGGGGATCTTGCCACCTTTGGTGGTGATGCTGTAGTCCTCTCTGAAGATCCGCCAGTCCCTGTCCGTCATCTCATCTAACTTCTTCTGGGACCAGTGCCGATCATCCCAGCGCTGCTTGGCTTCCTTCTTACGGAGCTTGCGGAGTCTGGCCCTGCAGCAGGACGTGAGGAGCAAGTGGGATCAGTACCCTGCAGCTCCTGTGTGTAGGCGCTGGGCTCTGGCCAACCACCCCCAGCCCTGCCGCTCACTCCTCCTGCTCCTTTTCTTCCAGTGTCCGCCTCTTCTCCATTAGGTCTCCGTAGAAACGCGACTGCTCCCGCTTCTGCTGCTTCAGGTCAATGCCTGCAATGAAGCCCCGCCCCAGCAACTGCACCTGGTGTCGTTCCTTGTAGCTGAGATGGAGACAGAGGAAGAAAAACAGAGAAGCTGTGACAGCGGCAGGAGGAAGGGCGGACTACCCACACGTCCAGATCCGTCCACCTTCCCAGCCAGGGTCCCTCCTCACGCAGAGAGCTGGCTGACTACGCGCCGGCCAATTTCCCCGGCCCAGAATCTTCTCTTTCCATAGTTGCCAGTTGTCTCCAGGAACAGTTGAAAGGACTAGTTCAAAAGACTTAGCACTTAGACCTGGAGTCACTCACAGGGGGTTGTAGTCGATGGACGTGTCCTCGGACGCGTCCCACTCAAAGACAAACTTGCGGTCATTGAGATGCCTCGTGCGGCGCCGCTTCTTGATGCCGCCCAGGTAGCGCTCCTGCCCAGGGACAGAACGCGAAGCTCGAGGCGCAGCCCGGCCTCACACGCGGAGCTCAGAATGGCCAAACAGCCAAACCAAATTTCTCGGGGGGGGGGGGGGGGGGGGGATGAACACAGAACCAAGGCCTGCACCTTAATGGCATGCAGTTCCTTGCTCTTATCCTTCTCCTCCCGGATCTTCTGCCGCCCTTCCTCATCCTCATTTCCGTTGGTCTCCCGCTCCATCCTCTCCCTGCGTTCCCGGCGTTCCCGTTCCTGAGGGTCTTCTGCGGAGCAATGAAAGCAAAGCTGCAGAAGAGCTCAGCGCAAGAAAAGAGAGGGCGTGGGGAGGACCCAGACAACGGCCACCAAATGAGAAGGGGCAGACCCAGGACACAAGGCAAGTGGAAATCTAATACAAAGATAGTGTTCTCATCAACTCCCCCATCCCTCCCTCTTCCAAACTCCAGACCAAACTGGTTTCTGGACCTCGTGAGTGACACGACAGTCCCATCCCACCCTCTCCTGCCTGGTCTGGGGGCTACACAGGGGAGGGAGACGAACCCAACATTTTCCTGCCCAGGTCTTGGAACTGTTTCCTTTTCTTCCTCTCTTCTTCGAGCATCCTCTGCCGCTCCTCCACCTCCTGCTGCCGTCGCTTTAGGGCTTCAGCCTCTCGTTCTGCTTTGGAGAGGAACTTGGGCTACAAAACAGATTGGAACTGTACACAAAGGACACAGGAGCACAGTGTAATCGCACCACTAATGAGGAGATGGCAGGGACCCGACAAGGGCTGCTCAGGCACCACACCTGTTAGGGAAAACACGGAGAGGTCTAAGACCCCGCCACGGCCTGAACTACGTCCCTCGCAAACCTTGTATGTCAGAGCCCTAACCCCCAGGACCTCAGAATACGACTGTATTTGGAGACAGAACTTTTAAAGACATGTTTAAGGTAAAATGAGACTCCTCAGGTGGACCCTAACCCAATCTGATGGGTACCCTTATAAGAGAAAATGTGGACACAGAGAGACACTGGGGGCACTCCCACACAGACGGAAGATCGTGTGAGAACCGACAAGACATCCACCGACAAGCCAAGGAGAGAGGCCTCAGAAGAAACAACCCCACAGACACCTCGATCTCAGCTTCTAGGCTCCAGAGTTGTAAGAAAATTAATTTCTGTTGTTTGCGTCCCTCAGTCTGCAGTGTTCTGTTGGAGCAGCCCCGCCGACAACAGAGACCCCCATGTTCTCACCTTAGCCTCAGCTTCTTCCTCAGCCTTCTTCTTGGCCAGAAGTTCCTCCAGGGATAATGGCTGTGCCTGAAGATAAACCACAGGACTTCAGTCAATAAAGGCTCTCTCCCTTTGAAGATCAGTAACAGAGAACTTGAACTGAAGAGGAAAATAGAAATCTTTCCTCTCCCTTACCTTAGGCTTCTTATCACCGTGTTCATCCTCTTCATCCTTCTTAGAGTCCCTGTCTTTCCGAGATTTAAAATCTTTTCCTCGCCCAGGAGATAAGCTTTAAGAAAAAGGAACAGGAAAGGTCCATATCACTATCTTACCCCCGCCCCTAGATGAGGGTCAGGCTAAGCCCCAGAGAGGATGGAAGTTTTTCTATGACTCCACAGGACTGGCCCATGGCCATCCATCATACCCTGAAGCTCCCTTTGCAGGCATGGTCACTGTCTGCTCTGAAACCTAACGATGGCACTGTCTTGGCCCCATTCTACCTGAATCTCCTTTTCCAAGACTAATCTTTTCTCACAAGTGGGTCTTCAGGGGCGCCTGGGTGGCTCAGCCATTAAGGGTCTGCCTTAGGCTCAGGTCATGATCCCAGGGTCCTGGGATCAAGCCCCGCATCGGGCTCCCTGCTCAGTGAGAAGCCTGCTTCTCCTTCTCACACTCCCCTTGCTTGCGTTCCCTCTCTCACTATCTCTGTCAAATAAATAAATAAAATCTTAAAAAAAAAAACAAGTGGGTCTTCAGTACCAAGGGCAAAATCATCTCTTCCAAATAGCAGGTGCACATTGAAAAAAAAAATCCTGCTTAACTTTATAATACACAATGAAGTTAGTCTACAAGGTCCTCCCCCCCAATCCGCCCTTCCCAGATACTGCTCTGTATCTGCTCTGTATCCCCATGCTCCCTTTCCAGCAGCCCCAGTGATCCTTCCCCCACAACTGCTACAAGCCCAAGCTAAAGAGATCTTTTTTTTTTTTTTTAAGATTTTATTTATTTGACAGAGAGAGACAGCCAGTGAGAGAGAACACAAGCACCGGGAGTGGGAGAGGAAGAAGCAGGCTCCCAGTGGAGAAGCTGATGTGGGGCTCGATCCCAGAACGCCGGGATCAGGCCCTGAGCTGAAGGCAGATGTGCTTAACGACTGCACTGCGCCACCCAGGCGCCCCCAAGCTAAAGAGATCTTAAACAACCGCTTGTATTTGTTAGGGAATTACGTCCTTTGCCCTGAATTCTAACCTACACACTCAGAGCCTAATAAAAACTTTGCATCCAGGGGCGCCTGGGTGGCGCAGTCGTTAAGTGTCTGCCTTCGGCTCAGGGCGTGATCCCGGCGTTCTGGGATCGAGTCCCGCATCAGGCTCCTCCGCTGGGAGCCTGCTTCTTCCTCTCCCACTCCCCCTGCTTGTGTTCCCTCTCTCGCTGGCTGTCTCTCTCTGTCAAATAAATAAATAAAATCTTAAAAACAAAACAAAACAAAAAAAAAAACAACTTTGCACACAAAGTTTCCAGGGGAAAGAGATCAAGATACTGGGGCATTAAGCTATCCCAACAAACACATGTTGTCTATCTTGGGTAGAAACCTGAATGGTCTAATGGAGATAAGGGAATGTTTTACAGGCTGGTAACCCTCTCAAACTAATTTCTAACCTTTAAGAACAAGTTGACCCTAAATGCTTGTGACTTCAGTAACTGGTTGTAGCATCTAAGGATACACACCTTCTAAAAAAAGACAGCTCTGCAATCGCTACCAGTAGGAGCCACTAAGAACAATTTACTTTCCTATGATGCTGAGCCAGCTTAGAGGCAGAGAGAAAGAGATGGGAGCATTCTCCTAAATCCCACTCCCATTCTCTCAGGTACCTGGATCGCTTACGATCCTTGTCCCGTCTGTGTCCATCCTTGTCCCGGTCTCGGTCCTTCTTATTCCGATCACGCTCCTTATCCCGTTCTCGTTCTTTATGCCTTCGATCTCTAAAGACAGCAAATTTAAGAAATCACATAGTATTTCAAGAGTATCCAGCTTCACTGCAGCCCTAAACAGGTTTTCATGCTCTTTTCTCCACAAAGTAATATCTTACAAACTGGGGCTTATGTGTCCAAGGGAAGCTATGAGGGAATTCTAAGAAAGTCTTCCAGATCAGAGTTGTACTACTAAGCATTAATGGCAACGACGGGCCATGGCCTATGTGAAGAGAGGAACTATACTCCTCGAACATCTGCACTTTCATCGTACAAGTTCCCTCTTAACTTTTAAGAGCTACTGGGTTACTAGGTGTAGAGAAATATATAAAAGACGAATGTCCCAATACTGGAGGCATCAGAGGAACCAAGAATAAAGAAGTTTGAAATGTACTCTCCCTTCCCATATAAGACACACGAAGTTACTTCACCTTTCCGTAGACTTGGAACGGGAACGCGAGCGAGAACGGCTGCCTCCCCGACGCCTATCCCTTGAGCGATGCCGCTTCCTGTCTTTAGATGGAGAAGACTTCCGGTCCCGGTCTCTATCTCGCTCTCTGTCAGGAGTCCGAGATCGCTTCCTCTCCTCCTTGGAAGGTGATGCATCCCGGTCCTTTTTGTCAGCTAGCTCTCCTGCCATCTGTCACGGGTAAGAGGGATACTTGTTATGTACTGGGGACTGCTCTCAACTGCTTGTATATAACCTGCTTAATTCCAAACAGGTAGATGTACTGGAATGCCTGCTTTCTCGATGAGGAAACGGAAGCTCAGGTAAATAAAGGAGCTCGCCTGAGGACACCCAGGTGGTAAGTGACAGAGTGCCAGGCAGTCTGGGCTCTAGAGACTCCTGCTTATTCATCATACCATACTGTCCCTCTGTGATTCCTTTTTTGTATATATTCATTTCTGGGTTTTTTTTTTAAGATTTATTTATTTATTTTAGAGAGCGTACGCACACACAGGCATGGGGGTAAGGGGTGAGGGAGAGAGAAAATTCAGCAAACTTCCTGCTCGGCACGGAGTCCAATGCGGGGCTCGATCTCACAACCCTGAAATCAGGACCTGAACTGAAACCAAGAGTCAGATGCTTAATCGACTGTGCCACCCAGGTGCCCCCATGTATATTTAATTTTAAAGGTATATAATGAATATATCTTATTTTTATAACTAGACCGCAAGAGCATTAAAAGACATGCTAGTGAAGCTAGTAATGCTTCTCCCTCTAGAAGCATCCCTTTTGCTTCTGTTAGGAGTCTATTAGACTGCCAGCCCACTGGGATCAGTCGACACATACATGGCTAAGAGAAGTAAGTTCTCTTGAGCTCGTAAAGAAAGCTCAAAAGAGGAAAAAATGAGTTTAACTTTGAGATTTGGGACTATAATCAGCACCTCAAAGAAAACCTAATTTAACTGGAGAAACAAACTCACTTTCACCCAGATCAAAAGAACTGTACTTTTCATTACGCCATGGGAAAAACTTCACGGAGAGTACACAGAACCTCTATGCATTTTTTTTTTTTTTGGAACTTACTGTGAATCTATAATTATTTCAAAATAGAAAGAAAAAAAGAAAGGTACCAAAAACTAAAGGTCACAGAACCCTGACTGACACTCCCTATTCAGATTCTCACAGCCTTGACCACCACCCGGTCCCATGCAAGGTTTGAGCAGGAATTTGTCTGTGCCCCTCCTGCCTGGGGGACACTGGACACCGTGCTGCCCCATCAACTGTCCTTCAGACTACAAAATCTGCTTCAGCCAGGAGCTATAATGACACTAAGTCTGAACCTACCTCTACCCCATCACCATCACCATCACCCGTAAGACTCAGAATACATTTCTTAGGGGCGCCTGGGTGGCTCAGCCGTTAGGCGTCTGCCTTCGGCTCAGGGCGTGATCCCGGCGTTCCGGGATCGAGTCCCACATCGGGCTCCTCCGCTAGGAGCCTGCTTCTTCCTCTCCCACTCCCCTGCTGTGTTCCCTCTCTCGCTGGCTGTCTCTCTGTCACATAAATAAATAAAATCTTAAAAAAAAAAAAAAGAATACATTTCTTAGAACTTATTTTATCCCCAATGGTTCGTTGGAGTATCAGCCCCCCAGGCTTTCGCTTCCAGTCTCCTTTCCTCAAGTAATTTCCTGCCATATATCTTTAAGAAAGGATAATGTGTAAAGAGAAAAAAAATGAACAAGTAGCACTTTCAAAAGGTGAAGACAACCCATCGTGTCTCACAGCTGTCTGAGACACGACAATGTTCTCTATCAGTACATCATGCAATTATACTTCTATCTCTTCTACTTAGAACCCTAAGAAAACAATCCAGAAGAACGGTATCTTCTCTATAAAGCATCCCTGACATCACTCACTCCTTCAACAAATATTCACTGAGCACCTGGTAGGTGCCAGAAACTGCTCTACCTACTGGAGATATGGCAGTAAACAACGTCTCTGATCTCATAACACTTACATTCCAATGAAGCAGATAACAAGCAGAATAAAGGAATTTCAAATAGTCATGAGAACTAATAAACAGAATAAAACAGGGTGGATATGACAGGGAGGGGTAGGAACAAGAGAGGGCTCAGGAAAAGAATTTTTTAGATGACAGGTCAGCTGAGACTTGAACGATGGGAAAGACTGAGAAGATCAGGGAAAAGATCTTGTGGGGTAGATGGGACAGCAAGTACTAAGGCACTGGGGCAAAAACTAGCTCAGCATGTTTGCCAATTAAAAACAGACTCGTGTGGCTGAGTGACAGTGACCCAGAGGAAAGACTGATTCAAGAGGAGTTCAGGGAGACAGGAGTCAGATCATGGAAATCTGTTTTAGGCCAGGGAAAAGGAACGTGGATTTCAACCTAAAAGCAACAGAAACCTTAAAGGATGTTAAACAGGAAGTGATGTGATCTATTTTTATATTTTTAAAGAATCTGGTGACTTGCAAGAAAATGCAGAACAGGGAGGCAAGAGGAGAAACAGAACCACTGAGAATGCCATTTAGTAGTCTAGGCAAGAGATGACAGTAGCTTGTTCTAGGAAAGTGGCAACGGAGATGGAAAGAAGTAGAGAGCTTCAGGATATACTCGGAGGCAGAGCTGATGAAGGGAGAAAGGGAAAGAGGAGACACAAATATAGCTCCGAACTTAGGGTTTGACCAAACTAATGGTTCATGGTGCCATTAGTGACCAGAAATGACTGGGGAAGGAACCGATTTAGGAGGATATCAAAAGTTTCATTTTGAAAATGCAATTCTAGAACTCAGGAGAACCTGGAGACAAAATTTTGAGTCATCGATATATACATGGCTTTTAAAGCCAAAATATTATTTAGATAACATTACCTAAGTAGGCAGTATAAAGAAGGAAAGAGAAGAGAACCAGGATTAAGCTCTGGAACACTGGAACACTTGGAGGTCGGGCAAAGGAAGAGCAAAAGAAGCAACAACCATTAAGAAAAGGGGAGGAAAAGTAAGTATGACATCACAGAAGCCAAAAGTGTGTTTCAAGGAGACAGTGGTCAACTTTGCCAAATGGAAAAAGACTAGGAGACAGAGGAGTGAACCGCGCACTTGGAAAAATGGAGATGGTTGGTGACCTTAACAAGAGCTGTTTTGACGGCCTGGAGAAAGTAGAAGCCTGAGTGGAGTGGGTTTAGAAGAGAATGAGAAGTGAGAATAAGTAAACAGTAAATATGGGCAACTTTTATTATAGGTTATACTTATTACAAGGGCCTGATAACCATGCCTACCCTGGTCATCGCTTCCCAGCAGCCTTCCCTGCAAACCCCAGGTCTTTGAGTTCCTCAGTTCTTACAGGGTAGGGGCAGATTTCTTTTTCTCATCCAATTAAGTATTTATCAAGCATCTACTATATGCGAGACACCGTGCTAGATGTCGTGTTGAGTTACGAAAAGAAATCCGGAAGATCCTGTCCAAAGGAAGATTACAGAACAATAGAGGGTATGAGGCACTTACCAAGAGGAAGGCTCAGATGAAATATCATAGGAATTCAAGGAAGTTTCCTTTCATTTGCAAAAGCAGATTTGGAAAGATCTCTGGAGGAAGTGGCTCTTGAGCATTTAAGTATAGGTAGAATTTGAAGATGTGTAATTGAGGATGCGGAAAAAGTCATTCCCAGCAAAAGAAATAATACAGGAAGCGCAGAGGCGGGAAAGCATGACTGATTCTGGGAGAAAAGCCAAAGTTCCAGTTTGGCTGGAGCAAGGGCTACTCGAAACATGAAGGAATAAGCTCGGATGGAGGGAATCACAGGTGCTGCGTGCTCATGGGCAAAGGTCTGGCCGTAACATCGTCCAGAGACTTGGCCTGTGTCCCCAGGAGCCAACACTCCGCCCTGGGGCCCGCGCCCCTTCGCTCCAGCCCGCCAGAGGTCTCCGGGCTCGTGCCTCTACCCTGAAGCGTTCTTCCCCGCCTCGTCCCGGAGGCAGGGGCCACCGCCGTGCCCCCACTCTCGCCCTCTCTGCAAGCTCGTGGGGACCGCCTCCATCGCTCGGGACTCACCACTCTGAGTCTGAACCGCCCAACGCGGCCTCAACGTCGCCGAGCAGTCGCCATCTTTCCCGTTTCCTGGTCGCCGAGATGCTTCCCCGGCCCCGCGGCAAGCTGGGAAGGCGAGTTCCTGATGCAGCGCGGCGCGGGCTGACATCTGGGGCCTGAGAACTACTAATACCATAATGCACCGCGCGAGCGTCGGCCCCGGGCCGAGGGTTCTGCTGGGCAATGTGGTTCTCCAAACATCTGAGTCCGCGGGAGTGAGAGTTACCCGTGGGTTTGCTTCCAGCCCGAGGTTCTCTTCGCTGCGCAGTCTTCCTTGGAATATGCTGGTCTTCCCAGACATCATGGTCTGTGGCTTACGATGAAGGAATTTAAGGGTTTCCTCAGCTATCGATAGTGCTTAATTGTCACTAGAAACTACAGTAACAACAAATACTGTACCGTTTGTGGAAAAGCGTTTTTACAAAAAAATAAAAAAATCTGTGAGATAGATTAGTACCATTTTACAGGTAGACAAACTAACGGTTGGGTTACAGAAGTGGCCTAGTGTTTCACAATGAGGGTGGGACAATTCATTATGCGGTACTATCCAGATTTAGGAGGACATTTTGGCAATGTTGGCCCAGCAGGAAAAACCCCCAGTTATTGTGTCAACTCCAGATGAACCCATACGTGGATTATAGAGTCCTCCTGGAAGGATGGTATCACCTGGGCTGTGGCACCTGCTTTCTCGACATTCCTAATAGGATCCTGGCTTCCTCATTTTCTTGCCCTTGGAATCTGGCCATTTGTTGGGCTACTTTCCCAGTTTTGCTTCTTTCTTCCTCCTAGTCCCCCCTCTTCACTGAGCTTTCTTTACCCCAAATTGTATGTTTACTTCGTTTCTCTTTGGTCTTATGGTTCATAATTCACCAGCCCCACCCCCCCAAAAAACCCAAACCTTACAACTTCTAGGATGGTTTAGATAGATACCAGGAAGTGTCTAATGCCCTCTCCCTTCCCATTTTCCCATCATCAGCTTTTTGGTTTGAATACCACGGGTCTGTAGGTCTGGCTTTTCTCTCTGAATGTATGTTCAGTTCTCTTCAAACAGAGCCTCAGGATAGACCCAAATAATCCTAAAACCCTGAACATCACACACAATGGCCCAAAGTAACCCGGGGAGAGATAGGCTTCTGCTCCTAGAACTCTGCAGCCTTTAAAAGCCCACTTTTACCCTAAAGTAGATCTGAAGGGAAAGGATGTGTGCGATGTACTAGAGGTAACTCATGCAGTGAACACTGGAGGGCTCTCCACTCACAGAATGGAACTAGCAATCAGACTCTAAGAGCAGCAACTCTAGTATTTACTGAGAATCTTCAAAGTGCCCCACTCTGTGCTGGACACTTATATTATTTATTTTACCTACTTCTCATAACAGTATGAGGCGGGTTTTATCATCAGTTTACTGTTTAACTATGCCTTCAATGGCAACATAATTAAAAGAATGAAGCGGGGATTCAACTCCAGGTTCACTTAACTTTGGAATCCATGCTCTTCCCCTATTTCCAGGCTACTACTCTTCTTTACAGATAAGTAAACTAAGAAACCAGAAAGGTGATGAAGTTTGTTCAAGTTCATAGCGACAGAGCTCCCCTAGTGTTTGTGCACAGCTTTCTCATTACACATGTAAGGCATCGTACTTAAACGATACTCCTATGCTTTGTCCTACCCTGCTAGTTCTTTCACAAACACACGCCTTTGGAGATGGAGACAGAGGAACTACGTTCTAGTTAGGCCTATAGGTAGAGTCTCCTATTTAGTTACAACATGGCTAACAATAAGGAGCCCATGGGAGTATAGTTAACGTTGAGACCCGGTTGGGGGCGCCCGGGTGGCTCAGCCGTTAAGCATGGTCCTGGGATGGAGCCCCGCATTGGGCTCCCTGCTGGGTGGGAAGCCTGCTTCTCCCTCTCCCTCTCCCCCTGCTGGTGTTTCCTCTCTCACTGTCTCTCTCTGTCAAATAAATAAATAAAATCTTTAAAAAGCAAAACAAAACAAAAACATCGAGACCCGGTTGAAATCCTGACTCCATTACTTACTAGCAGGACGATCTTAGGCAAGTTATATACCATCTCTGACTTTTCTATTTCCTCATTTATGAAATAGGAATATTTCTTGCCTCACAGAATAGGATAGCAGTGGAAGGGAGGGAGGAAGGGAGGAGGGAAGGGAGGAGGGAAGGAAGGAAGGGGGAAGGGAGGAGGGAAGGAAGGGGAAAGAAAACTACATTTTCTGGAGTGCAGCTGCCGGATTTGTATCCAGGTTCTATCACTTTCTGTGTGACCTTGGGCACATTAACTAACTTCTCTGAACCTCAGTTTCCTTGTCTGTAAAAGGAGGCAGATAGTACCCTATAGGGTTATCACAGGAATAAGTAACATAGAAAGAACTCATAAATGCTCCTGACCCATAGTAAACATTTAACAAAGGTCAGCTATTATCATTTATAAAGTTAAATGGGATAATGTAGGTAAAGCTCTCAGCACAGCGCGGAGCACATAGTACATACTCAATACATAGTAACTTTTTATTTCCAGCACACTATGAAACTCGGAGAAAAGAGCTCCAAGTGACTGAAAGGAAGGGATGTTAAAGCCCCTGAGCTGCCGTCAACGGGCAGTGGAACTGGGAGGTCAAGAAAGCGGAGGACATTACTTGCGCCTCGACCTCAGAGGAAACGAGAACCCCAGGATCCACCCCCCACCGTGACTTCAGTCTGCCCCACGTTCTGCAGGGGCTGGCTTCTCAGTGGCTTGGATCCTCTACCGATGGTTTCACCCAACCTTGTCTCTCTCCTCTGGACTCTCTGGGGCAGAGGTTCTCAACCAGGAGTGATTTTGTCCCAGAGGACACTTAGCAATATCTGGAGACATTTTGACTGTGAGAACTGGGGGGGGGGGGGGGGGGGGGGGGGG
>NW_024425119.1:39373239-39422146 GCF_017311325.1 Ursus maritimus
GGGGGGGGGGGGGGGGGGGGGGGGGGGGGGGCAGTGGAGAGAAGGCGGGTGCTACTGAATCTAGCAGGTGGAGGCCAGGGATGCTGGTAAACATCCTCTAATACACAAGACAGGCCCCAGCACCAAGGCATTCCCTAGTCTAAAATGTCATTAGTTCCAAGGCTGAGAAACCCTGGGCTGGAGCTAAGGAGCTCTTCACTGGCTTATCGGACTCGGGCAGGGTTTGGGTGAGGTAGCAGGTAGGGGGAAAGGCAGATCCTGTTGGAGATGCCAGAGAACAGTGGAGGCAGCCACTCTGCAACCCACAGAAAGGGCCCCAGGATAGCTTCTTCCGCATCAGCCAAGGACAAACAAGGAGAACGGAGAAAGAAACTAAGAAAACGGAGCCCACTTCTTTATATGTGTTGTATTTTTCATTAATAAATAGGTTTTTCTTCTTTAAACACAGAACATAGAACAGATTGAAACACTCCCCCCTCCCCCCGATTCCAAAGACAAGAGTCTATAAAACAAATGCCAGCTGTACTGCCCTAGGGCAGAAAAAGTCTGGTGACGCCCACCCAGCCCTGCCCCCGGCAGCACCACCACCCCCACACTGCGAGAGAAGGGGGTCTGGGGCTTCTCCCTTGGACCCTGCGGACTTAGGTGAGAAGCATATGAATGTATGATGTCACCTCTCCATGAGGCATGGGCTATGCAAAGATGAGGTTTCCTTCTCATTGGCTCGGACCAGCTCCTGCCCTTCTGATTTCAGTTATGAAGCACCTGGGCTCAGCTCCCAAGGGAGCCGCCTCTTGGCTTCCCCACTCCACTCCTGTGCGGCTTCCTCAGAGGGGAAGGGAAGGGCTCGGGGACCCCTCCCATCCCCTGGCCCACTGTGGCCCACATGGAAGCGCTGTGTGGAAGAGGCATGATGCTGAAGCTGAGGCTCCTGTCGGCCCCCAAGCCCGTGAGGCCAGCATGCCCCCCACACCCCCACACCTTTCCTTTCTCTGGAGCAGGGGCGGGGGGACACTGGGGCAGCCGCCCCCACCACAACCTAGTGCCTGGCTTGGGGTGTGATGGTTCTTTCTCAGTGTCAGGTCCTCAAGCCGGGCCTGGCTCTCTCCTCGTCCCATTCCTGTCTCCTTCCAAGCCCTCACCGTGGCCGTCTGAAAAACGCATGTCCAGTGTCCTAAATTGTCCCATCCTCCCTCTCCCCGTGCCTCTGCAACCCAAGGGAGGAAGTGGGAGGTTGCCTCCCTTCTCCAACCCCCACTTCACATAATGGAACAGCTTTTGGCCTTTTCCTTCTTGAAGGTAGAAGAGATGAGTTCGGAACGACTGGGGAGGTGAAGCAGTCGCTTGGAGAGGCTTCGGACAGGGCTCTTTGGGGGCACCGGGCTGGGCTTGTTCAGACACACCATGGACGCGGTCCGGAAGATGCTGTGGATACTCTTTTCTGAGGTGAAAGCAGAGCCTTCCAGGTAGATTTCCGCACCCAGCTGCTTGGCTATGGCACAGCCCTGTGGGGGGGCGAGGTCTTGTCATCAGGGCAGTTGTCCCACATGGCTCGGAGACACTGCCTTCTATGCTTAGTGGTCCCGATGGGACCCAAGTGCCAGTCTCCCACCACCACCCTCCACTGATGATTTTCTGAAGGGCAAGCCTAAGTGCACCTTAGTATCGCCTGTAACGCTTTTAAAACAATACTGATGCCAGACTGAGTAAATCAGAATTTCTGTGGGTAGCGCCTAGGCATTAATATTTTTAAGAGCTCCCCAGACGATTCTAACATGAACCACCGGTTTAAAAGAAATGATCCTTACGCTCCCACATGTGAAAGGAAATTACCCAAGAATTTCATTAAAAACCCAATTTCTGTATCTTTCTCCCAGAGTGACTCGACAGGTATGGAGTCAAGAATTCTAACAAGCACGTCTAGTGATTCTAATGCAGGTGGTCGACAAAAAACAGAGAAATACTGGCACACCCAGGAATCTACAGCATGAACGGGGCGGACAGCTGCCTACCGCCTCTAGCAAGACGGCTGGTTTGCTGATTAGAGATGGCCCCCCAGCACGCCAGTTCTCCCCTTGCCGAAGTGAGAGTTTGAGCAAGGGCCACATCTCCAGTCCTTTGCCTGCAGCCTGTAACACATGTGTGTGCCCACCCCACCTGTAACACATGCGTGTGCCCACCTGTAACACATGCGTGTGCCCATGCGCGCGCGCGCACAGACACACACAGACACACACACACACACACACACACACCTGTTCATAGGAGATAGGTGCCTGTTTCTGGTGGGACAGCTCCATCAGTGTGCTTAGGTCTGTTCGCAGGTCTGTCTTGCAGCCAATAAGCAAAACACGGGTGCTAGGACAATAATCTAGGATTTCTGTCCTCCACTGAAGAGCCATGTAAAAGGGGAGGGGGGAGGAAGAAGGAAGAAGAGTCAGTGGCTGGCAGATACCTGGAGAAGCCCAGCTGGCAACATCACATACGCCATCCGGCTTATCACCAGCCCAGCCCTCCCTGAGTCACACAGCATCACCAATGCACTCATTACATCATCTTCCCACCGGTGAGGACTTTGGGGCCACGGGAGTGCTGACCCGAGAGCCTGTCCCCTCATTCAATGGCCCAGTTCACCAAAGGAAGCACAGGGGCAAAATCTCCTCCCATTCTCTGCCAAGCATGTGGGGCATGGATCTGCTCCCTCAACCCAGTGAAAGGGCTTCACGGGTCCAGAACGCCAGGAGGAAAAGGGAGGCAGCCAACCAGTCTCTTCCCAAGGAAAGGAGAGAATCCCAAAGTCTTCTGGGAAACTACTTCCACAAGGTATCCTGACTACTCAGTATGGGCAGACTTTGCCCCTAGACCAGGCGTTTCCTACCAGCAGTTCTGCTCAGGCCTGCCTGGCTTGCCCAGTCCTGGTGGGCCTGGGATCCAGGGCTACAGAAGCTGCCTCCAAAAGACCCCATCTCCAACCCTCCAACTCTACCACTGAAAAGTTCTGACTCTCGATCCTTCGCCTCCTGCGTCTTCAGTACCACCCTCCCTCGCTCGGCCTCTGGCAGAGCAGCATAGGCTGTGGCAAGGGCAGGAGGCAGAGGGGGAGGGAATCTGGGTTCTAGTCCTAGAGCTGTAGCTAATGGTATGGTCTCAGGCAAATCTCTTCCTTCCCTGGCCTCAGTTTCTTCGTGCTACAGAAGAGGGGTTTGGACAACAAGGTCCCCGAGATTCCTTCTTGCTCTCCAGCTGAGCCAGAGATTGCCCAGTTACCCAGACTCACCTTCCTGAGTGCACTATCCACCGTCTCGGGTCGGCTGATATCAAAGCATAGTAACACTGCATCCGAGTCGCTGTAGCAGAGCGGACGGACGTTGTCATAGTAGGGAGATCCTGGTATGCGGGAGAAAGAGCGGATGGTGAGCCGGGGATTTGCCATGCCCTGCGGGCCTGAGCCCAGCGAGCCTAAGCCCAGCAAGCCCTGGGAATACCATTCTTGGCCCTTAGGTTCATTGGCCCCACCCACCTCCCAGGGGAACATGCTAGAGCCTAGAAGCTTGGGACCTGACCACCTGCCAGAAAGCAGTACAAAAATATCATCTTCCTTAGTCCTGAAAAAGGGAAAAGGGGAAATAAAAAGGGGGTAGACTGTAATTTGGCCCTGTCTGGGTCTCCCACAGTGCGCTAAATTTCAGGTCTGCCAGTTTTCTGAGTCCCAGAGGAGGATGCCCTCACCCCTGCAGAGAGACCAGGGCTTATATCAGGTGTCTTTTCTAGAGTCGGCCTGCTGCCCAATCTCTACTCCCCGCTTCTGCTCCAGGGTCTCTCCAACGAAGAAGCAAACCTGCCTGTTACGTAACCGGCTGCCCTGCTTCTTTGCCATGGGGTCAGAACTCTAGGAGGCTGGCAGGGGAGCAGGAACATCACGGATTCAGTGCCTTACTCTTTCTGCCTGCAAAAAGCTGCAGCCCCTAGCCCCCAAGATCTCAGGGAGGCAGTTTCAAAGAGAGCAGCACCCAGAGCTAGGGATTCGGAGGCTCAAGGAAGGGAGGGCAGCAGGCGATGCAGACCCAGGTGGTCCAGTATGGGAGAAGGCGAGGGGCTCGGCCTGCCCCCCCTCCATCCCGGGGAAGGAACAGTAGCAGATTTGGAACCCAGACAATCCGTGCTCAGAATAGCAAGCAGCCCCTCTCCCTGCATTGCAATCGCCATGGAAACTGGGGGGAATCCAAGCTGGGGTGGGGGGTTGGTCGTAAAAAAAAAAAAAAAAGCGTAAAGAGGAGTCTCAGTAACTGTCTGCCCCTTCAGCCATCCGCCCCCATCCCCTGTCTGAGGTGGGGTCTTCGCTTGGCAGCACTGAGCAAAGGGAGCACTGCAGCACTGGGGAAGGGGGAGGGGAGGGGACGAGGCCTCCATTCTGGCTCCAGGCAGTCCCCCTCCCCTAAGACCAGCAAGTGAATAATGGGAACAGGTTCGACCCTGGCCACGATGTTGGGAAGCCCCATCCCACACACCACTACCACTTCTTCCTCCCTTGTGGGCACCTCATTTGCAAGCGGGAGTTGGAGGATGGCTGACAGCCTGCATCCTTTCTGAAACTGGGGGGTGGGGATGCGACACGGGGAACAGACACCACTTTGCTGACTTTCCATTCTCTGGACTGGGATTCAAGGGCTGCATTCTGACGTGGGGGTGGGCCGGGGGCACTTTGGGGCAGTGGTAGTAAAGAGGTGAGCTGCGGTAAGATTCTGGGAAGACTGAGGGGTGGGCAGGGTAGGGCAGCCGAAATCCCATACATCATGCAGCCAAGCTGCATTCCAGTCAGATCCAGCCAGCATAGCACAGTCCAGGATAACCAGAACCCTGCCTCCCAACCCCTGGAACTGCGACGGAGGAAGGCATACCAGGTGGAGGAATTTTGGTTTTGTTTTTGTTTGGGGAAGGAGGGAAGCGAGGGGGAGTCTCATTTTCTGTTTATCCATCCCCTACTCCCAATCTTTTCAAACCCCAAAAATTAGATCCCGGGAACAACAGCTCTTTGAGGAGTAGGGTGGCATATTTATTATATGTAACAGGAAACCCGTAGTGATTTACACAGTTCCTCCTTAAACTCAGCCCGAATGTGCATTTTTGGAGGGTGGATTTTATTTTCTTTCTGTTATTCCTAGCTTTTAGACCTTAATTATGACTCTGAGTCCAGGCTATTAAAAAAGAAGTGGAGTAAAAGAGATAAGGGGAACGGATCAGAATCAAAGCAAAAGAACTGCCTAGCACTGAGGGTTTAGGGTTGAGAGGAAAAATATTGCTTTCTACATTCCAGAAAGACCGGGCATCTTCTACCTCAGCCCCTTACGGTGCGGTGGGGGTGGGGGGGTGACTGTCACAGCCACCCCCCTCCCTGCAACTATATACAACGAGACTGTGCCCCACATTAAAGCCATCTCCCCCACCCTCCAAAACATCGATGATGCATCGCTCCATCCCTGAGCCGCAGCGGTATGACAAGGGGAACAGAGCTGCGGCAGGCGGCAGGCGGACAGCAGTGGCCCAAGATGGAATGCAGGAGAGAAAACTGAGTCAGGAGCAATATTTCCCCAAAGCGGGCTCGTCTCCTGGCCTCACCACCACTGCCTCCAGCAGCACTGACTCCTGCCTCTTACTTGGCTTGGCTCTGGGGCAGTAAAGGCGGGGATGGGGGGATACGGAGGGCAGGGAGGGGCAATGGAGAAGCCCTGCCTGACTGCCCCCCAGTTATAGTCATGGGTCCATTCACCTCACCATCCCAGCCCTCTGAAAGAGGGAGCTAGACCCAGGGAAGTGGCTTCTGGGGCTCATGCACTCTGCACCCCTGGACCCGCCAACCAAGGGAATCTTCAGGTGCCCTTCTGCCAGTCTCCTGGGCAGCATCGTACACACTCCTCCCCGTCAAAGAGGGAAACAATCTCTTAAAGACAGCAGCTGCAGCAGACCAGTGGGAGTGGGAAGGGGGCATCTGGGGCCAGCAGTCTTACCTGAGGTGTCCCAGAGACTGAGCTCCACCCTTTGTCCCTCTGTCTCCAAGCAGGCCGTGTAATTCTCAAACACGGTGGGCACATACGTCTGTGGAAACAGAGGAGTTCGTCACACCCTTGGCGCCCCTACTCTCATAACCCTCTGGTTAGTGCTGGCCACACAAGAAGCCACTCACCCTAGCGAGACACTAAAGTGGCAGGAGATAGGGGGCAGGGGAGCGGAGGGGAGGGGGATACTTGGGGCAGGAGGGACCACAGGGCACAGGAAGGAGGGGAGTGTAGAGGCACAGGCACTTTGCTCCATGGAAAAAAGGAATCTGAATGACTTCCAGCCGGGGACAAGCCCCCTCCCCTCCCGCCCCATCCTAGATGGTCAGGGAGGCAAACCCACAGATTTCTCTCTTCTCCAGATGTGCACGTCTCCCAATTTCAGAGGCACAAGCAAATGCTTAGCTCTCTTTCTCTCCCCCAAGCCCCCCGGATCAGCAGGGCAGCAGAAGCCCGCCTGGAGACATGCCCGCGGATCCTTTGAGGAGGGGATGAGGAGACGGGCAGGTATTACGTCAGAAAGAAACCCCAGACTCTCCAATGCCTCCAGGCCCCTCTCCCGAGAGCCGACTCCGATGAAGGGAGGTGGGAGGGCATCTGATCGGGGCCTGTGGGTGAAGAGGTGAGGAGGAGCCAGCGGGACGGCAGAAGTGGAACAGGTCTCAGGGGAAGCTACGGCAGGGCGGCCCTCCAGCCGGGCGGTGAGGATGGGGCAGGGCGGCGGCGGTAAGCTGGGGGCAGAGAGCTCCCCCGGGCAGGTGGCAATCTAGCCCCGGGGAAGCCAAGCAGGCCAGGAGGAACGCCGGCCGGTGGGCGCGCCGCTCACCTCGGGATAGCAGTCCTTCGCTAACACCTGTAACATCGCCGTCTTCCCGCACTGCACATCCCCCACCAGAACGAGCTTACATCTGGCCACGACTGGCTGGGGGGCCCGTCTCTCCTTCATGGCTTTAGCCTCCGCGGGACTTGGACTCAGGTTCTGAGAGGAGAGGGTTGCGCCAGGTGCGCCTCGGCACAAAAACTCGGTCGGATTCCTCGCCTCGCTCCAAATGAGCAGGAGGCCGGCACGGTCGCCTTATATCTCCCCGGCTGAGCCAATCACAAGAGGAGGCGGACTCTGTCAAGGCCAATCCCTGAGGTGGGATCCCCTCCGGCAGCCAATGGTAGGAGAATCTGAGTCAGTGCCCTCTTCCTCCCTTCCCTTTCTCTTAAAGCTGCATCTTTGCTTCCTCTGCAAGGGGATTCCCACGCTGTTTGCATTTGTATTAGGAAGGGGGGAGGGGACGTGAAGCACAATTAATGGTCTCGAGTGTCCATCAATTAGTGTCAAAAGCAAACTGGCCATGAAGGCAGAAAATGAGGTCAAGCTGGCGTTGTCCCAAGAGAAAAGCAGGATCTGCCTCAACTATAGACAGGTGGCTGCCGGGCTGGGGGGTGGGAGGGTGGCCCCACAGATCTCTGACCTCTGTTCCATCTAATCCCCATCCAAACCACTTCTGGCTTCCTCTCCCAGAGACTCCTGCTGTACCCCTTTATCAGTTCCCGCTGTACCCCTTTCAATACCCAAGTCTGGAATCGCCTTCACCTAAATAGATAAATAGATGATAGATAGATAGATAGATAGATAGATAGATAGATAGATAGATAGATAAGTCTTCTTGCATAATCTGGAAAAAACCCACGTAGTTCCTGACACAAGATGGGCAGAGGGAAAGGAATGAGGGTGTCTGGCAACTGGGGATGAGGGAGAAGAGAACAAAGCAAACAAAGTCCCTCTTGGGCCAGATCACTTCTCACCCTGGCAGGAGCTGCTTAAGGGTGTTTGTTCTGCCGCCCGGGGTCAGCTTCCTGGATGAATCAGGCACAGGTCCAATTCCAGGTTGATACCTACTAATGCCGACACGCTCTGTGTGTCATCTGGTTAAAGTCCGGACTGGAAGCCTGGGCCTGGGACTTTGGGATTAGCAGGCTGGAGGGCAACCCAAGGTTGAGAGGAGCTACGTAACTGCCTACCAGCCCTGCCTCTCAGAGCCCTTGCATATTAAGGAGCCTCTCCACTAGGCAGAACCGTGGGATAGACACAGCTTGAATAGCCCACTGATTATTCAGGAACCAAGACAGTCTAAATAAGGCCTCCTGGATATCAGGGATTGGAGTAAAGCTGGTCTTGGGCAAAAACGAGAGCACGCAGAGTTTAGGTCTCTTCTCCTTGTCGAGCTCAGTGCCTCTGGAGCATGATGCCCTGGGTCTTGTCCCATCTGAGCTTTCCCTTCATTGCTGTCCCACCCAGGGATATTTCCCCTGATGTAAAGGATGTTTAGGGACGCCTGGGTGACTCAGATGGTTAAGCATCTGCTTTTGGCTCAGGTCATGATCTCCAGGTCCTGGGATTGAGCCCCATGTTGGGCTCCCCGCTCAGCGGAGAGTCTGCTGCTCCCTCTCCCTCTGCCTCTCCTGCCCTGCTCATGCTCTCTCTGTCTGTCTGTCTGTCTCTGTCTCAAATGAATAAATAAAATCTCTAAAAATAAATTAATGAATAAATAAAGGATGTTTAAAAACCTTTCCCAGACCCAAAGGAACAGACCTCTAAGAGTGAGATTCCATGCTCACTCTAGATAGGAGAATGGAGGGTACTTTGAGAATACAGCCTAGCCTGTGTGCCTCTCGTCAAATTCTGTGGCATCCAGTCTAAATTACTGGGCTGAGGGCTCCAGGACTAAGTGTTGCATGATCCTCTACTCTTCTCCTGAGGTGCCCCTTCCTAAGGGAACCTCCTGAGTAGTAAGGTATCCAGGTACTACCACAGCCTCCACTCCCAGGCTCTCTGGAAGTTTCTTCCCCACTTCATCCCTGAGGCTTCATTTTCTGCCCTCGGATGATATTCGGTCTATAGAGTTTGTCCTCTTCTTGCCCTTTTTCAGCAGGCTGACAGCCGCTCTGAACTGCCCATAAGTAAGGTTTGGGAGAGTTCCAGGAAGAGCTGTAAGATCACAGACTGCCTCAACATGCAGTCCTTTCCCTCAGCCTGACCTTTCCCTCCTCTTCCTCACCCTCAGTCTCATCTGGACTCAGTTCTGGAGGCCTCTGTGGGGTTCCCATACATCCTCTTAACCCTTAACTCAGTTCCCTCCGATGGCAGCCCCCAATGGACCCCAAACCCAAAAGGCTTTAGCCCTCTCTCTCCCCCATGCTCTCCACCAGCCTCCCGCCGCCATATACACCCTCTCTACCAGCCACTCCAAAGAAACACTCAATGTAAGTGAAAACCGTTCGTGCCGTGCAAACAGCTTCCTCTGGCTTCTAACAAGATTGCTATTCCTGAGCTCCTCTGAGGGAGAATTTCTGGGAGCTTGTGCTAACATTCATTCTCCCCTGGGCGGCTGCGTCTCGGGGCAGGGCCGCGGAAAGCCTGAGCTGAGACAAAACAGCCCCCATCATGGCGGATTCTCCAGATGTGTCTGAAGATACTTTGCGAGTCACATGGTTATGAGTTGCGGTGGGAAAAGTGATGTGTGTGTGTATGTGTGTGTGTGAGGTCAGAAGGCAGCGTGGCAACCTGAATAGAGAACGGAGCCAAAGTTCAGCAGGTGTGGGTTTTGGACTCTGCTCTGCCTTTAACAAGCTGTTAGGATGTTTGCCTAAGTCACTTCCCTCTCTGGGCCCATTCCTTAAACGCAATGTGAGGGGTTTGGACTGGAGAAGGGGCCCTTAGCCTTTCTTTCTTTGTCTCTCTCTCTCTCTCTCTTTCTCTCTCTCTTATTTTACTTAGACTTCCTCCCCTAAGTTTGTTTAAACCTTATCCAAGTGTCTTTATTTAAAAATCCATAGCCAGAGTAAGAAACTTACAAGGTGGCTCTTTCCTATCAAGAAAGAGGTTATACTTGAAAACAAGGTTGTACTTGAAAACCTTATCCTAAGGTGGAAAAAGCTGGGCACAGAAGACTGCATATTGTCTGATTCCATTTGTGTGAAATGTTCAGAACAGACGGACTGAAGAAACAGCAGATAGGTGAGTGGCTACCTGGGGCCGTCAGGATCAGGGGAATGGGGAGTGCCTACTAATGGATTCGAGGTTTCTTGGGGGGGGTGATGCCAATCTTCTAAATTTGGTCAGCTGATGGTTGCACAATTCTGTGAATTTACTAAAAACCACTGAATTGTACAGTTTAAATTGGCAAATTGTATGATATGTGAATCATATCTTGATAGATCTGTTACTTTAAAAACTAAGGTTATAATTCCGAATCTTATTTATATAGTCTCCTTTAGCTTATTTTTTTAGAAGGCTTTTGTGCGTGTGTGGAAATGTTCAAACATTTTAAAAGGGAGAAAGAATAATAACAATGAACACTTATGCACCTGTCACCCAGCTTCAATAATTATCAACATAATCTTGCTCCATCTATCCCCCCACCCACTTCTCACCATTAGACCTCCTGTACTCGATGATTTTCCAACACATGTTAGACATCATACCGTTTAATCCATAGATATTTCAGTACTCATCTCTAAAAGGAGTGTGTTAACATAACCATAATACCATGGTCACAACTAAAAATAAGTAACTCACTCCTTAGTATCATCGAATAGCCAGTCAGTGTTAACATTTTCCCAGCTGCGTCACACATTAATCTAAAACAAGGCGCGCATGTTGAATTTGGTTGACACGGCTCGTAAATGTCTTTATTTCATAGGTTCTACCTCCCCCCTTTTTTTTCTTGTGATTTGTTTGTTGAAGAAAGCAAGTTGTTTGTTCTACAGTGTCTTCCAGATTTGGGATTTTGCTCATTCCATCTGCATGGTGCTGTTTACATGTAGTAAAGCTCCTTTACATATTAAATCTTATGCAAAATCCCAAAACACAAAAAAAGATGAAAAACCAAACTGCTCCGGTTGAATCAGAATGAGGGACTTGGAGCGGGGCTCAGTCAGCCTTCCCTCCCCTCTTGGGGTGCTTCCAAGGAACAAACTCTGGGCGACACCGTTTAAAACCCACTAGCCTGGGAGCCTGCTTCTTCCTCTCCCACTCCCCCTGCTTGTGTTCCCTCTCTCGCTGGCTGTCTCTATCTCTGTCAAATAAATAAAATCTTTAAAAAAAAAAAAAAACCCACTAGCCTGGGTAGCGTGTGTGTGTGTGTGTGTGTGTGTGTGTGTGTGTGTGTGTACCACATGGTCAAAGCTCAGAACTGCCCTATCTTTTTTTGGCTCCGATTACTCTGATAGATTCCTTATCTGGGACAGTGACATAACACACGAAGGTGTTCAGGGTGATGGCAAATTCAAGTTCACCCAGACTCTTACGAGAGGGCACACAAGCCCCAGCTTTCTCTGCCCTAGGGATTCTTACAAAGAGCTCCCAGGCAACCTGCCACCAGCATCCCCTACGAGTGTGGCAGAATGAGGCCCTTTCTCCCCTCCCCTTAATAGGACTCAGGTGCCCTGTTCCTTTAGTCTAAAGCCACCACGTCTCATGATCGCAAGGATCTCTGGCTCCGAGCACTGGGGAACCCTTGACCTTTGGGCATTTTAGCTGGAGCAGCCGCTGGAGCGCTAACCAAGTTTTAAAGACTCAGTGCTAGCCTTCAGAGGGTTTACAGCTATGAGGAGAAATAAAGCAAGAGCCCTTTGGGTAGTTAACACCCAGTGCAGTGGGAGTGATGAGGAGGGAGGGTTCAGATCTGGTTACATAATCTGGAAGGCGATGGAAGAGAGTCTTGATTCTTTTTTTAAGTTATTTATTTATTTATTTATTTATTTATTTATTTATTTGAGAGAGAGCGCGAGAGAGGGAGGAGCAGAGGGAGAGGGACAAGCAGACTCCCTGCTGAGCGCTGAGCCTGATGTGGGGATCCATCCCACGACCCTGAGATCATGACCTGAGCTGAAACCAAGAGTCTTAACTGAGTCCGACGTTTAACTGACTGAGCAACCCGGGTGGCCCCAGGGTCTCAAATCTGTTATAAGACTGGTGAGGGGAGAGTACAGATGCAGGAAAATGCTACGCGTGCCCAAGCACTGAAGAATCAATCCAATCGACTGGGAGGACGATTCAGGGCAGAACATGATAGGGAAGGAAATCTGACACGAAAGCATCATAAAATGGGGGCTGGCTCAGTCGGAGGAGCGTGTGTCCCTTGATGTAGGGGTCATGAGTTCGAGCCCTGTGTTGGGTGTAGAGATTATTTAAATAAATAAAACCTTTAAAAATTAAATAAATAAAATAACATAGAGTGCACTTAAAACCAAAATCTAGGCATCTGTACTTTAAAAATTACATAAAGTGTGCACCTGTATGTTGCTCCTGTCAACGCCCTCCAGCCAAAGACCAGCAACAGTGTTAGGGGAACAAAATTGGGCACAGGGATTCATTTCAACAAGGAGACCACACACCGCCGTGGAACTCTGGGCATCCGGGAAAAGGGCAATAGGAAGGACCTGGGATTTCGACTTATATTTGTTGATTTAGGGAGAGGTCAGGGAAGCGAGGGTTTGCTCTGTTATCGGAAAGCTGGGGAATTCTGTGATTGGGAAACGTAATACATCTTATGAGAAGAGGGGATGGGCCAAAAGTGGGGTGGGTAGAAGAAAGAGCAGCCACTGCCACGGGCTAGGATGGGGGTATTTGATCATAACTGTGGCTTGGACAATGTTTGGCTTTTGTCTGAGTTTGGGTGTGACTACAGGGAAGTGTTGTTCTTGACCTCGCATGGTCAGAGAGTGGTGTTGATGTTGGTATCCTGTGAAATTGTTTCTGTTCCCCGGGAGAAAACCAAAGCCAAGCTGTGAGTGCCAGGCCCATTCCTGGGGCTTTTCGCCTTCTCATGCTCTCCACTCCCCTTCCTGGGGGCTGGCTGTTGTTACAGGAGTTTGCTGAGACACTCGGAAAAAGGAGAATTTCCCAAGAAAACTTTCTGGAGGAAGCAGCACTGAGCTATGAGGTAAAACAAGAACCAGATGCTGAAAGGGGCGGGTGGGATTCCTGGTGGCTCAATCGGTGAAGCGTCTGCCTTCGACTCAGGTCATGATCCCGGGGGTCCTGGGATCAAGCCTCGAATCAGGCTCCCTGCTCAGCAGGGACCCTGCAGGGAGCCTGTATCTCCCTCTGCCACTCTCGTTCTCTAATAAATAAATAAAACTTTATTTATCATCTTTAAAAAAACAAAGGTGCTGAGATGGAGCCAGGGAATAGGGAATGTTCTGGGGGAATGGGGTGGCTTGGAAGCAAGAGATGGAGGTCTGGAAAGAGGACCTGGGAACGCATGTCTGCGTGTGTGAGTGAGGATGGGCACAGGAGGAGAAAAGACACACGCACAAAGCTCCGTGAGCTGGACTGGGATTTAGGAGGGAAGTATGGGATGGTGGAGTGTGGGGCAGCAGGGGAAACAGGGGAAGAAGTCTGTGTTCTGTCTGGTTCAGACTCGGCTGGAGGAACAGAAGAGCAGGCGGCGGCCGGAGGAAGCGCCGTGCAGCCGTGCCCAGGGCAGGCACTTGGAGCGGGAGAGCGATGAGACCACAGCGGTGCACCTGCCTGCCTTCTCTCACCATCACCAGGGCTCGGGGAGGACCGAGGTGACCACTTGCCGGGTGAGTAGTAGGGAGGCCTCATGCCGTGGGTGGCGGGGGCATCCACAGGGAGGAAAACACCTCAGAAACATGGGAGTGAGCTGGACAAGGGTGTGGACCCTAAGCCAGACCTACTCCCAAGTCCATCCTCCCACGTAGCAATTCCCTTGCCCTCCTCTGCCTTCTCTTGTCCTCCTTCTCACCGCCTCCCTGGGGAGCCCCTCCTGGGTTACTTGATCTGGTCCTTCTTGATCAGGCAAAGATGGACATAAGTATAACTACCCCCCAACGCTCCCCACAAATCTTGCCTGCAAAAGCGAGGCAAATATGTTTTGGCAGGAGAATGACTGCAAGGAGACTCCGTTTCTCTCTCTCTAAACGGCTAGATTGAAAACAAAACCAAAAAACTACATGGATCATGTCCATCCTGGCATAAGCCTTCCTATGGGGGCAGGTCCACTTTGAATAAAATCCAAATTCTTATCCTGGCTTCTAGAGCCATACATGACCTGCCCTGGACCTGCCCTTGCCCCCAGCTGGCCTCCTCCCCTGCAGTCTTCCTCTCTCCCACTATGCTCCAGCCATGCTGAACTTGGTTTGATTCCTCCAATAATGGCTTTCCAACTTTCTGTCGCCAAGTCACAGTTAGAAATAACATGTTAATCACAACCCAAAACATAGACACACTCATGCTTATATACATACCTATTATGTATATATACATATGGGTAGCCCACGGACACACAGACACACAGACACACTACATTTATATTGAAATCAAAAGTTTCCCAACGCATTCACTTTGGGAATTAAGCTCAGGCCTTTCACTGCTATCCCTGTGCCAGGAATGCCCTTCCTCTTGACTGTCCCCACTGGCCCCTTTTCATCCCCTATAGCTCAGGTTTAGTGTCTCTTACCCAGAGAGGTCACTTAGGCTAAAGAAGCCACCCGATCATTCTCTTTCATGTTCTCTGGCATTTGTCACTATATTTTCTGGTTTATGTTCTTTGTCGACTGACTTTTTTTATAGCTTGTCTCTCTCCTCCACTCTGACGAGGTGGGCCCTGTGGGAGAAGGGCCTTTTCCTCGCGGTTCCCCGCTGTTTCCCTGGGGCCTAGAACAGTGCCCGGAGCATAGCTGGTGCTCAATAACTACTCGGAGACCTGAAGGAATGACTCAGATCAATGCCCTTTCTCCCTTTGGGCCCCAGGCTTGTCATCTACAGAACTGGAACTCGGCCTTGCTCTCTGAGAGCCCTTCTGGTTGTACGTACAGTCAGTCTTCCAGGACACAGCCGAGAATGCACTCCAGACAGCCAGAGTCCAGCAGCAGGCAGGCCACATGCAAAACCCAAGTCCCGCACTTCCAGAGGCAGCACAGGTCAAGAGTGCAGGCTCAAGCCACGTGGGCTGCCTGCATCTGGTCCTGACCCTCAGTCACTATCCTGTGACCTCGGGTAGGGGACTCAACCTCTTCCTGAGCTTTCTTTAGTATTACAGGCCATTACTGGCCTTACCTTGTGTTCTTTCTGGCCCTTTCTACGGGGTGCAAATCTTAAGCAAACTGGGAGTCTCCCCTCGGGCCGGCCTGCCACCTGCCCGGTGCGGTGCCACCCGCCTCCAGGGCACAGTTCGCAGGCTGAGAGAGCCTTGCGTCCGCGCTGGGCGGGTTGGGGCCCCGCGTCAGGTGCCCAGCACAGGCTATCTCGTGACCTTCGACAAGCCTCGACCTCTGGGAGCCTCCGCTTCCTCAGCCAGAACTTTGGATTTCCCGAGCCAGAGGTTTCAGCCACAGCCAGGGCGTTCTTCTGCTGGCCAGCCTGTCTCTCCAGCCCTTCCACTACCTCTTCCCTGGGGGAGAGTCAAGCGAGTTGCCGGAAAGGCCCGAAGGAAGGCTGTTCTTAGGAAGCCTGTCCTTCCCTCTTGGGTTTTGTGCAGATTGAGTAAGTCCCTTTCTCTGTCTCCCCAGGCTAGCTCTCAGCCCTTCCCACATCTCTCCTTCGCGCCTCCCTGTGTCACCCAGGTCTTCTGACACTGGTGTCCAGCTCCGTGACTCAGGCTGCCGTGGGCACTGAAGCGAGGGCTATACTGTCCGGGGTGGGGGTACCCTCAGGTCCGGGGAGTAACCGCTCCGACACTCAGGCCTCTGCTGCTGTGGGGCACTGCGCTCGGGGCTCTCCCGGCTTATTGCGCTGAGCTCTCTCCGCAGCTGTCCTAGGTAAACACTGTTTTCGTGATGATGAAGCCTCAACATAATTGGGGGTGGGGGTGCGGGTCCCCAGCTCCTCTGACTCCCCAGCTCCTCCTTTGAATCAGCGGGACAAGCCAAGAGCTGCCTGGATAGAGTTGCCTCTTCCGAAGGGAGAAAAGACGGTGACAGTGGGGGAAGTTTCCGGGAGGGAAACAGGATAAAAATATAACAAGGATAAAAGACCCAGAGGCGCGTACGGTTCAGAACTGTGTTACGATCTGCATTGATCAGTGCTGCAGGGGTGGAAGGGGCAGAGTGATGAAAGATGGGTGGGGTAAGTCTGGGAATTTTCAACAGAAGGTAAGGACGTAGCAGCGGGAGGGCAGAGTTCTAGACCCGTCAGGGAAAACAAGTGCCCCCACCCTCGTGCCTGCGAGGAACCGAACTATCAGGAAGGTGCTAGTGTGTGAACTGTGTTTATTTTTCCCTAAGTCTAAAAATACATTGCAAAGGAAGCACACACACACACAAACTAACCAGAAATGGGGAAAAGTGCTCACAGCCACAGCTGAGAAACCAGAGGCAGGAATTTCAGGAACTGGAATCTCAGTGACCGGAGCATGGAAATTCCAGCCCATGACGAGGCTCTTGAAAGCTGCCAGCTTCCGATTAGAGTCCTGAGAGCACTTTCCAGCAGCCTGGGGTGGGGCAGAGAGGGAATGGGGGGATGGGGGGGGGAAGGGGTTAATGCCTCCCGAGTTAAAAAACGTGCCACCTTGAGGGGGTATCAGTGTGGAGTGGATAAGCCGCGGGGTCTTCCGTTTCACCCTCTCTCATAGTAACAAAAACTCTAACAACAACCCCTTACTGAGCTCTCAGCAGATACCAACGATCTTGTGAAGTACCATCATCCCCCTTTACAGAGGAGGAATGCGAGGCACAGAGAGGTTGAGGAATTTGCCTAAGGTCTCACAGCTGGCAAATGGCCGAGCTAGGGACCATTTTGAGCTCACAGTCCCTTTTGTGGATCTGATGAAAGCCGTGTACCCAGTACCCAAGAAAAAGCTTGTAATGAACTTACGTACAATCTTTTACTTACGTTCCATTTCAGGGAGTTCAAAGAGCCCCTGAACCCATTCATGCCACAGTAGAAGCAATGGGATAGTAGGGTCAATGTTGAAGAATCGCCCACCCCATCCCCAACCAGTAAACAAAGCAAAAGTGTATATGGGTGAGGATGCCCACGACCCCTCAAAACCCCTGCTATCCTGGGACCTGGGGTTTGCCCTCGCTGGTTCGCGAGGTCTCCCCAGCCTGCTCTGGTGTGGCGTGGGGACAGGGGTGGCAGGTGGGAGGAGGCGGGCTGGGAAAGCTATAACGGTCTCTGCGGAGAAGGCAGAATTGTGCTGTACAGGAGGACAATGCTTCTCCTCACCCCCTCAGGGTATCCTTTTCGGGTAGAGATTTGGAACTGCCTGGACTAGAAGAGATGAAGGCCTCCTCCCTTAATTAAATGCCCAGGGGTTGCTATGGAAACCAGAGCTTCCAAATCCTGGCCAGACAATGGGGAGAGGAGCTGCCTCCAGCCTAGACAAGTGAAGCTTTAGGGGCCTCGCTGGGGACAAGAATGGGGGCCAGAGGGTGAGAAAAAGGGGGTGCCAGCAAGGAGCTCAGTCTCTCCTCTCCCTGGAACTGTGGGAAGGGGCCTCTCAGGAGCAAGGGGTCTGCCTGAGACAGAGAGGGGCAATGCTCCTGGAAAGGGAAGGGAGTGGGGGTGGGGTAGCAGGAGCCAGGCACTGCCCAGAACTGAACACCTCCTTTGTTCCCAGAGGAGAAAGCCAGCCAAGTTGGTAAACAAAGGGAAGAGGCCAGAGGGCAGACAGCTAAGTGATAAGGCCTGGGGCTGCGAAAGCTGAGTAATGGAGCCTGACAGAGGGAGGGGGATCTTGAGTCCCACTGAGACTGGTAGAAGGTTCGCGCATGTTGTCATACTGACACACACAGTCAGCAGAGCCACACGGGGCCCACAAAGACACACACTCTACAGAAGCAGTGTGTGCCGAAGCACGGGGGCCTTTGGTAACACGCAGACCCCCTACGCCTTTGTCCCCCTAGCCCCCCTCTGGAGTCCCCTTTTCGAAGCCATTCTTTGGAATGTCTCTTTAGGACAGCAGAGGACGGTCTTCACTGTAATCAGCTTGAACTCCCTCCCGCAGATGGGAAAGGGGCATGCTGGCTTTCGGGACATTGGCCTGTCACCTCAGTGGAAAGACCGCCATTTTGAAAACATGACAACATCTGCCCCTCATCAGCATTCACGTGCCAGGCCCTGTGCTGAAGGCCACAAACCATCTCTCCTTCATGCCCCCTCCAACTCTGTCAGGTAGAAACTACTGTCTTCCTTAGAGAGAGGAACCTGAGGGCAAGTTAGATAAAGCCAGCAGGTCTCACAACCATTAAGTGCAGAGCTCAGATTTAAACCTGGGTTTGTCTGACTAAAGCCTGTGTGCCTTACCACTTTCACCATCTTTGCTCCAAAAACCTCTTGGAAACTTCTCTGAGTAAGCCCACTCTGTTCTCATCCCTTCACTCTCCCACTCGGTGTTACCTAAATATTCTATGGAAGCAGTTCCCAATCCGTAAGCTGGTTATCTAAAGGGTTTATATATAACTTGGCTGTTTGGGAGCCAAACACATTTGTTCCCAGAGAAAAAGTATTAAATGGGTCCAGAAAGACCGTTTGACCCAGAACGGAGCTGACAATGGTCCATCTAGTCCAGGACTAGCCCGGGGCCCCAACCATCCCTAATAACATTGTTTCCTGGAGAAATACATCCCCAGTCACATCGGTGAGAAACAGCTCTCTTTTCTCACTTTCTCCTCTCTGTTCTCCCTTATCCTGCTGGACTTGTATTCCAGGTGGGGGTGGCTGGGGAGGATGATAATTCATAAATCAGCCTACATTCTGTGTGCTGACCAAAGGGGGTGTTTCTTGAGAAAGGGGAACAGGGTAGAGAAGGGCTAAGAAACCGAGCCTACCAAAACTGAAAGACCTGTTTAGCCGACACAGAGAAAGATCAAGGGCAGAAGGGGTGAGCATGACGGCTCTCTGTAACTCTGTAAAAGATTATCTTAATTGCATATAGTTCCAAAGGGCCGAACTAGGACCAAGAAGTAACAGGGGGTCCAATTTTCCTTTGATAAGGAAGACTATCGAACTATTAAATCTCTTCAAAAGTAGAATGGGCCTCTTGGTGAAATAGTGAGTTCTCTGTCACTGGGAGTATTCAAGGAGAAGGTAGAAGCATCCGACAAGTAGACCTCTGAGATCCCTCTAAATTCATGAACTCATTAAGCAAAACGTCATGGAATATCTCTATGTGCCCAGCGCTGTGCCGGGAGCAAGGTGTCCTGTGGAAAATAAGATGGGGTCCTTGCCTTCAACGAACTTAGAGTCTAATGGGAGAGTCAGGCATTAAACAAATAAACGATCAGATCTATAATTTCAAAAGATGACATAGGCGATAAAGGAAAATAATCGGATACTACTATGAGAGAATAAGAGAAGAAATCTAATCCAGAGACTGACTCACAGAGGGCCTCTCTGAAGAACCCAGAGTGAGGTTGAGATCAAGGATGGGTGGGGGTCAGCCTGGGAAAAGGGGGGTGAGGGAAGGTGTTTGTGTATGCTTGTCAGGGACGTGTCAGGGCAGAGGCAACAGCAAGTAAGAAGGCCCTGGGGCAGGAAAGAGCAGTGTGGTAAGAAAATTGTGAGTGAGGGGAGAATGAGAAGAGATGAAGTTCTCATTCTCCCACAAAGCAGGTGCTCCTCTCCGTGTCCTAGGAGCTGCAAGGGTGGGATTCTCGCCTGTCTTATGTGGGAGGCCCAGGTTCAAGTCTTTTTTTTTTTTTTAAGATTTTATTTATTTATTTGACAGAGATAGAGACAGCCAGCGAGAGAGGGAACACAAGCAGGGGGAGTGGGAGAGGAAGAAGCAGGCTCATAGCGAAGGAGCCTGATGTGGGGCTCTATCCCATAACGCCAGGATCACGCCCTGAGCCGAAGGCAGACGCTTAACCGCTGTGCCACCCAGGCGCCCCCCAGGTTCAAGTCTTACCCCTTGTAACGGCCTTTCCTGTCAAGAGGAAGCGTAGTTGAGTGGTGAAGAGCAAAGACCCCAGAGCCAGCCTGGCTGCGTTCAGATGGCGGCTCTCTGTCCCTTATTTGATCTTGCCAAGTTACTAACTGCTCTGTGCCTCAGTTTCTCCATGTGTGAAATGAGGATAATGATCCGGCCTACCTCCTAGGAATGTTATGAGTTAACATTTATGAGATGTTTAGGACAGTGCCTGGCATGTCGTAAGCACAATAGGAGTGTTTGTTACGTGAAATAAATCACTGCCAATAAATCATTGCAACATCTTCTCTGTCTCATCCCATGCTCTCCCAGCACCCCCACCCCCACCGCCCGCCCCCAACCCCGGACCTCCAACCAGGGGCCAAGCCTTCTGCTCTCTCTCCTCCTCTGCTTTTCTAGCCATGGCTGTCTCTGGCCACAAGTCGGGTACTTTAAAAAGTAGGCAGGGGGCACCTGGGTGCTCAGTTGGTTAAGCGTCTGCCTTCGGCTCAGGTCATAATCCCGGAGTCCTGGGATCGAGCCCCATGTCAGGCTCTCTGCTCGGCAGGGAGCCTGCTTCTCCCTCTCCCTCTGCCCGCAGCTCCCCCTGCTTATGTGCGCACGTGCTCGTGCTCTCTGTCAAATAATAAATAAAATATAGAAAAAATAAAAAATAAATTAATAAATAAAAAGAAGGCAGAGCTGAGTTCACTCCAGCCCAGCCCTGGTCACCTAAAGAATAGATGGTATTTGTAATGGTAGGCTGCAGTCAAACCTAGGCACTCGTGACTCCTCCCTGCCTTTTCCCCAGGCAGCTGTTTTCAGAAGCTGAGGGTGTTCTGGGTACGCTGAACATATCACTGAGCCCCATTTCCTGGGCCCTGGGCCTGATCCCCAAGACTGAACTTAAAGCTCCTCCCACCTGCTCCCCTACTACCCTGTGTTCATTCCTAGTGTGGCATTGACTCTCCCACATTGTCACTGCCTGCTTTCTTATGTGTGGCCTTGAGGGCAGCAACTGTCCCCTGTTCTCTGTTGTACCCCTAAACTGGGGTGTCCCCCTCCAGCCTCATTTCTCTCCGGTCCCCCTGCTGGCATCTCTGAGCCAGCCACACAGGCCTGCTGTCAGCGTCTCAGCACTGCTGCGGGCCTTCCCATGTGCTCTTTTCCCTGCCCAAAGTCTTCTTCCCCGGCTCTTTGCCTGGCCAGCTCCTACTCCTTCTTCAGGTCTCAGCTCACCTGACACTCTTCCAGGAAGGCTTCAGTAAGGCTCCTGGTCTGCGCCAGGGGGTCTTCCAGCACCTGGAGTTCCCTGCTCTCTGTTAAGCAGCTCTTCACCTGTCTGCCACTAGCCTGCCACACCCAGGCAGGGCAGAGATCACATTTATTTCATTTGCTATTGGATCCTCAGTGCCCAGCACAGAGCCCAGAATAGACGGGAGTTTGTGCCCTGGGGCCCACGGATGAGCTTCCAAGGGTTCACAAGTCTCCCCAAACCATACGAAAATGTTTACGGATTTGTAGCGCATTCTTTCTAGGAGTCTGTATTTCTCATCATCATCTCGAAAAGACCTGTCACACCCCTCCCTCCTCCCCCCCGCAAAAGGTTAAGAACCTATAAGGCAGGCACCGGTAGACACCTGTTCTTGATTGCATCACCCATCCACGAACACGGGCGTTGATACGCGACCAACAGTTATTGAAGGGATGACTGTGCCTCCACCTCAAGGTTAGGGTGCTTTTAGGATTTTCAACGGATCGAGTCCAACCTCAGAAGAAACCTTTGCCAGTCCAGCCCCTAACTCTGTGGCCTTAAATACGCCTCCCCCAGTGGGGAAGACCAACGCTCCAGCGGCTCCCAGCCCCTGCCAGAACCGAGTGCCAGAACCGAGCGCCGGAACCGAGCCGCCGTCCCGAGTTCCACCCACTGCGCCTTTGCAGCCTGTCAGCTGAAAATAACCCTCGTGCGAGCAGGGGTGGCGGAGCCGAGGAAGGAGTCCGGCAGCGGCTTTGAGTGAGGGCGACTCTGCCCCCTGCCGGCTGCCTTCCTCCCCTTCAGCGCGGGCTCAAAGAATGAGGTCAGAGCAGGAAGGAGGGGAGCCAGGCAAGGGGGGGAGGCAGGGGGCGGCCCCCGCTGGGCAGTCTTTCCCGGCAAGAGGAGCCTTTATGTTCAATCAAGTCAGGGGCAGTAGCTTCTGCTTGGGACCCCCCACCGCTTCCCTTCCCAAGTGTCCTGTCTTCTCCCAAATTAGGAGTTTAGGGAGGGCGGAGGACGCGGTGGGGGTGGAGGTTCTTCTAGAACTCAAGGGCGGTCCAGTCACTCGAGGCACTTGGCTTTCTGCTGGATCCGTCTTTTTCCCTGGAGCTGGCTACTGCCGACACCTTGGGATCCTGAGCCAATTCTCCGCATCGCCTGCCTACACTTGGCGTGTGCTGTACCAGCCTCCCTGCGTCACCATGGAAACGGGAGCTTCTGCGTCCATCCCAGAGCTGATCTGTGAAGCTAGGAGAAGACTCTGGATTGGGGTGGAGGGTGGGGGGCACATAGGAAGGCCAAAGAGAGAACGTTCACAGAAATCGTGGAGACAAGGAGAGATATCGGGGTGGGGGGGTTATTCGAATACCTTGTACCCTGCGAAGAGAGGCACCTTCCTTGACAGGCCGTAAATGCAGTCCCCTCCTGGGCCACAGGTCGGTCCACACCGACAAACCCCTCCCCACCGGGCAGTCCCTCGTAGAGTGGTGAACTTAAGCGACTTCTTAACCCCCTAAGCATCACATTCCTCATCGGCAAATGTAAAATAAAAATAACAGCAGCACTTACTGCGCAGGGTCATTGCAAGAATCCAAGGAGGTGATGCATATACAACACTGAAAACGGTTCTTAGCACGTAGTGAGCACTCAGAAATACGGTTATTATTGTCCATGTCTATCTATCACTGTGTCTCTCTGGCTCAACCGGCAGCCCTTCCGTAATAATGCCTTAACACTTCACACTTGGCAAAGTGCTTTTACACACACTCTCTCATGTGTCCCACCTCAATCCTGAAAAAGAGAGAAGAGATTATTCTCTCCACTTGGCAGACAAAGATGCAGATTCGGAGTTGAAGCTTGTCTAACAGCTCAGCTCTAACCTGACGCTATAACTCAGGGTTCTAGAAAGCCTGAGTTCATGGCCCTATTCACTCACCTCCTTTCTGTGTCTCTGTGCCCAGCACGGTGCCACAGACAGTACCTCACTGTTGTCATTGTTGACACTGAGCCTGGAGCGAGAGTCTCGGGGAAGAGCTAATCCTGATATGTAGGCGTGGGGTTTGACCCTGAAGGAAGCAGAAAACTCTGAATTGAATCCATAATTTAAAACATTCCCACAAAAGGGGAGTGACTGCTAATGGTTTGGGGTTCTTTTGGGGGTGGCGAAAATGTTCCAAAATTGATTGTGGTGATGACTGCCCAACTCGGTGAATGTACTGAAAACCATTGAATTGCACATTTTCAGTGAGTGAATTGTATGATATGTGACTTACATCTCAATAAAGCTCTTATTGTAAAAATTCCCACAAATCAAATACCAGGCCCCGAAGTGGTACCAGTGAACACCAAATATTTAAGGGGAAAAACCAATTGAACACAAATTCTTCCAAATAATAGAGAGAAAGGCTACTCTCTCCAACTCATTTTATAAGGCAAGCATAATCTTGATACCAAAACTGAAGAAAACATTGTGAGAAAGGGAAATTAGACTCATGACCACAGATGCAAAGTCCTATAAGCAAGTCTTCTGTTTATAGTATAAACATTTATACTAGCCATTTATTTTCAAGATTTTATTTATTTATTATCAGATAGAGAGCACAAGCAGGGAGAGTGGCAGGCAGGGGGAGAAACAGGCTCCTCACCGAGCAGGGAGCCCAACGTGGGACTCGAGCCCAGGACCCTGGGATCATGACCTGACCTAAAGACAGACGTTTAACCGACTGAGCCACCCAGGCGTCCCTATACAAGCCATTTATAAAAAGAATAATATATAATGATTATGTTCACCTCAGTCAAAAAATGAAGTTATCTTAACATCTGAAAATCAGTGTAATTCACTGTACAAACAAACATTGAGAAAAATGAAATAATTATGTCCACATATATGGACACTTGATTTATGACAAAGGAGACAATGCAGAGCAATAAATGCAGAAAACTGTTTAGGACAATTCAATATCCATTCATGATTTAAAATGGTCAAATCTAATAAACTAAGGAATAAATGAAAAGTTTCTTCCTTTGGCACAGAATAATTTCAAAATCCCCACGACCAAACATCACACACTTTGCAGGGAAATGTTGAAAGTTTTCCCTTGGAGAGCAACAACAAAATGCTCCCTATCATTTTTCTATTCAATTTTGCTTGACATTGACCTGGAGGTCTTAACCAATGCAGGAAGGCCGGAAAAGGGAATAAAAGATTTAAGGAAAAGAAGAAATAACCTTGTCATTATTCACAGATGATATAATTATGATATAGAAAATCTAGAGAAACCTACAAATAAATTATAAGAATTAAGAGGGTCAGTTTAGCAATATTGCTGAATACAAGATCAATTTCCAAAAATCAATGTTTCATATAAATCAATATGTCAGCAACAAACAGAAAAAGTAAGTTATAAAAGATACCATTTACATTTGAATTAGAAATATCAAATATCTAAGAATAATTCTAACAAAATACGTTCAAGACTTTTAATAGGAAACCTCTATAACAATATTAAGAGAAATTAAGGAAGACCTAAAGAAATGGACATATCATGTCCATGAATTGGAAGACTCAATATTATAAAGATGGCATTTCTCCCCCAACTTATCTAGAGATTTCCTGCAATCCCTCATAAAATACCTACAGGATTTTTTAATGGAAACCGACAAGCTGATTTATCATTTTATTTTATTTTTTATTTTTTTAAAAGATTTTATTTATTTATTTAACACAGATAGAGACAGCCAGCGAGAGAGGGAACACAAGCAGGGGGAGTGGGAGAAGCAGGCTCATAGCGGAGGAGCCTGATGCGGGGCTCGATCCCATAACGCCAGGATCATGCCCTGAGCGGAAGGCAGACGCTTAACCGCTGTGCCACCCAAGCGCCCCTGATTTATAATTTTAGATAGAGATTCAAAAGGCCAAGAATAACCAAGATACTCTTCAAGAAAAAGATGTGAGTTCCTGGTGTAGCATATATGAAGACTTACAACAAAGCTATAAGGATTAAGACAATGTGGTCTTGGTACGGGAATGAAGAAACAGGCCAACAGAATAGAATAAATAACTGAAACACAAACTCACCTGCATATGAACATTTGGTGTATGACAAAGGGGACAGTGCAGAGCAGTGAGGAAATATCCCTGAGGCATATAGAAAATTACAATATACAAAAATCAACTTCAGGGGCGCCTGGGTGGCACAGCGGTTAAGCGTCTGCCTTCGGCTCAGGGCGTGATCCAGGCGATCTGGGATCGAGCCCCACATCAGGCTCCTCTGCTGAGAGCCTGTTTCTTCCTCTCCCACTCCCCCTGCTTGTGTTCCCTCTCTCGCTGGCTGTCTCTATCTCTGTCAAATAAATAAATAAAATCTTTAAAAAAAAAAATCAACTTCAGGCGAATTACAGACATAAATATAAAAGGCAGAAAAATAAAGCCTCTAGAAAATGAGGCAGGAAACTATCTTGACAATCTTAGGATAAGGAAAGAAATCTTTTTTTTTTTTTAAGATTTTCTTTATTTATTTGAGAGAGAGAGCACAAGTGGGGGGAAGGACACAGGGAGAGGGGCAGGCAGACTCCCCGCAGCCGGGAGCTCCACTATGGACAGACGCCGGGCTCCATCCGATCCGAGCAAAAGACATTTTGCTTAACCGCTTAACCGACTGAGCCACCCAAGCACCCTGGGAAAGACATCTGGAACAGTATACGAAAGGAAATGATAAGCCTATAGAAAAAGACTGATACATTTGCCCACATTAAATTTTTAAAATCTTCTGTCGGCCAGAAACAAGCAAAGCGTAATTAAAATGTGAAAAGGAACAATGTTAATAATATGGTATGTGAATTAAATTTTGTAAAAAGGAAAAGAAAGGGCACAGAGAAATGTATAGAAGCGTTGAATCACTGTATTGTACACCTGACCTAATATGACACCGTATGTTAACTATATTTGGATAAAAAAGGAAACGAAAGTGAAAACTTAAGCCACAAAGTAGAACACATTTGGAACACGTACACTGATAAAGGACCTACCGCCAGCACATAAAATGAAGTTTCACAAATCAATAAGACAAAGGCATAAAACCTGATATAAAAATGAGCGAGAAATTTGAATGGACGCACCGCAAAATAGGACGCCCAGATGGCAAATAAACATTGGAAATGGCGTTTGACTTCATTAATCATTAAGAAAATACACACCCCCCAGAAACACTCAAATTAAAAAGATTGAAAATAACAAGTGGGGGGAGGATGTGAAGCACCAGGAACTCTCATACACTGCTGGTGGGTGTAGACACTGACACAACCACTTTGGAAAATAGCTCAGGCTATGCTGATGGAGTTTCATATGCGCGCACAGTCTGTGAACCAGGACCGTACACACCCATAGAAATACATGCACATGAGCCCCCAGGGAGCGTGTCCAAGAATATTCACTGCCCATGATTCGTGATAGCTCTAAACGGGAAACTATCCAAAGGTGCACTGACAGAAGAATAGTAGGAGGGGCTCCTGGGTGGCTCAGATGCTTGAGCGACTGCCTTCAGCTCAGGTCATGACCCCGGGATTCTGGGATAGAGCCCCACATCGGGCTCCCTGCTCAGAGGGGAGTCTGCTTCTCCCTCTCCTCTGCCCTTCACCCTTTCCCCTTCTCCTTTCCCCTTCCCCCTGCTCATGCTCTCTCTAGCTCTCAAATAAGTGAATAAAATCTTAAAATAAAAAAAAGGAGAGAAGGGGCGCCTGGGTGGCACAGCGGTTAAGCGTCTGCCTTCGGCTCAGGGCGTGATCCTGGCGTTATGGGATCGAACCCCACATCAGGCTCCTCTGCTATGAGCCTGCTTCTTCCTTTCCCACTCCCGCTGCTTGTGTTCCCTCTCTCGCTGGCTGTCTCTATCTCTGTCAAATAAATAAATAAAATCTTTAAAAAAAAAAACCAAAAAAAGGTAAGTAATATATAAATAATACAAGCATATTGATTTTATTTATTCACACTTCAATAAAAGGCAATACCAAACTACAGTCCGTTGACTACTGATCTTGGGACTTCTCAGCCCCCATAAGCACAGGAGTCAACTTCCTATAACAAATCTATCATCTATCTATCTATCTATCTATCTATCTATCTATCTATCTATCTATCTTATCTATCTCTTATCAGTTCTGTTTCCCTGGAGAACCCTGACTACTACAGATTTTGGTTGGTACTAGGAGTGGTTCTAGGTAAACAGAGCTTTAAAGGTGAGTTTTCTGAATTGGTTCCGGGGTTTCTGGAATTGACTCTCTAATCTGATTCGATATAAAGACACAATTTTATTTCCAGTGATAAAGGGAGCGCTGATTGTCCATGGCATGATCTGGCTAGAGAGGTCTGCAAAATATCACCATTGGATGGTCTTAACCACTTATAAGAAGCAAGGACCTGGGTGGCTGTGTATATGATACGCTAACATTTTGGGCAAACTAACAAAAATAATGCGATCAGCTGCTTGTTTCGATTGTTACTGAACAAACAAGGAAAGAAAAGGAAGAGCTTAGAGATTCAGATTCTGAACTCAAGCGCCACATAAATGACCTCAAAGCTACTACGTGTGTCCTCAAAGAGCCCCCGTGTCCTATGGCTGCAGGGTGGACACTGCTGAAAGCCGAACATAGAATGTCATCCTGCTGAATCACAACACAGGCTGAACTCCCGGTCTCCCAGGGTGTCTACTTCTAAAGCAGGGCAGTGGCTGGCAAGGGATGGGATCTTGAAAGCTGAAATGGGGATACATGGGAAGACCCTGATGAAGGTGTGGACATTGAGCCCCTACATTCTAACAAGTCTTTACCAGGAGAAAAGGCCTCCCTACCCCCTGTGGCATTGGCCTTCTTACCCCCCATCTGAGGGAACTGACCTTGCATTGCCTGAGGACAGAGTATTGGCTTCCCCTGAGGCAGCTGCCATGCAAGACAAGGCCTAGTCTCCTCAGGACCCACACCCACCAGCCCTCTTTGCTTTAGAGTTATAACTAGACTCAGGTCCCAGCGGGCCCCTAAAGGGGAGGTGCAAAGTGTGACCTGGGAGAGGTGTACTCCACTCCAAGAACTACTTGAGTATTCTAACTGATACTGACAGAAATTTAGAGAACATGTGTGAAAATGGATATGAAGGGTCTGGGGTAATGACGGAAGAAACATAAAGTTGGATCTGGCTCAATTTATTGACATGAGCTCATTAAGCACAGATTCTGCAATTAATATTGCATCCTGGGGGTTAGAAGGGATTTTAACAGTTTGATGGGTTGGCTGAAACATGGACCAAAAGCTGATCCACATTGAGCAAGCTGGATACGCCAGCCCTGACTTGGTTTATGGTAGAGAAAGGGATGCAAAGGGTTAGGGGAACTGGAATGTTAGAGTGGAGTTGTCATTTAAGATCTCCTCACACACATCGGGAAGGTTCAGATGACATATGTCACCATGAGTGCAGGGCAGGGGCAGTGGGGAGTTGGGAGGGGAGCTTCAGCATCCTTATAGAGCTTGGTGATTGCTCTTCTCTATAGGCCAGACCTTAATGATGGGAACTGCAGGTGCTGAATTGGTAAAACGAAATGCAATGGGAGTAATTGGATCCCAGGGTGGCAGACGCCAAGTGGTCATACCCAACCACCAAAGGCGATGTGGGAGTAGTTGCCATAAGGGACAGCAGAGTCAAAGCAGAAATTAGAACACCCTGACTTGGGGCCCCTGGCTGGCTCAGTCAGAAGAGCATGCAACTCTTGATCTCAGGCTTGTGAGTTTGAGCACTGTGTTGGGTGTAGAGATTAACAAAAAAAACCTAATAAACTTCAAAAAAAAAAAAAAACCCACAACAGTGTGACTTACAAAGACTTATGCCATTGGCTAGTTGATTATGGTGACATAGAAGTGAGATAGATAAGAAGCCTACGAAGTTCTCACTTGGTCTATACAAACAGAAAAGTTCTAGATCAAGTGAACAAAATTCTAACCTTAATCATAAAAACAGAGTTTCCAGACTTGAGCCAGTTGATAGACCAGTACCCCCTGAATGAAGGGGAGGTTGGGTCCTCTTAAGGGAGGACCCCAGGACACTGCCAAAGATCTATATTGTTAATCTTTGTCCTGGCCTCCCCCCCCCAACCAATGGCCTTTTATCAGAGTAACTGTGCACTGGGGGAAAGGAAATCATCAGACTTTGGGGGGACTATTGGACACTGGCTATGAACAGACACAAATTCCAGGAGACCCAAAATGTCACTGTGGCCCACCAGTGAGACTTGGGGTTTACAGAGGTCAGGTGATCATGGAGTTTAAGCTCAAGTCCATCTCACAGTTGGGAAATGGGTCCTTGAACCCATCTTATGGTCAATTTCCCAGCTTTGGACACATAACTGGAACAGATGCACTCAGCAGCTGCCAGAATCCCCACTTTGGTTCCCTGACCTGTGAAGTATAGGGAAAGACCAAGTGGAAGTGACTAGAACTGCCTTTTCCTAGGAAAATAGTAGAAAATACACCAAAAGCAATACCACACTCCTGGAGGGATTGAAGAAATTAGTGCCATCAACGATTTGAAAGGTGCATGGGTGGTGATACCTACCACATTCCTGTTCAACTCATCTATTTGGTCTGTGCAGAAGACAGATGGATCTTGGAGAATGACGGTGGATTATCATAAGCTTTACCAGGTGGTGACTCCATTTGGTGACTGTTGTGCCAGATGTGGTTTCATTGCTTGAACAAATTAACATGTCCTCTGGTACGTGGTGTGCAGCTGTTGATCTGGCAAATGCATTTTTCTCCATCCCTGTCAATGAGGACCACCAGGAGTAGCTGGCTTTCAGTTGGCAAGGCCAGCAATACACCTTCACACTCTTACCTCCAGGATATACCAACTCTCCAGCCCTATATCATCATTTAGTTCACAAGAATCTTGATCACCTTTTGTTGGAAAAGCCAATCTCATGCCTGCCATTTTTCCACCCCTGCTCAGCCACGTTAAGAATGGATCTTGGGGCTGGAACACTTTCTTACCAAGAGATAAACAGCCCACCCAGCCTGTGCTAGACTTACCACCTTGTGTGGGAATATCTTTGCCTGTTTCATGCTCAATGTGTACCCCTTTGTTCTGCCTAAGTGTGAGCATCCACAGTCCTCAGGCGTGCCCCCGGCTATGTCAGGCTCCATGGGTGAGGGGGAGACATCCTTCTACTGTGGCATCAGAGGGGTGCCTGTCAACTGCCCTGCATTGGCTTCCAGGAGCCACCTGCTGGCCATGGGGGACCAATGCCCATGACTGAAGCTGATCTTGTTCTATCTCTTCTCTATGCAGAAGCAGCATTGTTTCATCCAGGGCTTGACTGCATTGACTGCATTGTGTTTTCCTTGGTGACTCTGACACCGCGATGTGCTGGGCAGAAGTGTTGGGATTTCTATTTCCGGTGACTGGTGCTGTGATGATCTTTGCTATCCTCCATGTAGTTGGAACCTTCCCTTGACACTTAAGCATGAGTTCTGGTTAACATCTTTCCCTTCCGCAAGATATCACACTTGTCCATTACATTGACGACATCATACTAATTGGATGTAGTGAGAAAGAAGTAGAACTACTCTAGACTTATTAGTAAGACATTTGTATGTCAGGGACGCCTGGGTGGCTCAGTCGGTTAAGCATCTGCCTTCAGCTCAGGTGATGATCTCAGGGCCCTCGGATCGAGTTCTGCACTGGGCTCCTTGCTCAGTGGGGAGCCTGCTTCTCCCTCTGCCTGTCGCTCCCCCTGCTGTGCTCTCGCTCTGTCAAATAAATAAAATCTTAAAGAAAAAAAAAAGACATTTGTATGTCAGAGGGTGGTAAATAAATCTGACCAAAGTTCAGAGGCCTTCTAGCTCAGTGAAATTTCTCGGGGTCTAGTGGTGTGGGGCATGTTGAGATATCCCTACTGAGGTGAAGGATAACTTGGTGCATCTGGCCCCCTCTATAACCAAAAAAAAGCACAACCCCTTACCGGGCCTCTTCGGATTTTGGAAGCAACACGTTCCTCATTTGGTTGTGTCATTCTGGCCCATTTACCGAGAGACCTGCAAAGCTGCTAGATCTGAATGGGACCCGGAGCCTGAGAAGGCTCTGCAACGTGTCAGGCTGCCATACGAGCTGCTCTGTCACTTGTGTCACTTGATCTAGTAGATTTCGTGGTGCTTGAAGTAGCAGGTCAGACAGGGATGCTGTTTCAAGACTTTGTCAGCCCCCTGTAGGTGAACTGCAGCACAGGCCCATGGGATTTTGGAGCAAAGCCTTGCCATCCTCCACGGATAACAACTCTTCTTTTTCAAAGCAGCTCTTGGCTTGCTTACTGGGCCCTAGTAGAGACTGAGTGCCTAACAACGGACCACCAAGTCACTTCGTGACCTGAGCTGTCCATCACGAACTGGGGGTTATCTGACTCACCAAGCCACGGAAGTTGGGCATGCATGGCAGCATTGTCTCAGCAAATGAAATTGGAATATATGAGATGGGGTCCATATAGGCCCTGATGGCATAAGTGAGTTATGTGAAGATGTGGCCCAAGGGCCCGTGGTTCCCCAGCCTGCACCTATGGCCTCCGGCACGCTTACCTAAGACCATTTCACAGAGAAAGAAAACACTCAGGCCTGGTTTATGGATTATTCTGCACAACGTGCAGGCACCACCCAGAAGTGAACAGTGGCAGTACTACAGCCCCTGTAGGGACATCCCTGGAGGACAGTGGTGAAGGGGAATCCTCCCAGTGGGCAGAACTGTGAGCAGCGCACCTGGTTGTCTGTCTTGCTTGGAAGGAGAAATGGCCAGATGTGCAATTATGTACTGACCGATGGGCTGTGGCCCATTCCTGCATCCCCCAATGGGTTCACGAACAAAGTGGGCATGGTGGCAAGGACGGAGGTCTTGCATAAGCTCAGCAACATGGACTTTCACTCCCCAAGGCTATGACCATCACTGAGTGCTCGGTCGGCCAGCAGCAGAGACCAACACTGGGCCTCTGACATCGTGTCACTCCCTTGGCTGAACAGGTTGATTACACTGGACCACTTCCACTGCGGGAGGGGGCAGTGTTTTGCTCTTACAGGACTAGATATTTACTCTGGATACAGATTTGCCCTCTTTGCCTATAATGCTTCTTACCCAGACTATCACTCACAGGCTTACAGACGGCTTTATCCATTGTCATGGTATTCCACACAGCATTGCTTCTGATCAAGGAAGTCGCCTCATAGCAAATGAAGCATGGCAATGGGCCTATGCTCATGGAATTCACTGGTCTTATATTCCCTCCCATCCTGAAGCAGCTGGTTTGAGAGAATGGTGGACTGGCCTTTTGAAGACTCAGTTACAGTACCAGCTAGGCAGCAATACCTTGCAGAGCTGGGGCAAGTTGCTCCAGAAGGCTGTAAGTGCTCCGAATCAGCATCCAACATATGATGCTATTTTTCTGACAGCCAGGATGCACAGGTCTAGGAATCAAGGCGGGGGGGATGGGAGCAGCCCCAATAACTATTATCCCTAGTGATCCACTCACAAAATTTTTTGCCTCTGCCCTATAAACTTATGCTCTGCTGGCCTGGAGGTCTTAGCTCCAAAGGAGGAATACTTTCACCAGGTGACACAATAATGATTCCATTGAACTGGAAGTTAAGACGGTCACCCAGCCACTTAGGGCTCCTCCTGCGTCTGAGTCAACAAGCAAAGAAGCGAGTCACTGTGCTGGCTGGGACTGATTCTGACTACCAAGGGGAAATTGGATGACTGTTCCACAATGGAGGTAAGGAAAAGCATGTCTGGGATACAGGAGATCCCTCAGGGTGTCTCTTAGTATTACTGTGCCCCATGTTTGGGTCAATGGGCAGGACTACTAATGGCCCAGATCCTTCAGAAATGGGAGTTTGACCAGCGGAGGTGCTTGCTGAAGGCAAAGAGAATACAGAAGGGATAGTGGAAGAAGGTAGTTATAAATTGTCAGCTACAACCACATGACCAGTTACAGAAATGTAATTTCTGTAATTACAGAACTATACTTGTCATACCAGCTCCTCCTTGTTTTGCCATGAATATGTGTATGTGTGTGTGTATAAAAATAAAATATATTTGTTTTCTTTCCTCTCAATTTCCTTATCATCATCTTTAGTATCCTATGACTTTATATCATGGTATTTAAATATTATATCTTGTTATTGTCTTTATTTGGAGACTAAGTATGCTTTAAGAAGATGTGAATTGAGAAGAAGTAGACCTCTGATGGTTAATTTTATGTGTTAACTTGACTGAGCCACAAGATGTCCAGACATTTGGTCAAACATTATTCTGGGTACGTCTGTGAAGGTATTTCTGGATGACATTAACATCCGAATCGTTGACTGAGTAAAGATTGCCCTCTGTGCTGTGGGTGGGCCTCAACCAATTAATTGAAGGCCTGAATAGAGAAAAAAAAAAAGGCTGAGCAAGAGTGATTTCTTCCTGTTTGTCTGTCGAGCCTGGTCTCTTCTGGCCTTTGGACTCAGACTGAAACATCAGATGTGTGTGTACACACACACACACACACATCCTCTGGTTTTGTTTCTCTGGAGAACCCTAATACAAGCATTATATCTCACATTTAAAACAACTTTATTGGGGGTAGGGGGATGGGGTAACTGGGTGCTGGACATTAAGGAGGGCACGTGATGTAATGAGCACTGGGTGTTATATAAGACTGATGAATCACTGACCTCCACCTCTGAAACCAATAATACATTATATGTTAATTAATTGAATTTAAATAAATAAAATGTTGATATTTTGTTCATCAGGATTTTTTGCATTAATTTAGATGTTTAATTTTTTTTAAAGATTTTATTTATTTATTTGACAGAGAGAGGGAGAGAGCAAGCACAAGAAGGGGGAGCAGAGGGAGAGGGAGAAGCAGACTCCCCGCTGAGCAAAGAGCCCGATGCGGGACTCCATCCCAAGACCCTGGGATCATGACCTGAGTAGAAGGCAGCCGCTTAACCGACTGAGCCACCCAGGTGCCCTTAATTTAGATCTTTAAAAATATTATATCAATGTTGTATTTGTCTTGAAAAAAAAAACAACTTTATTGAGGCACATTTGCATATCATATAATTCACTCCTTTCAAATATACAATACAAATGATTTTTTAAACCAAATTCATTGTTGTCCAACATAAATCAGTTTTATTTTATGTTTTACTTATTTCTATTTTTTTTTTTTTTTTAGAGAGAGAGAGAGTCAGGGGAAGGGAAGGCAGAGGGAGAGGGAGAGACAGAATCTTAAGTAGACTCCATGTCCAGCATGGAGCCCAATGCAGGGCTTGATCTCATGACCCTGAGACCATGACCTGGGCCGAAATCAAGAGTTTGACACTTAACCAACTGAGCTACCCAGACACCCCCATCATTCAATTTTAGGACATTTTTATCAACTCAATATGATCTCTCATGCACATTTAATATGAATCTCCCCTCTCCCTCCTCCAAGCAATCAGTAGTCTACATTCTGACTTTATAGCTTTGCCTTTTCTGAGTATTTCATATAAATTGAAATACAATATATGGTCTCTCATGTCTGGCTCCTTTCACTGAGCATGTTTTTGTAGTTCACCCACGTGGTAGTATGCATCTGTAATTTGTTCCTTTTCTTGTTTTTTGTTTGTTTTAAGATTATTTATTTATTTATTTATTTGACAGAGAGAGAGAGAGAGGGACAGTGAGAGAGGGAACACAAGCAGGGAGAGTGGGAGAGGGAGAAGCAGGCTTCCTGCCGAGCAGGGAACCTTATGCGGGGCTCAATCCCAGGACCCTGGGATCATGACCCCAGCTAAAGGCAGATGCTTAACAACTGAGCCACCCAGGCGCCCCTGTTCCTTTTATTGTTAAATAGTATTCCATTGTATGAAAAGAGCATAATTTGTCTAGCCATTCACATGTTGGTGGGCATTTGGGTTGTTTCCAATTGGGCTATTATGAAGAATGCTGCTAAGAACATTTCTGTACAAGTCTTTGTGTGGATACGTTTCCACTACTCTTAGGTTGATATGTAATGGAGAAATTGCTGGATCACACAGTAAATTTATGTTCAACATTTTAAGAAACTGCCAAACTGTTTTCCAAAGTGGCTGCACCATTGTACATTCCCATCAGCAAAGTGTGACGGTTCCCATTTCTCCATATTCTCTCCAAAATCTGTTATTACCTGTATGCTAAAATATGGACATTCTATGAAAAACAACCCACCCACCCAAGTTTTAAAACGTTCAGTGAGGAGGCTACGCTTTTGAGAGATAAAACGAGGATCTTTCAAGAACTGCGGTCCTCCAGCCAGCAGAGGGCGCGCCAAGCCAGGAGCTCTCCTCCCAGCCTTTCACAGCGCCATCTTAGCGAGATCCCCGTTGCTAGGAGACGTAGATGCGTCTTTTGGCTCCAGACCCCAGCCTCGCCGCTATTCCAGGCTCTCTCTCGGGGGCGGACTAAGATCTAGGGTCCCACTACCATCCAGGGGCAGTTCCAGGAGGCCCTTTTCTGGGGGCTTTTTCCTCCTACTTCCCCTAAAGCTAGCCAAAGCGGACTGAGGATCCTTGCCTAGATCCACCCCCACCGCCCACCCAGCTATGCCTAAGAAAGGGAAAAAGGCCAAGATGCCCCTGTCCGATGAGGAGCAGCTGCTTCTGTTTCAGCAGAAGTTGCTGGCAGAGGAGGAGATGGCCAAGAAGAAAGAGAGGCTCCTAAGCCAGTTCTTGAAGGTGATGGTTTTCTTCATTACTCTCCTCCCAACCCCACCCACCCCCTGCACTGCACGCCTTGACCCTCTCATTGTGGCAGCCTGTTTTCATGCTGGCCTCCCCTCCTCCGGAAATCTTGAAACCCAAGTATACTTAGGTTTCTGGCAACACTGGGAAGAAGGCAGTTCTTTGTGAAGCACAGAGCGGGGCAGTGGTGTAGAGGTTGGCCGTCACACCTGAGCCCCAGACTGGGACACTAGGTGTTATCAGCCGTCAGAGCGGTCAGCGATTCTGACATGCTCCCTGGGGATTACAAACCACATCCTGCTCTGATGTCTTCACGTGAAGGAAATTCACCCTTGCCCTCCCTGAAGTGCCATCAGGCTGTTCCTGTCTTACCTCAGACCCTCCCAAAAACAAGAACAGGAACTCCCTGAGTGTTAGTCATCAGGAACTTTGGTCTCTCAGAAAAGACAAAGGGTAAGGTGTCAGTGACAAACTGTGATCTTGTTTGTTTTACCATAACAGGGCTTTAGGCCCTGACCTCCTGGGGGTGTATTTATTCCTTCACACAGGACAAGCTGGCCAAGGAGGAGCACAACAGTGCTCTGAACCTTAACAAGATTAACACACAGTGGAGAACCGTCCTTAGGGAAGTCAAGACCAGAGAGCTTCACAAGGACATTGAGATCCTCAGTCAAACATTTGAACGAGTGGTGGACTGCAAGGACAGTGTCATCAAGGTAGGCACTCTTCCCAAGGAAACACTTGAACCTGGCTGCCTTGATCTTTTAATAGAATGGGCCTACTGAATTAATTTATTAATCAAGTTCTTTGGGTTGGGGAGAGGGAGAGAGAGAATCCCAAGCAGACTCCATGCCCAGAGTGGAGCCTGACGGGGGGCTCAATCTCACAACCCCGAAATCATGACCTGAGCTGAAATCAAGAGTTGGATGCTTAACCGACTGAGCCACCGAGGTGCCCCTGATTTTCTCATCAGTCTTAAAGCCCTTACGAGATGCAGGCTGTAATGGAGCTGGCTTTAGTAATACGTCTTCACTGAAATGAAAAGTGGACTACTGGGCTGTCCTCCCTTTCCCCTGCCCCAGCGTAGCCATCTTCCTTGGTCTACTGCCTGAAACCAGCACTATACAATATTAGAGTTGTAAGGCACAGCAGACATCACCCAATGACCTGAACTTAGTCTCGCATCTTCACTTCGATGTGAGAAGACTCCATTCCAGAGAGGGGAACTGGCTTGCCTGATGTCACACAGCCAGTCAGCGAGAGAGCTGGAACCAGAGCATGAGTTTCTTGATTCCTACTCCCGTGCTTTATTTAACCAAATTCTGTTTGGCCTCTTTGATTCAAGTTCAGTGGCCTTGGAGGAATCTGAGATCTCCATGCGTAAGAGCAGTTCTGGATTTCTAAGCAGCTCAGTCAGCCATATGCTCTTGGGAGATTGAGTTGAGTCCATACCATCTTCTTTTCTAAGGGATTTTGCTATATCCCTTCTTTCATTCTACTTTTAACCTCTGTTTACTGACTCCTCCTTAGTCTTTTCTATCTTAAAACAACAGCAACAGAAATCCCACAGTAGGGGCGCCTGGGTGGCACAGCGGTTAAGCGTCTGCCTTCAGCTCAGGGCGTGATCCTGGCGTTCTGGGATCGAGCCCCACATCAGGCTCCTCCGCCATGAGCCTGCTTCTTCCTCTCCCACTCCCCCTGCTTGTGTTCCCTCTCTCGCTGGCTGTCTCTGTCTCTGTCAAATAAATAAATAAAATCTTAAAAAAAAAAAAAAAAAGAAATCCCACAGTAACAGCAAAATACACATTGTCAGCCTGGCATGCCCCCTCTTGAAAAGACGCGTCTCTCCTTCACAGCCTAACTCCTGAGGTAAAACAATTTCAGTAGACCTAGGCAAGCTTCGAGTGATTTATATTAAGAGTCCCCAAATTTGCAAAAAAAAAACCCATTATACATTAGAATTCCTCACCCCACCAGTTATACCTCATGGCTTTTTTAAGTGACTTCTTCAGACCCTTATTGGCAGTTATCAAATACTTGCTGAGAAGAGAACCAGCAGTGTTCATTTAGGGATGCTGAGCAGTGGTCAGGCTCCCCCTGACCTAAGCCAGTCAGCTTCCAGCTTTGCAGCTAATGCTTACGGTCCCTGCCTTAGGTAAATCACACACTGCTAATGGAGCTCCTGCAGGGTCATTCCTGAATAACCGAACCTACCCGGTGTTAAATGTGCAAATGTTAGTGACCCTCACTTGCTGTCCCCACTTCTTCACTTCCTGTTTATCCTGCATCCCACATCTGATGTCCACTCTTCCCCAGGAAGTGGCTCTGGGAAAGACTACCAGGCCCGAATCTCGGACACTTTCCATCCTTTAGTCTTCATCTAACCTGACTCCTCTGTGGCACAGACATTTTTTTTTTATGATTTTATTTACTTATTTGAGAGAGAGAGAGAGAGAGAGGGAGAGAACCTGAGCGGAGGGGAGGGGCAGAGGAAGAGGGCCAAGCAGACTCCCCGCTGAGCAAGGAGCCCTATGTGGGACTCGATCCCAGGACCCCGAGATCACCAGCTAAGCCAAAGTCAGACGCTCAACCAACTAGGCCACCCAGGTGCCCCTGTGGCACTGACATTCTTGGTCATGCCCTCCTTGAAACTCCCCTTTGGCTTCCATGACACCATTCTTTTCTGGCTTTTCTCCTGCCTCTGGGATATATAGCGAATCCTCTGTGAGTTTATCTTCCTCTCTCCCAACACCTGAACTTTAGCATTTCCCACGTTTCTGAGTCTGGCCGTCTCGCCTTTTAGCCAGGGGTCTAGGGCCTAGACAGTCATGCTCATTACCCTGACTTAATTTTTTTAGATTTCATTTATTTATTTAGAGCGAACATAGGTGGGAGGAGGGGGAGAGGGAGAGAATCTCAAGCAGACTCCTCGCTAAGCATGGAGCCTGATGCAGGGCTCAGTCTCACAACCCCAGCTGAAACCAAGGGTCAGTGCTCAACCGACTGAGCTACCCAGGCACCCCTCATTACCCTGACTTTAAATATCACTTTTATATTAATGACTTCCAAGTTCTGTGACACCAGCCTGGATTTCTTGCGTGAGTTCCACATCATTCTATTCAAGATTCCTAGATATCTGTTCCTGGCTATTGCATTGTCCTCACAACCAAAGTCAGGAGCTCTCCCTTCCCTGGCCAGGCCCAAACCAAGTTTTCCACAATCTGGTCTTTCTTACTCTCTATTCAGGTGGCCAGTGCCATTCACCAAACGACCCAACACAGAAATCTGGGAATCATCCTAGGTTTTGCCTCCATCCCTGATTTCTGTTACTAAGTTTTGTGTAAACCCTCTGCTTAAGTATTTTTCAAAGCTATACCCTGCTCTCCTTCCCCATTGTTCTGCTGCAGGTGAGACCTGGGCATTTTCTCTCATATGGATTCTTCCAACAGTGTCCTATCTTCCAGCCTTCATGCCCAGCCACCTCTAGATGACTGTCGACACAACTACCAGGATTACCTTTTCGAAACAAAAATCTGATCCTGTTATTCCACTGCTTAAATTTTAGTGGCTCCCACCCCTTCCACAGGAAAAAAATCCAAACTCCAGGGAAAGAACATCAAAGCCCTCCATGATCTGGCGTCTGCCTGTATCTTTCACACAGCCCGCCTTGTTTCTGACATGTGTTTTTGCACATGCTGTTCCCTCTATCTGGAATTCTCTCTTCCCCATCTCTTCAGTCTCCCTGGCAATCTCTCACTCCTTCAGGAGTGCTACAAATGACATCTGTCCTGTGAAGCCTTCCCCAGTGCTCTTAGTCAGACGCAGGCACTCAGTCTTTGGTATCCCATTGTCACTGGCAAATCATCAACCGCATAGCAATTTCCATGTTATTGTAATTTCCTGTTTATGTAACTCCTTTCCTACTGCAAGACCGCATGCTCCTTTGGGGGGCAATGAGCATGTCTTTTCATCCCCGAATGCTTGGCATCCAGCACAGCGCTGGTACACGACAGGTTTAGTGAACACTGGCTGAGGGAATGAAGAGGTTTCCACTATCAGCACCTATTTCAAAAGATCCGGTTTCATACCAAACATTTAAGGTAAAAGCTGACTGCACAGAGGTTGTGGCAGTTTACAAGGAGTGGCTCAAGACGCCTCGATCACGTGGGCATTCACTAAATCCTTTTCTTTGGTTTCATTCACTTTTTAAAAAGATTTTATGTTTAGGGGCGCCTGGGTGGCTCAGTCGTTAAGCATCTGCCTTCGGCTCAGGGCGTGATCCCAGAGTCCTGGGATCAAGCCCCACATCGGGCTCCTCTGCTGGGAGCCTGCTTCTTCCTCTCCCACTCCCCCTGCCTGTGTTCCCTCTCCCGCTGGCTGTCTCTCTCTCTGTCAAGTAAATAAATAAAATCTTTAAAAAAATTAAATTAAAAAAATAAAGATTTTATGTTTATCTCCACACCCAACGTGGGGCTTGAACTCACAACCCCCAGATCAAGAGTCGCATGCTCCACCGACCGAGCCAGCCAGTCACCCATTTCACTCATTTTAATTTGTTTTACGTTTTTGAATAGGTAATACACTGCCATTATTCAAAATTCAAAAGATGAAGTTATATAGAGAAAAGTGCCCTCCCACCTGTGCCTTCCAGCCACACAGAGCCTCTCTCAATCATCTTAGTTTCACGAGTAAGCCTTTTTTTACACAAATGGTAGTATTACATACTGTTCTGCCCCTTGTCTTTTTCAAACAATATATCCTGGGGACTATTCCACATTAGCCCATAAAGAGCTTCTCATTTTTTTTTAACAACGGTATAGTATTCTGTATTGTAGTTTAACATGTTACTTTGTCTTCTGTATTTCCCAGATCTTGGTAATTAGATCTAGAAGGCTGGAGGTGTTGTATTCTTCCATCAAGAAGCACATGTGTCTGGTTATCTCTTTTTTGAGAGAGAGAGAGAGAGAGAGAAAGCACACACGCATGCGAGTGGGGGAAGGGACAGAGGGAGAGAATTTTCAAGCAAACTCCCTGCTGAGCGTGGAGCCCAAGGCGGGGCTCCATCGCACCACCCCGAGATCATGACTTGACCAGAAATCAAGAGTCAGACACTCAACCGACTGAGCCACCCAGGCATCCTGTCTGGTTATCTCTTTCCATGATGTTAGCAGCTGTTGACTATCCACTAATTCATTGGGGGTTGCAAAATGCTGATTTTCTAGGAGTATCATTCCTTTTTCATTTATTAGCTTGAATACTTCTTTTTTTTTTAAGATTTTATTTATTTGACAGAGACACAGCGAGAGAGGGAACACAAGCAGGGGGAGTGGGAGAGGGAGAAGCAGGCTTCCCACTGAGCAGGGAGCCTGATGCGGGGCTCGATCCCGGGACCCTGGGATCATGACCTGAGCCGAAGGCAGACGCTTCACTACTGAGCCACCCAGGTGCCCCTAGCTTGAATACGTCTATAAAGAGATACCTTCTGTCATTTACCATTCAATTATCAAGATGTATAGTTTATATAATAAAGGCAGCATAAATGCTTGATTCTTTCTTTGCCCTTTATACACCATTAAAAAAAAAAAAAAAGAATGGGTTGTCTGGTATGCTCCAATGGTAACTGAGTTTTTTAAGTATCCTTACGAATTCATAAACATAACTGATATTTTTCAATTCATTGTCGTTTTTGTCCTTATCGATGCTCACATTGTCCCCTTTTTGCCTGTGAAGTGTTCCAGTTATCCAATACTACATATCACACCATCCCCGAATTAGTGACTTAAAACAATTTATTATTTCTCACAATTTGTTGATCTACTTCACCCACGTGTTTCTTGCTTGCTGTCTCTCCTGCAGTTTTTGGTCAGATGTCAGTTGGGGCTAGTCATCTGAAGGTTTGACTGGGCTGGATGTCTAAGGTGGCTGGCGGTTGATTTGGACAGTCAGCTGGGAGGGAGTTCGAGTGGCCTGCTGACTAGAATGGCTTAACGTGGCCTCTCCCCGGGCACTACCCTTCTCACAGTGACGGCTGGGTTCCTGGAGGGAGTGTCCCAAGAACCAGCATTCCAAGGGGCCGGAAGCAGAAGCTGCCAGGTCATGTAAGGGTTATGCTGGCAACTGGCACAGTGTCACTTCCACCATATTCTAATGGTCCAACTGGTCACAGCGTCTGCCCACAATCAAGGAGATGGAAGAAGAGAATACCTCTTGACGGAGGAGTGGCAAGGTCACATTGCAGAAGATTGGAGGAAAGCAGATAGTGTTATGCCCATCTTTGGAAGATAAAATCTGCCCCAGTGAGATACTTTTCTTGGTTCCTGAGTTCTTTTGACATGACCCCATTGATCTTTCACAACTGCTTTGCTACCTTGTACAACAAGGTACCCTAGCTTCTGCTTGTTTACCTTCTGCCTCAGACCTTGGAGCAGCCATTTCTCCAAGAATCCTCAATTCCTTTTAGCGGTAGCCTCATCATTATAAATGTCTGTTGTCCCTAGGACAGCGCCTGGCTACGTGGGGTTCCCTGATGTCACTCTTACTTTCCAACCATGACTGGGAGAACCAGCTCTCCTAGAGCCAAAGAGCTGGCATCAGGAACTAAGGGAAAATGCCATTCATGCCATCCAGCTGAATACACTCTTATTTTCTCGCACTGATGCCATTCAGCCAAAATGGTAACTCTCTGTTTCCTGCCCAGTCTTTAGCCAGGGACCTGTCAGAAGCAGAGGAGCAGTACGCCCACGCCCTGCGCGGCCACCTGCACAGCATTGACCAGCTCTTAGCCCTGCAGAGATGCCGGCTCGGCCTCCTAGAGGAAAGTTACACCACGGAGCTGGAGGCCCTAACCAAAGAGTTTGAGACAGAAAGGTATGGGGGCCTAAAAGGAAATCGGGGATTGAGTCCAGGACAGTAGCCAGAGCCCGTGTCAAGGAGCTACCTCTAAGCGGGCGGCCAGCAACCTGGAGCATCCCACCCTGCTTATGACATGACCCCCACCGGAGAACATCCAGTGTTCCCTCTAAACTATTGCGGGCTTAAGCTAGTGGCTTTAGCCTCCCTAGGCCTATGCCAGGTCTCTATCTGTAACACCCTCACCACCTACTTTCAGCTATCAAAATCCAACCCATCTGGCAGGGGACAGGGAGGGGAGGGAGACTTCTCACTGAAATCTTTTGTACTTTTTTGCTTTTCGTTATCGTATGGATGGATTGCCTGTTCAAAAATCAAAATAATCTTATTCACGCTTTCTGACCCTAAAACGAATAGAGCCTACCCTCCCTCTGTGACCCCTCAGTACCTAGGAGTTTGTACCACTCATAGTTTTACTGCATACTGCTTCGAGTTGTCAGTATTGGTCCATATGCTTTATCCCTCAGAGCAGGGACAGTGTCTTATCTCCCACAGGAAAACAATTACTGACCAGCATGAAAAAGAGATGCACTACTTACAAGATGTCTTCATGGCCATGGAGCAGAACTATATAGATTCTGAGTATGAAAGTAAGCTGGAGTTCCAGAGCATATGGGAGGATGTCAAAAACAAGGTATGGAGGGAGAGAAAAATGCGCAAGGCCACTGGAGGCCCTAGAGACACCTAGCCAACACAACCAAGAAAATGCCTGTACCCCTACTGCATTTTGTAACTTTGTAGAAATTGGGCAGAAACATTCTGAAATGTCAAGGAAATGCAGTTTAAGCTAAAAGGCGCCAAGGAGGTCATTTGGCTTCACTCCTGTGATTTGTAGATGAAGGAACTAAGGCCCAGAGAAGTAAAATGATCTGGCAGAGTCATGCTCCTGCTTTGGGGGAGAACCAGGAGAATCCAGGTCTGCCCTTGGCCCGAAGTGCTTTCCACCATCCTAGAGGCTGCAGACTTAGCTGTCTTGCAGACCTGGGCTTGGGCATGGGGTTTTTGGGTTTTTTTTGGTTTTTCTCCATAGTGTTTTGTGAATCTTTAAAATAAGCTTCCTACATTTAACAATTGGGAAATTTCAGCAGTAGTGCCTGGCTGGCTCAGTCCGTAGAGCATGCGACTCTTGATCTCAGGGTCATGAGTTCAAGCCCCATGTTGGGCATGGAGCCTACTTATTTAAAAAAGAAATTAATAAAAATAAAAATGGGGGAGATTTCACATAAAAACCCAAAATTTTAGCTTCTCTTGAAAAAAGATCTGGTAACACTGGGTCACATTTCCAAGTAGGGACATTCGTGTGGAGCTAAGCAGATATGCTATCCCCCACCCCCAACGCCAGGGAGCAGTTCTCTGGCTCACCACAGGCCCCCTCTAGCTTACAGCTATTTACATCATCTGCCTGGTCTTTGGAGGCATTTTCATTGGCAACCTCTGCACTGTGCTAGGTTATAAACAGTTCAAGCGGGTGAGGGTGCTGGAGGCATGGATACAGTAATCCCAAGCACTGGCTCCTCTCGTGCCACTTCCTAGAATTTAGAAGAGAAGCATTTTCTAAGATTGCAACTGGAGAACATAGTAGAAGATCTGTGGAGAAGGTTCCAGGACGCACTCAAGAATTACGTCGATGCCACAGAGGACCAAAAGATTGCCTTTGAAACTCTGAAGGTGAAAGATGAGAAGAGCTCCAAAGAGATTGAAGCACAGATGAAAAAAATACAGAGACTACAGGTGAGTGCAGCCAACTGCAAATAGTCACAGCTTTAACTGCTCCATTATCCCCTGGTCGGCTTCTCCCAGTTTCTACTGGACCCTGTCACTGGCTGGGGAAAGACGAGATCTCTGGATTTCAGTCCCCAGATTGTCCTTTTACCTGTCTCACTGAAGACCCTTAGCTCATCAAGGGTTTCCTCTAAACTGTTCCTCCAGGACTCCATAATTATTTTAAAAAGCAAGATCATGGTGCACGGCCGAGAGAGTGAAGACCAGAACCAGTACATTCGTAAGGACAAGGAGCTGGTCCTTGCCCAACTGCGAAAACTGAAGGCCCAAAGGACTCAGGCCCGGGAGCTATCACAGGAAAACTTAGTCAAACTCACCTTGGAAAGTAATGCCACCCTCAAGGCTCTGAGAAAGATCGTCGATAAGGTGACAGGGGAGAGGGTAGTCAAAACAATGCCAAGGAACTTGGCTCCCTACAAACTGAAAGGGGTTTGAGAGAGGAAGAGGGCTTTCTCCTGCTTCCTGCCTGAGTGGCCATCTGGAGTACCTTTTTTATCCCATGTTCCCTCCCCTCTCACATTTTTTTTTTAAGATTTTATTTATTTATTCGACAGAGATAGAGACAGCCAGCGAGAGAGGGAACACAAGCAGGGGGAGTGGGAGAGGAAGAAGCAGGCTCACAGCGGAGGAGCCTGATGTGGGGCTCGATCCCATAATGCCGGGATCACGCCCTGAGCCGAAGGCAGATGCCCAACCGCTGTGCCACCCAGGCGCCCCTCCCCTCTCACATTTTAAGTTAAATGAATTAATAATGAATTTGCTAAGAACGGTGCTCAGCATCTAGTAAGCACTCTGTGTTAGATGTACTCATTACCCTGGTCTCACATGTGGATGAATAGCTTCCTTGGGTTCAAGCAGGGGAACCAGCTCCACTATTTCCCCTCCCACCCCCTTTCCTAATAAGAGGTCTCTTCCTGCTTCTCATAGGGTGAAAAGATCCTGAAACTTGCTGAAATATGTAGGAAGTTTGAAACAGAGGAAGAAAAAGTGCTGCCTTTCTACTCATCGGTCTTGACTCCTGAGGAGCAGAAGGAGATAGAAGACATGCATCCGGAGGAGCTTACCGAGGAGCTCGCAAAGGTAAACGTTCCTAGGGCCCAGAGGCCATCACCCAAGGCTGGGGATGACGGGGCACCAGGCTGCCTTTGCTGATGGGCCTCAACACGCTCCTTCTTCCTTTAACTCAACTCCCAGGTGATAGTGAACTACACAGGGATGGAGAATTTCTGGAAGAGGTACAACAAAGTGAAACTGGAGCAACTGAGCCTCCAACATAGACATGGCCAGTTGTTAGAAATCAATGGGAAGCTGCGAGCGATGCTGAGGCGGTACTTGGATGGCATTTCGGTGAGTGACGAAGTGCTCAGCCAGCTCAACCCGCTCTTTATCGTCAACCATCGAAGTAACTTGCCCCAGCCTCTGTCCGCACCTACCACCCAGCCAGGCGACAGACCACCTCCAACCACTTACAACATCACTGAAGCAGCCCACGTGATCTCCCACACCCTGTGACAGAAGGAGAAAATCGCTTTTCAAACCCCAAACAATTTCTGGAGAGACTGGAGGACTTTGCTATTAAAAATGCCCATGAGGTGTATGAGCTCCTTGTATGTTTGCCATACTGGGCAGAGCAGTCTACTCGGAAGATCCTAGGAATACAGTGGCCCCGGAGAGTGGAGATAACAGCTACGCAATTATCAGGAGGCTCCTTGTTCAACGAAGCACCGCTCCTTTGAGTCTGGGCACCATGAGGCCCAGAACCCATACCTTTGGGACGTAGAGCTCCTGTGGGAACATTCAAGAGCAGGTCCTTGGCAGTAAGTTAAGACAAGAAGCGGAGGCAGGGGAAGAGGTGATCCAAAGCCTCCAGCCACCCCCATGTCAGGCAAGAGCCAACTCAGAGTGCCTTTTTCCCCAGCCCTTTACCTCACCCCACTTACAGAAGTAGCCTCAGAAAAGTATCAGGTGAAGAATCCAGAGAAATTTTAAAAAATTATTTATTATTTCTTTTTGCTCTTGTTTCGTTTCTCTTCCTTGAGCTTCTTTTTGGAGACTTTAGGTCTGTTGGCCTTTTTGTACAGGTGATACCCAATGAGGCCCAGGAGGGCTGGCACCGTGGCCATGCCTACCAGAGGCAAAATGCCCTTCACCAGCTTTTGCCAGTAGTTGGCTCGGATCAGTGCAATCAGCTCCACATCAAACTGCAGCACTGCATCCGCTGGAGGCAGAGAGGAGGCGAGGGTTAGAATCTCTGCACTTTAGCCAGCGCTCAGAATCTAAAGGAGAGCCGGGGGGGGGGGGCAGGCCCCACCGGAGCAACAACCATGAAGCTCGCAAGACACACATGCCGCGTTCCTTCAGACAAAAGTAGAGAAGGGTTATGAGCAGACTCCACTGAGAGTGACCTTTACCCCGAATCTACAAGTGTGGCTTGTGTAGCGGCGAGTCTTAGGACAGGGAAACTTTCTGTGGATCTAAGACATACAGGCCGTTCTCCATTTATAAGTGAGAGAACCTCTATACTCACTGTACTCTCACTTCCAAATAGCCACATTGATAGAATCTTTGCAGGGCGGAAATTAAACTGGATTTAACCTACACATTTTAGGATGTCACCAACCAATGAGCACACACAATGTGACTGTTAGAAAACACAGATGTTGCAACACAGAGGAAGGACGTGGCTTAAGAAGGAGTGGGTGAATGAACTCCTGGAGTGAGTCAGGGGACAACTGCAAACACTGGAAATGGGGAGATAATAGGGCTTTGGGTAAAAGAGTTTTTCTTTAGTCCCATGACCCTCTTTGCGGTCCTTCCTCTAAGTTGGAACTAGGATAAGAACTTTTATCCTATACTCTGAAGTACAAAACATTTTGGCTACGGGAACATTTGTTATAATCCAAGGCAAGAGATCGCATCTTAGGAAATCTGTCCAGGGACCTGTTGGCAGCTTTTAAAGTTATACAGTGGGCTTAGCTCCTAAAAGTTGGTTTTTGTTTTGCTTGGTTTTGAATCACTTGACTGCGATTATTTTTACTGCCTCTTCCCTCGTGGAGGCTGAAAAGACGGGTGGGGATGTGGTGAGAAGCCATGCCAGCTGCACAAATGACACAGGTTGGAGTTGTGGAGAAAAGGCAGGAAGAAGTCTAGAATTCTCAGAGGGGTAGCAGAGGCAACAGACCTGTCTCTAGTCCCTGTTGGTGATGTGAAGAGGAAAAAAGCAGCCCTGCAGAAGGAGGCCCCAGCCACCCCCAGCCTTTTCAGCAAACTGGATTTAGACTTTTTCAAGCTCCAGACAAAGCTCTGAGGGACCGGGTATTTTGATTGCCTGAGAGAGAGGCCTAGTCAGATTACCTGGGATAGATGGTGGAAATCCCCGTTTTCCATAGGCCAAGTGCGAAGGAATGATGGCCCTTCGCTTCTCTCTGAGGGAAGGAATGTAAATCACAGCTAGAGGTGGGACCAGGTGGGCCAGCAGCCTCAGTCCGTCTGCAGCCCCACCAGCAAAACTCTCTGGATATTCCCCCCAAAACAGGAACTTTGCCACCTGAGCACCAAACAGGTGACCAGGAAAGGTCTCTGTCCCCCCCATAGGCCTCAACTCCTCCAACAAAACCCACAGCCAGATAGGCACAGTGGCTCTGGATGCCTCTAGGGGCCCCAATGGCCTGGACCTGCCCAGTGCAAAGCCTTTATCACACATTCTTCTGCCTTCTCTAGGCGCAAAGATAGCAAAGTAAGCCTCCACCCATGCAAAGGGGGTACCCAAGCCCACCCCTGCCCAGATACTCACCCCACACACATGTCTAGAAGGCTCTGCTCCAGACCTTGAGGAAGAAGACACAACTGAACAGGAAGCTACCTACATTCCCCAAATCCCAGGACAGGAGGATCAAAGACTCCCTACGACCCTCAACTGAGCTCCCCACTTCTCAATCCCTGGTTACCAGTCGCGTGTGGGGCAAAAGGAGTGTTAGAAGCCGGGTTTGAACCTCAGGAGGTAACTGGTAGAGTCTGGGAGCATGTCCAATGTATTTTAGGGATTGAGGAGGCGAAGATGGGCTTAGGCTGGGAAGAAGTCGAATGCGAGGCGCAGGTCACATACCTGGGATCACCTGCTTTTGGCCAAGTTCTATAACCAGAGGGTCTCTGGTCAGGGAAGTGTCAATAATGCGTCCATCTACCAAGCTGCCCTGTGGGGAAAGAGCAGCAAGCGCGCACACCTAGTAGCCCCCTCTCAGCAGGCGTGCACCACACACACCGGG